>NC_136072.1:315025993-315640993 GCF_964261635.1 Lissotriton helveticus | reverse complement strand
GGATGAGGAGTTCAGCGTCTCTCGAAAGTGAGTCGCAAGACCAACGTCCCCTGAAATCCTCCAGGCCATGAGATGTAGATGGCCCTGGAGAACCAGGTGATGCGGGTGACCCAAAGGATCCGTCAGAATGTGATCGAACGACGGTAACCGAAGAGGTTTGTCCCAAGACAACTCTAGAAGAGAAGGGAACCAGCATTGAGCTTTCCAGATTGGTGTAATCAGAATCAGAGAAGCTCTTTGTCTGCGGACCTGAGCTGCCACCCTCTGAATGAAAAGGAAGGGAGGAAACGCATAAGCTGGAAACCGGGACCTGTCCTGCAGGAAGGCATCCACTGCTTCCGCACCCGGGTCCGGTTTCCAGCTGTAGAAGCGGGGAAGGTGGGCGTTCCACCTGGACGCGAATAAGTCCATCACCGGAAGACCCCAAAGGTCCGAAATTCTTTGGAATACCGAGAGATCCAGTCTCCAATCGCTGGCATCTCGAAAATTCCTGGACTGCCAATCCGCAACTGTGTTCAGATCGCCTGGGAGATACTCCGCCGTAACAGAAATCTGACGAAGAAGGCAATAGTTCCAGAAGTCCTTCGCCAGATCCGCTAGGACTTTGGAATGAGTGCCGCCCAACCGATTGATGTACCTGACCGCAGTCGTGTTGTCCATCCGTAGAAGAACACAGCACGAAACTCTGGTCGTGGTGAAAGAGCGGATTGCGAAGGAACCCGCGAGGAGCTCCAAGCAATTGATGTGGAGGTGAAGTTCCTCCTCCGTCCACCTGCCGCCCACCGAGAGGGAGCCACACCGGGCTCCCCACCCCTGGCGACTGGCATCCGACTCGATCACAAGATCCGGACGGGAACCGAAAATCGCCTTCCCGTTCCAAGCATCCATGTGATCTAACCACCAAAGAAGCTCCGACCTGGCTTCCAGGTTCAAGGAAATCAGTTCCGAGTAAGTGAGACCCTTGCGAAGGTGAAACGCCTTCAGCCTCTGAAGGGCCCTGTAATGAAGAGGGCCTGGAAAAATGGCCTGGATCGATGACGACAGTAATCCCACAATCCTGGCCAATTGACGGAGGGATATCCGATCTCGTCGGAGAACCTTGCGAATCTCCTTCTTGATCTTGGAGATCTTTTCGTAAGGAAGATGAAGCGTCGCATCCGTAGTTATGATCAGAAAGCCAAGGAAAGTCATTTCCTGACGAGGAATGAGGTCCGACTTCTGGGAATTGATGATGAAACCCAGAGATTGAAGAAGGGTTATTGTGACCTGAAGTTGGTGAAGTAGGAGATCCCTGGACTGACTCATTAGAAGGATGTCGTCCAGGTAAATTATAAGACGAATCCCCATGGTACGGAGATGTTCTACCACCGGGCGTAGGAGTTTGGTAAAGCACCAAGGTGCTGAGGAAAGACCAAAGGGGAGCGTACGAAACTCGTAGATCTGATCCCTCCACAGAAACTGGAGGAACCGACAGTGAGGAGGAAAGATTGGAACCGAAAGATAAGCATCTTTCAGATCCAAGCGAACCAACCAATCGTCTTGCAACAGAAGATCTCTCAAAAGATGGATGCCTTCCATCTTGAAATGCCTGTAAATCAGCCATTCGTTGAAGGAGCGGAGGTTGATTACCGGTCTGAACCCTTTGTCCTTCTTTTTCACAAGGAAGATGTTGCTGAGGAAACCGTTTGGATGAAGCACCGAGGGGATGATGGCGCCTTTTTGTAACATCGCCCGAACCTCCAAATCTATAAGTTCTTGTTCTGTGACAGAAAAAACTAGAGGGCGAGGACGAGAGATTTGAACGGGGGAACCGTAAAATTCTATGTGAAACCCCTGAACTGTCTGTAGAACCCAAGAGTCTGAAGTGATCGACGACCAGGCCTGGGGAAACAACGCCAATCTTCCCCCCATTTGAACCAGAGATACAATGCCAAATCTTACCATTAAATCCTCTGGAGTTGGACTGGTATCCACCACGTCCCTTGCCTTGGCCTCTGCCTCCTCTGGAAGGGTAAAAGGTACCCTGACGTCCATCATTCCAGCCGTTGTTTCGTCTGAATTGGCCTCTGTTGGGGCCTTGCTGGACCTGACGGCCGGAAGAGCGACCCCTGCCTCTGCCGGCCCCACCAAAAACCTTTTTGGGGAAAAACTTCTTCATAGATGCCTGAGCCTTATCCAGTGCAGAAAACGTAGCGACAAACTTCCCCAACTCCTTCACAAAGGGATCTCCAAACAAAGCCCCCTGCGCAACCGGGCCCGCCTCCGAAGACGACAACTCTCCTAGCTTAGGATCAATCTTAAGAAGCAAAGATCGTCGACGTTCCGCTGAAAGTGCACAATTGGCATTGCCCAGAAGGCAAACTGCCCGTTGCGACCAGGCAGCCACTTCATCAACCGACATTGGCAAGCCCGACTCTTTAGAACGTTGGGCCAATTCAATAATTTTTGTCAGGGGACCCACAACGTCCAAAAGCTTGTCCTGACAGGCCTTCCAGGACCTATCTATACCCTTCTTAGGGTCCTTGATATACTTGGCGAAGAAGGTACACAACTTCGGATCAATCTCAGGGGTACATGCTACCCTAAAGGGAAGGGAAGGGCGAGGGCACTCAGAACGTAGGCGAAGGCGGACATCCTGAGGTAAAGGTTGTCGAAGCTTAGCTGCGACATAATCAGCTGTAGACTGCTCAGGAAACCACTCCGAAGATCTAGGTCTTACAATAGTAGATGGGTCGAACATATGAGGAGGCGCAAGATCGCCATCCGTAAGACTAGGAGCGCTAGGTTTTGGGCGCCAAGACCTGCTTACTTCAGAAAAATCCTCTGAGGAAGCGTCCTCATCCTCATCTACGTATTCGTCCTCCTCATCATCTCCCTCAAAGGGGAACCCTTCCTCCGGGTCAAGGTCCTGGGTGACAAAGCCACCAGTCTCTCCGGGCGAGTCGTCCCCCCGGTAGGGTGCGCTTCTAAGCGTGCGCGCACTCTTACGAAAAACCTCAGATAATTTACTGAAGCCCTCCAGGTGCCCCGCGTCACGCTTCCTGGTCGTACGTGGTAGAGCACATGGAACACCACTGGACCCTGCCCCACTGTCCCCAAAAACACCTGTATCCTTCTTGAAAACATGGGCTGACAGTCTATTTACACTGTCCTGCAGAGGTGCCAGAGCTTGAGCTATCGCCGAAGAGAGAAGCCTGTCTACCTCTGCAGGAGGGTGTAAAGGGGTCAGTTGTGGCTGATCATTAGAAGCCACCACTTCAACAGTAGGAGGACAGGACTGCATTCTTGCAGAGAAACTGGTACCCATACACAAACACCCCAACTATTTATAAGGGGACACCCTTCACACAGGTACCACACAGGCTATACACAAATTAAAAGCCTGAAACACGAAATTCTGACTGAGATTAAAATTAATTTTATAAAATTTAGTCAGAAAATAATTCTTGCCGTCAAAAACGGCGTCAGTGCGAGGGAAGAGGCTCAAAAACGAAAGAAGCGCAATGCCTCAGCGCGTTTCTACTCAAGCGCGAAGAGCGCTGAGGAGAACAGCTGGTCGGCGTCAGAAGCCGACACCAAGACCGCGCACGCGCGGAGAAGAAACGCTCGGGCTGAAAGCCTACCGCGTTAGAAAGCACAATAACACAGCCTACAACAAGGCAAAGTCAAATCTAATCAAGCGATATCCAAACAAAGCTGTCAATAATAAGAAATACAACTGCCACGACAAAGATAAAAAACGTGACTTATCTTGCCGAGGCAGCAATGGAGAAAGAGGAAGGACTAACAGATGGGATTCCCTATATGCTTACTGTTGGACTCTGATTGGTTGACATGTTACCAGGACTACCGCGGCCATGTTGGTTTGGGTAGTCCATGGCTTATTGTTTTTTATCTTACTTCTAACTTGCTGTCCAATAAAATGGAGAAAGGACTAGCAAAATCCTCGCCTCCGCTCCCTGACATAGAATTCATACATACATGTGAATATACAGTAGAGTCACTAATCTTTATGCATTCCTGTGTCTCTTTCACTTTCTTAGATTTAGCAGAAAATCCTTTGACACAGTGATCATGGCCGCCAATACTAAGAAGTAAAAAGCGAGCATGTGTTGCTCCTCCTCAGCATAATATTAACCCTGCTATTATTTTCGCAATATATATTCCCAGTTATTACCGGGAATCGCAGCACTTTCCAAACTTGTGGTACCAAGAAGGGGGGGCACTTTCTGACATAGTGTCATTCTTTCCGTACCCTGTATTGTGGTTCATTAATTCACGCAAAATCTCAATACCTGCACAAAAACTACCTATTAGACGATGATGTGAGTGTACCAGTGGACTAGATGTTCGCATTATATTAAACCTACTATCAGGCCGGGATATATCCGACATAATGACGAAATAAGATATTCTACTGTATTCAGATTCCTATTTCCTCACCCAACATCTTAGTATATGTGGTAATTTGTGTCTAGATGGCAGAATGTTCACATATTCTTAAGCATATTACCAGCATAGGGCTTGATTATAACTTGTAGAAACATCATGCAACATTGTCTACAGTTTCTCTGTACATGTCCCTTAATTTGGATTGACAGATTCCATCAGCTTAGAAATCCACAATAAACAAGTGATTATGAAAGAATGTGATTTTAATAACGCTAGACAAATAGCAAAATTTTGTCGAGAAATTATATTTTCGTTTAAAGAAAATGTTCTCTTATCTTTGTGTAGTGCCCTCCACCATGATAAAGTGATGCTGAAGAAAATGGTAGGGGGTTAAGTCGACGTCTCTACTCCTGGAGTCTGCACCTTCCTTTCCTACTGTGATTTAAAGAAAAACAATAAATTAGCATCAGGGTTCGAGCTAAAATCATCAAATTTACAACATGTTCAATAAACATACTCATATTACTCTGCATAAGACACAACATCTGGGTGTTCTGACTGAAACCGGAATGCTTCCCGTAAATACATATGTCAATATAATATGTATCCCTCCTTAATCAGAACTTCTCTTCATGCAGATGGAATCCTAATTCTTCATCTTGATTGTATCCCCCCCGGTTTGCTTGTCTGTAAGTTTATGATGTGCCAGGATACCCTCTTTCTTAGATGTAGTACTCTATTGCCACCCCTGGAATTCATATGGACTCGTTTTATAGCAAAATACGTGAGGAGTAAACTGTTAGATAGATGGTATTCTGCAAAGTGTCTTGCTACTGGGTTGTGTGGGTCTTTATTACTGATGGCCCTCATGTGTTCTAACACTCTTCTTAACTGTGAGTGTAGTGCTCCCTACATATCGAAGTTTGCATGGACATTCCAGTACGTAAATTACAAAAGTGGAGCTGCACGTAAGGAATTGACTGATGGTTTTCTCCATAGTTGGAGTATTATATGTCTTACTCGTATAACTGCTTTGGCGTGCCTTGTAGTGGCTGCATGGAAAGAACCCTTGTAGACTGTGTTGTGTTTTGAGGTGTTTGTTGGTTATGTCCCCCTTAACTAGGATATCTTTGCGACCTCTCTCCTTTCTGTATGTAATCATAGGGCGTTCAGACCGATTATCTCCTAAAATGGGATTTGCTGGCTAGAATATTCCAGTTCCAAAATCTTTTTCGATTCAGTATTAAAAGTGAGAATCACCCTAGTACTGGTTTCTTCCAATGTTTTTGGTTTTTCCTTCAGTGTTTGTTCTCTGCTGATCTTGCTGGATTTTTCCTTAGCTGTTTCCAAAACCCATTTTGGGTAGCCCCGTTCTCTAAATCTGCTGAGCATGTTATCTTGTTCATCAAGAAAATCCTCCTGGTTGCTACAATGTCTCCTTGCCCTCAGCAGCTCCCCATAAGGGATGCTCCATCCAGGTGACTGTTGAGAGCATTGAGTAAACTGTTGACTGCTTTCGTCTTACGATGTAAATTTAGTGCAGAGTCAGTTATTTTTTACTTCCACCAATATATCCAGGAATTCGATAGATTCCCTGCTCCTTGTGTAAGTTTTAGATTGACTTATTTACATTTAGATCTTTGATGACTTGTTTGGCACTGTTTTCGCTCCCCTTCCATGTGACGAATAAGTTGTCTATGTACCAAAGCCACTTGATTTCTTTACCACCATCCCGGTGTGTTTCAAGTACCCTTTGTACTTCCTCTTCCCATACTCCTAGGAATAGACTGGTAAAGCTGGGAGCGAAACACATTCCCATAGTGGTGCTGAGGATTTGTTTATAAAGTGTTCCATTAAACATGAACATGTTGTTGTACAAGCAGAATTTCATCATTTCTAACAACGTTGGTGTGAGAAGTTGGCCTCATGTATGATGTTCACTATTCTAGTGAACACCTTGTATCAGTCCAAACAACCCTTATGGTGAGTGGTTGTAAGTCAACCTTATAGACAAGCTATCCTAGGGGTAGCATGGACCTAAGCAGTCTTAGGATTAACTCAAGAGGGCATGTGAAGCCAGCTGTTTTACCATATGCAATCCTTTTAATACCAAATGAAAGGACACCACACAAGTTAAATATTATAAAAAATATGTATTTATTACTAGAATAATCCTCTGTACTCTTTATGAGGACAGAGGCACAAGCGTTTAAACAAAAGCACAGTTAAACATACAAAAGTTGCACAATTATGGATTGGCCCGGTGGCCACTTAAACCATATACTTAAATAGTGGTATAAGAACCAGGTCACGAACAATGGTAAGGCCTAGGGCCTTGAGAATCGCTGGGACTACACTGGACTAACAGTAGTTAGGACTGGGGCGGCCCACAGGATACGGGTGCAGTGTTTAAAGCACACGCGTGCACCAATGCAAAGTCAATGGCGCTTAAAAGTTACAAAGTTGCAGATTTAGGAGTCTTCCGACTGGACTAGAACTTAGCCACTTAAAACTAGGACACTGGAGGTGTAAACCACTACAGGAGCACCGGAGTACTCTCGTTACCTCACCCACAGGAAGCGGGTGCATAGGTGTCAAAGTGCGTCGGGTTTCGTCGTGGAGTTCTATGGAGCCTGGAGATGAAGATGCTGCATGCGGCCAGGAGAGAAGAGTCCGGTTGGATCCAAGGGTGGATCGAAGATGTAGAGTACCTGAAAGCAGAGGGGACAGAGTCTGGGTCACTAGCCAGTGACCAGGAAGGAAACAGGCGATGTCGGGCGCAATCAGGTAGTTGTCGTGAAGCTTGTCTCCGCTGCCACGTGGACCCGGGGGCATCGACGATGACCAGGAGTCGAACACAAACTGTCCCACGAAGGCTCTCGCTGTCGGCGGTGTCGGCTTCCGGATTGGAGTCAACAGGCCTTGGCAAATGCAACCCACGCAGGAATCGAAGATGGCTTCTGGATCAGATCAGCAAGATCTGATGGGCTGCTCCTTTTCAGGGGAGCAAGGGCCAGTCTGGAGATTTTGTTGATACATTGACTTTGGATTTTCTATCTTTATTTGATTTTGATCAGCCTTTAAATAGAGCATGGTTACTCAAATGTTTCAAAAGCATAGAGAGTTTAAAGTTAATCCAAACAAATGATATTGACTTAGTTTTCTTATCCGGAACAGCTGCCTCGCCTTATGCTAGGGTAAAGTTCTATTCTAAATTCATAGTAAATCTTATATTGCAACAGGCTGAGAACTTCCAGTGTAGGGGAATTGATGTTTTACCTGTTTTTTCTTCTCGAAGAGATAGTCTCCCTTATAACAGATTTCCCCAGCAGGGCAATGGTAAAGATGGTCCCACTACCTCTTATGACGATTTAAAAATACGGGTATCGAAAAACACTCGTCTGGTGACACATGTAATGCCCCCCCCCCCCCGTTAATTCAGAATAGTCTTCCAATAGAAGATAATCAGCGGTGGAATTGGCTGCCCGGTGCTTTGTCTAGTAAAGCCTCAGACAACCCTAAACTTTTTCAACATCTTTAGCAGTAATTTGAAAGTTATCTCTTGGAATGCCGCCGGGATAAACAGTAGCCCTGAGAAATTACAGTACTTGTTCTCTCTGAACGCTAGTGTGATTTGCATCCAAGAGACCTGGTGTGCTAGTAGATTGTGTGCAGGGAGAGATTATTTTGTTCTAGAGGCGGTGGCTGCTCCGTCGAAGAAAGGGCGTGCAAAAGGGGGAACTGCGTGCCTTCTGTCCAATAGATTGAAGTGGAACTTCACTCATTATGTTGATTCAAGCAACCTATTTCAGGCTGTGTCCCTCTGTAGCTTAACCAGTAGGGGAAACTTTAATTCCCTGGTAATAATAAATGCCTACATCACCCCGATGAATGTTTTGATAATCTATTGAAGCAAATGTTTTCATATATTAAACAGATTAAAGATGTAGAATTTCCCCCATATGTTTTGCTAGTAGGTGACTTTAATTGCAAAGTTTCCAATTCAAGCTTAGAGCTATTTAGAAACAAATTTAAAGAAGAAGCCCTTCTTATTCCCCAATCCCTCTTCCCTAACAAAATTAAAACTAATAAGAGAGGGAAGCTGTTGTTAGAAGAATTTTCAGCGGCGGAGGGATTAATAGTGAATGGTAGGCTTCCCTCCGATGTCCCTGCTAAATATACTCATAGATCCTCCCAAAGTGAGTCAATTTTGGACTATGTAATCACTGACTATTGTACTTTCTCCCTAGTGAAGGATCTGGTGGTCTCGTCGACACTATTTAGTGACCACAATGTGATTACTATAAGCCTCTCATTTCACCCTCCTAAATCCGATTCATGGTCCTTTGGCAGTGACATAGTTAACTTCCATAAGGACTCTGGTAGATGCTTTTGGAATTTTAAAGCCAAGAAAGGCCTGGACGGTATACTTGGTAAAACAATATTAGAACTGAATGTCTGGCAGGGTTCCGAAATAATTCATTTTGAGAATTTTATGAAGGAGGTCATCTCTGTTGCCAAAAGGTCTAGCTTCTCTGTAAAAAAGATCTATGTTCCCAGACCAATTTTTCTTCTAAATAAGGAAATAAATAAATTAGTGCGGGAGCAATTTTTGTGCAGAACTATCGAAACAAATAAGAAAATATACTTGCTAAAAAGAAGGAGAAACAGAATTAGGAAGAAACTTAGAAAAGAAAAAGAAGACTCACTCTGGATAAGACTTCGGGAGGCCGCTGTTTATGGCACAGTAAGACAATTTTGGTCTCTTATTGGCGAGGGTTGTGGAGCAAGAGTCAGCTCTCTCCCCATTCCCATTGCTGATTTATCATGGGTCATCTATATTTCCAACCTGTATGTTGGGAATATCGCAATGGTAGATTGTAAGGAGATTATTAAAGAAGATGAGTTACCTATTGATTCCCCTTCGGAGAAAACCATTGAATTGGCCATTAGGGATATGCGCTCCTCTGGAGCAATGGGGCCTGATGAACTTCCCATTTCAGTATTGAAGCAGGATCCTATTTCATGGAGTAAGATTCTTTTTCCTTTATTTAGATCTTGCTTCATTAGAAAAATGGTACCCTCTTCTTGGAAGGGGAGCATATTGGTCCCTCTATTCAAAAAGGGCGATAGGGATAATCCAATGAATTATCGCCAGATAGCCCTCCTTGATGCCATTGGAAAAGTCTTTGCCAAATGTCTCCTCTCTTTAATAACGGATTGGGTTGATGTGAATCAGATATTACCCCTTGAACAAACTGGCTTCCGTAAGGGACATGGTACATTGGATAACCTTACAGCCCTTCAGGTTATTACGGACAAATATATAAGAGTTCGGGGGGAGGAGTGTATGCAGCTTTTATTGATTTCTCCACAGCATTCGACAAAGTTGACCGTCCCTTGCAGTGGAGAAAATTGTTTGATTTGGGCATGCCCCCTCTCCTACTAGATCTGGTGCGATCCCTACATACGGACACCTGGTGCCGAGTTTTACAGGGAGGAGAAAGGGGTTTATCGCGGGTTATCCCCTCCATTAATGGACTAAAACAAGGCTGTCTTCCTGCCCCTCTACTCTTCTCCCTGTACATTTCTGATCTTCCTGCTACCCTTTCATCTTGTGTTGGCATAGCCCCGGTAGTGGGGGGATCTTCCATTTCCTGCTTGCTATATGCAGACGATATTCTTATCCTGGATCTAACTCCCAAGGGATTGGCCAATTGTCTGCAGGCTTTACATCTTTTTGCAGAGTCTCACTATATGAGGATAAATGCCTCAAAAAGTAAAATCATGTGCATTACAGGGAAGAAAAAATCTAAATCTGAGAATTTTGGTTGGGCAGTAGGCGGTCAGAAACTGGAGGTGGTTAAGACATATACGTTTTTAGGAAAAATAATTTCCGCTAACTTGAGTGAGAAGCCTCATATTGATAATAATTCTCGTAAAGCCAGATCCCAAGGCAAAAGTCTGAGTGCCCTCTACTCCGCCACAGGGAGAAGACATTTTGCTTGTTTACTGGAGGTTTTTAGGGCAAAAATTCCTCCAACTCTCCTGTATGGAATGGAACTGGTTGATATAAAGCATTGGGGCTTTCTGCAGACGGTAGAAGGAAAATGATTAAGGTCTATTACATCCCTTAACCCGGCCTGTACTGTGGCCGCCTGCAGAATGGAATTCGGTCTCCGTAGCAGTTGGGCGCAGGGCCTATCAGCTTTAGTTCGATGGGTTGTTAGCCTTGCTAGAGGAGAAACGGGGTCTTTGAGATTCCTTCTTAAGGGGGAATTGTTGGGTAATTTAAAAGAGTACTCCCAAATTGTTAAGAACTTTAGAAAGGCTGTGGCACTTCTTGAATTAGAAGAGAGTACTCTCTTTACTATCTCTCCTAACCAGTTAAAATCCCTTTTGAAACAGGCGTCATGGGATTTATGTTTCACGTTGGATAAAAAGTCTATACAAGTAAAGAGGGGGGGTGATCTCCTTGTCAACTCATATTCTATGAAGCTTGCCCAACCCTATGTCGCCTGGAATTTACCTCATGGTATCCGGAGATTCTGGTTCCTTTTAAGGCAGGACTTGTTACCCCTGAACATTCTTTTGGCAAAATGGTATGGGTCTTCTCCCACATGTAATTTTTGTAATATATCTGTTCAGGATCGTTCCCATATATTGTTTACATGCCATGCATTGCGTCCACTTCGGTTGAAGTGGTTAAAACCAATATGTCTGCAATTGGGTATCCTTAATGTGAATTCTTTTCTATAGGCCTTATATACTCCTCCAAATGAAATGTTTTGCTTCAATATTTTTAACTTTTTAAAATGTTTTTTAGCTATTTATTGATGAAATATGGAGGTCTGTGATGCTGATTTTCTTGTTTAGTGGAAAATGTTGTAGTTGTCATTTTATTTAGAGAAACGTGTATTTGTATTTGTTGTATTTTGTCTTATGTGGCCCTCTTTTGAGAGCCAAAACATAATAAATAAAAATTGATTGAGAACAACCCTAACAGCTGGAGAGCAGTCTGTTGATGCCATCCGTGAAGCTGCAAGTCAATATACATGTTAGTTTTTTTATTTATCCTAGTTTCTGCACAATTGTTGTGCTTCATGTTGCAAATTAAAAAAATATAAAATGTTCGAAAATCACAAAAAAACAGTTCTTAAAAAAAAGGGAAAAAAAGGTTCTTGTCAGAACTGCCTTTTACGGTTTAAAAAAAAGATGGTATGCTGTATGGATGACTGGCTGTATAGGTGAGTGAGTGGTTACATGAGTGGTTGTGTAGGTGATTGAATGGGTGTTTGAGTAGCTGTGTGTGTGGGTGTGTGAGTGGGTGTCTAAGTAGTTGTATGGATGAGTGCGTGCTATTGTCAGTGGCTGTATGTTGTTGAGTGACTGCTACTGTGAGTGGCTGTATGGATGACTGCCAGTGTGAGTGGCTGTATCAGTGTTAGTGGATGTGTGAGTAGCTGTTTGGGTGAACAACTGGTAGTGTAAATGGCTGTATGGATGCTACTGTGAGTTACTATATAGGTGAGTGACTGCTAGTGTGATTGGCTGTGTAAGTGACTGAGAGGGTGTGTAAGTAGCTTTATGGGTGAGCGAGTAGTACTGCACATGACTGTATGGATGAGTGAGTGAATGTGTGAGTAGCTGTATGAGTGAGTGGGTGTGTGACTGGTTGTATGGGTGAGTAAATAGCTATGTGAGTGAGTATATGGGTGAGTTAGTGATTGTGGAAGTGGGTGAGTGGGTTTGTGAGTAGCTGTATTGGTGAGTGGGTAGGTGTATCAGTGACTCTATGAGTGAGTGAGTGTTTCTGTGAGTGATTGTATGAGTGACTGAATGGTTGTATGAGTGGCTGTATTGGTGAGTAAATGGTTGTGTCAGTGGCTGCATGGGAAAGTTAGCGCTGTGTCAGTGGCTGTTTAGATGAGTGATTGGGTTTATGAGTGGCTGTATGAGTGAGTGAGGGGGTGTGTGAGTAGCAGTATGGGTGAGTGACTATTAGTGTTTGTGACCGTATGGGTGAGGGAGAGGGTATGTGAATAGTTATATGGGTGAGCTATTGCTATTGTAAATAGTTGTATAGATGAGTGAGTGGCTGTGTGAGTTGGTATACGGGTGAGGGAATGGTTGTGTGAGTGGCTTATGGGTAAGTTAGTGCCTGTGTCATTGTCTGTACGGGTGAGTGAATGGGTATGTTAGTGGTTCTATGAGTGAATGAATGGTTGTGTGAGTAGCTCTATAGCTTGCTTAGTGAGTGACTATTAGTGTGTGTGGCCGTATGGGTGAAGGAAAGGGTATGTGAATAGTTACATGGGTGAGCTAGTGCTATTGTAAATGGTTGTATAGATGAGTGAGTGGCTGTGTGAGTTGGTATATAAGTGAGTGAGTTTTTGTGTGACTAGTTGTATGGATGAGTGAAATTGTGTGTCAGTGTCTATTAGTGAATGAGTGCGGGTGTGATCTCTATGAGTAAAATAATAGGTATATGAGTGGCTGTGCGGGTGAGTGATTGCTTGTGTGAGTGCCTGCATGAATATGTGCCTGAATGATTGAGGGAGTTGTTGTGTGACTGGCTTTAAATCTGCTGTACACTGCAAGGTTTAATTATAAAATAGGCAAAACAAACTAATAGGAAGTTAACACGAGCACTTTGTGTTTAAAAACACTTTCCATGGTTATGTCTAACCAATATGTCTGTGATAGAAGAAGTGTGTTGACACATCTAATGATGTGCAACCGCTATGTAAAAAGAAAAAGAGCATAAATATATGTTAGTTTATGATCTTTAAAATTCCAATTATCATACCAACCTATTCTTCTTATACTGTAACACTGCATTACGACGTAGTGAAAATATAATTTTCCCTTTTTTTTTACTGTTATCAGCTTTCATACTTCTTCACCATAAACAGTGGTGTGTATGAAGCATCATCCTCCACCAGTGGGGGGAAAAGCAATCAATAGATTGTAAAATAAAACCCATAGTTGCACAGTACATCACTATACTTAAGTGATGTTATGCATTGCACTCACAACAGTTCATCAATTAATTAATTGCTTTTTCTGGTCTTACTTTAGTGATGTAAACAAACCTATGATAAAAATATTTCTGGAATTATTATATCTGGTACAATATTACAAATAAATACAAAGTGCTCTTCAGATTGTTGGGATCCTTTTGAGAACATCACCCCTGGTAGGCCAAATGATGTTTAAATAGTAGTGATCCATATAGATAATATCCCATAGTGTAGTTTGTTTCCAGAAATAGTGTGTCAATGTTTGAAAGTATGTTTGTAAATCAAAAATGGACTAGCCAAATTATCAAAAGAAAATAAATAAATTGTTTTAATTTATCAAGGACTCAAGTATGTTTCGTCAACGGTTGGTGGCACCTGGTAGGTGTGCTCATAAAGCCCTCACCCACCAACCTAGTTGGTGGCATGCTTCATCATCGGGCCCACCCAGTGACACCTAGCGTGTCCCGGGTGTGCTTCGACGCCTGAAGACAGCGGAGCAGGTATGTCGCTGTGTGTGCGGTGAAGACTGTTATGGAATGTGAGTTTAAAACGGCTTGGCGGGGATCCCAGTGCCCAAGGGCAAACACACTTTATTAGCTGGGTCACCGTCAGCGGTTAAAAATAAGGCTATTGGATGTTAGAGGCGAGTTACGACCTCCCACATCCTGGGGTGTGTCAACATGTTTCAGCCAGTGCCTTATGATTATGCTGGCTTTCTTCAGGACGGGTAAAAAGGGTGTGTGCAGTTAAAACTAGTGGGTGTATATCCAGACTATGTGTATACACGCCCTAAAGTGTTTTTCTATGTGTGAGTGGGGGATTCCCATCTCAAGAAAACACCTTTACATGTAACATATAGGACAAGGACAAAACATACATGGAAAAAGGTTAGAGTCACTTGGCTGTATGGTTTATATACAGTTGGTTGCCGGCTCTATAGCGGTGTAGGTGCTGGCTATGAGCGGCTATGGTGTAATGGTATTGGTGGTACCATTAGGGTGGGGTTCGCACTTGATTACGGTAGTGGGGTGGCTAAAACACGAATTGTACATTTATAGTGCACAGTGGTACAAGAGGAAAACATAAGAGTTCATTCTTACGCTAGTTTGTCAAAAGTGCTACTTCATGGTTTGATAAGTGGCATGGGTTGACCCTGTGGAGTAAAAACATGGGTTTTGCCACAAGTTTTAGAGAGAGAGAGAGAGACCTGTGGGGGAGAAAACGCTTACCAGAGTTGAAGAACCGTCAAAGTACTCACAGAGTTCTTGGTCAGAGCCTGCCGTAGACCTGTACTGCCTCCTTCGCTGCACCGGTAGGGAATGGCTCTGGGAGTGAGCTTTTTATACTGTTAGTTGATTATTAAATTGTTTGCACCTGTATTTTTGGAGGAAAGGATGAAAAGACTCGAAAACCGGGTCAGTGCGCTCACGAGCGCTAGTCACGATCGTGGTGTGGATCTGCGCATGCGCGTTGTAGTGCGCTATTACTGCGCATGCGCATTGGGGTGCTAGTTCTGTGCATGCGCAATGGTGAAAGAGTCGGCACTACTCGTTAGCGCATGCGCGGCCAAAGCGGCGCGATTGAAGGCCATCTGGTGTTGATGGTGTAAAGGAGTTTATGGGATGAACTGAGGCAATGGGTAGTGGTTATTAGAGTAGATGCATGCCTCATTATTACTGGACGATGGTCTTTGGAATGGTGGTACTGTTGGGGGGGGGGGCATGCCTCATTATAACCAGACGATGGTCTGTGGAAGGCTGGCACTGTTGATGGATTCACTTCCTATTCACGTGTGGGACAAAGAATTCCACGGAATGGCATCGTTGAGCCCATTGGTCGATGTTGAAAGACGGTATATCCATCTTTGTTCTTTACCTAGAAGCCTTTTGTCATTTTCAATGGCAATTTCAGGGATTTGCTCAATTATTGTCCAATTGAAGTCATTGGGTGTGTGACAGTGGGTGATGAAATGGTTTGTTAGTTTGCTTATGTTTTTCTTGCATCGGATCGTGCTTCGATGCTCAGTGATTCTGGTCTTGATCTTTCGGGTGGTCATCCCCACATAACGGAGGCCACATGTGCACGTCAGAAGGTACACCACGTTGCGTGAGTTGCAGTTGGTGTGACTTTGTTGCGTCCATATTTTGTTGGGTTCCAGATTCAGCGTTCTGGTGTGTGTGGTCAGATGACACACACTGCAATCATTGCAGGGGTAGTGTCCAACGACCTTCGGGAGTCCCCAGGCGTTCAAGATGGTATTTGCTGGTTGTTTATGTGGTAGTCTGGGTCTGGTGCTCACCAGCTGGTCCTTGAGGTTTTTGTTCCTTTTATAAGCGAATCTTGGGGTTTCCCAATTCCTCTGTCCAGAGTTGATGATCCTCCAGTGTTTTTTTATGATTTTGGTCACTTCATTGGAGGCCGTGTTGTAAGTAGTGACGCAAGTAACTGGTTGTTCCTGGTCCTCTTTCACGTGGGTCTCCAGAAGGGCATCCCGGTTCTGGTTTCTCGCCCTTTTCTGGGTTTTGCGGATGATGGTTTTGGGGTATCCACGGTTTTCAAGTTTGGTGGCTAATTCAGCAGATTGTGCTTTGTAGTCATTCACATTGGTGCAGTTCCTTCGGATGCGGAGGAACTGTCCGAATGGTAGGTTTTCTCTCAGGGGCCGGGGGTGAAAGCTGTTGTAGTGCAATAGGGAGTTCCTAGCCGTAGGTTTATAGTAAGTCGTCGTGGTCAGGGTTCCATCTTTTGCTCTGATGTCTAGGTCCAGGAAGGGCAATGTTTGAAAGTAGTCATTTATTAGTTACAAAGGCAGTTTTTGCTTTCAATTTAAAGTTGCTGTAATTGGATTATCTCCATTCAGTGTCTGACTTGAATTATATAGTGTAGTATGTAGATGTGGTATTAACTCCTTTGTGGAAGATAATGACTGTTGAATTTTGAAGATGACTTTAAGGATATTACCTCCAATAGGCCGAATAATGTTGAAATGACTGATGAACCACGTACAAGAAACACAGTATGCCACTTTTTATTCACAATTCCTCCTTAGAACTTTGGTTGAAAAAATAATAAGAGATTGGTAATTTTAAAGTAAGTTTTGGTTTGAATTTTAGGTTGATGTCATTACTGTCTGTCCATCCAGTTTCTCTCTTTAAATAGACTGTGTATTTCCCAGAGGTTGTATTAATTCCTTCGGGAAAATGATAACTGAAGTAGAAAAGTTCTTCCCAAAATTGATATTTGTCCAGCTTCTAAGTTTGTAATTGAGTTTCCAATTTGGAGCCATCTGCTCTGCATTGTTGTAACATTAGTATACGGTATTTCTCAGTTATTATTAGGATTAATGTAGAGATAACATCTGATTTGCAGTTTGCAGGTCATATTTTGGTTAGCATTCTTTAACATTTTTTCACAAGGCACACTTTTTATATCTGGTAATGTTAAAAAGAGAAAACTCTCAGATTTTACTTGAGTTGTAGATGAATAATCACATTCATGGTTCCATGCGTAACTCATTCCGAATAAATAATCAATGGTTACATTTTCTTTGTTTAAAACTCCAAACATAATCATAATAAATTATTGCACGTCTTGTTGACTGTTGAGAGTAAACATTACTGATCCACTGCATATATATCTAAAAGTTCTCCGATACGTGAAGCACAATGTGTCACAGTTCTGTCCGTCGATAAATGTTGCAGCAGGTGATACAGTGTGGAACACAATCTCTTATCTGGTTTTTTTTCACTTTAGTTACCTAGATGTGGTAAATGAAACAGTACACCGAGAACAACATTTGCATACCTGGTGACTCTTTAACTGTTTTCCAACTGGTAACCTACAATATCTTCAACATTTTCCAGTTTTCTCTTCTTAACAACTTCTAGATGGTCCTTCTGTCCTTTTCTTTTTTTCAGTATCTGTAAACTCTTTTGTGATCTTCCGCTTTGGGCAAATTATCTGTTTCTCATAAACAGGGTATTTGCCTAAACGAGGAGCCTATACACTTCTTAACTGATTGTACTCTCTTATCCAGCTTCCATCAGCACTAACTTTCTTTTCATCAAATCAATCAAAAACAAACTGGACAATAACACTCTTTGATGTTTTTATCTGCACTGAGCACATTTTTGTATATCTGTTTTTTTTATACTAGGTATTACTCTGGTATACATTTTTATTGTCCTTATTAACAGCAACTGTATGCACTCTGTCTTTGCACAAAATGATGAATTTGGATGATGATTTTTTTAATGATTTCCTCGATCTTAATATATCTATATATCAATGTATATATATATCAATGTATGTTTTTTGGTTATACAATTTTTGTATACCGAATGAAGATTATCTGATCTGAACTCAGACAATGTTCTAACTCACAATAATGCTACATATGACATTCCATCTTAAAATACAGTACTTCCAATATTAACAAAAGCTGCATCTACAGTTAATTCTTGCGATTTATGGACAGTTACAGCATACCCTAGAGAGAGTGGGAACTGTTTGTGCCGTACATGTAAGTCTTTCACTAGCAAAAAGTGTACCACCCAACTGTCAATCTGCTTCACGTCATCCATCTGATCAAAATTTATGGCCAAGTATTCAACCTCATCTCTATTTGGGAAAATATTTAAATCAATACCTTTACCCATTGCACCATTTTCAAACCCATCTTCAACATTTAAATTACGGCGCAAAATTACTTGACAGTTTTTGTTCACGTGTAAATGCTTTTCTAATCCTGCCGTTTTCGATAAAGACTTCTCCAAAGCATCCAATTTTGCTTGTAGTTTATCTGTGAGTAGTATTGTGACTCCCTGATATTCCATTTTATCAATAGCTGTGATTCCCAAAATACCTTATTTTGCCAGTTGTTGTTTATTAAACTTGAAGCAATCTTCAAGTGCTGGCATTAAACAAGCTATAGACTTCTGTTCTTCAATAGTCAGCTGCTGTAATATTAGATGGAAATAGTTTCTTCATAAGTCAACTTTCCAAAGCACATTTCCCCTTTTTTGGTAGAACTCCTCTTGTAACGTACTTCAGTATATCTGCATAGTTTATATCAGATGCTTGACGCATATTGTTCACTAGTTTAACCAAATATTTACATTGCCAATACTTTCCGGAGAATTTCTTGTTTCATTGTGCACAAGTGGTTTGAAACCAGGTTGTCCTTTTATGGGGTGAGTTGCAGTAGGTTACCAAATACCATCAAACGATTTCCTACAAAGAGAACATTGTAGTTTGTTCTTAAATTCTGCTGCATTCTTAAGTGTATAAATGCAAGTATTAATTTGGATACGATGCTGACCTCATTAATGATTAGAAGCTTCAGTTTCTTCAAAACTCTTGACACCTCATGGCAAGCTTCACCAGATAATTTCTGGTATTCCAGTTTATTGTCATGTTCAACAGGTAGCATAAGTAGGCGATGTAAAGGAATACTTTTAATGTTCTTTGCAGCTAATCCTGTTGGTGCTGTTACTACACATGACAAATTCGATTCTGGAGTCTCCTGTAGACAACCAGCTTGATCACTGATGTAAAGTAACATTAGTTTGTATGAAGAGCAACCACACTGTTTCTGCTTTTGGAGAAATCCATGCTCTATTTTATCTCTAACTTTGTTGTAAATGTCTTTTTGTTCATTATTAAGTGTTCGGAATATGCAGTTTCCTCGCTTGCTTGCTGCATTGCAGTCTCCACCTCATTCATAGCTATAGCTCCTTCATTTTGAATAATTGGTTCTCCAAGAGGATCTTGATTCAGTGATACAGAATGTTGGCTGCTTTGTGAACTCTCTTTGGACATTTCAGTAGCATTTCTTCCTGTTCAATATCATCTTTCAACATTTGCAGGTAGGTTGGAAAAGAGTAAGAACTCAATGCTGTCTTTCACAGCTTTAAAAGAGTATTCGTAACAGTCATAGTGTCGAAGTAATTCTGATTCTGCACGCCATGACTTGAACAACTGCAAAAGTGGCAAGCAGAAAAACTATCTTCTCTCTGGGGTTTGACAACTAAGCTTTCGGTGGTTAATTAGATTCCCTTTGTTGTGGCTCACCAAACAGCCGTAACATCCAAGTACTCCATGTCTTCATAATTTTCAGTTACATTACTTCCATATCTGTAGTGCTGGAGTACTTCAGAGAGAGACATGTTTTGAAGATGAGGATCCTTTCTTGGGTAGTATAATCCAGCATGTTAGTTTTCAGAATAACTCTACTTTCTGGATCAAAGTCTACGACATACAATTTTTCTGGGAAAGACTTTCATACTCTATTTCGACTGCTTGCTAGGCCAAGGCTTAAATAAACAATTCTGGGGGCGGAGCTTGGCTCTTGACGAAGAGTGCTGCCTGAGCCTCGGGCTCCGCCATACCGACCTTTAATCCTGCAATTATCCTGCTCTCCCGCAGTTGTTGTACTGATACAGGACAAGCACGCAGCTACCGGGAAACAATCCCAACCCACGAACCCAACCCCGACCCTCCTAGTCCCTACTTGAGAGAAGATACAGCGTTGGACAGGAGGTGTTTTTATAGGCCGCTGATCCCCAGTGTGGGGGTAGGCGGAGCAGCGTCACCCTACGTGAGGTTTGAGGCGGTGCGACTGAGCCGGTC
The DNA here is from genome assembly GCF_964261635.1 of Lissotriton helveticus. Lineage (NCBI taxonomy): Eukaryota > Metazoa > Chordata > Amphibia > Caudata > Salamandridae > Lissotriton > Lissotriton helveticus. The sequence goes on along the minus strand of NC_136072.1, from coordinate 315,620,948 downwards.
CCTGGCGGTGCTGTAGCGGGGATCGGGCGGTTCCTGGAGCGGACTGCTGGGAGTGCGAGTGGTGATCCCTCTACAAACGGAGGAGCGCCCGCAACAGAGGCGCGAGTCTGAGCACTGCAGGCTCGCTCGCGGAAGACGGCGGCGTCCCCCCGCCCCTCCCACCGCAAGTGGTGTGGTCGCGGCCACTGCGGGGAGAGGCTAAAGAGGCTCCTCCCCTCCGCGAGTGGTGCGGCCGCTGCGGGGAGAGACTGAAGCAGCGTCACCCCCTTCCGCGAGTGGTGCGACCGCGGCGGGGAGAGACTGAAGTAGCGAACTGCAGGGTGCACAAGCGGGGGCCGTATGAGTGATGATGCGACTGGGGGGCAGACATACGGCGGAGCAAGGAGCTGATGACAAGAGGCACACAGTCTGAAGTCTGAACAAGGCCACCATTTGTAGGCTGCAGGGAAGACCTGGAGTGCCAGCACATAAGGGGGCGCCTACAGTGTGTGCTCCCAACAGCCCAGCAGAGCACTGAGAATGTGGGCACAGACAGGGGTGCCTGGAGAGAGGTGGATTGGTGGCACAGCGGAGAAGCAGGCGGGCATGGTCTCGGCACCCAGTTTTGAGGGAGCCTAGCACCACTACAGATACAGTCCAGCACAGGCCAGTCCCCGATATTTCAGTGGAGACACCCAGGGGCAGCCATAACTGTACGCTTCAGGTCAGTCAATATACAATAGCAGAAGCAGAGGATTGTATGGGGCATGGAGTTTGTGGCCTCGTGGCAAAGATATTAGAGAGGGGGCCCTCAGTGAGTGATCGGGTCCTGCTGAGAGTGGAGGCGCAAGACTGGGAACGTCAGGCCATAGAGGACATAGCCCGCAGGTGCGTGCGGGGGCCAGCTACAGCGCCGGCGGTGAACCGTGCTCTGGGTTGAAGTCATAATTTGACCACAGGAAGCAACACGCCTGGTGGGCACATGCCATCCGACAAAGCACTGGAGGCGCGGCAGGGACGGACCGTGGCGCAGGACTGCGGCAGCTGCTACCCAGTCCCCTGTCGCCCTAAGAGGTGCCCGAGGTAGGCAAGATACAGCTATACTGCCCCGGGTGTAGTGGGGGACTTGGGGACCGTAAGGAACACTAACAGCAACAGTGCCCCGTGAGGCTGCTGGACCTCATTGTGCCGCCTGTGGATCAGCGCTCATCTGGGCCTGGATAGCCCCCAGGGAGTTCTTGCGTGTGAAAGATCTCACGGTCTGGCCACTCACTGCTATTTACTATAGAATTACTACGTCACAGTATTCACGCAACTGCCTCAAGCTAGGGGCAGCAATGGGCAGAACGGACAAGAACCAGCCCAAGCTGTCCTTTGACCAAAAACGCTCTAAGTCGCATGACTCCACGTCGGAAGGGGCGACCAGACCCGCTCCCCCTACTGAAGAAGAACCGGACATCCGCAGTCTATTGTTATCATGGAAAAGGGATTGCAAAGCGGCATTTTGTCTCTAGGCACAAAAATCAACGCCCTCTCCTATCGGATGGACTGAATGGGGGCGCACTGGACAAACACGCAGAAAGACTCGATATGTCAGAACGGCGGCTCAAGGAAGTTGAAGAAGCACAAACTTCACTAGACTCGGACCATAAACAACTGGGGAGGATGATGCAGGAGATGCTGCAATCTACGAATCACAGGCTTGCCGGAGACGACACAAACTGGCAATATGGAACATTTTATAGAGAAGCTTCTGATTGACTTACTAGGTGCCAAGGTATTCTCGAATATGTTCGTGGTGGAGAGGGCGCACCGCTTCCTGGGGCCCCGGCCCCCGCCGGGAGCACCGCCACGCCCAATCATAGCAAAACTGCTTAACTATCGGGACAGGGATGCTGCCCTAAGCAAGGCAAGGGATAAACAGACGCTGACATACGAAGGGTCAAATATCTCCCTTCATCCGGATTTTACCGCCCGAGTCCAAGAAGCACGACGGCTGTTTGTCCCCATGAAGAAACAGCTACAGGAGCTTGGTTTGGACTACGCAATGTTGTACCCGGCCAAGCTGCGGGTGAACAGGCAAGGTTGCTCCCACATCTTCGTAGACCCGAAGGCCCAGCAGAATGTGCTTAAAGACTGGGCCATGGAGCATCGAAAAAGCCCGGAGCGAGCATTATTGGACGAGGCTGCAGGGGATTCGCTTGAGGAATAGGACTGAGACTCGACCGGCTGTGAGCCATGGATAAGTAACCTATAATTTGGGGGGGTTGGGGGGTGGGGGGGTGCGGTGGGAATGTTGATATTGCGATGTTGTGAAGGAAATTTGTTGGCTTTTTAAAATGTATAGGCTCTTCTGGGGCCCCGGTCATAATTAGGCTAACATGGAGTACAGGGTGACCCGGGGATTACACTATTGCCCTAGCATAAGAGGTACCCAGGGTGAAGATAGATATCAGCTGGTCTGCTACATTAGATAGATGTGTGCCCTGTGGTCATAAGGCGCTATGAACTGCAAGAATAGCGGGAGAGACGACACTAGGAGTCGGTATGTGGGCCGAGACAGGAGGAAGCTGACATTTAGCTCGTACCTGTATATAGAGCGACCTCCGCCTACAAGTGTTAAACACCACTACTGTTAATTGAGTTGGGGGCGGGGGGGCAGTGCGGGAAGTCCCTTTTAGGGATGCTGAGCGACCGAGTTGTGGGTAAGTCAGCTGTGGGTGGGGGGAGGGGTGGGATGGGAGGGGTCACTATTTTGGTTAAGGAAGTCAGAGAGGTCAGCCATATTGTCATGTGTTATATTGTTCATATATAAGTCACAGGACTCAGGACACCTCGTTACGCACAATAGACAAGACAGTAGCGGGGGGTGAGGCAACTGGTCGGCGCCATGTAGATTCCCTCAAGGCACTATCTTGGAATGTGAGGGGCCTCAACGACAATCGCAAACTCCGCAGGGTGCTGAACTACCTCACCAGGCAAAATATATTGCTTTCCTACAAGAGACGCACCTCCCACTTCAGATCTCTATGATGTGCTCCAGGGGGCTGGTGGGGAATGTTAATGCTGCGAGATTCACAACCCATGCGAGGGGAGTAATGACATGGGTTAACCCCAGATCCGAATACAAGTTGCGATTACTGACGGCTGATACTGGCGGTAGATTTGTGATTTCCCGATGTCAGGGCAGGGGACTGGACTTGACTCTAGTCAACGTCTATGGCCCTAATTAGGACTGCCCGGAGTTCTTCGCCACATTAACTAGCACGGTGAGTGGGTGTGGGACGGCACCAATCCTTTGGGGAGGAGACCTCAACCTGGTTCGGAACCCGAACTTAGATAGATCAGGAGGTCCGCTACGGAGACCGGCGATGGCAGTCAGACCTTTAGAAAGGGCTATGATCAGCATGGGTCTTATGGACGTATGGAGGGACCTTCATCTGCTGGAAGGCGGCTACACACGCTATTCCGCGTACCACAACCTATATAAGCGTATCGATTATTGGCTTGTATCGTCACCTTTTATGACCCGTATTAGTTCCTGCCAGGTTTTTCCACGTACTCTATCGGACCACACCCCCGTTTTGCTGGTTTTGTCAATCTCCCCATTTACATGGCGTTTCCCCCCTTACTCACTGCTAGATCCCCTGTTTAAGGAAGCGGTAGCGGAAGTGTTTCAAACCTTCTTCGCGGTGAATGTTGGGTCATTGGACAGTTTCCAGACGGTGTGGGAGGCTTTTAAAGTATATATCAGAGGAGTGGCCATGTCTAAGCACTCGAAGGGTGCTTCGTGATGTTAGGCAGAGACTGTCGACACTGGAGCGCACTATGGGGGAGCTGGAGGCCAGCCATCAGTCTGGGATGGACGAGGACTCCATGGACAAAATGAGGGCACTACTAGAGGAGTTCCACGACGCTGCTGACAGCGAAGTGCAACATCTGGGGAAATATGTCGCGGCTCGTGCGTATGGGGAGGGGGATAGGCCGGGATCTGTGCTGGCAAATATGCTGAGGGCCAGGCGGAGCAAGACTGCAATCACTGAGATTCGGTCTGAGGAGGGCGAACTGCTAACGGAAGAAGCAGATATCGCTGATAGATTTAAACAATTTTACTCAGACCTCTACTCCTCACGCCTGTCTGATATGGATCGGGAGATTCTAGATTACTTGGAGCATATTAAGTTACCCTTCCTATCAGACACGCATAAAGAGTTCTTGTCCCTACCCATAGAAAAGGATGAGATCCTGGAGGCATTGACTGGAATGCGGGCAATTAGTGCTCCAGGGACGGACAGACTCACCGTGAACTTTTACAAGACCTTCATTGATCTACTGCTCCCACACATAGCAGAGTTATTCGACGACATGTGCGTAACAGGATAGATGCCTCAATCAATGAGGGAAGCCATTTTAGTAGCCATCCCCAAACCAGGCAAACCCCCGGCGGAATGCAGATCTTACCGGCCGCTTTCCCTGCTCAACGTGGACACCAAGTCGTTCGCGAAGATTTTAGCTAACCGCTTGGCCCTGTTAACCCCGGTTCTAGTCGCCCCGGAACAGTCAGGGTTTGTAACTGACAGGAACTTTACTTATAATATTCGCACGGCCTTGGCACAATACAACACGTCTGACAGGACACGGAGGCCATTGCTGTTTTCCTGGATATGGAGAAGGCATTCGATTCGGTGGAGTGGCCCTTTATGAGACAAGTGCTGACCTGGATGGGACTTGGCCCTGTTTTTTTGCAAATGATCGGGGTGTTATATACCGCTACTACTACGCACATTCGTTTGGGGGATCTAGTCACAGATGGTATTTCCATCACTAGGGGCACTCGCCAGGGCTGCCCCCTGTCGCCGACACTATATGCTGTAATCGCGGAGCCCCTGGCGTGCTCGCTCAGGGAATATCACAGCCACAGGGGCATCTGTTTCCCCTCATATGAAATCGTGGTCTCCACGTACGCAGATGACAACCTGTTATATGGGAGGGACCCTGAAAACAACCTATCAGCGGTTCTACAAGAGGTGGTGCGCTTTGGGGCACTATCCAGGCTGAAGGTTAACTGATCTAAATCCATTGCCTTCCCGCTTACACCCTCCATTACGCCGTTCGAGATGGAATTCCCGCTATCGTGGTCCGACGAGTCGGTTCGGTATCTTGGCATCAAATTGCACACAGACTCGAAAATAGTTTTCAGAGAAAATTATGGGGCGGCCGTAGCTAAGTTAGAGGATGATGTCGAAACTTGGATCGGACTGCCGCTATTGCTACTCGGGAGAGTCTTTATCATGAAGATGGTAGTGCTGCCCAGATTCCTTTTCCTGTTCGCGGATATACCAATAGTGTTCCCGGGAAGCTTGATTCCGGTCCAGGGAAGACATGGCTTGGCAGTTTGGGCTGAACTGTTCCCATGAGGCACAGGGTCAGACTGATTTGCATATGGCCATGTCTGAACTGGGGTGGCGGAGTGAGCTAAAAAACGGTGATGGATTAAACCCAGATCAGTTGACTGGGGGTGAGTGTTTGTATTGTCAACGCTCCGTCCATCACCACCTTTGGTTTTTCTTTGTTCGCCCTAAGTTGGCAGGGTATGCTCAGACGTGAGTCCCTTGCTCACTTTGCCACTGGAGTCAAGCAAGCCTGGCTGAAGACGGCTGTAATGCCAGAAACCGGTCCTGGGAAGCTTGATTCCGGTCCAGGGAAGACATGGCTTGGCAGTTCGGGCTGGACTGTTCCCATGAGGCACAGGGTCAGACTGATTTCCATATGGCCATGTCTGAACTGGGGTGGCGGAGTGAGCTAAAAAACGGTGATGGATTAAACCCAGATCAGTTGACTGGGGGTGAGTGTTTGTATTGTCTACGCTCCGTCCATCACCACCTTTGTTTTTTCTTTGTTTTCCCTAAGTTTACAGGGTATGCTCAGACGTGAGTCCCTTGCTCACTTTGCCACTGGAGTCAAGCAAGCCCGGCTGAAGACGGCTGTAATGCCAGAAACCGGTCCTGGGAAGCTTGATTCCGGTCCAGGGAAGACATGGCTTGGCAGTTGGGCTGGACTGTTCCCATGAGGCACAGGGTCAGACTGATTTGCATATGGCCATGTCTGAACTGGGGTGGCGGAGTGAGCTAAAGAACGGTGATGGATTAAACCCAGATCAGTTGACTGGGGGTGAGTGTTTGTATTGTCAACGCTCCGTCCATCACCACCTTTGGTTTTTCTTTGTTCGCCCTAAGTTGGCAGGGTATGCTCAGACGTGAGTCCCTTGCTCACTTTGCCACTGGAGTCAAGCAAGCCCGGCTGAAGACGGCTGTAATGCCAGAAACCGGTCCTGGGAAGCTTGATTCCGGTCCAGGGAAGACATGGCTTGGCAGTTCGGGCTGGACTGTTCCCATGAGGCACAGGGTCAGACTGATTTGCATATGGCCATGTCTGAATTGGGGTGGCGTAGTGAGCTAAAGAACGGTGATGGATTAAACCCAGATCAGTTGACTGGGGGTGAGTGTTTGTATTGTCAACGCTCCGTCCATCACCACCTTTGGTTTTTCTTTTTACTGCGTTCCTTCTTCGCCAGACTTAACAAATCTATGGTTAGGCTGGCTTGGGTGGTTAAGCAGGCTCGCGTTCAGTGGCGGGTTCTCACACTGCCATACCACCTGGGGGGCTTGGGTGCACCAGACCTAGAACTCTACTACAGGGCGGCGCAGAGTGCGCAGGCTCACAGCTAGATCCACGGCGCAGATGACATTCCATATCTCAGGCTTGAGAGGTTGTTTGCTGACCCTCTTCCCCTCCCGGCCGTCATCTTCAAGACGGCAGATCGCAGAACGGGGATTCTGGATTCCCTGAACTCTATGCGGCATGCCTGGCACTGCCTATTACAACAGCAGGCCGGGGCACTGTTGTATTCCCTGGAAATGCTAGTCGAGTGGGCTGTCTGGCTGATCCCCTGCAGTGATAAGGGAGTCATACATACACTCCGAATGCTGGGCATTCACAAGGTGGGTGACCTGTTTTCGGACGGCGTTGTTAAAACATGGGACGTAGCCACGACCTCTATAGAAGCACCCTCCCTCCTGCAGCGCTTCCAGTTTCGCAGAGTGCATGGAGCACTGCACCAACTACTTGGGGATGACATTGACGATCCCCCCGAGGTGCGAGAACTAACGTATCTCATTAAAACTAAATCTCCCCTTAATCTCGTAAGCAATATATATAAATTGCCAATGTCACAGAGGGCCAACCACTACACTAAAGCCAGACTGGCCTGGCAACGCAACTTGGACATAACAATTGAGGACGATATGTGGTTGTACTGTTGCACTAACACGAAGCGCATCTCACTGCACGGCAAGCACAGACTGATCCATTTTAAATTCATTAATAGGGTGTACTATACGCCAGAGAGAATGCACAGGTACGAACTGAGAGAGGACGCAACCTGTGACAGATGTCGCTTCCCGAAGGCGGACTTTAAACACTTAGCATGGGGCTGTCCAGGGGTTTTCCAATACTGGGAAAAAATATTCCGTGAAATAAGCACAATTTTAGAGTTGGAGATCCCCCCGGACCCGGCGTTGGCGCTGCTGGGCAACTCTAAAAGATTGCCGAAGGCGGCTCGCCGGTAGGTGGATATGGGTCTTCTAATGGCAAAGCGCAGAGTGGCAATGTGCTGGCTAAGGGGTCCCCTGCCCACAGTGTCGCAATGGGCACGTGATGTGCTTTACTGCTGCACCCAATCTGAGAATTTCAGCGAGCTACTCCCCCCGGGCAGCAGACCAAAAAACTTCTGGGGTCTGTACACCACATACCTGAAGGGTAGGGATGGGGGTACACCTGCTGAGTCAGCGGCAGAGGCGAGAACTAGTGACCCGGCGACTTAGAAGGTATTGCTAGGTTGTGGGCCCGGGTTGGACCCTGTAGATAGGGGGCAAGGCTGAGCCTAGAGTAATAGACGGGGTGCGATTAGAGGGGGGGGGGATTGGCGAAGGGTACGATAAGAGCTGGGAGATGATGGGGTAGGTAGGTGATGATCCAGGGCCAAATTGTAGTGTTTGTGCGCAGTTGCTAAGAGTCCTGATGTAGACTGACTGAGCTGACTCCTTTTTTGTTTGTTTGTTAGGAAAATGTATTTTTGTACTTTACTTAACGATATGGGGGCACAGCGAACAAGCTTTATACATTGACATGTATAACTTCCCCCGATTACAACGCTGCCCAGCCTCCGGGATTGTGGGTGGCGTTGCTGTACTGCGTGATTTAAGTATATATGCGGCCGGCCCCAGGGTTGCAGGCGTTCCGCTGTGTTTGCCACTAAGATCTTGTATAATAAAAAAAATAAAAACAAAAAACTCAAAACAGTATTACTACAAATGTTATGATACTTTGGGGGTAGCATGCCGTGCTGGGAACATTGATACCATTAAATACACATCATACAAAGTAATCTTTTATAAATAATTGCATGCCTTGTAAAGCATAAATACCACCTATTAACTATTGTAAACGTATTCTAATCTAAAAGGTAGCTATTTTTTATGTAAATTACCTAGAAAGTAATAAAAGTGACTGTGCATATAAAAAATAAAAAAAAATACAAATCTCTTGACTTGTAGAACAAACTTGCAGAGACACGTGTCTGAGCATTCATATGATCCTATTTCTCTGTGGGAAAGCATTTTCAAACTGACACTGTACAATTTCTTGGTAAGACTCTAGGCCTGACAAGTCGCTCTCAAAAGTTGAAATATATAGGAAATACAATGGTGAAATCTAGGATCCTCTGAGTATATTCTAGTTGATCTGTACTCAGCTGCTGGTATCTGTACAGGCCAGTCTTCATATCTACCACCCATTCCTGTGGGGAAGAGATACAGAAAACATTAAGCTTCTAAACTTTTCTCCCACACACTCCTGTTAATTTATTTGAAAGTTTATATAGTGCAAACTTGACCCAGGTGTATCAGAGCGCTTTACAATTTTGAGTGGGTATTACAAGGGTATACATTATACAACAAAACAGTTGTGCAACATAGTTAAGGTATGTGGGATACAGACCATGGAGAAGAAAATTCGATAGTCTTTGCTAGAAAGATGAGCAAGGCAGGCGAGTTCTGGGATTCAAAGGTATCCATCAACCTCATTGTAAATCAGGTGGTAATCAATGAACAGTGGGCCAGCTCTGTTAACGGCAGAAACATCGCCATTAGGATTTTTTTAACTTACTTTTTGGAGGTAGTCGTGGAGAAAATTTGTCGGACTTCTGAAGGAAGAGAGTTCCAGATCTTTGGGACTGCGCCTGAGAAGGCTCTGTGACTCATTCTCATTTTGTGAAAGATCTGTGGTTTTAAGAGTCATTAATTTGTACTTCTTGACTGTCTGCAACCTCCAGACAGTTCTAGTTTTTAAGCCAGATACATGGGAGTCTTGAGATGTAGGGCTTTGTGCGTCATGCAGGCTATCTTCAACTGTATTCTGACCTCGTGTGGAAGCCAATTTAGAGATTTGATGCCTGGGGAGATGTGTTCATTTCATTTTGAACCAGTAATTAGTCTAGCTGCTTCATTGATGGACTCTTATAGTGATGCCAAGCTGTATTTGGGGAGTCCACAAAGCGTGGAACTGCCATAGTCTAGCTTAGGCAGCACCAGAGCTTGCACCACCATCTTGAAGTCCACTTCTGGAAGGAAAGGTTTTAGATTTCTTAGGGTGTTCATCTAGAGTTTAGACCCCTTGCTTAAATTGCTAACATGATTCTGCATGCTCAGGTGCTTATCCAGTGTGATTCAGAGGGATTTTGCAGAGTCGATAATGCAGGGAGTGCAGTTGAAGGCTGTAAGATGTGTCAGCCAGTGGTTGATCTTTGGGGGTGATTAGGCTGCGCAATGAGGAGGAATTCCATTTTGGAGGTGTTGATCATGAGGTGGTTGTCCGTTAGTCAGTTTTGAGTATTCAAAAGGGTAGAGTTGAGTGAGACGAAGTCTTCAGGAGAGGTGATTTTAGATAGAGTTGAGTGTCATCCGCATACATATGGAAGATGATGTTTGTGGCATTCACAGCATTTGCCAAGGGTTCTAGAAATAAATTGAAGAGTATCAGTAATAGTGCCAACCCCTGTGGAACCACCATTGAGACTAAGGAGTGCTGGGATAGGGATTGCTTTATCTTGATTTTTTGTGATTGATTATGGAGGAAGGAAGTGAACCATCACAATACCGGCCCTGAAAAACCCATCCTATGTTCAAGGCTGGATGAAAGATTGTCTTGGGAAATAGTGTCAAAGGCTGAAGAAAGGTCAAGGAGAATCAGGAGGCATGATTTGTTGTGGTCTAGCATAATCAAAATGTCATCCAAAATATGAGTGAGAGCAGATTCCATGCTGTGGCCTCTTCAAAATCCAGATTGATGTTGATCCAGAAGTTGGAAATAATCCATGTTTTAACAAAGTTGCATCTGCATGCATATTTCCAGCAGTTTAGCCAGCGTGGGGATGGTGGAGATGGTCTGGAAATTATTGAGATCAGATCTGTCTGCATTATGTTTTAGCGCTACTTTTAAGCAGTTGGGGATCGTACCTTGTGATAGCGAGGCATTGATAATCTGTGTCCAAAGGGGAAAGATGGTATCCTTGATGCCTTTGAAGATGGGTGATGGTAACCGGTCAGTGAAATGATTAGATGGGTTGATCACCCGCAGAATGTTGTAAATATCTCTTTCGCTGAGGGGGGTAAAGGAGGACCAAGAGGTGTCATTCTTAGTGGCAGTATTGGGAGGGCTGATCCTCTCAAGGTGAGATGGATCATCCTTCCCTTCTGATTGGAGTATAGCGCTCTTTGCTTCCAGGTCAGCACTGATACTCTTCGTTTTCTCAGTGAAGAAGACCGCCAACTTGTCGCAGCCTTTGCAGTTCTTATTTTTTTTGTTATAGGTCTGCCTGACCGATCTAAGGTGAATAAGATGATCAGTGGAGGGTACTGATCTCCAGGTTCTTTCAGCTTACCTTAGGTTGAGCCGTTCAGAATTTAGGTTGTTGTTGAACCAAGGTTTGGAGATTTTGATGGAGGCACTTTTTGGTTGTGGAGGGGCTATTTCATCCAGGATGCCAGTGATGGTGGTGTTATAGAAGTCGGTGAGGACATCCCCATCCAATATATCCGATTGGGGAGTCAAGGCCTTTCTACAGCGGGATGCTAGATCCATAGAGTTGATGCTCCTAAGGTTTCATTTTCTTGGGTTGGACCCTCTTCAGTGAAACCTACTTGATAATTAGGAAGAAAATGCAGTAATGGTCAGACCAGTCACAAGGGATAATGGCATCTATTGAGATGGTTTTTCCTTTGGAGGTGATGAGGTCCAGAGTTTCACCCTTGTTTTGGGTTGGACTTTCGCAGTATTGTGCTCCATTAGGAAGGTTTTTAGACAGTTTACAGCTTGATCATTTGTGTTAGACCAGTGAAGGTTGAAGTCACCCAGGAATATTTGGGAAACTAGGGTGTCATCATTGGAGGATATTATTTCCATTAATTGTTCAATCAAGGAGTGATTGTCTCCATGGGGATGGTAAAATATGTGTAATTGGCACATTGGGCGGTGGTTGCTTGGAGATGTTGATGCATAGGTACTCAATTGAGGTCAGCTCTGAGTGATCGAAGTGAGAAACCGCAAGTGTGTTTCGATGACTGCAGCCTAAACCTCCACCCTGTTTTGTGGATCTATCTAATCGAATTATGTCATGGCTAGGTGGGACTAGAAGTTCAAGGATAGGGGGGGACGAACCTTTTAGCCAGGTTTCCCTGAGGATGAGGATATCAAGCGTGTTGTTAAGGATGAGGTAAAATATGTTGGCTGCGTGTTTACCCGCAGATCTGCCGTTGAGTAGTACACATTTCTATTGGAGAGGTGCGTGGACGGTCGGAGTCTGCATGATGTTCACTCGTTTAAGGTTGTCGTTGTTTATAACTCTGAGTTTGTGGGAGGGTTCCCTGTTCGGGTTGGCCTGGATGGTTTGGATTAAGCTCATATGGGTCTTGCTTGAGTCCATAGGTTTCTTGGCGGTGTTTAGTGGGAGGGCATAAGAGAGGAGACGATCATCAAAAACAATGTTTGATAGATTGGACTTTATTCTTATGGGTCGGAAGGGAGCATTTGTGAGGGGAAGAGTTGTTGGGGTATGGTGCGAGGCAAGAGGATGTTTGTGGCATTCACAGCATTTGCCAAGGGTTCTAGAAATAAATTGAAGAGTATCAGTGATAGTGCCGACCCCTGTGGAACCCCCATTGAGATTAAGGAGTAAGGGATAGGGATTGCTTTATCTTGATTTTTTGTGATTAATTATGGTGGAAGGAAGTGAACCATCACAATACCGGCCTTGAAAAACCCATCCTATGTTCAAGGCTGGATAACAGATTGTCTTGGGTAACAGTGTCAAAGGCTGAAGAAAGGTCAAGGAGAAACAGGAGGCATGATTCGTTGTGGTCTAGCGTAATCAAAATGTCATTCCATGCTGTGGCCTCTTCAAAATCCAGATTGATGTTGATCCAGAAGTTGGAAATAATCCATGTGTTCACAAAGTTGCATCTGCATGCATATTTCCAGCAGTTTAGCCAGCGTGGGGATGGTGGAGATGGTCTGGAAATTATTGAGATCAGATCTGTCTGCATTATGTTTTAGTGCTACTTTTAAGCAGTTGGGGATCGTGCCTTGTGGTAGCGAGGTATTGATAATCTGTGTCCAAAGAGGGAAGATGGTATCCTTGATGCCTTTGAAGATGGGTGATGGTAGCCGGTCAGTGAAATGATTAGACGGGTTGATCACCCGCAGAATGTTGTAAATGTTCTCTTTCACTGAGGGGGGGAGAAAGGAGGACCAAGAGGCGTCATTGTTAGTGCCAGGTTTGGAAGGGCTGATCCTCTCAAGGTGAGATGAATCATCTTTCCCTGCTGATTGGAGAATATCCCTCTTTGCTTCCAGGTCGGCACTGATGCTCTTCGTTTTCTCAGTGAAGAAGACCGCCAACTCGGGGAAGATTTGTGTGTTGTGAGGTGAGGTGGATTGGCATGGATTGGCGTGGATTATAGTAGTGCGGATTGGAGTGATGTGCATTGGCCTGTGCTGCATGATTTTGTGTTAAAACATCATTTCAGAAAATGCACATAAGAAAGAAACAATGTAGCTTTGCAATAAAATAATCCTCATCTTTTGAGAACAGCGTCCTCAAGCAAAAACAAAAAGAAACTTGAGTGCAAAGTAATCAAAGAGTTGGCAAAATAAAAGCAATTTAACTAACAGGTTTTCCGTACTTAGTTGCATTTACTAGACTGCCCTCTAACTTTAGCACCGGTGACCGGGGCTGGAAAGCAAACATGCTAGTCCCCCTTTGGAATAAAATGTAGTGCTCCAACAGTATAGCGCTGCGAGGCCAAGGGCAGGCTCCCCTGCCCTGAACCTCCTAGCACTACATAATGGCTCCAAATCGCTGTGAAAGGGGCTCACATCTAGACCTTGCAGCCTGATGGAGGGCTGCGAGGCCCACCTGCCCTGGACGTTGCAATACTGGATAATGGCCCAAGTACCAGTGACCGGGGCCCTACACCTAACCTTGCAGCCTGATCCAGTGCTGAGGTCCACCTTTTTTGTGCCTCGAAGCAGTCGGGAGCCACGCTTCTACCACTGCTCTTCTGTGCCAGTCTCAGCTGGATGCTCCCTCCTCCCCTCATCAACCTCTCCTTACGTGTTAATGTCCGGGTCCTCTTGGAAACAAAAGAGCCTTCTGTTCCCTGGAAACGGAAAACACAAAGGGCAGACTTCTCCACAGGTTTTTAACAGAGGTGCTGCCAGGCCCTTTCCCTGAGAGCTCACATAATTGTCGGCGTTGCTACTGTTACATCTCCTACCCAGTCTTTTCCCTCCCCCCCACTATTGCAGCCACAGGAATGCCACCACGCCCTGACCAGCGAGGTCAAGACACCTCGCTTAACATTGGCAATGTGATCGGGTTGTGGAGGGGGCCCTGAAGGAGCAGGTGGGCTGACTACGAAAGTGTAGCCTTTCACACAGAAGCGGGCCCCATGTTTTAAACTGAGCGCGGGGCACTGGGTAGCTACCCACACTGCCCATGCCTAGCGCCAGCCCTGGGAAATCCACATACACATGTAGTGTTCAGTAGTAACCCATAGTTTATACAGTGTTTTAAAAAAATACTTAATAATTTAATTTTAAAATATAGGCATAGTGAGAACAAATATTTGTATATACATAATGCTGTTATTAAATACAATTTTCATGATTTTCTGTACTTATATGTAAGCACACGGCCCCCTAGTTAGCTAGCCTCATCACAATTTGGACATCAATGTTGTATTGTCAGTTCTGACATTTTGAACCTGTGCTTTCAATGAACATGGTACTACTGTTTTAAAGATTATCATTTTAGCGGTTACATCAGCTCGGAGAGTGAACGATGTAAAAAGCCCAAAAACATATTTTATATTGGCAGGGTAACAATAAAGACATGTTCCTCATAGTTTCCAAAGGACTTTTTGAATTAAAGCTCAAACCAACAAAATATGCCTGTATTTTTAAAGCCGTATGTTAGTAGATATGTCCAGGGAGTCTATAATTATATTTAGTGCTTCAGTATGCATGAAATTGGGAGGGGGCGCAGAACAGTCCACCAACACCGGCTTTGTGTGAAAAAGGCCGCTTGAGTGAAACAGGTGCACATCACATAAAATCCCTGGGCCTTTCGCTTTATAAAGCTTAAGCCTCAGTACATAAAGTTAGTCACCTATGTTAAACTACCCCACTCCTAAATGTCCCTCTACTCACACAAAACCTAAACCTGCAAGTCTCCACCTCCTCCTGTGCTGATCATCTGCATTTGTTACCTTTAACCTTCCATGCAGCTTTACTGCATCTATTAACCTTTAACTAACTTAACTTCCTATTGAACCTTTAACTTCCTGCCTCATTCAAGTGTGAGCTTGTCCACCAGTTCCCTTTCAACCCGGATTGCCGCTGTTAGCAACAATAAAATTAACTAAAACCCATGCCAACTTCTTGTCCAACTGCCTCTGCACTACTTCAAAGCGACAATGACATGCACGCTTCTCTCCCCCAGCTCACCTGTTACAATATCAGCATGCCTGGAATAGGCAATCCGCCAGACTGACACCTAGTAAACCCCCAATATTGGCAGGGGACAGGTGGGAAAAAAACCAACAAAAAACGAACTCCTGCCTACCAACAGCCACTGTGATATCTAATGACAAAATGGTAGCTGGAAAAGCAAATGGCTGGTTATAAATACTTGGGCTACATAATAGCCCAAATCAAGCCCAAAACCAGTCGCAGTCGTTGGACTGCACCATTTCCCCCAATCCACCCGGGGTCAAACGTTCCCTCTGGTCCACTGCCCCTAAAGCCCCATTGGAGGAGAAGGGGCAGCACAGACCACCTACCCTGGCTTTGTGTGAAAAAGGCTGCTTTATTGAAACAGGAGCACATCACATAAAATCCCTGGGCCTTTCCCCTTACAAAACTAAAACCTCACTATACAAAGATGGTCAACTATGATATACTTCCCGCACCCCTAAATGCCCACCTCCCTACAAAGCTTAAACCTGTAAGTCTCTACCTCCTCCTCTGCTGATCATCTGTAAATGAGGCCTTTTATCTCCCATACAATTTGACTGCATCTATTAACCTCTAACTTACTTAAGTTCCTGGCCGCTGTATCTCTTTTAAGTCCTCCTTCATGGTGCACATCAATGCTTACCCATCTTCTATTACCACGTCTTTCCCACCCACATGCAGAACTAAGACATCTAGATACTCCCCCCCCTAATTAACAGTTTGCTCAAACAGAACAACAGTTCCCTCCAACGCATGCCCCTCTTACCATGCCATCGCACTTGAAACAGGCTGGAATCAAGACTCACATTTTTTTCATGACTCTTCTGACATGCTTGCCATTCTGCCCCTATCACAAACTAGTGGCCCACAATCCGTATGGACAATCCAGTGGGCTCCATGCCAGGAGCTGAACCTCAAACACAGCAACAGCAATTGAGAAAATGTACTGGATCAACAATCCCCTTCTCCCCCAAACGTTTAATGGAAACATCCAGAAGAGTACCTGCCCAGCCCCATAATGTTCTCCCGACTCCAGCCTCTCCTACCCACCTCTGTCGCCATGTCCCATAGGCTCTTGCCTCATCTTCTAAATAGGAAGGTGCCTTGCGCTGAATAACAGCTGAAATGCTGTCACTGGCTTCTCATCCTCATGTTTGAAAACTGACCCCACTGCGGCCCTGGTCCCAACCTGGAGTGTGACACCCCACCTCACCGGGCAAAACCTGTCTACGGGATAATACCGAAGTAACGCGATCCTACCCTTCCCCTGCTGATCTGTCTTTGACCTGTACACTCCTGCAAAGGGGACTGCTACCATCTCCTCTGATAGAGCCAACAGTCGCAGCCGGCATGACTCCCGGGTGAAGGGGAGGGGATGGGATCGCTCGGGGAGAGGGTTGCGCATGCTGCCTTACACATAGAAAATGCAAAGTGTGCATGACTGGTTTGGTCGGCCCTGGGGCCAACCAAACAGTCAGCGCTCACAACAGTGGACAAGCCACTCCTCCCCTGCCTGGAGCAGGAACGCCCACCCGCACGCCCCTAACCAAACCCTGCCTTTTGCTTTCTCGCAGTGCGAGTAAGCAGAAGGCTCCCTCCCCCCATTCCCCATGATTCTGAGCCGGTTTTGTAGCGCCCCGCCTGCACTGTTCATCCCCACACTCCCCCTCCCTCTCGCAGCTGTTGCCTACGCATTCTCTCCTCCCAAGGCATCTGCTTCTGTCTGCCGGGCCCCTGCCACCTCATTGGCTCATCACGCTCACTTTCAGCCGCTCACTTTCAGCCGGCTGCACGGGCACCTGCTCTGCCCGCCGGCCCCCCTGATTCAATTTAGGGACTGCTTGCCAAACTCTTGAGCACCCCCTTTCTCTTACCTTAAAAAGTTTAATAGCCAGGGCCTGACGCGGTGGTGAACACTCTCTGCCTTCTCCATCAGCCTCAGCACTCCGGCCACATTATCCTCAGCCATGACGCCTTCCAATCTGACGCCTGCCTACAAGAAAAAACAAGCACTGGCAAAGCCAATAGGTTTCGCCATCGATACCTATTGATTTTGTTGATGGATTTTAGCCTTGCTGTACAGCACCTCTGATGCTGTCCAACATGGACAAAGAAAAAAAATAATTAAACATGAACGGCTGTGTTTTTTCAGTAATCCTAAAGAAAAGAAATATGACGCAGATGGACGCGGAAGCAAGACAGTGGATGTGGGTAAAAACAGCTCTTGATTTGCGCAGAATGATGAATTAACCAGCAAGGGTGCAAATAGTAAATAGAATCCAAATGTTTTCAGCAAAAAGCTCCATAGCCCGTTCGTCAGGCTGAAAAAGTCCTTTGCGGATTTTGATCCTTTATTGCGGAGCAGGATGCCCCGCAACTGAATTTCCTCCAAGAACTTTAAAATCCCAGTGAGGAATAATTTAGAAATGAAGCGCTGCACAGTTCTCACAGCGGTAATCCTGTGAAAAAAAAAACTCTAGGGCATATACCTGGAAATAAACTGCTTCTAAATGTTGCCATGGAATCCAGTTCAAAAGGGACTAATTATAGTAAAAGGAAAAGCCGATAGGTGCAAATGTGGAGAAAGAAAACGGTATCAGGAAGATTACATATCTGAAAAAATACAAAAAGTGATTTATTTTTCTCATGGTAAATTAGTGGTTACTTTTTTCCACTTTTCACAGTATTCAGATTTCACAGTGAGATATTTGCTTGTCTGTAGTTTGGAACTTTAACACTTGAACAGCAGGAAAAATGGCCATGTACGTTAAACCTTTTTTGGGAGGCATGTGGTGTGTGATCTGCCTTTCAAGAATTTTAATCTCGTCCGTACCAACTCACAGTGTCATTCTCCGAGGTTGATAATATATTGTGCATACTAATACTGCTTAATATTTATAGTGTTATATAAAAGCGGTTTGTTTATTGGAGGTGCCTTTTATATAACTTAAGCATGGTTGAGCCAACGTTTCTGTACGAGGAGGAAACAATTTTTGAGTTTGGCCTCTGCCTTTTATAACACTCCTGCCACTTGGATTAAAGATACGTCTACATTATACACAGACCCAGTAATTGTATTATAGTGTAAAGCAATATGGCAGCACAACGACCACTATTAATTTTTGCATCGTGAAACAATCCGAACCACACGTTATATGTAACGTAAAATAAACAATAGCTTTCCCTTACTCCCCCACGAGAGCCCAGCATGCGTTTCAGCATATATCACCAAGAGAAAACGGCATTTATATAATTTTAAAATCATCTACTGGGCGTTCCCAGAAAACATTAATTCGAAGATTTGAATGTTCACTTTGAATTAGTAAAACTTAAACGTGATATGACAGCAGGTATGCTGCATTTAAAAGTATTAATCAGGGCCTTGTTCCTGGCAAGTAACACCCTAGGAGACAGAATCAAGTTACACCTGTTTAGGCCAAACTCAACCTGAAAGTTTTGGAGCTCTTTAAATGAGCACCAGTTACATTACACAAGATAGTAACGATCCTCAAGCAGAGATAGCTTATCGGCAACAGCTTTTCAACATGCTGACCCCGAGCGTTGCACTGCGATGAACAAAAACAAGTAGATAGTAACCTAGCCCCCACGAGGAATGCAGCTGCCACCCTGCGCGCCTCTGCTCGCTCCCGCAGGCAAAACGCTGTGGGAGGAACATTAGAAAAGAGGTGGGACATGCACCCGCCTTTAGCCATTTGCATGCTTTTATTATTGAAAGACACACACAAAAGCCAACCCAATGCGTGGGGGGAGTCAGACCCACACAGAGCAGTTACAAGAAGCCTCTCATAGCAGCGCATGCGTGCTGCGCTAGGCTTGACCTAAAAACAAAGTCTATCCTACTGCCACCTGGTCACCTAATGACAAAATAGCGGCTGGAAAGCAAATGGCTTGTTATATGTACGTGGGCCACATACAAGTCCAAACAAACCCCAAACCCGGTTGCAGTCGTTGAACTGCACCAACTCCCCCAATTCTCCCAGAAGGAAAATCTCCTCCCGGTTGGCTGCCCCCAAAACCCCATTTTCAGAAAGGCTATTTATCAATTGGAATCGTCGAGGATTCAGTGGCCTACTGTGTTTACTGCATTCTGGGATATTACCTAGTCAGGTATTTCTGACCTACAACAAATGATGAAACTACTTTTAAGGTCTATGTGGTATCAGTCACTTTTGAGAAGGCATTATTTATGGTATTATGTGTTGCACAAAAGCTCAAGATTGGACAGTTGGCTTTGCCCAGCAATACAGAAAAAAACCTGTTCAGCCAGACTACCGAGATTTTTAATCCAATGCCTTCTCTCCAATCTGGGATCAAACGACCTTCCTTTTTATGGTAAAGGACATTTATTTGAGCATCACTAGAGAGGGACTTTGGCTCCACCCACATGTTGGGAGCCAGGACAACTACATGTTTTACTGAGGAGAACGCGTATGCTTCCACGAAAGAGTGCTTGCTCTCCATACAGCTGTGATCATTTTGTTTATGTATCCAGCTGCCTGAGCTTGATTTTTCAGAGGCACACCCATGACATTGTAAAGCTATGACAGTGTCTTAGATTTATTTATTTTTATTTATTTTGAAAGTTTTATATAGCGCGAACAAGATCTTCGCAGATATCAGAGCGCTTTACAGAGGAGGGGAGCATGTATACGCAGATACATCAATCATGTTAGGAGTACATCGAGGTGATATCATAAAACAATCAAGTAAATCAATTTCAGAGTCAACATAAAATACAAGGGTTCGAACAAGTAGTACAGATGAGTATCGAGTCTTTGTAGTTTTCCCCAATAGTCGTTCAAGTGTATTTAGCCATGAGGATTGCTTTTACTTCTCTCTTGAACAGTATGGTAGAGGTGATGAGCCTAGTTTCAGGGGGGAGCGAGTTCCAAATCCTGGGGGCCATTCCTGAGAAGGAGCGTTTATAGGTTTTTTCCTTGCGGAATCTTTTAGGCTTTAGCAAAAGATTGTTTGTGCCTCTAGTGTTCCTGGAGCCTCCAGAAATCGTCAGCTTCTGAGCGAGGTATCTAGGTGAGCTCAGGTGTACAGCCTTGTGGGTCAAACAAGCGATTTTCAGGTGTATTCTGGCTTCAAACGGCAGCCAGTTCAGGGATTTGAAGTCGGGGGAAATGTGCGAGTGTTTTTTTGATCCAGTGATGAGTCTCGCTGCGGCGTTTAGAGAGGCTCTTATGGGTGCCGTAGTAGCTAGGGGGAGACCGCAGAGGGCGGTGCTGCCATATTCTATTCGAGGTATGACTAGTGATTGTACCGCAGTTTGGAAGTCTTTGGCTGGAAGGAAAGGTTTAAGTTTCCTGAGGGTGTTGATTTGGTAGTTTGCTCCCTTGGTTGCTTTGTTGATGTGTTCCTGCATGCTGAGATTGGTGTCAAGTGTTAAGCCCAAGGATTTCGCTGAGTCCACGATGGTGGGTTGGACATTGAGTGCCGTTAGGTCTTTAAGCCACATTTGCACGGTAGTGATCTTCGCGGGAGGTGCGATCAGGAGGAACTCTGTTTTAAGGGCATTGAGTTTGAGATGATTAGCGGCCAGCCAAGATTGGGTGCTTCTGATTGTTGAGTTCAAAAGCGTGATGTCTTTGGGTGATTGTAGTTTGAGATAGAGTTGGGTGTCATCAGCATACATGTGGAAATGTACATTGGATTCTTGCAGCAAGGTGGTGAGAGGTTCCATAACTAGGTTGAACAAAGTTGGGGATAAGGAGGATCCTTGTGGTACGCCTAGCGATACAGGTCTTGGTGCGGACATCAAGTTGTTGCTCTTGAATTTCTGCGACCTGTTATGCAGAAAAGAAGTGAACCATTTGAGCACAGTTCCAGATAGGCCCATTCTTGTGTGTAATAGTTCGAGTAGGTTCTCATGTTTGACGGTGTCAAATGTGGAGGAGAGATCAAGTAGGATGAGGAGGCAGGTATCGTTATGATCTAGTATTTGGAGGGCGTCATCGATTATGTGAATCATGGCAGTTTCCGTACTGTGATTGGCTCGGAAGCCTGATTGGTGAGAGTTGAGGAGATCAAATTGATTAATATGTTTAGTCAATTGTATTTGTGCGCATTTTTCCAGCAGTTTGGCAAGAGTCGGAATGTTGGTAATGGGACGGTAGTTGTTTAGGTCAGAAGGGTCGGCTGTAGGTTTCTTTAGCAAAGGTGTTACTTGTCCAACTTTGAGGGAGTCGGGAATGATCCCTTGTTGAAGTGAGCTGTTAATGATTTTGGTCCAGAGTGGAAGGAGCGACGGGGTAAGGACTTTTACAGCATTAGCAGGAAGGGGGTCCGTGAGGTGATTGGATGGTTTCAGAGTGCTGAGCAGTTTGCCAATTTCTTCTTCCGTGTAGGTGACAAAGGTTGACCAGGTTGCATTGTTTTTTGGTTTAGTGGGTGTTATGTAGTGGGGTTTGGGATAGAGGCTTGCGTCCATGAGGAGATCATTCTTTATGTTATCCGTTTTTTGGTTAAAGAAAGAGGCGAAGTCTTCGCAGGAAGGGGCATTGCACATAGTGTTGAGAGGTTGGGGTTGTTCTTTGGTTTGTGAACGGATGAGCTCAAACAGCTTTCTCGGACGGTTTTTGGCTTGGTCTAGCTGACGGCTGAAGAAGTCTGATTTTGATCGTTTTATTTTCCTGAAGTAGGCATTTCTCTTTTTCTTCAGGTTTTTTAGGTTCAGTGCAGAGGGGGCTGATCTCCAGGAGCGCTCTGCCAATCTCATGGCACGTCTATCGTCATTGAGACTCCCGTCATACCAGGGATTGGAGATTTTTGTGGTGGCTTTTTTTAGCTGCAAGGGCGCGACTTCATTAATTATTGCGGTCATATTGTTAAGATAGTGATCAGTCAAGGATTGGACGTCCTTCACGCCAGCCGGAGGAAGTAGTAAGTTGTAGCTGTTGGATGGGCAGAGAGTTTGAGTTTAGTTTTTTCATGTCTCTTTTCCAGACTTTGGGCCTGGCGGATTGGATAGGGTTAAATTTAACTTTTTCATTGATGAAGAACGTGATGATATGATGGTCCGACCAGTCACAGGGTTGGATAGATTCGAGTTGGATAGCGGCCTCTTTGGAGATGATACGGTCGAGGATAGAGCCTTTCTTGTGTGTTGGACTGTTGCAAATTTGTGCAAGGTCAAGGGCGTTGAGAAAATTCTTCAGACCTTTTACCACCGCATCATTATGATCATTCCAGTGGAGGTTGAAATCCCCAAGGTATATTTGTGTGAGTTGCCGCCCGGCGTTGGTTGAGATCATGTCCATGATTTGTTGGGAGAAGGTGAGGTTGTCACCGGGTGGGTGGTAAACGCCGTGAAGAGTGCAGATCGGTTTGCCCTGACTGATAATATCTAGGTTGATGTATTCACAGGACGATGGGGAGGGCGGGGAAGGTGAAGATACTTTCAATACAGAGAGGTTGCTCCTGTATATACATGCGATTCCGCCACCTTTTTTATTGCCAGACCTGTCGAGTCTAGTAATGAGGTAGTTGGGGGGAACCAGAATGTCCATTATAGGTGTAGAAGACTCTGTTAGCCATCTTTCAGTCATGATGATTAAGTCCAGATCCAATTTTAGGATGAGATCGGCGATAGCGGCGGAGTGTCTAGCGGCTGATCTGCAGTTTAGGAGAGTGCATTTGAGACGGGGTGTGTCGAGGGTGGAAGGGTGCTCTAGGGCGAGGGGGACTTTACTCAGGTTACTATGGATAGCGACTCTGTTGTTCAGTGTGGGGGGTCTAAGGGGATTGGAGTGAATCGTAGGTATGGCAGTGAGTGTGTCGGGTGTGTTGCTGAGGGGAGCTGGGTCATAGGAGCGGAGGAGGGTGATTGTGTCAAGGTCCGAAAGAGGGTTGCAGGCGCGACGGGGGCGGTTTTCACGATTGTGAACAGGGATTGAGGTCCAGTGTGGTGGAAGTCGAGTGCGTGAGTTCGCCGCCCGGGTGGAGGACCAGTTGGGAGGGGAGGTGATGGTGGAGACGCGTGAGTGGTGTCTGGGGTGTGTGCTGAGTAAATGTTTGATGATGTGAATGTCTTGTTTGATCTGTTGGAGAGTGTTGGGTGGGGGGTGGCTGGAGTGTGATAGACAGAGTAGTTGTTGTTTGATGCTGTACATGTCTTCTTTGAGTTGGAGGAGGGAGGCCGTAATGTGGTCCACTGAGGGACATGTGTTGGAGGTGGGGATGGGAGGGTCAGGCGTGGATGACATAGGGGGGAGGTTGGTGGTGTGGATGAGAGTATTGGTGGTGGGCGTAGAATGCATGGTGGAGGATGGGCGTTTATTAGTGGTGAAGAGGGTGGAGGTTGGGTGATGGGGGGTAAGACTGGGGGGGGTAGTGGGATTGTAGATGGTTCTATTTAGAGAGGGTCGAGTTGAGCTGATGGAGGTGGAGTGTTCTGTGTAGTTAGTTAGTGGGAGGAAGTGGGGGCTGAGAATGGGTGAGGATAAAGGGTGGGGTTTGCCTTTGTGTGTGTCGGTCTGATGTTGATCTAGGATAGGCGGGATGCGGGTGGGAGCAGTGGTATCATGGGTGAGAGGAACGGGGATGAGGGCTGGTGTGTAGGTGGAAGGAGTGGGGTTGTTGTTGTAAGAGGAAGAGAGATCTATGTCTGTGCTTGAGGGATGTGGGATAGCTATGGTAGGTGGGGGAATGACTAAGGTGCCGGGAATAGAGGGGTGGTGCATGTCTTTTTGGGTGGGAGCTGTGGTATCAGGGGTGGGAAAGTGGATGAGGGCTGGTGTGTGGGGGGAAGGGGTGAGGTTGGTGTAAGAGGGTGAGTAATCTATGTCTGTGCTCGACGGGAGTGAGGTAGGTATGGTAGGTGGGTGAGTGACTGGGGTGTCGGGAGTAAAGGAGAGGCGCATGTAGTTTAGGGGTTGGGGTGGATTAGAATGGGTGTGGTTTGAGGCTGCGGTGTCAGGGGTGACGGGAATGGGTGTGGTATGGGAGGGTGACAGGGTGAGGTTGTAGGGGGGGAGGGGGTATCGCTGGAATGTGTGGGTGAGGGATCTATGTCTGTAAATGTGGAGTGCGCGATAGCTACCTTAGGTGGGTGAATGTCTAAGGTGCCGGGGATGGAGGGAAGGTGCGTGCCGTTTTGTGGTTGAGCTAGGTTAGGAGGGTTGTGGTTGGGGGCTGTGAGTTTAGGAGTGATGGGCCTGCGGATGCTATGAGTGGGTGTCCGATGACTGGTGAGGTGCTGTTTGAACGTGGGGAACAGATTGTCTAATAGTTCCAGGTTCTTGTCTGTGGATTGAATTAGGATAATCCCATTATTGTATATAGTGATGGTTGTTCTGCCAGGGAAAAGTTGTGATGGGGTGATGGTAAGTTTTAGGCCATGCGCGAAATTCCTGGAGGTGGAGACGGAGAGTAAGGTGCGGAACGTGTTTCTCCATTGGGCTCTGCGTGTGGTGTGGAAGATAATATCAATGTTCAGTGAACCATTGACTGGTGAGAAGTAGGTGTCTGCACACGGAGTTTCAGGGTGGGACCTCAGGAAGTTGTGTTTAAAGCGTTTAGCGGCCTTTTTAGTGAGTGCTGGTGGGTAGTTGATTTTATATGTGTGTTTGCCGACGGGTTCCATAATGGGAGAACAGTCTAGATAGGTGAAGGGGGGGGGGTGTAGGAAGGAGGGTGTAGTAGGGAGGGTGCACTGTCCTAGACAGTTGCGAGGGCCTAAGGTGATACTAGTGCGTTCACAGTAATGCTATGTGCAGAGTACAGCCGACGAAAATAGTGAGATAATTGGGAGAGACACTAGTGAGCTGCCAAGGTATTTGAGGTAGTAGTTGGTGCGTGCAAGAACAACTGACACTAGTGAGTAGTCACAATATGTAAGGTACAGTGATGGAATACAGTTGCACACATAGATTAAATGACACATATTAAATGGCACAGCAAGTGGCATTAGCGAGCAGCAAAAGAAGAAGAAGAATAATATATGAGGTAGCAAACGGTGCATTACCGGTGACTATAAAGTGGGACGTGCAAGATACAGTTAGGAATATATAGAATATAATGCAACTGTACGAGGCATTAATATATGGGTAGCAATTGCAATTGGTGCAGAAAAAGTGAAGTGTGCTGTATACAATCAGGAATAAAATAATACATATCACAGTGAAGAAGCAAACTATCTAAATCCGCTGTGAAAAAACGTCCAGCTGTGTAAATTGTGCAACCGCTAAAAAGAAGTAGTCTGAAAGTCTGAAAGTCTAAGAGGTCTTAGGTCTTTAAGGTCGATGGTAGAAATGTCTAGGCCATGATGGTCTCCCCCAGATAGCCAAGCTAAGATGGCCGAACCGATGGGGGAGATAGAAATAGAAATATTGGTCCTTTGTCTGTTGTTGTTACTTTGGGCTCAGAGCAGGACCATTTCACTTTCTATTAAGGCAGACATTGCTCATAGCTTGCTGGTGAGGAAAAGTGGGGGAGTTAGAGCTCTGGAGCCTCGTGGACATCAAAGGTACTAGCGCGGATTTATTTCTACAGATTTATGGCCCCATGTTGCTCTAGGAGGGAGCTTACGAATGTGAGCAGTTTAATGGCCCCAGCCATTTTGTACAAAGGAGGTGGACTAAAAATGTGCACAGGCGGGTGGGGTGGGATAAATACCTTATGCCTCCAATCGATGTTCCAAACCTGTATGTCCCTGGGAGGTGGGGGGCTCAATGACACATATCCGCTCCCGGGTGGGGGCGGCTCATGTCGGTCCTTCAGCTCTTGTTTGGTCCCAGAGCCCAGATCAGCAGATCAGCAGATCCCAGCGCCACTATAACTTCCCATCCGTTTCCCTGTGCTTCCGGGAGCTGGATCCACTGAACCGGCGTCCTTCCTGGTTCTGCATCCAACCTCCTATGCTGTGATGCGGGCGGGAGGGGGGGGTCCGTCGACGTTCAGGCACCGCAATCAGCCGCTTGCGCCTTGGAGCGGGTGGGAGGGGGGCCACTCTCCGGTGCAGCCGATCGTGCCCTGCGGTAGTCGTGACAGCAGAATCAGTTCCTCAAATGCATTGCCGAGGTTTGACTCACATTTTTGTTGTGTAGATACCTAGATAAGTTATGGTGTTTTTCTCTGTCAGCAGCACAGATGAGAAGAGCCTGTCATTAACCTACATGGATGTGTAGGTCTGGCTTGACAGTGCAACTGTCACCCGCCTTTAAATATACACCATATTATTCAACAGTTATTTGTTTCCACACAAATACATATCCATTCCCATGCTACTTACTGGTAATGTTTCACATTACCATACAACATTCCTTTAAAGATAGAATTATTGGCATTGCTAATGCTTGTTTTCCAAACATATGGAGAGTAATGTCAGAATGTGAGGCTAGTTTGCTTTATTTACTGGTGTAGTTGCTTTTGCAACTAATGTAAAAGCCGCCTTTCTTCCAGGCAATGCAGCCGCAACCCCCACTTTGTCACTATAGGTCTTTACCCTTGAGCAGAGGTGGAGGGCCAAATATGAGACCTTAGAATCTGGCAGTTGTTTTACTGTGGGACCTAGGAACAGGCAGGGCCACATGTGAAACCTAGGCCAATGATTTTTTAAATGGCCAAACAGCTCATGTTTGGTCAGAAATTATTCATACAAGGCTCGGGAGAGCATGTACTCCTACGTTGTGTTAGACACTATTACAGCTATGGGTCGACCCTTTTTTATTCTTGATATTCAGTCCAGGGAACGGAAGAATTGTGCCTATTCAATGAGGCCCGCCTGTGAAATGGCACTGAAGTCAGGATGGGCACCCAGAGTGCACCTTTAATTTTGAGGGATACCACTGTCCTCTCACCCACAGAGAGGGTGACAGCAATATTATACTAGAAAGAACAGGCCCTTTCCAGCCTGCCACCTTCAGAGGGAGACATACCTTCTAGTCGTGCCTGTTAATAGGTCTGCCTGGTACCCATCAACCAGGTTATTTGCTCCATCTGTGAGGTGACATGGAAGGAGAGTGCATGTTTCTTCTCCTGAAACCAGGACATTGTGGAGTGGTATTTTGTGCTGTACTTTATGTGGACGGGAATCCATTTTGGAACTCCTGTGTTTGGATTACTGGCAAATAATGGAAATTGGAGTTGGGCCTGTTTCACATCTTTATCTTTGAAGTGAGCCAAATACCAGTAGCTGGAGGGTGAGACTGACTTTCCTATGAAGTGCAAAGCTAGCCCCAGCATCCTCCATTTGCTTCACATCCTCTTTCAGGCCACTTAACTTCACATAATCTTCCTGCTGATTCTACAGATTGAAAGACTATAGCTGGGACAGCCTATGTGAAACCAGCAGCACCCAAAATCGAGACATAACGCAAAATAGAGGCAGGCTATAAAATTCACATTTCGTTCTGCTAGCCAAGAACAAATACTGGTTAGAAATCGCAGGTCTTGACTAAGGCACGAGACCAACCTGAGTTGCCTGAGGTATCTACTGAGTTCCAAGGCTAGAGGGTCTGGCTGCCATTGCCCTTGCCAAGTCAGAAGCAGACTGGGGTCCTGGCTCTGAAGGAAGTGCAACTTAACTATGTACTTGAAGTAGGAGCCAACTACTGTGGAAAGGGGTGTAACCCTGCATGAGTAAAAGAGAAGCAGAAAAGGAGATCACAGCCCAGCATCCTGCTTTGCGAAAAAGCTGTGCAAAGGAATCTAAGAACTATATCTACATCAGTGCTGCAAGGCTCAGCGGGAGGATCAGCCCACAAGCAACTGTGTTGAGCCCCCTGTATTGCTGAAACTCTGCGTGTGTCCCTGGTGACCAATAACAGGATCTTATGCTTGCTTGGTCAGCCTCTTTTTTGTTGGATTGGTTGATAGTGCTGCCAGTGAGTCTTTGCAGTGTAAGGCCCTGTAAACCACATCTAAAATCACAGGTGTGGCTTACAGCAACTTGAAAACGTATCTGGGTGCATATCACTCTCCCACGTTGTACATCCAACAACGAGTGATGGCCTCTAACTGTTACCAAAGTAGCCTCAACTTTCCCTGCTGTGGACCCGGGAATCCTGGTGCGGACATTCCTGGCCACATTTCTAGCCCCCACTCTTGTGCCTGTGCAGTGTTTCCGTTTTGCCCAAAGGTTTGTTCCTTCATACCAGAGACTTCCAACTGGATGGGGGTTACTGGTGAGGTTACTTGAGATGGTGCAATCCCTCAGAAGAGCACAGATAATTGGTCGGCAAACCCAGTGTAAAAGGTGGCTGTACTGGCATTTGACTTCTCCTGCAGAGGTCTTGTGAACAGTGCTGATGCCAATCACTAAGAAGTGAAGATCCGCAGGGTTACATGCACGAATGAGCAGGTGGGCCTGTCTGAGAACCTGGATGGCTGCAAACTCGGGGAGCTGGGTCACAGCTCTTAAGGCAGTGACCCAGTGAGAACAGCTACAAAATGTCTGTTCAACATTCACGAAATGTTGCTGGAAATTTGGACTACTACACGGCATCTAATCGTAACCATGTTGGGACAGATTATCTGGTGGGACACAGGTGCAACTGACACATCCGTAAAAAACTAAAAGGCACAAAACCCACTGTGACAGTTATTACATGTTAGGAAGTGACTTTAAAGAATAAAAATTGTAAAGAAATTAGATTTGGGTAGTTCTAAAGCATGTGAGACATTCTTTCATAACTTATCCATGAACTTCATTGTACCATGAAGAACTTCCCATATGCATACCCATATACATACCTATTAGCCTTGTTCATTTCTGTTTACATGTGTAGTATTTAGTTGTGCATAGAACAAACTGTTTTTCTTTTTTAAAGCACTGATTGGGCACTTGTTTATTAATTGTTGTTGCATGGTTATGAGTATTAAGTATTGAGACTGCTCCACCTCCCTGATTAAGCCTAGGACTACTCTGTTTCACTACTGTAAAGGTCAAGCCTTAAAAGGGTGCACTTGGTCCTTACTTTTGGGTTCAATAGTAAGTTGACCACTGCTCATCGTTGGTAAAAGTCCCTGATTGTCACATTTGAAGTCCAGTAACCCCTGATTGCCCTGTGACTCTCCAGCTAGATGCGACAGCTATGCATTGCAAAGGTACTCTAGTTCATTTTTTACATCTGGATGATATCCCCCTTTTATAAAGAAAGGAGATTGTGGAGTAGAAGTACATGGTTCACTAAAGTTACTAAGATGTACTGACTTCCATGTCATTGTTTGGGAGTTACTTCATCCTTCACAGCTTGACACTGCATTACTCAAAGTTTATGATTTTATGCTTGGGCACCCTGGAATAAAATAGCATACAGACTTCGTTGCATGGGTTTTAGCCAAATCCTTAAACCTTCGCTCTTTTGCCATCTTATGTTCCCATCTAACTTCAGATAATCTGGGTGTGTTGTATGGGCTGAGGAAACATTTGTTGAAGAATATAGACGCATGAGGGGAAGAAAGTAAACATTTTTGTTGTATTGATGGCCATGTTGTACTGTTGAATATGGTGGTTCTTTTTGCCTTACAGCACCGTCTCCCTGCTTTGCAAATCCATGTGATAATGGAGGGACCTGTGAGGACCTGAGGAAAGAATTCAATTGCATTTGCCCTGCTGGATTTACTGGGGAACGCTGCCAAACCGGTAAGATCTGAAAGTCTCAAGATCTGAGTCTTTTATGATCAGTGACCCATGGTCTTGAGGAAGCAATATGTAAGGGTATTGACAGCCCGATAGTGGCACTGTGAGTGTGCACAGCAACCTGTGCTGTTCTAGAGGCCATAGATGTGACTTACACCCTAACATTCCCTTTCTAGAATTGATGCTAAAGCCAACCAGGGAATGACTTCCATTATTGTACCAGCTTTGGCTAATGCATGGGGTTGCATTGAGTTAAAGGTTTGAAGAGTGTTTGATACCTCAGTCAGGGGTAGAGTTCTAACTTTTAGAGAGTAGAGCGAAGACGAATTATGAGAATGTCAGACCCCTTTCATAATCCCACAGCAGCAAGAGGAGCTACTGGGCCCCAACCATGATGGTTGAGGTAATCGGCCACTGGTATGCTGGGATCCATCCTACTATCACTATGTAAACTGGACCAAACATAATCCTTTGCACACTTTACTCTCAGAGTGAGGAATGTGAGCAGCCTTAAGAAGGGGCAAGAGCTCAGAACTCAGTAGTCAGCCAAAGGAACAATAAGATATTGCCTATCCAACTGCTCACCTATTATGTAAAATAAAATAGTTTAATCAAACAGCAGAAGTAAATACGCACAGTTCGGTGGAAATGACATAGAGGGTTGCAAACGATGCTACGTTAAACAGTTAGGTTCTACACCCCCATCTTCCCGGTATCTTTCCAGTATCTCACTTCCTCCCGCTATAGTCAAGCTCCTCTATCTACAATCCTCAACACACTACACGTTTTGGCAGGATTAGACGGAGGAGGAGTGATCTCCTCTACTGCACCTAGCACTTTTCTGCTCACTCCTGCGGCACCTGAGGCGAAAAGCCGGGTGACCTAGGCATTCTTCGCACTCGAGCACTTTTCTAATTTTTACTTACTTAGACTTGCACCGCGCTGGTCTGCTCAGTGTCCCATCCCTCTCAGCCGAAGAGGTGCTGAAGGGCATCGGTGCAATCTGGTGACCGCGCACTTCCTTAGCGGCCATCTTGGAGGCTGCCTCTCGACGGCCTGCGACGCCATAAAACGTGGTCCCCCCCCACCTCCGCGCAGCGGAGGCGCCTAAGGAGCGCCAAAGGAAAGCCCGTCTGCGCCCGTCAGCGTCCCGGAGGGGGACTGCGGCGGGTCAGGCCGGGCGGGCGGGACAGGATGACCAGGTATTCGCGGAATGAGATTCTTATCCTTAGGGAACAGGGGAACAACTGTAGTATGGTTTTCCCGCCCTCGTGTGGCGGTAAGAGGCGATGCTCTGGCTGTATGTGGTCGCCTCGCAAGCACGGTATTTCCTCTCCTTCCTCTCCGATACCCCGTCTCAATCAGAGCAACTGCTTACTTTTGAACACCAGGTCCTTGGGGAAGCACGTGCTTGACATTTATAATCTTCTGACAGATTTTAAACTGTCAGGTCTTTTCTTAACGGAAACCTGGCTAGGAGAAGGTTCGGGACCTGACATTGCAGCAGCAATCCCCCCCAGCCATGTGATTTTTAGGAATGATAGAACTACGGGGAGAGGAGGCGGGGTTGCCTTGGTGGTGGACAGACGTATTGCCTGTTCAGTTATCCCCACTGACAATTTTCAGGGTTGCGAGACCTTGGGGTTTTCCCTCTCCTAAACGCCCAATCAATCTTGTATTGGACTGTTGGTCTACAGGCCCCCGGGCCCGGCTGGCTCCTTTTTTGAAGAGCTCCATTCGGTTATATCCACGCTCTGTCTTAGATCCAAACATTGCCTGCTTTTAGGGGATTTTAATATCCATTTGGATACTCTTGATGCCCCCGACACGGTCAAGCTGATTGACATTGTTTCCTCCCTAGGACTTACCTCCCTCCTTCAGTCTCCCACGCATCTCAGGGTCATACTCTAGACCAAATATTTTCTACCATTCCCATTGTCTTGTCCTCCTTGGCACCCGTGCTTTGGTCTGACCACTACTTAGTGGAATTTCTAATTCCTCACACTGAGAGGAGCTCCCCGAATAGTTATATGCGTCCATTACATGAATTCAGAGCGTTCCATCGGGTCTCCCCAGCCATGATAGCGCAGGCCCTTAGCGACCATCCGTGCCAACTTAATGGCTCGCTGGAAGCGGACCTTGAATGTCTGCAGACTTGGCTCATCCAAAGATTTAATGACCTTGCACCGCCCCGGGCCTCTCAGTCCACTTCTGCTAAATCATCAGCCCCTTGGTTTTCATTGGACTTGGCTGCGAAACGGCGACAGTGCAAAAAAGCAGAAAGAGCATGGCGCAGGCAATATGATCCTAAGTCTAGGGAAGCTTATAAAAAGTCTATCAGAGAGTACCACCGCGACATCACCGCTGGCAAAAAGTCCTATCTGGCAAAGAGAATTGAGGCAGCCTCTAATTCTTGTAAAGAAATTTTTAGGGTGGTGAAGGACTTCATTTCCCCCTCCTGCTGCACCCCTAAGACCACGCACTCGGAGCTTTGGATCACCGAGCTGGCCAACTTCTTTGCCAGTAAGATCAATGCCATCCAAAATACTTTTGCGACTTCCAGGAAGACATTAATCCAGGAAGTACCCCAGTCCCCTCCCTCTCCGAACTCCATGGGCCCGGTGCTATGGGATTTTCCGTCGCTGACTCCCGAAATCTCCCTTGAGCTTCTTTCCAAGCTCAAATCGGTCTCCCCTCTTGATCCCTGTCCTGCAAAAATCCTGGCCCAGGTGGCTCCGGTACTTAACTCTTTAATTAATCCGCTTCTTAACCTCTCCCTTACCGCAGGGACGGTCCCTCAGCCATGGAAGGAGGCCCTGATTCTACCTCTTTTAAAGAAACCCAACTTGGACCCTAGGAACCATGCTAACTACAGACCCATTTCCCTTTTGCCGGCCCTGGCGAAAGTGGTCGAAAAGCATGTTCATACCTCCCTTGTCAACTTCCTTGAGGCCCATGACATTTTGCATCAGTCACAGTCAGGGTTTCGCTCCAATCTGAGCACAGAAACTGCTCTGCTTGAGGTTACAGAGGCCATCAGGGAAACCCTTGATAGTGGGGGCAAGGCCATGTTGATCATGCTTGATCTGTCGCCGGCTTTTGACACCGTCCCCCATGACCGTCTCCTTTCTAGACTCTGGGAGATTGGTCTGAGGGGGACGGTGTTCAGTTGGTTTAGATCTTTTCTTGCCAACCGCCAGCAGACGGTCTGGGCCCCCCCTTTCTCCGCCATAATGCCGCCTCTGGAGGTTGGAGTGCCTCAGGGCTCTATTTTGAGCCCCACTCTTTTTAATATCTATATGACCCCTTTGGCGGCACTGGCGGAGGCTTTCGGGGCTCAGATCGTATCATACGCGGACGATACTCAACTCTTGTTCACGTGTGACAAAGGATCTGACTTTCTCGGTGTAAACATCAGGGGCTGCCTTGAGGCTGTTTTCAACTGGTTTGAACAGAACAGCCTCAAGTGCAACTCCGACAAATCGGAAGTACTCTTCTTTGGCTGCCCTGCAGACCACAGGTGGAAGGACTGGTGGCCTGTGGCTATGTTTCCCCCGGATAGCGACTCGACGGTCGCCAAAAACCTGGGAATCCAAATAGATAGCAGCCTTTCCCTTAAACCCCAGGTTCTTGGCCTGGTCGGCAAATGTTTTGCCACTTTAAAAATGGTTAGAAAATTCCTCCCCCTGTTGTCCTTTGACCATAGAAGAATCACCATCCAGGCCTTGATAGGCTCGCGCCTTGACTACTCGAATGTACTGTACCTGGGTCTTCCTGACTTCCTCTTAGCCCGCTTGCAGGTCGTCCAGAATTCAGCGGCTAGAGCCATCTTTGGCCTCACTAGGAGAGCAAGAGCCAGTGATCTTCTTAAAATCTTGCACTGGCTCCCGATCAAAAAGCGCATTGCTTTCAAAACGCTCACCATGGCATTTAAAGCCCTCCATGGTCTGGGCACCAGATATCTTCAGCGAAGGATGCGCTTCTACACACCCTCCAGATCTCTGAGATCTTCCACTCAGGCCATGGCTGTCACGCCGGCGATTAGGCGTGCCCGGTGCAGGGGTCGCTCTTTCAAGCGCCTGGCACCCCAGATGTGGAACGCCCTCCCTCTCTCTCTGAGACTGACCAACAATCTCCTGGCTTTTAGGAAAAATCTTAAAACTCTCCTTTTCACTCAGTAACTTTGTCACCACTCCCTTCTACCTTGACTGAGGATCTTCCAGCGCCGGGACACTCTTCGGAGTAGCCGTGCGCTATAGAAATCCACTATATAACATAACATAACAGGTGCAGATTGCTCAAATTGTCCCATGTCAAATGTACAACTCAGTTCAATGTCTCTTTGCCTCTTCAGCAAAAAGCGTTATTTTGCCCAGCAGCCTCATCAACACACATTTAATCATGCTTATTGTCTTGTCTCCAGTGAAGGCTAAGCCCCATGATTTACCTGCTGATTATTGTAGCAGTTCTGCTGTGCTTCAGATACAGCCTCAACTCCTGGCGTCACAACAGAAGCTCCTTTCTGGCAGCCTCACTCTGAAAGAAGTTTGCATGGGTAATAGGTGAGGCAAGGGCAGTGGCTTACATGATCATAGCGAAGGTCACTCTCTGGAGGAGCTCCGGCCCAGCCTGTGGATAGAAGGAGCTTCCCGCTCCTGTGGGCCCCCAATCCTCACCTCCGTTGGTGGATTCTTGTTGCCCAGTCTCCTGTGCACTGGTAGAGGTGCCTACAGATTTTGAAATGAGCTCTGCAGTGTGAGGAGCAGCACTTTTTCTTCATTCTGGCTGGAGGATCCAAGATGGCTTCTAAACGACTACATGCGCAGGTTGTTGTGATGAGCTCCCTGAGAGGTGATCTGGACGTCCCGGCTTTAGTAGACATCCGATTAGCCTTTGCTGATCACTGCCTGGGTACTGTGGTCTCACAGCAGAGGCAGGTATGACTGCAATGGCATGAGAGAGTTCTTTGGAGTCAGGACCTGGCGCTAGGCCTCAGGGTGAGACACATGACTTGAGGACTGTAACATTTCGGGTCCTCCTGGTGGCATGGTGGGGGTGAAATAGAGATGAGGAGCCAAGCTAATCACTGCTGCGCCCCATCCTGTCACCTTTGTTTGCCCTGTCCCGTATGGCCAAGGGGGCAAGCAGGATTTTGATGCTACATCCTTGGCGTGCCAGAAGGGTGGGACCCTGAGCACATATCAGCACAGTGAGGAAGGACACTGAAGTACTGGTGACTTACCTCTCTGTGGGTGGGGGGTGTGGCTGTGTGCAGAGTGAGAACCCCTGCTGAGTCATTCAGACACTTAGACTCTGTACTGTTGATGAGCATTGAAGCTCTCCTAATCAGTCAATAAGGGAATTTTTAAGCGTGCTACTCACCTGAGAGGGTCTCAAGGCGCTGGGGCAACTTGAGTTAGCCAAAAAGCCAAGTCTTGGGGCTCTGCCTGAAGGTATCCAAAGTTGGGGAGCATCTCATGTTGACCAGGAGCTCGTTCAGGCCTTAGCCGTGATGTAGAAGGCTCTTCCACCCGCTCTGGTTCTGTGAATGAGATGGGTTTCTGCTAGGGCAAGTTCGGCGGAGCAAAGGTTTGTTTTGGGTCCGTGGAATTAGACTCTTTCGTTGAGGTAATGTCTTAATGTCTGTGAGACTGTCTGGTTGGAAAGAGGTGTACTTTTTTTTTCTTCAGTTTTATATAGCGTTAACTTGACCCGAAGGTATCAGAGAGCTTTACAAGAGCACCAGTTGTGTTACAGATGGACACACTAATTTTTTGGTATGCACGAAGAGATTGAGTGATTTGCCCAGAATCACAGGATGTTGAGTGTCCCTGCCGAGACTGGAACCCGGTTCCCCAGCATCGAGGTCGACTACTCTAGCCCTAAGGCCAAATCCTCTCCCTTATCCACTTTGTCCACTGAGATCTGCACAGCTCTCCCAAAATGTGGAACCCCAAACTCACTGAATTCTATCTAAGGTATGGCACGCAGGAGGGAAGCTCCCAGCTGCCACTTTAATGTGATGTCGCGCTAAGATCTGTGGAAACCATACTTGAGGGATACTGCTAAGCGCGGCTCCAGAAATCATTTCTAATCAATACTCACCATTTCCCCAAAACCTTAAAACACACAAATCATGCATCAGTGGGGCCCATAACACTGCGCATTTCCCCTGTTCACTTATACTCAGCTTCAAGGCTCTGGTGAATCGCAATGGAGAAGTGTTGTAACATTTGGTGGAGGGTCTAAACCTATTTAACTATTCATTATTTACACCTGCAGATTTAAACATTTTTTTATTCAGACCTTAATTATTCAGACACACCACCATAGTGGCAATAGATCTACTATAATGAAAATTAGGCGTAGGAAGAATCAAAGACCAGCTTTTACTTCTTCATTTATCTAATTTTTATTCAGAACAAAACTTTATCATGTCAGACATTTATGCATTAGTAAATTTTTTATTCAGTAAAACTTAAACTTTATTTCAAAATTATCATTTTATTTAGAGCTCAAGAAAAATCGCTTTATTTTAGAAAACAGTTAAAGTTTAGCAAAGAATAGATAGTTCCAATTTCATTCTCTCCTAACATCCCTAACTAACACCCTCATCTTATCCTTCAATCCTGCAAAGCAAACAAGTATAAAATCAATAGAATCTTACATCCAGGAATCGGTCAGCATTCGGGCAGCATCTCCAGTAGAAATCGAAAAAGCGACCCCTTCTAGTTAAAACCAGGGGGTTTTATACCCTATTTCTCCAACTTAATCTATCTAAATTGTAACTACCATCATTTATTTGGTCTCTCATTGGACAAAATCGGGGTGGGTGAACATTTCTTCACCATTACAGCATTATTTTCACAACGTGTCAGCAAGAAATAAAGGGTCTTGTTTAAATTAGTCCGTGGCCTAGGCGCTTCCTTGCATTTGAAACATGCATCAACCCTCCCAGGCTCTAAGCATTACATCGTCCATGCTTGGCACCCATCCTAGGTTCCGGGCCATGGTAGCCTTGAACCTCCTCGAGCACAGGCAGTTCACTCTGACTTGCAGGTTTTTGGCACGCCTGCGCAGTTCAGCTCTTGCTCACAGTTTACCGGAGCAGCCATCTTTCGCATAGACCTCAGAGGCCACTTTTTGGAACTATCGTAAAAACAAACACAGATTTATGTTAATTATTGAATTTAAACCCGTTCTGTTTACCTCCCACCTAACTAATGTTTCCCAGTTAGTTGTTACCTGGCAAATAAGCCACGTAAATGCATTTTATACTTACATTTTGACCTCTCCACCACATAAATTAATACAATAAGCACATTTAAATTGCATTTTGGTTATTTTTCAAGCTGTGCATTAATTCACAACACAATAACAGTACATATTAGCTAGTTTTTATTGCAATCATGCAAGCAAGTTAGTTCTCCCCGTGTGTAATAATAAAATAATGTGTGCATTTTACTCTATGGTTGGTTAATTTTACAAAACGCGCATTTAGTAAATATTAACGTTATGGGACATTACCTTTGCGAGAGGTACACAAAATTTAGCTCCATCAATTCCCTCATCTGGTGATTTTATCACCAAATAACCCTCAAAATTTTAGAAAATTTAGCAGAACATGTTTCAACTTCTTTTTGTTAATGTCATCTATAATTTTGTCTCTTTCTCTTTCAAATTTTTGAAAACCTTTTCTTTTACTTCCTCCATTTCTATCTCATTCTTTTCTCTCATTCTTGCTAACCGTTCTTCATTCCTTTTCTTTATCAAGTTTCTGAAATCTCTTCTACCTTTGTATATACCGCATAACCTTATCATAAGGGTTACTACCACTAAGACTGTTATTGGTATCAGTATTTTACCTATAATTGAATTACCTATTTCTTGAAACCAATGTTTAATTGCTGAGAAACTTTTACCCAGTCTTTCAAGGACACCTTCAACCTCCAGTGGTTCAATTTCTTTATGCAAATCTGTAATATTTATAATATACTTTTCAATGTTTTGACTTTTATCTGGAATATAAGTACAACAATGTTGAACTTTCAATATTCCACAGACTCCTCCCTCTTTTGCTAAAATTATATCAAGGGCAAGTCGGTTTTGCATAACCATAGCTCTCATAGCAACCATTTCAGTATCCACCATTAGGAATCCTCCTGCTGTATCTGTTGATAATTTATCAACTATTGTAGACAATTTTCTGATTCTATTTGCATTAAACGAAATTCCCACTGCTGGTATCAGTGCTCCAAATACATCACCTATTATTTCTAACACAGTTTGTCTTCTTTTTCTACTTAAAACTTTACCTATCTCATGCTTTCCATTAGTACCTCTATCTACATGGAAAATTTTAGGAAAGACCAAACCCACATAACATGTCCCATACCAGTGATCTGGCAGTCTATAATTAGCTCTATTCCCACATATGAAATAAATTCCAGGAAAAACAGGATCATTTCCTCCTTTAAATCCCCAACCCCCTATAATTCTATAGGTATCTTCACATTGACTTGCACCCACAAAATAATTGTCATACATCGAATTGTCTTTCCTAATATAACATTTTTCCAACATTGGTGCATCTATATTGATTGCTACATTCACATTTTTATCCTCAATGTTCTCATCATCAAATGTGTAATATTTAGACTTTGCATGTTTCATCTTCTCTTTTCATTTGTAAGCAATTCTCCTTTCCTCAACCATGTTTAAGAATGCCTTCTCTTCAACTCTCATTTTTCATGTCAAATTATTATTGAATGCATACTCGTGCCTTAACTCATCTACTTCTAAAAAATATTCTCCCATTACCTCTGCATGTTTTCTTTTATTTAAGGTATTGTCAATCTTTAACTTTGCAAATATCTCATCTACATTAGAGTAATGATACTCCAGTTTCCCAGTCTTGTAAAACAAACTTGCAATTACACTACAAGTTACTCCATATGTAAGAGGAAGGTGGTGATAGGTAACCCCTTCTGACACTGATGCTGGCAATTTTACACAAACATAACAGTCATCAACATTCATTGTTTTAATGTACTCAAGCAATAACTTTGAAAAAGTATTTTTGGTGTAATCACTGATGGACCTATAATGATGCAATTCTGGTTTATATACATGCGTCTCAGGCACTTTTTCTTTCTCACTTTGTTTACTTGAACTCACATTTGGCTTTAGTTTTGTTAAATTACCTTGGAAAGGTATCACAATAGCTAAAATTACCCTCAATATCATCAAAAACCCCATACATATTGTAAAGCATCTACACCATTTTCTAAAAATAGAACACTTCGTTCTGTGATTATTCATTGCCATCTTCCCTAACACCGTTTCTTCGACCGTGTGTCACCTATAGATTTCACACCACTTAGTACTCTAATAAGTTTTCTTCAACCTTATGTCAGTTTCTATTTTAAATTATTTTAAATTATACTATAATTAGATTTTCTAACAAGTTTTCTTCGACCTTTTGTCAACTCCGACCTCTTCTATATTTACAAATCTGTCTCACAGGACTTCAGACCTTTTATTTGAGTATCATATACTTTGAGCACCTAACTTTTCATTTCTTTAATTGACTTCTTTACTCACTTTTCCCAATTGGCTTTGGGTTGTACAAGTTTTCTTGACTACTATTAACTTCAACAATTGGTGGCAGTACAATGTATGTCCACTCAGGTGATTTATACCTCTGATTTGGACGTCTTACTCTTGTAGGCCTTTGAATAGTCTGTATTTTCTTTCCCAATGTTTCTTTCTGGCTAGAGATCTCATTCACTTGGTCTTCTTGCTCTTTCGTTTTGTTCACTATTTTGAATCTTAATCCTCCAGTTCCTTTAGGCCAATTGTCTCCTTTGCAGACTTTCTTAGTCTTCGGCTCTATTGTATTATGTTCCACTCTCCAAGCTCTTTTTCTTGTGCTTTTTCTTAATGGAGTTTCATCTGCACTGTCATCAGTTTCACTTTCAGTGTCTTCTACTGTATCATTGATTATGATCTTTACAATGTCTTTGTCTTCATCAGTTTCACTTCTCTCTACTGTTACTCTGTTAGGAACACCTTCATAACTGGTATTTGGAATCTCATCCTTGTCGTGAGTTACTTCCTTTTCTCCAGGTTCAGGATTTCCGTTCCTGCTTTCAGTCTTCAGTTTGCTTTTCAGTTTTCTCTTTTTCAACAACTTTTTCTTCACGTTCTTTTGCGTCTTTACTGGTGCTTGTCTTAACCGATTCTCGACCTTCAAGTTGATCTTCTGAATCTGGTATTTCAACAATCTCCCTTTCACCTTCACCTTCAGACGCAGAACTGGCTTCTGATACTTCCAGATGTCGACGTTCCTGTCGATCTTCAATATCTGGATCCTTTTCTGGTTCACCTTCAGAATCAGAGTCAGTTGTACTTTCACCGTCGTATGGGTATTCAGGTTCAGGCACACGGATGGTGTGACTAGCATGAAGCCACCTTTTCAGTCCAGCACACTTAACTGCAGTAGTACTGACCAAGATCACTTGACGTGGTCTTTGCCACCTTGGTACTAGACAATTCCTTCTGCGATGAACTTTCACTCGTACCCAGTCCCCAGGGACTAGATCATGAGCTGGAATTTTCTCTTTGGTATTTGATTCAGTTCCCACCTGGTGGAGCACAGAAGTTACTACATCAGATAGATTCTTGCAGTAATCCAGAATGATGCCATCATTTATGGTTAGCAACTTATTAACTGGTACATAAGCCTGCCTCATCACCCTTACCATCAAGATTTCGTCAGGACTTAATCCAGTTTTTCTGTCAGGTATGCTTCTTAATGTCATTAACACAAGTGGCAAAGCATCTGGCCACTTCATTCCTGTTGCCAAACACATCTTGCAAATTCTATTTCTAATTGTTCCATTCACCTGTTCAACTACTCCTGAAGCCTCAGGTCTATAAGCACAATGTAGCTTCTGGCGAATGTCCAGAGCTTCACAAATCATCTGCATCAACTCGTTTTGAAAATGCAGGCCTCTGTCCGATTCAATCGTGACCGGGAACCCGAAACGTGGTATTATCTCACGCAAGAACAGTTTAGCAACAGTTAATCCATCATTCCTTCTCGTGGGGAAAGCCTCTACCCATCGAGAGAACAAACAGATTATCACAAGAACATATCTGAGTCTGTTGCATGAAGGTAATTCAACAAAATCCATCTGAACTCTTGTAAATGGGCCACCCTCCCGTCCTATGGTTCCCAAACTTACAACAGTTTTTCTGTTTGGATTGAATTGCTGGCAGACCAGGCATCTCTGACATAAACTTTCAGCAATCATTCTGAATTTAGGATTATACCAAGTCTGTCTAAAGAGACAAATCATAGCGTCTCTGCCAATGTGTGCTTGACCATGGTACATTCGGGCCATATCTGAAATCATGCTATCGGGCATTACTGGTCTTTCATCTTTGTAAACCCAAATTTCATCTTCCTCCCTTTGTCTGCAACCTGATTTTAACCAAATATCTTTTTCTTCTGTTCCTGCCTCTTCCTGCATCTGCTTCACTTCCTGCCAAGTTTCCACTACAGTGGTTAGCATTAAAGGACTTGGAACATGTTCTTCAGTTTTCTCTCGATTGATTGAAATTTGATTCTTAGCGCAATGCTTTGCAATTGCATCAGCGTAACTATTTCCTCTGGTGATATAATCCTCTCCTTTCCTGTGAGCAGAACATTTTACCAAAGCCAATTTTTCAGGCAACTGTATCACATCAATCAGTGTCTTTACAAACTCTGCATTTCGAATGGGTGTTCCTGCACAGGCTAAATAACCTCTTTGGGACCAGAGCTGTCCATAATCATGAACAACTCCATAACCATATTGACTATCAGTCACTATGGTTACTTTCACCTCTTTTCCCAATTCACATGCTCGTATCAAAGCAATTAACTCCGCTATTTGAGCAGAATGAATTCCTTTTAGACAAGATGCTTCCAACACTTCTGCCACTGTAAAAACAGCATGTGCAGCACTTAGAACACCTTTCTCTGTTCTCAAGCATGATCCATTCACAAACATTACAAAATCTGATTCAAGCAAAGGTTCATCTTTAATGTCTGGACGAGGCTTTGTGCAATATTCCAGAACATCCAAACACTTTTGATCAAGCTCACCTTTCACTTCTGCTTCAACTGTATCAGGTAACAGTGTTGATGGGTTGACATTCACACATCTTGCAATTGTCACATTCTCAGCTCCCAAAATTATTTTCTCATAACGTGTCATTCTGCTGTTTGTCATGTACTGAGTCTTTGCTCTTGTGAGGAGAATCTCCACTGAGTGAGGTACATAGACTCTCACAGGAAATCCCATCACAATTCCTTCACTTTGCTCCAAACTTACACTAGTTGCTGCTACTGCTTTCAGACTACCTGGCAAAGCCTTTGAAACAGGGTCCAAAACAGCTGAGAAATACGCAATTGGTTTTCTCATTCTTCCATGCCTCTGAATTAATACTGACAGAGCACATCCTTCTCGCTCACTGCAGTATAGTTCAAATTCTTTTTCGTAATCAGGCATTCCCAAAGCTGATGCTTCACACAATTTAGTTTTTAGCTGTTCAAATGCTTCCATCTCTGTTTTGGTCAAAACAATAGGGTCTCTGATATCTGCCTTTGTCAGTCTCTGCAATGGTTTTGCAATCAATGAAAATCCACTTATCCACTGTCTGCAATAACCCACCATTCCTAGGAACATTCTTACCTGTCTTTGAGTCTTGGGAGGCTGCATTCCTTGTATCATTTTAATCCTCTTAATTGTGACCTGCCTGGTTCCCTTTGCAATCTTGTGGCCTAAATACTGTACCTCTTTCTGGCAAAACTGCAATTTTGATGGAGACACTTTATGTCCCTCCTTAGCCAAATGATTCAATAATGCTACTGTATCAATTATAATGGCATCCTTTGTTTTTGATGCAACCAAAAGATCATCAATATACTGACCAACACAGATTCTCCAGGCATGCTCAAATTTTCCAACGATTTCTTTAGCAGCTGATTAAAAATCGATGGACTCTCAGTGTACCCTTGTGGAATTCTACACCATGCTAGGATACGATTTTGGAAACGAAACACAAAAATTGGTTGGCTTTCTGGATGCAATGGAACAGTAAAGAACGCATTGCATACATCAATCACTGTGTACCATTCTGCATCATGGGGTATTTGGTACAGAATCACTGCTGGATTTGGGACAATTGGACAACATGGGACAACAATTTTATGGACTTTTCTCAGGTCCTGCACAATTCTAAATGTTCCGTTTGGCTTCTTCAATCCCATAATTGGCGAATTACAAGGACTACTCTTGATTTCTCTTAAAATTCCCTGTTCAATCATTTTGTCAATCACTGGAGTAATTCCTTCAATTACTTCGGCAGTCATTTTATACTGCGGTATATTCGGATAACTTGCACCTTCTTTTATGGACACTTACACAGGATCAACTCCTTTCATCAAACCTATATCTTTTCCAGTGAAATCCCACACACTTTCTATCACTGCCTCTTTCAGTTCAACAGGAATTTTCTCTTTATCAAAAACAGGAAACAGTTTGTCTTGTTCTGCCTCAATCATGAGCATTGTCAGTTTATACAAACTATCTTCGTCTGGAGTCTGCAATTCTATGCCATCTGGTGAACAGTATATGGCACAGTTCATTTTACACAATATATCCCTGCCTAACAAATTAACAGGACTGCTGTCGCACACCACAAACCGATGCATATCTGTATATGTCCCAATCTCTATTTCAACTGGTTTTGTCAAAGGAGTATTTATTTGTCTGTTAGCTACATCTACAACCTGGATTGTTTCTCCCAAGAGAGGAAGATTATGAATTTCCACTGATCTAACAGTAGAACGGGTAGCACCAGTGTCCACTAGGAAAGTTATTTCCACATCATTCACTTTTCCGCTCACAAATGGACCTGACTGATCTACCTCAAGAGTGGCTCCAAGCACACACTCTTCTTCCTCCCTCAGGCACCGTTAGAAACTTTCATCCGGCTCACTGCCATTCTCTTCTTGCAACCAATATTGAGGACACGCATTTACTCTTTGCGGTCTTTTTACCTGCTCACCACCACTGAATCCTGTCTCTGCACTGTATCTCTGCTGATTCCCACTGTATGGCAGTGGCGGTTGTGGCA
Organism: Lissotriton helveticus; assembly: GCF_964261635.1. Classification (NCBI taxonomy): domain Eukaryota; kingdom Metazoa; phylum Chordata; class Amphibia; order Caudata; family Salamandridae; genus Lissotriton; species Lissotriton helveticus. The sequence continues at coordinate 315,577,039 of NC_136072.1, read as the reverse complement.
CCTGACTTTGCTGATTTGCTATCTGCTGTTGCTGCGGTTGTTGCTGATTTACCTCAAACTGCACCTGCGGATTCAATGATGTATGTTCCCCATTAACTCTAGGCGGACATTTACACTCTCGTTTCCAATGCCCTATCTGTCCGCAGTTGAAATATGGCATTTTCTTTTTCAATTCATCAATATTTCCCACCAATTTAGGTTTACCTTTAATCCCACCTTGATTCCCTGCATTCTTATTCTCCATCTGTGCTACTTGTTGTTCGGCTACTTTTACTTGTGCCCACATGGCTTTCTCTTTCAGCTTCTTTTGTTTTGCATCAATCTCCTCACTACAATATTTTGCTTGTCTCAGAACCTTATCTACTGAACTTGACTGCCAATCCATCATGCTATGTCTAATCATGTCTGAAATTTCTGGTCTTAATCCATATACAAATCTATATACAAAGTGACTCATGTCTTTCTCATTTAATTCCTCATAACCACTGTACTGTTTAAAGACTGACAACAACCTTTCGTAAAATGAATGCACAGTTTCTTTCGGCTCCTGTGTTGTTCTGTCTATCTTTACCCCTTCAGTTTCTTTTGGAGGTATTTTGTTTTTCAACCATACTATCACTTGCTCATATTTCCTCATCACGTCTGGTGACCGAGCTCCTGTTTTCTCATCTCTGGGAAATTCCTCCCTTGGCCAATCCACAGATATTTTACATTCTGTCCATAAATCTGTTGGCACCACTATGTCAAACAATCCATCTAAATCAATCCATAATACCTTTCACACCTTTACAAATCTGTCAACTTGTCGATACCATTTCTACTGGCTTTTCTCTCAATCTGGGGAAATCATTCGTAAATGACAATATATCTTGTCTGCTCCAAGGAACATGTACATATCCTCCTCCAGGAATCTCTCTCATAGGAAATTCAGTTGCCACTTTTCCCTTTTCTCTAATGGGGAAAGCTAATGTAGACTTATCACTATTTTCCTCTTTCTTCTTTGCCCTCTTGACTCTCCATTTGCCTACATCACCCCATTTGCGCAACAACACAATCAAATCTTTTATCTGAACTTGTCTTCCTGCCGTGTTCATATTTTCAATGTCTCTTTCTGCAAAATCTACTCGATAGGTTTTCTGCAATGACTTTATTTTGGAAAAATCTATTCCACATTCACTTGCCACTTCTTCCAATTGATCGTACATTGTCTTAGCTCTCCGTGTTATACTTTTACATAAAAACATGAGCTCATCATCCTGGTAAGTTTTTAATCTGTCAGTCCCAATCGTTCCAATTATTAATTCTTCCATATCTATTTTTAATTTAGTCACATCCAACACTTTTAATTCCTGCTCTTTTAATTTTAACGATTTTATCCATTCACTTAACTACTTTTCTGATGGTCCCATGGGTGTCTGCGTTAAATCTACTTTATCTGCACTTCTCTCTAGAGTAGCAGAGTCAGATTCTGCTCCTGTCGGGTATCCGCATAACAAATTTTGATTAAAAGTTAACTCTGGTGGATTTACACTTAAATTCTGCCTTATTTCTGATAGATCAGGACAAGAATTCTCTTTTGCTCTTTGTAAACTTTGCTGTAATGGAAGGGTTAATTTTGGCTCTTTTATTTTCTGGTCTTCAAATACTGGTATCACAGGTCCTATTGTTACTGGCACAGTTACAGCTTCCATATTCTTAGTAAGGTTTTGTATTAATTCATGTGCAGAACGCTCATAATCAGTCATATTTGGCTGTTCATTACTTTGTCTTTCTGCACTTAGCACAATTCTGTGTGAATCATTACTTTGTACAGGAGTTCCTGTAATTCTAACTTCTCCTATCGGTGTACTCGGAACATATCTTGTTTCTAATCTTTCAGGAAAATCACCAAAATTTGATGGTTGTCTTGGCGTTTCGCTAACTCTTTCTTCTGTCATCGGGGCACTTGGGGTAGTCCATAAAGACCTTGGTTGATATGGGGGTGGTCTCCTATTTAATATTTCTTCTAAAACAGCATCCTCTGATTCGCTTTCACCATAGCTTTGATTTCCCACTTCTGTATTCTTTTTCTTTTCTGTACTTTTTCGTCCCTCATATTCTTCAACCAATCTGACGGGATACATGCCATCGCACATACTTCCATCCCTCCATCTTCGCATTCTAGTCTCGTGTTTCTCCCCACAAATCTCTGCCTCTACCTCTCGGTCTAAGATGCCTACTCAACCCCTCACTCTCCATTTGATGCATCTCATCTTCCCACTCAAATTACGCCTCAAATTGAGTTGGTCTGGGTCTCGGTTCAAGTTTCATCATTTCGTCTCTCAAATTTCTCAAAATAGCTAGATCAAACGATCCTCCTTCCGGAAAAGCTAACACACCATCATCCTTGGTATAATGTACCCCATTTTCCAACCAAACACACGTATGGTAGCCATATTTCGTCAACATATAGGAAGCAGGCGTTTTCAGTGAAGGAAGCATCTTTCCCTCTCTCGTAACTACCTCTTTGTCTTTTACGAACATGTTTTTCAGCTTTTTAAACCATGAAGATTACTTCCTGTCATCATCATAATAGTAGTATGACATTTTCGGTAAACTTTCTTTCTTTCATACATGAACTCTGTGTTACCAGTAGGCAGCGCGTCCACTAACCCACCACAGAATTCCTCTATTGTTAGCAAAAGAGAGACGCCACTCCCTTTACCCTTCAATCAAGCTCGGGTTAAGACCTATTACTCTCCCAGCAGTAAGTTTTAATCGGGAAGCACGGAATGATCCCTATACTTTAAGGCTGAAATTTCATAGACTGTACTCACTATACATTTATCCTTTCACACCTAAGGTCTCTAAACAGTGATATACGACGATACCACCGCAGTATTCGGAGATACTCCTTTTTTGAAACAGACTAATTCACTGTGTAACTTTACCTAGCCACACTTCCTCTGTCTGCAGACAGAGGCACTGGCTTCACCCTACTCTATGAAGCCTTTCCAGGACTACATGTAACGTAAAACAAACTCAACAGATGTTAGTCATAATTCTGTACATCAAACTCTATATAGTACTTTACCATAACCCAAGCTAATTTCCTTAGTAACCACTACTCTGCTACCAAGTATATAACTGCTACAGCGCGGCTCCAGAAATCATTTCTAATCAATACTCACCATTTCCCCAAAACCTTAAAACACACAAATCATGCATCAGTGGGGTCCATAACACTGCGCATTTACCCTGTTCACTTATACTCAGCTTCAAGGCTCTGGTGAATTGCAATGGAGAAGTGCTGTAACATTTGGTGGAGCGTCTAAACCTATTTAACTATTCATTATTTACACCTGCAGATTTAAACATTTACCATGGTTTTATTCAGACCTTAATTATTCAGACACACCACCATAGTGGCAATGGATCTACTAGAATGAAAATTAGGCGTAGGAAGAATCAAAGACCAGCTTTTACTTCTTCATTTATCTAATTTTTATTCAGAACAAAACTTTATCATGTCAGACATTTATGCATTAGTACATTTTTTATTCAGTAAAACTTAAACTTTATTTCAAAATGATCATTTTATTTAGAGCTCAAGAAAAATCGCTTTATTTGAGAAAACAGTTAAAGTTTAGCAAAGAATAGATAGTTCCAATTTCATTCTCTCCTAACATCCCTAACTAACACCCTCATCTTATCCTTCAATCCTGCAAAGCAAACAAGTATAAAATCAATAGAATCTTACATCCAGGAATCGGTCAGCATTCGGGCAGCATCTCCAGTAGAAATCGAAAAAGCGACCCCTTCTAGTTAAAACCAGGGGTTTTTATACCCTATTTCTCCAACTTAATCTATCTAAATTGTAACTACCATCATTTATTTGGTTTCTCATTGGACAAAATTGGGGTGGGTGAACATTTTTTCACCATTACAGCATTATTTTCACAACGTGTCAGCAAGAAATAAAGGGTCTTTGTTTAAATCAGTCCGTGGCCTAGGCGCTTCCTTGCATTTGAAACATGCATCAACTCTCCCAGGCTCTAAGCATTACATCGTCCATGCTTGGCACCCATCCTAGGTTCCGGGCCATGGTAGCCTTGAACCTCCTCGAGCACAGGCAGTTCACTCTGACTTGCAGGTTTTTGGCGCGCCTGCGCAGTTCAGCTCTTGCTCACAGTTTACCCGAGCAACCATCTTTCGCATAGGCCTCAGAGGCCACTTTTTGGAACTATCGTAAAAACAAACACAGATTTATGTTAATTATTGAATTTAAACCCGTTCTGTTTACCTCCCACCTAACTAATGTTTCCCAGTTAGTTGTTACCTAGCAAATAAGCCACGTAAATGCATTTTATACTTACATTTCGACCTCTCCACCACATAAATGAATACAATAAGCACATTTAAATTGCATTTTGGTTATTTTTCAAGCTGTGCATTAATTCACAACACAATAACAGTACATATTAGCTAGTTTTTATTGCAATCATACAAGCAAGTTAGTTCTCCCCGTGTGTAATAATAAAATAATGTGTGCATTTTACTCTATGGTTGGTTAATTTTACAAAACGTGCATTTAGTAAATATTAACGTTATGGGACATTAACTTTGCGAGAGGTACACAAAATTTAGCGTTTGCCACCTCGCTCCATCAATGCAAAGATAAATTTGATGCCATTCTCCCGGCGATAAAGTACACTAATTTAAAGCTGGGAGGCAAAATTGATGGTGTGGCCATTGAAGTCAGCTTGTTATGAGTGAGTCGTAAAAATCACTTTGAAAGAGTGATGATAAATGAATTGCTCCTTATCCTCGCTGCGTCCCACTGTCTGGAATTGCAGTCCCACTTTAAAAACCTTTGCTCACCGGTTGAACACCTACCCCGGAGATTGTAGCCTGAAGGGGGGGGATCATGTCGCAGTAATGTATACTTGATCAGGCTTTCTCAAATGGTCGAGGGTGTAGCCCATGAGGATTTCATAGAGTAGTGGCTTCTTCAAAATATTTTTTAGGGGGTTGCTCCCACGCATTTTGTGGTGGAGAGAACACATAGAATTCCTGTCTGACAATTGTCCACTGACAGCCAAACTAGTGAATCACAGAGACTTTGATCATACATTACCGCAGCCAGTGAACATGGTCCGTGGGAGTATGAAAATACTACCCTCCACATCTTCTCGATTTTAATTTGCTTGTCCAGTGACCGCAGTTAGCATTTCAAAAGGTTAAGGGAACACTGTGCAAGCAACACGTTCGATTTGTATTGTTGTTCCCTGATGGGTCAGGATAACCGACAATGCGAGGGTATGTATAGAACATCTGTAAAAGGGTCCCAATCCGGGGTGCAGAACGGCTCATTGTGGAAAAGTAAATGTTCGAGGCATGTGGGCTGCTGAATTCATATCTATAGCATAGATCGCCGCCTAGTGTTGGGTCCGGATGATTGCACATTGTTGTCCTGGAAGAGTCTTCGAAGTATCACGAGATAGGTGGCTCCTCCCCTGGACTACAGTGCGCATGGGCATTGACTCCATCCTCAGATTGTTTTTTTCCACCATTGGGTTTGGATGTAATTTCGTTATCTCCGGTCGGAATCGACATAAACTTTTTTAAAGGCCAAAAGGCCTTCTTTTCGAACCGTCGGTATTGTTTGCGTTCGGTCCACGTTCAGTTCCAACTCTTTGAGTCGGATATCCAGGGGGTCGTATGACTCGCCGGTGATCGAGGCCAGTCGACGCAGCAAGACTTTCAACGGCATGGAACGGAGTCCGTTCAAGAACTGTTCCGTGTGTGGATCGAAGTATCCACACATTGACGTCCATCCAGTGTGCAACAAGTGCCTGTCGCCGGACCACGACGAAGCGCACTGTATGGCCTGCTCCAGGTTTCGTTCGAAGAAGACGATTCGGCTTCGGCGCGTGGCGCGCCTCGAGGCCCGGCGCACAGCTCCGGCACCGGTGGACATCTTTGACGACGAAGAAGCAGACGGACAACAGGTTCAACTGCAGATTTCACCTCCAACGGTGGACATCGAATACGACTACGAAGCGGATGTCGAAGGCCAAGACGCAGAAGTCGTCGACGAGGTCGGAGACGACGACGAGGCCTATGGGGCCGTGGAAGATAGCTCGGAGGAAGAGCTATGCCCCGTTCGAACAATTACAAAGGCTCAGGTCGAGGGATCGCCACATGGCTTTACCCAAGACCTTCAAGCTTCATCCACAGCCCCGCCTTCCGGCCCAGCTACGGACACTTCGGCGGAGCCCCCATTGTCGAAAACGAAAACGAAACTGAAACCATCGGTGTCCACAAAAACAAAGATGGTCGATGCGCCATCGAAACCGAAGATGTCTGCTCCCCCATCGTCGCCATCGACTCCCGAGGTATCGGGGCAATCGAAACCGAAGAAAGCCATCGACCCGGTCAAGGTGCCGAAAGTGGTCAAGGTCATTGAGCCAAAACCCAAAACGGCGGTCGACTCGGGGTCCACATCAAATGTCGAGCCAAAGGCGAAAAAGCACGTCGAATCGGAGTCACGCAAGGTCGTAGAGCCGAAGCCCAATAAGGCCGTCGAGCCGAAGCCAGGCAAGGCCGTCCAGTCAAAGACTGGGACCCCGACGCCAGTAGTCAAGGCCGCCGATCCGACACCGGCGGCGTCGACATCAACGGCCACGGACAAAAATCGTAGCGCCCCTGAGAAGGATGCTCCTACGCCTCGACCAGAGAAGCCAAAGTCAACGACGCTCGGGTCATCCCCGGGGGGTGGCCCAAGGTCCACTGTCTCGTCAACGAAACCGTCCGCTTCCTTTACGAAGCAGGTCTCGGACTCCCTCAAGCGGATTAGGGACAAGGCTTCTGCGTCGGAACCGAAGACACCTTCCACCCCGAAGCAAGCTGTCCCGACGACAAATACTTCGACGCCACTACTCTTCACGCTGCACTGAAGGCCTTCGCACCGCGGTCGGTGCCCAAGGACTCTGTGGTGCCAAAGCACACTCGCCAGCCTGGGGGCTTGGAGCATCGTCCTCCTTTACTGGAAGAGCAGTCGGAGCATTTCATCAATGCCGACACCGGGAAGCTTATAATTTACAAAAGGAAAATCACGGCATCGCAGCCTTTGGAGTCCTATGTAATACCTCTAAAGCGCAAGAAGCCTGCTTAGGAGACACCGGTGCTGGTAGAACCGATAGTTCCTCACACTCCAAGAATTGCAACACCCTCACCCACTTATTCTGATGGTGAGGATGCAGGGGAACAGGACGAGGAATACAATTTTCCCGCGAACACAGATCCTGATGAGCAACAGGACTCGTGGGTAGAGGCAGGTGACCAAGGGGATCAGCAACTCGCCCTTGACCCTCAGGTCTACAACGTCAAGACCTCTCCCACTGAGGATTCTGCGGCCTTTAATGCTTTGATTGAAAGGGCTGCTAAAAACCATGGCGTTGAAATGCATGCTGACCCTGTGGAGGTGGACTTCCTCTTTTACACTTTCTCCACCGCTGAAAAAACTGTTAAGACTCTTCCGATGTTGAAGGGGGTCCTTAAGCATGCTGCGGACATTTTTAAGGAACCCACACGCTCAAGGGTCGTCAACCCTAGAATTGAAAAAAAGTACAGACCAGCACCTGGCGACCCAACCTACATCAAGGGCCAGTTGCCGTTGGACTCTTTGGTAGTCTCTAATGCTCGCAAGAGAGCAAATTCTCAGACCACAGGTGAAGCTCCTCCCCCAGACAAAGAATCTAAAGTGCTGGAGGTGTCGGGAAAGAGAGTAGCAGCTCAAGCCGCCAATGTCTGGCGTATCTCCAACACGCAAGCACTATTGGCTAGATACGACAGGGCACACTACGACACCCTAGAGACCCTGTTGCAGCATCTGCCAGATCAATATAAGGAGGCAGGGGAGATGCTTATCCAGGAGGGGAAGCTCATCTCGAACGCTTCCATCAAATGTGCACTAGATGTTGCGGACACTGCAGCTAGGGCGATTAACACCATTGTGATGCTGAGACGTCAGGCGTGGCTCAGAATCTCCGGGTTTAAGCCGGAGATACAAACTACCATCCTTAATCAGCCGGTAAACCCTGACAGATTATTTGGTCCTGAGGTGGATACCACCCTGGAAAAAATAAAGAAGGATACCGAGACTGCTAAGTCCATGGGGGCACTCCAGTCCCAACAGTTTCGGGGGAACACTTTTCGTCGCTCAGGCAATAGAGGTGTTTCCAGGGGCCAAATGTCGCAACAAACACAATTCAACAAAGGTGGAGCGCAATCCTCTTACACCAAGCAGAGTAGAGGAGGATACCGCGGCAACAGCTCAAAGGGCAGAGGCAGGGGCAACAACAGCTCCCGTTCCTCGGCCACCAACAAACAGTGACTCCCTGTCACTGCCCCCCGACCATACAACACCTGTCGGGGGGAGACTCCAGCAGTTCCTGCCGGTCTGGAAGAACATCACCACAGACAGGTGGGTCAGGAAACGTATCCAGTTCGGTTATTGTTTAGAGCTGACATCCACTCCACCCAACATCCCACCAAGACAACGTCCTATGTCCACAGAGCATTTGCACTTATTGCAGCAGGAGGTTCTTGCCATGCTGCAAAAAGGAGCAATAGAGCTCGTGCCGGTGGAGGAAGAAGGAACAGGTGTTTATTCCCTGTACTTCTTAATCCCAAAGAAGGACGGATCCCTCAGACCTATTCTGGACCTCTGGCCCCTAAATCAGTACATTCTCTCAGAACACTTCCACATGCTAACACTGCAGCAGGTTCTTCCATTGCTAAATCAGGGGGACTTCCTCGCAACCTTGGATCTCAAGGATGCTTACTTTCACATCCCACTCCATCCATCCCACAGGAAATACCTCAGGTTCACCATCCAGAACAGGCATTACCAATTCAAGATCCTTCCTTTCGGAGTGACCACAGCCCCCAGAGTGTTCACGAAATGCCTGGCGACTGTAGCGGCGCACCTCAGGAGACAAAACGTCCACGTCTATCCTTATCTGGACGACTGGCTGGTTCAGGCAAAGTCAGCCCAGCAGTGCGCCGCCGACATGTCCCACACCATTCACCTTCTTCACAGTCTGGGTTTTTCGCTGAACTATCCAAAGTCGCACCTTCAGCCAGCCCATGTGCGGCAGTATTTGGGCGCGACCATAAATACTCTGGCGACCACGGCTCAGCCGAACTCAGTGAGGATCGACAACATCCAGTCGCTAATCCAAAAGTTCAGGCCGCAACACTCCCTTCCAGCGAGAGTGTTCATGCAGTTGATTGGCATGATGGCCTCCTGCATCTTCATAGTCCCGCACGCAAGGTTTCATATGCGTCCGCTCCAAGAATGCTTGGCACATCAGTGGACTCAGGCTCAAGGACAGTTGAAAGACGACGGACGCATCTCTCCAGGGGTGGGGAGCTCATGTGCTCAACTACACAGTGCAGGGACTATGGACGACGCAACAAACGAAGATGCACATCAACTACCTAGAACTGTTGGCAATCTTCTTGGAACTCAAGTCCTTCCAAGTACATCTGTGCAACAAAGTCGTGTTGATCCGGACGGACAACATGACGGCCATGTACTACATCCAAAAGCAGGGAGGTACGCACTCTCCACAGTTGTCTCATCTGGCTCAGAGCATGTGGAAGTGGGCCATTCAGAAGAACATCTTCCTCATGGCAGAGCACCTCCCGGGCAAGGACAATCAAATGGCGGATCTGCTCAGCAGGTACAGCCACCAAATGCACGAGTGGGAGATCCATCCATCAGTACTCCACCCGTACTTCCAGCAGTGGGGTCATCCAGAGATAGACCTGTTTGCCACAAGGGAAAACGCAAAATGCCGAAGCTTTGTCGCCAGGTTCCCTCACCCACAGTCGCAGGGCAATGCGATATGGATGAACTGGTCAGGCAGATTTGCGTACGCTTTTCCCCCAGCACCTCTCATACCGCTGGTGGCAAGAAAGCTAAGGCAGCACTCGATGACGCTCATCCTGGTTGCTCCACCGTGGGCGCGCCAGCCATGGTACACCACGTTTCTAGAACTCTCCGTGGTTCCGCATCAAAGGCTGCACCTCACACCCAGGTTTCTGACGCAGAACCATGGCGACATTCAGCATCCAGATCCGCAACAGCTCAATCTGGCGATCTGGCTCCTGAGGTCTTAGAGTTTGGCTACCTTAACTTGCCTCCTGAATGCATGGACATCATCCGGGAGGCAAGAAAGCCCACTACCAGAGCTTGCTATGCAACGAAATGGAAGCGGTTTGTCATTTACTGTACAGAACACAAGATCAACCCGCTAGATGCATCCATTCCTAATATCATCTGCTATTTGTTACATCTTTACAAATGCAATCTAGCATATGCTTCCATTCGGATACACTTATCCGCCATAGCGGCTTATCTCCAAAACAGGCAGCATCTCTCTGTTTTCAGGGTGCCTGCCATTAAAGCCTTCCTCGAAGGGCTGAAGAGGGTTATCCCTCCCAGGAGCCCGACAGCTCCTGTGTGGAACCTCAATGTGGTCCTCACCAGGTTAATGGGCCCGCCCTTTGAACCTCTACATTCATGTGAGATTTAGTTCTTAACATGGAAAGTGGCTTTTCTCATTGCCATTACATCTTTACGACGTGTCAGTGAGCTACAGGCGCTCACTGTACAAGAGCCATTTATTCAGATTCATTCCAACAGGGTGGTGCTGCGCACTAACCCTAAATTCCTTCCTAAGGTGGTTTCGCAGTTTCATGTCAATCAAACCAACGAACTGCCCGCATTCTTTCAAAATCCTGAGACGGTAGCAGAAAGAATGCTCCACACTCTTGATGTCAAAAGGGCGTTGATGTACTACATTGATAGAACTAAAGATTTTAGAAAAACACAACAGCTTTTTGTTGCCTTCTCAGCCCAGCACAAAGGCAACCCCATTTCAAAAGCAGGGATAGCCAGATGGATCGTTAAGTGTATTCAGATTTGCTATCACAAGGCTAAGCGCACTTTAACGATCCCCCCCAGAGCCCACTCCACTCGCAAGTTGGGGGCCTCCATAGTATTCCTTGGTAATATCCCTTTGGAAGATATTTGTAGGGCAGCCACATGGTCTACACCACACACATTTACTAAACACTACTGTGTAGATGTGCACTCCAAGCAGCTGTAGGGCAGGCTGTTCTTAAAACACTTTTTCAGACTTCTGCAGCTGGCACGGGCGGCCGCCGTTAATGGAGGGACTGCTATGTATTCTATGCTATAGATATGAATTCAGCAGCCCACATGCCTCGAACTGAATATGCTACTTACCAGTATGCATCTGTTCTTGGCATGTAGGGCTGCTGACATTCATATCGCCCGCCCTCCTCCCCGGCGCCCGTAACGGCTGCAGACTTTCTTGCATCTACTCTTCAGCATGGCCATCGTTTACACTATTACACTCCATCTTTGCCACAATGGCTAAAAACAATCTGAGGATGGAGTCGATGCCCATGCGCACTGTAGTCCAGGGGAGGAGGCACCTATCTCGTGATACTTCGAAGACTCTTCCAGGACAACAATGTGCAATCATCCGGACCCAACACTAGGCGGCGATCTATGCTATAGATATGAATGTCAGCAGCCCTACATGCCAAGAACAGATGCATCCTGGTAAGTAGCATATTCAATTCAATCTCCCAGGAGCAGGCGGTGGGCGGAGCAAGCTGTGAAGGAAAGGGCCCAACTTGTGTAAGAAGATCTGCCGGACAGAGTCCATTCCACGTCCCAGTCTGAATCGGAACAAAGATTGTCTGCGAGGTAGTCGGATGCGGACAAAGCATCCCTACATGATGATTGGGCTGTAGCCCCAGCCCACACACCAAAAACTGCTGGCATGCTGTATTCATTTGGTTGGGTCCTGGAGGTCCTTACATCTGGATAGCACTGAGTTCTTTTTTTATTCGCCAGCGATTGAATACTGATGCCTTTCTGGACCCAGCTTTTATTGAAGAGGTGAGCTTTAGAGAAAATGAAGGATCAATTAATAATGTCTCCATGGAGTGAGAATCGTTTAATGTGGCTATTAGAGCATTGTGCTTCAAAACTGCACAAGGGGCGGCGTGGTGGTTCACAATGGCAGATGCGCTTTAAGCGAGCTCTGGAGGCCCGCTCATAATCCTGCAACCATCCTTCTTCATCAGCCTGTATTCCGCCCTCTGTCTCTCGGACATAAGGTCCTCCATACTCACGTCACCGTGTGGAGGCAGCCAGGCCCCGGTTGAGGCTGACTACGACGCTGTGGAGGCTGGCGGGCGGAGTCCGGGCCCACGCTGCTACGCAGATCATCATCATCCTGGTTTATCTGCCGATTTGGGCTGAATGGCATCCAGGAGCAGCCCGACTGAGTAACGGGAGGAGCGGCGACGTTTTAAGTGAGCCCCGAGGCCGGCAGGTAACTCTGTTGCCTGTGCCGCGCCGGGGCCCGCGGTCCGATGCGGCCTACTGCTGAGGACATTAGACATCTGCTCGCCCGGTGACTCCTGTGGATGAGATGTCTACAGGGGCGGTGGGTGACATTTGAAAGTGGTGGGGCGCAAAGTGATTTGCATACATCACCGTAGCGAGCGAGCGCAGCGAGCGAGCCCACACCTCAAAAGGGGGGTTTGGGAGGGTTACCCCCCCCACGAAAATTTTGAAAAAAAAGAAGCAACATCGTGCATTTTCAAGCAAATTTGAGAAAGCAGGAAGGTTAATAAAGCAATTGTGAAAGTGCAGTTATTACCCACACAGCCCACACAGCCCTCACAGCCCACACAGCCCACACAGCCCTCACAGCCCACACAGCTCTCACAGCCCACACAGCTCTCACAGCCCACACAGCTCTCACCGCCCTCACAGCCCTCACAGCCCTCACAGCCCACACAGCTCACACAGCTCTCACAGCTCACAGCCCTCACAGCCCTCACAGCCCACACAGCCCTCACAGCCCTCACAGCCCACACATCCCTCACAGCCCTCACAGCCCACACAGCTCTCACAGCCCACACAGCTCTCACAGCCCACACAGCTCTCACAGCCCACACAGCTCTCACAGCCCACACAGCTCTCACAGCCCTCACAGCTCTCACAGCCCACACAGCCCTCACAGCCCTCACAGCCCACACAGCCCTCACAGCCCTCACAGCCCACACAGCCCACACAGCTCTCACAGTCTACACAGCTCTCACAGCCCTCACAGCCCTCACAGCTCTCACAGCCCACACAGCCCACGCAGCTCTCAAGGCCCACACAGCTCTCACAGCTCTCACAGCCCTCACAGCTCTCACAGCCCTCACAGCCCTCACAGCCCACACAGCCCACACAGCCCACACAGCCCTCACAGCCCTCACAGCCCTCACAGCCCACACAGCCCTCACAGCCCACACAGCCCACACAGCCCATACAGCTCTCACAGCCCACACAGCCCAAAACATCCAGAGACAAATGGTGCATTTTCAAGCAAATTTGAGAAAGCAGGAAGGTTAATGAAGCAATTGTGAAAATGCAGTTATTACATTAATAGATGTCATAACATAGGTAGCTGCTTATTCAGTATAACCACAGAGCTTCATACTATTACGCTGCTGAATTCAGACTATAAGACTTTCATGAAAATCTCAGCTCTAAGAGTAGCAGAAGTTGCACAGCAGTTGGGAAACAGCCTTTACAAAGCATTGGAAACCACGCATTACCTTTACCACGTTTCCATTACAAACCATGTGACTTTATCACGCATGTCTTTCCACACAGTTTATAGTGTTTAGGTGCTACAGAATGTACTTAATAATATGCCATTTGATCAGTAAAATCTGTTTAGTCCCCAAGTAGAACAAACACTAGAAAACTTTTAAAAACAGAGATAACAATGCATTTCTGAGTACCTCACTCACAGTATTTTTTTTATTTAACAAACAAGTAGCAGCATATACTTTTTGTAAAGTAAATCAGCACGTCTCACTTTCATTGTAGCAAACTTGTCAATAACAAAAGGATCTCTCTGACAAAAGCAGTGACTCACTGACCTATTTACATCATATGCATGTTGTGATCTGCATCAGGTACATGTTCTTTGCAGCAGGCACATTAACCTTCTGTGCTGCCGCCTGCTGCCCTGTTCACTACTGGGACCACAAACATAGGCTAGCTCTGCCAGACTGCCAACGCACCTCCATATATAGGCCAACACACATCCCTTGGACATAAAGCACACAGTGCTGCATAGGAAGGCCTGCAGAACTCGCCCTTCAGACGGTCTCACTCAAACATTATATTCCCTCCCTTTCTTCTTCCGGGATCATTCGCATCTCATCAGCTGCTCGCCGGATTGCCAGAAATCAGATAAAACCAGGCAAGACATTCAATGGCACAGTTATCAAAAGCACATGCTAGGGGCAAGATAGATAGAGGCAGATGACAGGGCAACCATCGGGTTGAGTTTGTGCTATGTAAAATTCCAATAGAAGCAAAATGCCCAGGAAGGAACCATTTAAGTATTAATTCACTGTTGTTTGTGTCACAAACGTGAACACTCAATTATTGTAACCCTAGGGATTCAATGAAAAAACTATAATTGTATCAAAAATATATACATTCTTTAATTCTCAATACATAGGTAGCTTTTCTCAAAGGTCAAAGTCTGGCAACAGGAATACTACCAAAATAATCACAATAAATACAGTGGTAGTATAGGAAACACCTTTCGCATACAATGTGGACAATTAATACAACCACATTCAAGTGAATTAACACCGTAAAATTCACAAAATATGTTCAAATGAATTTGAAGGTTTATGCAAAAAAGGCGTTATGCGTCGACGTTTTGGTCCTCGTTGGTCTAACCGATCCTTAGGACCATCTTCAGGACAAAACGGTTGCACAGGAATATATGTCTCACGAATAAGACCCAATGATACTCACCAGGACTTGCTGCTGTTTCCCTCGACTGAGTGTAAGACTGAATCCCTGCTTCAGTGTCTTTTGAACGGCTGGAATTGCGCAAATCAACAGCGCCCTGCACTCCGTGTTGCTGCCTCCCCGGGGACTCGCTGGTGTGAGCGAGAGCTGCATTCGGCACGCTCTGTCACCCGCTCCCAGCTAGAGTCCACAGGGTAGAGGCCAGGCGGAGCAGCGCTTTCAGCCCGGGGGACTGCGAGGACCAGCAACCCTTGCTGGGACTAGCTGGTTCCTCTTCCCCCAGGCGACACGCCCACGGACACGCCCATCGGCGAACGAGGAAGCAGGCCTAATTTGCATAAAGCTTCGTGACCCCCGCTTCGCGGGCGCCACTCACCAGGACTTGCTGCTGTTTCCCTCGACTGAGTGTAAGACTGAATCCCTGCTTCAGTGTCTTTTGAACGGCTGGAATTGCGCAAATCAACAGCGCCCTGCACTCCGTGTTGCTGCCTCCCCGGGGACTCGCTGGTGTGAGCGAGAGCTGCATTCGGCACGCTCTGTCACCCGCTCCCAGCTAGAGTCCACAGGGTAGAGGCCAGGCGGAGCAGCGCTTTCAGCCCGGGGGACTGCGAGGACCAGCAACCCTTGCTGGGACTAGCTGGTTCCTCTTCCCCCAGGCGACACGCCCACGGACACGCCCATCGGCGAACGAGGAAGCGGGCCTAATTTGCATAAAGCTTCGTGACCCCCGCTTCGCGGGCGCCACTCACCAGGACTTGCTGCTGTTTCCCTCGACTGAGTGTAAGACTGAATCCCTGCTTCAGTGTCTTTTGAACGGCTGGAATTGCGCAAATCAACAGCGCCCTGCACTCCGTGTTGCTGCCTCCCCGGGGACTCGCTGGTGTGAGCGAGAGCTGCATTCGGCACGCTCTGTCACCCGCTCCCAGCTAGAGTCCACAGGGTAGAGGCCAGGTGGAGCAGCGCTTTCAGCCCGGGGGACTGCGAGGACCAGCAACCCTTGCTGGGACTAGCTGGTTCCTCTTCCCCCAGGCGACACGCCCACGGACACGCCCATCGGCGAACGAGGAAGCGGGCCTAATTTGCATAAAGCTTCGTGACCCCCGCTTCGCGGGCGCCACTCACCAGGACTTGCTGCTGTTTCCCTCGACTGAGTGTAAGACTGAATCCCTGCTTCAGTGTCTTTTGAACGGCTGGAATTGCGCAAATCAACAGCGCCCTGCACTCCGTGTTGCTGCCTCCCCGGGGACTCGCTGGTGTGAGCGAGAGCTGCATTCGGCACGCTCTGTCAACCGCTCCCAGCTAGAGTCCACAGGGTAGAGGCCAGGCGGAGCAGCGCTTTCAGCCCGGGGGACTGCGAGGACCAGCAACCCTTGCTGGGACTAGCTGGTTCCTCTTCCCCCAGGCGACACGCCCACGGACACGCCCATCGGCGAACGAGGAAGCGGGCCTAATTTGCATAAAGCTTCGTGACCCCCGCTTCGCGGGCGCCACTCACCAGGACTTGCTGCTGTTTCCCTCGACTGAGTGTAAGACTGAATCCCTGCTTCAGTGTCTTTTGAACGGCTGGAATTGCGCAAATCAACAGCGCCCTGCACTCCGTGTTGCTGCCTCCCCGGGGACTCGCTGGTGTGAGCGAGAGCTGCATTCGGCACGCTCTGTCACCCGCTCCCAGCTAGAGTCCACAGGGTAGAGGCCAGGCGGAGCAGCGCTTTCAGCCCGGGGGACTGCGAGGACCAGCAACCCTTGCTGGGACTAGCTGGTTCCTCTTCCCCCAGGCGACACGCCCATCGGCGATACAATTATAAATAACATCCGGGTCAACGCGCAGCGGGACGCGCGCGGGACCAAGCGCGGGGCGAAGCCCGGGCAAAGGGCGGGCCGTCTGTGGCCGTCCGGGGACGACTGAGGACGGGACGGGCCACCCCACTTACGTTTAGCCAATGAGGACCTCTCATAGCCACACTCCGAAACTGATTTGAAAATATATCTCAATCTTTACTGATCAATCTTTATTGCAGACCCTGAAACAAAGTCATTACATTCACACAAAATCAACTGCGATTACTATAACAAAAAGTAGATCTCCGATCCCAAATATGAGGGCTTTAAAAAAACTTCGCTCACGAACAATCTATATGAGGCGCATGGGGACAGACGCAGCTGTCAGAAAGTCTGCAGATAAATCACTGAAACCTGGTCAAATATCAAGTACTCCAGCTATAAACAAATATTTCTCTACCCTCTCCAAGAAAAAATCCCTATCTTCATTTACAACTGAAGATCAAAATAAGCTGGAACTTTCTACAAATTAGGTAGATCACGATTCGTTACCTTTCCTCGACCAGAATCTCTACAAACAAGGACAGACAACAATTGAAAGTAATTTGGCAAATATCTCCCTCATTGGAGAACGTCAAAAATCGTCCCTAGATACGTCACAAATAACACCTATAACACCAACAATAAACCAGGATAATGAATTACCTTTCGACGTGTCTATAAGTGACAATACGAAGATAGAACAAGAAAAATCAGAAATATTACTAAACCAAATACACCCTTTAACCAGTTCACCAGAAAAATCCCCTAACCTATACTCTAACCAGGCCAATCTTACTGACCCAATTTTTTCACATTTAAATTTTGGAAACACTACCTCTCCCCTGTCAAAAGCACTTTTTACGTTGCAGGAAATCTTGGAATCAGTACTTACTCATCTTGGTCAAATTCTAGCTAACTCTGACGATACTTTAGACGTACAAATAGGAATACTGAAATTCCTGGTTGAAGAAAAAAAGAAAAAAGAACAAAATAAAGTTACATTAAAAAAACTTGAACTAGTCGAAACATTACAAACTGAAGATTTCCAAAAAAATGGAAATACGACTCCAAAACAACAGGAAGCAAGCACGCAAACGAACAACATAGTAAAAATCGAGACTAAAACTAAGGAATTAAGAAAGAAGAAAAAACCTCTCATCACATATTCTCTTAAAAAACTGTTTAAAGAAGAATCGGAAAACATCACCGAAAATAATATTAAGCATTTTCCTATCTTTTCGAACAAAGTATCTGACAACAACCGAGACCAGGTTACAGGGGACAATAAAGCAGAGTCATCGGGAGTTACTGCTGAACAGAAACGTAGCCAACAAGAAAGGTCTGAAAAAAGTAATGACAGGGAAAATGCTAGGGGGAAGAAGAAGAGAAAACCACTAAGAAGAATACAGAGAAAAAAAGGGAATAAACTTAAATTTCAAAAATCCACTCCCATAAACTTGGTGAACTCTCCAGAAATTCAAAAAACACCGTTGGCAACACTTCTGAATCCAAAAGCAGAAGAATTCTGTCCACTGATAGAAAATAGAACAACAGCACGAAATACCATGGATACTAAAGAACCTCATGACAATAAATCTCAACCATGGGAAGGAATTCTATCTAAGCACATAATCATTGAAGAATTGTTTCCCACAGATAAGATGCCATTGAACCGTGGTAGAATACTTAATCTTTTACAAGAAATACCATCCCTGAACTCTCTGACAAGCAAAGAAATCGACCTAGTACTCTTTCCAAAAAAAGAAAATAATAAACTAGTACAGGTATCCTTTTTTTCTCCAGTTTTGCCCGGAATAATAATCAGAGTGAAGGAAATTCTACATAAGAATGGCTATGACGTAATCTCTGTAGTAGATCTCAAAACCAATAATCAGAACAAAGGTATACTAGGACAAACTAACAGAAGAAATGAAAATATCAGTTCATACTGGGGAGAATCAGTATCAAATATCACGAGAAAAGACTCACTTAAAATACAAGTAAAGCAAGGTGAGAGGTCAGTATGGTCCCGGGACTCAAGCTCTAGTAATAATGAGAACTTAATAAAATCTTGGGCATGGTTATCAGAAACTTTAAACAGCAAAAAAATTGTTAAACCCCAACAATATCAAGTTTAGCAAAGGTCTGACGCTACTGTCTTGGAATTTGGCTGGGAAGACTGACAAAAAAATGAAGCATGCAACTAAAAACTTCCCAGATATTATTGGTTTACAGGAAACGTGGTTCATTAATCCCTTTAAACAAAAAGGATACTACGTATATGAAACTCTGGCAAAAAGATCTAGAAGGGGGCACGCCAAGGGTGGTCTAGCAATTTTACTAAAAGAAGATCACTCTTGGTCACAGGAAATAATCAATACAAACACAGATAATCTACAATGTCTAAAGGTATCACTTAAAACTCAAATGTCAGCCACATTTGAAATAATATTGCTTTTTAACATCTATGCACCTCCCAGTAACAACTGTGATTTGCTGTTTGACCGCCTAATGGAGAACATCACTCACATCATCGAAGATCAACTTTATTTGCCATACATTATAATGGGAGACTTGAATGCAAAAATTTCAAACTGCGAAATAAAGAAATGGGCTCTTCTCTTTAAAGAGGAATCTTTGGAAACATCACTCCCTGTACTTCCAAAAGGAACGAAATCAGACAGGAGAGGCCGCGCACTAATATCATTTCTCCCCAGTATTAATGGGACAATTTTAAATGGTAATATCCATGGTGATAAACCAGCATCGTACACAAGGCAGGGAAACGGATCTCCCTCTATCCTTGACTATTTCATATGTGGGATCGGAGAAAAAGAACAAATGAGTCAACTTTCGATTACATTCAATGAGGAAAGTGATCATGCTCTTTTATATCTATCAACTCAATGGATTGCACAGTCTACTTTCCAGAACCAGCCAATATTTCATAAAACCAAATTGGAAGTAAACGCAATGAGGCGCCGAATTTATTGGGGGACAGAAAATCTGGACCATTTGAGGCTATTAATCTCCCAAACTAATCTGTTGACTACCATATACTCAGTCGATCCTATAAAGAACTTTGATTACATAATAAATAAGCTCAAATATGCTTTACAAAGTAAGTTAGAACATACTATATCAGTAAAAAGCAGACGGAGAAGTAAGCATAAAAATTCAAATAAACCAGTCGTAAAACAACTTAATAGGTTGATACGCGCCCAGTATCTGAATTTCTCATCTACAAATAAAAAGGAAATCAACAGATTAAAGAACCAAATACGACGAGAAAAAACTAAACAGAAAAAACTGAAGCAGGACTCTAATTGGATTGAAATCCAACAAGCAGCTAAACAAAACAACCAGCGCAAATATTGGGCCCTGATTGCAATAATGACAGGATCCAAAAAAAAGCAGGAAGCAACTCCCGTTTCAGAAGAAGACTGGGAAATTTACCTTCATGAGCTATATAGACCGAACAAGTCTATTAATAATGGTGAGGCTGAAGTACAAATCTTGGGAACGAATGACACAAAAATCAACAAAACGTCGGCAGTGTCTGTCTCTATGAATATCAGAAAGGCAAGAAGCACGGGTGCATCGGGCCCCGATCAGATACCTATCAAGGTCTATCAAATCGACCATAAAGAGTGGGGACGGTTGCTCTCGCCACTATTTAACTATATATTCGATAGCGGCAAAATGCCAAACTCCTGGAAGGGAAGTATAATTATCCCGATTTACAAAAAAGGAAAAAGAAGCATACCGGGAAACTACAGGCAAATTGCCCTCATGGACGCTGCCGGGAAGATTTTTGCAGCAGAAATATTGGATAGGCTGAAAACTTGGGCATTTTCACTGGGTTTAATTCCTAAATTTCAGTCTGGATTTCGTCCAAACCACGCAGTGACCGACAATGTAGCGATCTTCCAAACCATTTTAGACAAGTATGTATCAGGGAAAAAGCAATCCATCTATGCAGCGTTCATTGACTACTCGACAGCCTTTGACCGAGTGGACAGACCGACCCTGTGGTCAAAATTAAGAAGAATGGGCATCTCGGAACAGCTATTGCTTTTAATAGTGAATCTGCACAGTGACACCTGGTGCCGTGTCCAAATGGGGAGTGATAAGGGTCTATCGAAGATAATTCGCACATCAAATGGCTTAAAACAAGGGTGCCTTTTGGCTCCAATTTTATTTTCTTTGTATTTAAGTGACTTACCATCCCAACTACAACAAGGGCTAAGTACTCCGCCAAAGATAGCCACTGAGTATATTCACTCCCTGCTGTACGCGGACGACATAGTCTTGTTTGTCCTAACTCCCTTTGGACTTCAAAATCTCCTAGACATTTTACACCAGTATTCTAGGAAAAATTTCTTAATCCCAAACATAAATAAAACCAAAGTGGTTGCCTTTGCAAATCAGAAGAAAAGGGTGAGATACGAATGGAAGTTGGGAGGTGAGAAGCTAGAGCAGGTAAAGGAATATACTTACCTGGGCAGAATCTTCTCACAAAATATGAGTAACAACAGTCAAATTAATCACTTAAAAAGGAAAAGTGACCTACATGCTGGGGCTTTGTCTCGCCTATATTCTGCTACTGGACATAGGCATTTCTCTGCACTAATACAAGTCTACCGAGCCAAGATTCCACCGGTCATGTCTTATGCTTCGGAATACATTCCTATTAAACAATGGACCTATATGAACTTAACTGAAGGTAAAATATTAAAAAATTTACTGAAAATCTCTACATCTACCCCAGTACAGGCGTTGAGACTGGAATGTACCATCACGAGTGCCTACGCCACAGCTGTAGCTAGCATCATAAGGTGGACCTATAACCTTCTCCATTCAAAAGAAGGCACTCTACGAAGTTTACTAAAAGTCGAGACATTTAACATCGGTTCTACCCATCTCACTTTTTTCAAAAATATGCGAGAGGCTTTTCAGCTTGCAAAAGTTAGTGTGGAAATTTTGTCTATGTGGTCTCCAGCCCAACTCAAACTATTTCTAAAAAACTTCACCCCCAAACTGAGCTATGATATTGACCACTTACATTGTGATAGACTATCCTCGTATAAGAACTATGTAGACTCCCAGGAATATAAGCAAAATCAGTCTTATCTAGATTATACTCTTATACACGGTGCAAGGCGTGCAATTATGATGCTGCGCCTGGGAATACTTCCTGTATTAACTTTTACTTCTTCCTGGAGATCAGACAGCTCAGCTCTTTGTACTTTTTGTCAAGGGGGTAATCAGAATTTGGAACATCTTCTTTTTATATGTCCTAACGCAGAAATAGTAAACGCAAGGTTAACATGTCTTACGCCCATTTATCGGTCCTGTAGGATTGTAAACTCAAAGGACTTTTTATCAATTTGCAAAAACCCCCCAAATGAATATGTCTGTTATAGAATTTTTAAGTTTTTGAAAATTTCATTGAAAATGTATTAAATGAAAATGTATAAAGCATATATTTTATTTTGTGGTCCTCAAAAGAGTACCGTAACAAAAATAAACTTTTTGACTTTGACTTTTTTGACTTTGACCCAATGATAATATTCAAAACAAGCCAGACTGGTCATGTAACGGTAAGCCACCATACAACTTGAGCGGCAGAGAAACCGGCAGTACTCAGTCCCGGAAAACCCGACAAAATGTCCAGGAATCCTATAAAATTCCACACACAAAAAAGATCTTGGACCCTGTACTCCTTGTTGTTCCTCCCTTTCCCTTTCAGCAGCTTTTCATCAGCTGCTGAGGGGCCAGAAATGGGACACGTGAACATCATTGTTTAGCTAACCCCCTGAGAATCTCGTGACCGGAAGCCAGTTAATGATGTCGCACTAAATTCGAATATTGTTTTATTACACTGGAACAGAACAGGGTGCGTGCGTGTAACACTAAGCACTGCAGTACTGTACATTGACTCACGACTAAAGAGAATGTGCACTCGGCAGAACGCTCAACATCCTGTGAATCAAAACCACTTCATCTCTCAGTGCCTGCCTAACACCATTATTATGTTCGTCTATATTGGAACTAGTGCTCATGTAAAGCGCTCCGCTCTGATGCCTTCAGTTCGGTCTAGTTCGCGCTAATATTAAACAAAACTCCACAAATATATATTTCAAAAAGGATGCGTATTATTAAATGCCTTTAGAAGCGAGTCTTTTGGTCTGAGATGCAAAGGGCTTTGATTCTTTGACAAATATTTCAGCACGTGACAAAGTATTGTCAAAGCCTGTGAAGGAATTAAGCTGTGAATTAGGTAACATTTATTAAGCTTTATTTTTGTCTTCTTTAAATGATACACTAATTAATTGCCATTAAATAAACGTCACCTGCTATCGCGAGATTATCAAGCATTTGCACTCTATATATATTGCAATCAGGAACAAAAAAAGGGGCAATATCATGTCACTACCACATCAAGATTACAAACTATATATTGAATGCACCAAACTAAACATAAACTATATATTAACATTTCCGTCAACCTGCATTTTTAAAAAGAATGAAAGTTGAGAAACCCCCTGAGAATCTCGTGACCGGAAGCCAGTTAATGATGTGTCACACTAAATTCGATATACTACCACAGCATGGTAGTATACCATAGCATTGGAAGAGGTCCGCGGCCATTTTGTACCACTTGAGAAGAAACCTGTAACTGTTCTGATGGAATTTTCACTAATGCAGCGATATGTTAAGAACACCAGGGCTAGTGAACAAGTTAAATAAGGAAACACTCCTCACAAATATGTCAAAATGTAGGCGAACCCAAGAGGTAATTTACTGGTACAGTAATTAATTGCCCATTGACTTTAGTCGGAACAGGCCTTATTTGGGGAGGAAATAAAGGAGAAACATATAATGATGAGAACTTTTAGCTAAGCTTTCACTGTCTGCAGTGCTATTTAAAGAGCATTATAATCTTTTAATTCAGTACTTGTTATTCATCAATAAGTGTCTAATACGTTAACTAAATATTAAGTTAAGGTATTTCCTTTGCATTCTTATTTATTCCATAATAATATATCCAGGACTACAAGTCCCGAAGTGCAAATGAAAAAAAAACCTTGTTTGGTGCAGCTATTTACGCACAGATTTTGAAAGTGTGAGCTAAGCAAGTGACGTTAGTATGCAACTGAGGCATTGTGGGCAAGCTAATGAATCAGGAACACATTATGTGACTTCAAAATGGACATTACTTCCTGTCTCGCATTGTGAATGGCGGCCACAGAGCACATTCAGGCTGGGTAGATAAGCAGCAAGCAGTGGGAGCCTTGGGGCTACGGCTAGAGCTATCGACTTTGAAGCTGAACCAGGGTGAGCGTTGGCTCAACATCCTGTGCTTCTGGGCAAATCACGTATTCTCACCATGCCTATTGCCTACCAAAATGAACATAGCTACCAAGGTTTCAGGTTGCTTATGTTTGACAATTTCATGCTTTCAGTGTAATTAAGAGTGACATGATTCAACGACTATGAGTGACACTTTTTTCATCATTATTGCTACATACACGACGAGTACAAATATTTAAAATGGTGCTCGATAACTTGTCATCGGCAAAAGCAAGTATTTGAAATCCTTCACAAGAACGAAAGCAGCTCATACTTCCATAGAACAGCAACCGCAAGACCAGAGGCGCCATAGATCTCCCACATGATTGAATCGATTAAATTACACTTGAACAGAGCAGGCCAGGGTGCGTCATGCGTGCGTGTAAGGTGTAACACTAAGCACTGCAGTAGTACTGTACAACATCAGATCATTACAACACAACAGCGGCAACCAGCACAAGCGCAGCATATGTTTTAAAATTCCTTTTGCAATTTGCACACATATACTCAGTCAGTAGTCAGAGTCAATTTATACAAGAGCAGCACTGCACCTACTATTATTTATTCTTAATCTTCAATAGTTCTCAATCTCTACTCTGTGTGACTTCTGTGTATCTCGACGACTCGAGTGAAGATTGAAGGAGTGTCGGACGTCTGCTGTGCACCTGGCGACGACTAGAGAGAGCCCCCGCCCCCCTACACTAGAAACTTAAAAGCAGCAACACTAGTGAAAAAACGTCACGGCGCGCGCGTCCCGAATGGCCAATCACTGCATGGCTTCACATGATGAAGTCACACAGTGATTGGCCATGATATGCAGTGCTCAGCCAGTGTGCCACCAATAATGGATTGCCTGCCCTTCTGCTCGGTGGGCCAGCCAATCCTGGCGCTGCATGCAGCGCCAGGATTGGCTAGGGGGGCACACTGACTGCTCGCCCTGGCGCGCCTTTGAAACCCCGGGCCCGGCTACAGTAGCACCCCCCTGCCCTTATGTCCGTCTCTAAAGGGGAACTTGACTGTCAGGTTAGTAAAGCACATGCTCTGGCAAGATACAGGCCAAAAATCGTCATGCGCAGACAGTACTGCTGCTGGTGCCGGTCTGCTGCAGAAGACTGTCACTCAGACCAGCCAGCCCCACCCCCTGCGCACTCCTTATAACATCGGGTGTGTCCCGAAGCGCTGCGCTGCGCTGCAGCGGCAGCAGCACTTTATTATTTGTGATGATGAATTATTTCAATTTGTGTGTTATCAGTGTGTATGTCACGGAGGTGCGTCCAGGCAGTGGGGCTACGCCCCAATGGACGCACCGCTGGATGTCTAGTTATCCCGGGATCGGAGCGGGCGGCTGGCCGCATTGCGGTGGGATGCGGTCAAACACCTCGCCTCTGTGCCGAGACTTGGTTGGGGGACGCCGCAGGCCGGCAGACTCGTTGGCCGGTGGCGCTGGACCCCACTATATTGGAGTGTTGCGGCCTTCCTGATGCCACCAGTGCCCGGACTCTGCCTCGTGAGGCCGACCCCCCCCATTTTCCCCCTTTACACATGCTAAAACATGGTCTGACCCCCAGGGTAGGTACATAGCTGTGACTGGTACGCTATATGGGAAACTCGTTATATTTGGTAGTGTTTATGCGCCCCCTCCATTGTCCGAATCATTTGTGGAATGCCTGGCTAGAATAATGCTAGAGCTACCCAAAGGCCTCTCTGTTATAGGTGGGGACTGGCATGATGCCTTGATATCGGCTCAGGATAGATCGAGATCGCGTGGAGGGATGGGGACACTCAGCGAAACACAACCACAGACATTGGTGGGGGACATGGGCTGGGTGGACACGTGGAGACACCTACAGCCGACAGCTCAAAGCTACACATACAACTCTACAGTGCATGATTTGTTCTCAAGCTTAGAGTACATATTCATACCAACCACTTACGATTAACGAATCGTAGCGGCGGATATCTTGCCTAGAGGCCTGTCTGATCACTCTCCAATAGCGCTGACATTGCGGTTGGGCATAGCCCGCCCTCCCTTTTAACGTGGCATCTCCATGACCCACAATATAAAACCTACATGTATCAGGCCATCACAGCTTATTTCGCGGAAAACTTGGGAAGGGTGAGCTCGGCGGTGACCATCTGGGAGGCTATGACGCCCACCCTTAGGGGTGCTGACATATCTTTTTGCGCTGCCCAACGGAAAAAGCTTCAGGAAGCATTGCTCCAGGCAGAGCCTCAGCTGCTGGATTTGGAACAGCAGAGTCGAGATGTTAACGGTGGCCAAATTTGCCGCCAGTTTGTTCTTGCGCAACAAAATCACGCCAACACTCTGCAAGATGAGGCGTGCTCTCTCCTACAT
This sequence comes from Lissotriton helveticus, assembly GCF_964261635.1. Classification (NCBI taxonomy): domain Eukaryota; kingdom Metazoa; phylum Chordata; class Amphibia; order Caudata; family Salamandridae; genus Lissotriton; species Lissotriton helveticus. The sequence continues at coordinate 315,550,580 of NC_136072.1, read as the reverse complement.
CGCCTGTGCCAACAGGCATTCCACCCACTGACAACACCTGGTGTTCTGGGCTATGATGGCCAAACACTGACGGGCCCAGCCCAGATCCCGTCCAGCTTTGCGACATTTTATGCCGATCTATTTACCCCCAAAGATACCTTACCTGAATCCGTGATTAACCGCTTCTTAAATGACTCACCCCGCAAAGCCTTGTCAGATGTGACACGGGCGGAACTAGATACCCCCCTAACAACCGAGAAGCTGAGTGCCGCCCTTACGGATTTGCGCACGGGCAAAGCTCTGGGCCCCAGCTGCTTCCTGTGCAAGGTTTATGAGCTCTTCCAGTCTCAGTTTGTTACCCACTATCTTGAGGCAGTGAATGCGGCCCTCGGGGAGGGGAGACTCCCATCGGATTGGCAACATGCAGAGATTGTGGTATTCCCTAAGCCCGGCCGACCCCCAGACAAACATTCTTCAAATCAACCCATATCACTGCTGAATGTAGAGGCCAAGCTCCAGGCCAACGTCCTTGCTAATAATATCCTCCCCTAGATGTCCGACCTAGTTCACCTGGACCAGGCAGGCTTTATGCCTTGCCGGGCCACCCGCCACTATATCCGGCGGGCTCACAATGCAGTAGCAGCGATCGACCATCATGAGGGTCCGGTAGCGTTACTGCTGGCCGACATAGACCGTGCCTTTGATTCATTGGGGTGGACATACCTGTTTGCTCTCCTGCAGCGCCTAAATGTTGGACCGCGTCTTCTGTCCTATATTCGGCTGCTATATACAGATCTCACAGCCTCAGTTAGAGTGGTGGGTGCAGTCTTCGACCCCTTCTCTATAGGGCGTGGCACTCGTCAGGGGTGCCCTCTGTCCCTTTACTTATTTGTGCTGGCACTAGAACCAGTGGCCTCATGGGTCCGGATTGATGCACAGGTCAGGGGATTTGAGTGGCCTGGGGGGATATTGGATCGGATCGCCCTCTATGCAGACAATTTATCCAGTATTATGGGTGTCTTTCATAGATTCACATGCCTGAATCATTCCCCGTCGTCGAGACGGGAGTCTCCGGTACATAGAAAAGTAATGTCTTATAGACATACATAGAGAATAGTAGGCCTAAAGGCCTCACCTTAGTAACATATCCATGTCCTTTTGTAAAAAGGACCAAACTCTAGCGAAGAGCCAATCAGCTATCACCTCCCTCTAGAACCTTCCTGGCAGGAGCCTCAGTCCCTCAGATTTTCTACCGCACGTTGTGCTAAGGGAGTCTCCTCTGAGCTCTGCTCAGATTCTGTGTTTTTTCACTTCATTAAATGACTTTGTTGTCAAGGATTCTTTTCTACTATGGATTATCTTCAAATACATTCTTTAAAGAAGGTCTGGTAAGGAGAAGAAAAGAGTTTTTTAAGAGCCTGTGCAACTTGTTTCTAGAGGTTGCTCTGCTTTGATCCTCACACGGACCGCATTTACTTTCTATACCGCAGGCCAAAGACTGCAAGGTATGTCGCACTTTATCAAGTAAGTTTTTGAGAGGTCGTGAAGGGCGATTTTTAATATGGTGTCAAACACTGAGACCAGAAAGGAGGTTTTTTATTTTCTCCAGTGTCCCTGATGAGGCGTTATCCTCAACGTCTAGGCGACCTCAAAAGAGAAGAGAAACTCCTCAGACTCATTCCTCAGGGGAAAATCCTGAGAAGGCCCTCAAAAAGATCACCCATGGGTCTTCTGGGCGCAGTTCCTAAAAATCTCCTCACTCTGTGGAGAAGGAGAGTAAAGGACTTGCTTTTGGAGAAAAATCATGGAAAAAGACGACTTCTGAGCCGTCAAAATCACCTCCTCTGGTCATAAGACCCTTCAGGAAGGCGTCTTCTATACCTCCTGAGGTAAAGACTAAGAAGCCAACATCGTCAACAGGATCGTCGACGAAAAAACCATCATCATTGCCTATTACAGCCTCTTCGTCTCCGATGGCCTCGTCTACGATGGCCTCATCTACGATGGCCTCGTCTACGATGGCTCATCTACGATGGCTCATCTACGATGGCTCGTCTACGACGGCTCGTCTACGACGGCTCATTGACGACGGCTCGTCGACGACGGCTCGTCGACGATGGCTCATCTACGATGGCTCATCTACGACGGCTCGTCGACGACGGCTCGTCTACGACGGCTCGTCGACGATGGCTCGTCGACGATGGCTCGTCTACGACGGCTCGTCGACGATGGCTTGTCGATGATGGCTCGTCTACGACGGCTCGTCGACGACGGCTTGTCGATGACGGCTTGTCGTCGATGGCCTGTTTACGGCGTCGACGACGGCATCATCTATGATGGACTCGTCTACGATGGCCTCGTCTACGATGGCCTCGTCTACGATGGCCTCGTCTACGATGGCTCATCTACAATGGCTCATCTACAATGGCTCATCTACAATGGCTCATCTACAATGTCTTGTCGACGATGGCTTGTCTACGACGGCTCGTCTACGACGGCTCATCTACAATGGCTCGTCTACCACGGCTCGTCTATGACGGCTCGTCTATGAAGGCCTGTTTACGGCGTAGACGATGGCCTAGTCTACGATGGCCTCGTCTACGATGGCCTCATCTACGATGGCTTGTCTACGATGGCTTGCCTACGATGGCTCGTCTACGACTGCTTCGTCGACGACGGCCTCGTCTATGACTGCTCGTCTACGACGGCCTGTCTATGGCGTCGACGATGGCCTCGTCTACGATGGCCTCATCAACGAGGGCTCGTCTTCGATGGCTCATCTACGACGGCATCGTCATCGACGGCCTTGTCTAGGACTGCTCGTCTACGACGGGCTGTCTGCGGCGTCGACAATGGCCTCGTCTTCGATGGCCTCATCTACCATGGCCTCGTCTACGATGGCCTCATCTAAGATGGCCTCATCTACGATGGCCTCATCTACGATTGCTCCTCTACGATGGCTTGTCGTCGACGGCCTCGTCTACGACGGATCGTCTATGGCGTCGCCTACGACGGCCTCGTCTATGACTGCTCGTCTACGACGGCATAGTTTATGACGCCGATCTCATCGACGGACTCGTCGACGAGGGAAATTCCGACAATTCTGGAATCTCTTATAATGTGGTAGAGAGGGCTGCTCAACGTTTTAAGATCTCAATGGTCTTTCAAGAACAGGTCTGCTTCTTGTATGACTTCACAGAACCTCTCAAGAAGGCAGTAAGGTCAATACCGATTATCGATTACCTATAGTCAGGGGGTTAAAGGTCATGCAGAACCCCTCCTCTGTATCACCAGTGATCCCTCAGTTGGATAAGAAGTATAGGGCGCCAGATACAGCACGGGCGTGTTTAACAGGACATCCTAAGCCGGACTCCGTGGTGACACAGGCGGCCCAGAAGACCTCCAGGAATCCTTCGGCCCCTTTGTCGCTTCCTCCTGATAAGGAGGTAAGAAGAGTGGACAACATTGGGAACAGGTTTTCCTCAATATCGGCAATGACGGTAAAGGCAGCGAACGCCCTAGCGCTCTTGGGACGCTATAATAGGCAATTTTGGGCACACATAGCCCCATAGCTGTCGGAATTGCCGGATTCATCCACAGATGAAGTAAAGAGGATTCTGCTAGATGGTGAAGCATCAGCGTCAGAAACTATAGACTGCGCGATGGATATCGCTATGACAGGGTTCCACCAGTTGGCTGGAGCAGCAGTCTTGCGGCTCCAAGGATGGCTAAACGCAACCTCTTTCCGTCCTGAGGTGCAAAGAAAGATTTTGGACATGCCATATGTTAGCCAGTTACTATTTGGCACAAAAAATTGACGAAGCAGACACTGCGAGAGCTTTGGGCACTCTTCAGTATAAGAATCAGTCCTTTAGTAGAAATAGAGGAAGAGGACAGTCTTCCTACAGAGGAAATTATTATCACAAGTCATCCTGCCCTTCAGGTCAGAGTAGACCGCAATACCAACGGCGCCAACAACAGCAAAACAAGCAATCCTCTTTTGGGAGGTCGTCCTTTCAAGGTAAAGGACAGCGGACATAACAAAAATCTACGGCTGCTTCTATGAGAAATCTCGATTATGCTGCAGAAAGGAGCAATAGAGAGAGTACCTCCATCTCAGAAGGGAAGAGGGTTTTATTCCTGCTTCTTTTGATCCAGAAAAAAGACAAGAAGTGGAGACCAATCTTGGACCTTAGGGCCCTCAACAAATTCCTAAGAAGCAGTCGTTTCGCATGGTAACGATCCAGGAGGTCTTGCAACTACTGTAACAGCAGGATTTTAGGGCGTCCCTAGAAATACAGGACCCTTACTTCCATATCCCAATTCACAGGAATCACAAAAAGGTACTTGCGATTTGCAGTAGCGGGCAGACACTTGCAGTTTCGCGTTCTGCCCTTAGGGCTCAAGTCTGCACCGCGCATATTCACGAAATGTCGTTCCCCGGTGGCGGCATATCTCAGACAGTGCCCTCACCAAGTCTTTCCGTATCTGAATGACTGGCTGGTCAGGGCTCCATCCTTAGAAGACGCGTCCAGGTCTTCCAACGCCTGTTTAAAACTTTTCTATTGCTTGGGTCTCATCCTCAATCAGGAAAAATCGGTCCTACAACCTTCTCAGTGCATCAGTTTCCTAGGTGCAACCCTGGACACACGGTCAGCAAAAGCTTTCCCATCCAGAGAGAGGATGAACAAGCCCCTTGCACTAGCTGCTATAGTAGCCTCGAAGAAAGTCTTGACAGTCCGTCTCTTTAAATCCCTCCTGGGGATGATGTCAGCGTGTATCCTCCTGATTCCTCACTGTCGACTATGAATGAGGAATCTACAGGAGGCGCTCTCGAAGCAGTGGGTCCAATGCACAGGGTCATTCGACGACCACATAAAAGTGAATCCTCAAATGGTCGGAGACCTGCAATGGTGGATGTCATCTCAAAACCTGTCTCAAGGCTTGTCATTCCTGCTTACGGCTGCTCCTCATGTTGTCACAACAGGCGCCTCCTTGGAAGGCTGGGGAGTTTTTCTGCAAGAGCTACAGATAAGCGGGTAGTGGTCTCCTATGGAGAAGAAACTACATTTCAATCTGCTTGAACTGCGAGCGGTCTTCCTGGCCCTTCAAGCTTTCCTGCCAAGAATAAAACATTCCCTGGTGCTCATCCGGACAGACAACACCACGACTAAGCACTACCTCAACAAAGAGGGAGGGACACGCTCGCTGACACACTCTCACGAGTTGCAAAAAATAATCTGGAATTGGCTCATACTCCACAATATAACCCTAAGAGCGGAATATGTCCCAGGCATGGACAATGTGCTCATCGACGTGTTGAGCAGGCAGAAAACATCGTCACACGAGTGGGAGTTAGATCAACAAATTATCTACCAGATCTTCTCCAGATGGGGCACGCCGCAAATCGATCTATTTGCGACGACAATGAACGCCAAATGCCCACACTTCGCAAGTTGGCATCCCCAGTCAGGGTCTCTAGGGAATGCATCTTCCATCGCATGGCGCAACGTCGTTGGGTATGCCTTTCTGCCATTCCCGAGGCTTCCCAGAGTCCTCAGTAAAATTTAGGTGGAGCCTTGTACTCTAATTTTAATAGCCCCAACTTGGCCGAGGCAACATTGGTTCACAGAGCTCCACCGTCCATCCCTGGAGCCGCCGGTCCACCTGCGGCAGTATCTATCTCTGCTTACAATGAACAACAATAAAGTGCAACATCCGGATCTGAAGTCTCTCAGGTTAGTCGCCTGGCTCCTGAGTTCAGAGAGTTCCACAATCTGAATATTCCACAAGACTGCAGACATTCTTGCCAGAACAAGGGCGGATAGCACGACCAAGACGTATTCCCTGAAATGGAAGCGCTTTTGTGTTTGGTGTGCAGATCACGGAATTCGGCCTTTCTCCACATCACCGGAGCAAATATTACCTTATCTATTACATGTAGCACAGTCGGGCCTAGCCCACTCCTCCATTAAAGTACACTTAGCAGCAATATCTCGTTATAAAGAACTTCAACGAGTCCATCGCTCTGGTCAAGCGGGTTGATTAAGCAATTTCTAAAATGATTATACAGATCTTTCCCGCCAGAAAGGATGTTGCCACCTACCTGGCATCTCAATGTGGTTCTTAACCAGCTCATGAAACATCCGTTCAAACCAGTACACAGAGCTGACCTAAAGTATGCCTCGTGGAAATCGGCACTCCTCCTGATGCTCACATCTGCAAGGGGGGTCAGTGCGCTACAGGCGTTTTCAATCCAGGATCTTTTTCTACAGTTTAATAACGACAGAGTAATCCTGAGAACCAATCCTAGGTTTATCTCAAAAGTCCCGTCGGACTTCCAACGAAATGAACCTGTGGTTCTGCGTTCCTTCTTTCCAAACCCAAGCACGGCAGCTGAGAGATCACTGCTTTCTTTGGATCTCAAGCGATGCTTGAAGTTTACACTGACAAAACGAAAACATTCAGGAAATCTAACCAGCTATTCGTAGCTTACAGCAGACCTAGGAAAGGTCTACCGCTTGCCAAGCCGAGCATCTCCAGATGGATTTCTGCAGCCATTGCTTTCTGTCATGACCAAGCTGGACAGCCATTGCATTCCAAAGTGAGAGCGCACTCCACGAGAGCTATGTCCACTTCTATAGCTCTCTTTGCAGGGTTGCCAGTCATTGACATTTGCAGGGCGGCAACATGGAAGTCGCCGCATACCTTCACTAGGCACTACTGCCTGGATACGGAGCTGATGAATGATGCAGCAGTGAGACAATCAGTGTTACGCCATCTTTTCAGTAAGGTGAGCCTTCCTCCGTCCTTCCATCCTCCTCTGGTGTGCACATTTCTTAAGTAATACTTATTGTGGAGGTCTAATGATGATTCATGCTCGCATGATGTGTCTTATCTAAGGACTTGTATATGCTGTTCCATCAGAAATGTGCACTCTGCATTGCTTGCTACTCTGATTCAGGCATGTGAATCTATGAAAGACAACCATAATACTGGATAAGAAATGCGTTACTTACCTGTAACTGCAGTTATCCAGTATTGGTGTCTTTCATAGATTCACATGCAACCCTCCCGCCTCCCCTGGAAGGACTCACCTAACTCTCTCAGTGTCACGCCTACTAAGCTTAGTGCGTACGAAAATCTGAGGGACTGAGGCTCCTGCCAGGAAGGTTCTAGAGGGAGGTGATAGCTGATTGGCTCTTCGCTAGAGTTTGGTCCTTTTTACAAAAGGACATGGATATGTTACTAAGGTGAGGCCTTTAGGCCTACTATTCTCTATGTATGTCTATAAGACATTACTTTTCTATGTACCGGAGACTCCCGTCTCGACGACGGGGAATGATTCAGGCATGTGAATCTATGAAAGACACCAATACTGGATAACTGCAGTTACAGGTAAGTAACGCATTTCGTCCTTTTCTTTTTATCAGAGCCGCATCGGACGGGACCTCGGTTGCTCCGCATAATGCAGATATTTTTAGAGACCTTGAGGTTATATATGAACGCTCAGAAGTCTATACTCTAGCCTCTGCGGGGGGCTCGGAAATAAGCGCATGGGCAGGAGACATCACAATCACTACAACAGTGTTTAAATATCTTGGGGTCCACCTGGCGTCTTCCCAGTCGGTATCATGGGACAAAAACATCACCCCATCTGGCTGTGTACCGAAATGAAGTCATGGGATCGTATGCCCCAATCTGTAATTGGATAGGTCTGCAATTTTCAAGATGGTGTCACTCCCTCACCTTCTTTACCAACTGCAGATCATCCCTTTCAAATACCGCCGCGCTGGTTCCGAAAGCTTAATTCCAGACTAAACCACTTCCTTTGGAATGATCCGACCTCTACGGTCACACTAAAAATATGCTTTCAGTCTAACTACTGTGGGTGGATAACGACACCGGATATTTAATCATATCATGCAGCATCTCATCTCTTGGTGCTGAACGATTGGTGGTACGAAAAGAGAAATGACCTGGCATACCAGGTGGAACAATGGCTCATGGGCAGCACATTACTGCATTTGTTCCTACATACCCCAGAAGAGCTCTGACGACTCCTGCCTGCTATGCGGGTGGCCATTTGAGTATGGAAGCAATCGCTGCGCAGAATGGGGTGGTGGGGAAGACTGAAGAGAGAAATGCCTCTTTGGCAGAGAGCGGTCTTATGCCACAGGTATCTACCTTGTTGGGGTTTCGGGAATTGGCTACCATTGGTATCTCTATGTTGGGAGACGTGATGCACTGCACCGTCCTGAAGTCCTTTCAGGAGCTCCAGAAGCAATTTGAGATGCCACATTCTCAATTTCACTAGTATCTGCAATTCCACTACGCTCTAACACAGTTTATATCGACCCTGGAATCTATCCCAGAGTTTAACCCGATAGAGGCTAAGGTCTTCATGGGCGATTTGGGAGACCACAAGACGGCAAAAATATATGAAACCCTGGTGACGAATCTCTCTAGGACCCTGGACTCACTCCGGGGGAGATGGCAGACAGACCTTGGTCCCCTTGATGATGACTACTGAACGGAGATATTAGAATCCTCGAGGGGAACTGCAATACCGTCACGCCTAAGATTTATTCAGTTTAAAGATATACGCACTGCACTTATTTTACTAGGTATAGGTTGAGTAGGGCAGGACTGATAGCTTCCCCTACATGTCTCCGCTGTGACAGCGCGGAAGGCACGTTCATACACATTATATGGGAATGCACGAAGTTCAGCAGGGACTGGGATTACGCCCTGTCTGTCGGAAGTACTGTGATGGGATATACCCTTGTCTCCTAAGCTTGCTCTATTACATGTCACTGAAGAGAATAGGGGAAACCTGTATAAAAGACATCTGTTATTCTTGGGCCTTACCCTGGCCAAAAGGGATATAGCTATGGCATGGAAAGACCCAGCTCCGCCCAAATAGGGAGCATGGTGGGCGAGTCTCGATTGGTGTATGAGCATGGAGCAACCTATATTTAAGGCACGGGGTTGCCCGCAGAAACACTTAAAAATTTGGAAACGTTGGGCAAATTTTCGAGGTCTTATTTTGGAACCCCCTCCACCACGCAATACTGATCTGGAAACTTCTGGATGATAGATCAGGGGGCCAAGAGATGATACAGGGGCCTGCTTTTTATGGGAATTGGCTTGCAAGGTATGTTAAACAGATTACTGTATTGTACATGCCACACCTGGTTGTAAAGTTATGGGCTGCTGTTTACAAGCCCGAAATGTTTATTTTCTCATTCTGTAAATGTCATATGGAAGTCTCCAGCCTGACTTACAATTCTGACCAAAACTAACTGTATTTCTTCTGCTCGCAATGTGACTGTATTATCTGCTGATTTAATAAAAATGTGTTTAAACATTAAACAAAAAAACTGCACATGGGGATCAAAGAGACTATAATGTGTCAGTTAATGGATAAGGAAGGGTACCTTCAGATCTCAAAAAGGCAATGGTCAGGTGAACATGCAGAGATGTATAAAGAATACCTAAACCTAGTAGATAGCCTAAATGGTGTTCATTACAAACAATATCTAACCTGTCAGTTCGCAGATGGTGAAAGAGCGGGCCAGATGTTAGCCTGGTTATTACGGTCCGCCTTGGGTAGACCTCGGCTTTGTCCCATAAGAACAGATGCTGGTCGCATGTAAGCATTCACCCACCTTTTAAAAGTCACTATATTCAGCTGCAAGTAAACTGATGTAAATAGGGCAAACACCTTCTTGCAGGGCTTGACAGTATTCGGCTACTCAATGGGAATCTTTAGGAGGTCTCATAACCACACAAGAAATCACTGCGCCCATTGATATGCTGGCCTGTGGGAAGTCACCTGGTACAGATGGCTTGCCGCCTGAAATTCGATTTGACTTACAGGGTCCAGCTAGTTCCCAAATTACTGTTTATTTATCAGGATGCAGCTCAGACGGGGGCTTGCCTGAATCCATTCGCACAATTCACTCCCACTTCAACACTGTTGGTGCTATTGAAGTTAGGTCGGGACCACATATCAACTGTTGTCCCTTCTCAACACCAAGTATGAAATATTTGGGAAATTATTAGCCAATCAACTGGTGCTCATGGTCAGGTCCTTGATGCACCCGAATCAGTGCATATTTATTCCCGGGTGACACACGCACATGAATTTGAGAAACCTTTTTTCACATAATGGATGGGGCTCACTCAGTCAGTCCAAATGGTGGCGTCAGTGGATGTTGAAAAGATCTTTGAAACTTTATCTTGGGCCTTTCTGTTTGACGTATTGGGTCATATGGGATTGGTGGGAGGTTTCTTGAAATGGCTTAAATTGTTGTATGTCACACCCATTGCGAGAGTTAAAACAAGAGTTACTTATTTGGGTGGGAGGAAAGCTCATAAGGGAATGCACTCGAGTTGCCCGCTCTCTTTGCTTTTGCTCTAGCAATGGAGCCGCTGGCATGCACATTCCGGAACATGGTGCTTGACTAGGACATACTTCTAATGAATGCACTGCAGATTATTGCCAATATGACGATTATCCTTCATTTTATCTCCGAGATTCTAGTACTAGCTTTCCAGACGTATTGTTATTACTGACAGATTATGGGGAAGCTTCGTGTCTGAAGGGGAATCGGGGTAAATCTAATCTTTTTCTTGTATAATCATCTTCCATGGATGGATCTGGAAGGAATCCATGGCAGTGGAGATGTCCGATCCACCTTAGAGCATGCCAAATCTATTACTAGAAATGCCAGTTTTAAATTTAGCCAGATCATCTACATCCATCAGATGTATTTGTCTCCTTATAGAATTTCAAAGATGTTTAAGGGGTGGAGGATTCCTACCCACGTTGTCGGGTGGGTGCTGTTAGATTCTATCATATTGTCTGGGAATCCTGTTACATTCAGGAGTACTGAATATAATGAAAGAAGCTATGCATTTGGATTTTTGGGACACCACAGCAATGTTTATTGGCTCTGATCCATAGAACTCAGCCTCAAAAGCATGCTTATTGACTTATAGATTTGTCATTGGTAATTGTTAGGCAAAAGATAGCTATGAATTGGAAAGCCAATGAGGCCCCCAAGGTGCATAGATGGCTGCAAGAGGTTTTGCAATGGTCGAAAGCTAATTTAGCCATGTTACTAGCCCTGGCAGAGGACATGATAAAGGCACTCCCCAGGGCTCCTGGGACATTATAATACAAGCGGGCAAACCTGATTTACGACCCCTGTGAAAGTTCCCCTACACATTGTATTTGGCTTGACTACTGTTTTAACTGTGAGAACTGTCTTTTTAGGTGACCATGTTCACATTACATGCATGACAATCCCAGTACTAAACATATTTTTTTCATATTACTGGATGCTGGGGAATGTGGTGGGAGGGGATTTGTTCCGTTTGGCTCCTTTAATGAAACAAGCTGCTCTGACTAGGTGGATACAAGGCCTTGACGTGCACTGCTTGTCACCCTTTGTAAATTGTATGCATCAGTGTTGTTGATTCTATTGCATAAAGGCACACATTTGATATTTAAGGACCCTCATGTAAGTTACTGATTCAGCTTATAAAGAAAAGGTTGGAAAAATAGGTGACAGGTGAGGCAGATGTACGCAGCAGCACTTGTATTCAGAGAGCCAGCAGGGTGGTTGCAGACAGGTGTTGTATTGTAGAAATTGCAGCTTCCAGGCCGAATCCCTTGCAGTGACATGTTCCTGGCATTTGCGACCTCTAGGATGATCAGGGCTTTCCGCTTCAGCCAAGACACGGATTTCACTCACAGCATCGCCAGTGGCAGCACCAGTCTCTTAGCTGAGGGCAAAATATTCGCTGAGATAGGATACTTGTACTGGTACAATATTGTGTGGCTTACACAGCAAATGTATAGAGCAACTTGGGATGCGGGGGCCCTCCACAACATGGGTTATCCGTGCTTTTGCTGTCGGGGCAAGTCAGCTTTCTCTGGGTGCTTCTCCATCTGGAAACATGCTTAGCTTCTCCTCCTCAACAGCCTCTCCTCATGCATGCTCCTTGCCTCTCCCAGTCCACAGGCTTGCTTCAAGGCACTTCAGGCAGACACTCTGCTCCTCCAGCAAAAAGTTCAGACTTCATGTGATGTCCCTTCACTTTTGATGATCTGGCTGTCCAGTGCGCATGGGCTATGGTTTCACAGAAGCTCTTGGAGTACTCTGAAGCACTCCTATTCTTGGTCAGGAAAAACTTGGGAGTGGAACAAGGTGGTTTGACTCCCATTTTAATGCTTATTTCGTAGACAGAGGATGTGGGTCCACTGTCTAAGGTTTTAGAACTAGTGTGGGTTAGATCACTTTCATATATCATTATCAGGTGGCTCTTCAGATACAGCTGATTGGTATGCCCAGGCATGTGTCTCATGCTCAATATGCCACAGAACTCAAGCTGAACATCGCTGATGAGAACCACGTAAGTCGTAACCAATGCAGGGTTGCATGTGTTTCTATCTAGAAGGGTACCTGAATGGCAATTCAGGCTGGACTGTTCCTATTGTATTTAGACCAAGTCTGATTTGCATATGGCATGTCTGCCTGAAGTGGCATAAGGGGCAGAGAACGATGATCTGGAATGCAGCCCAAAACATTCACTAGTGGCTGATATTAATGCAAACATTCCTTTCATCAGCTCTTTGTTTTTGCAGTGAGAAGGAAACACACACAGACATGGATGCCTATGACACAGAACTTAGGCTGTATCTGAATGACCAGACGTAAGTAAATAGAACTCGGTCTGGGTTGAACTGGGACGTCCATTGCGGAGCAGAACATTTAAATCAGAATTCCCGCGACAGGTAGCAGGACAAGCGGGAGCCCTCCAAAAACGCTTGCCAACATGGAGTGTATGAAAGATGGCACAACACAGAAAATCGTTTTGAAAGGTGTTAACCAGACCAGAGCCAGTACATTTAAAAAAGTGCACTATTCCCTGCGTATCAGACATGTAAAAAGATACGGCGATCCAGCTCCCCATAATGCAGTTGAAAGTTAGTGTGGAGTAGTGTCTGGATCTCAGACGAGGAAATAACAACCTGGAGATCAAACGTCTCTTCGGCCAAAGTTAAGGCTTGATACTTTTGAAAAAGAATGGCTTTCAGTTTGCTCAGGGAATCAAACTGTTTGTTGATAACACTTATTGAAGGCCATAGCACTGCCTCCCTAACTGTGTGGGCAGGTGGAAAGAGTACTTGTGTACAACAGGTCACTATGTAATTACCCGTCACTAGCAGCTGGAGAACCCTTCAGATAACATGGCAAGTTAGCTACCAAAGCATTGCATGCCCCATGGAAAGAAATGTCCTTGCAGACTAACGCATCCTCACAATCGGAACCACTAAGGAAAATCTCCTTGTCCCCATTCCTGCATCTAAACCTGAACAGTAATTCCCAATACTCATGCACATTACCTTCCTGTAGTGCTTAATAGTTGCCTACCTGTTGGTTTTGGAGACTGTATTAGAATTGGAACATCATGACCGGTAGGGTGATATAACCATGGATTATCCAGTCAGTGGACAGTATCTCAGCCACGGTGAAAGGTAATTGGTCTGATTTTTCAATGTGCAACATGGTATATTTTGCTACTGCTTGTCATTAATATCTGTCTTTCTGTTAGATCATATGTAGAAAATATACTTGTGCTGCTGATATAACGCCACAGCACGTGGCAAGAATGTAATGTTTGAAGAATCCAGCTCAAAAATACAATGGACCATAGTTGAGATTGTCCATGTTGTAAAATAAACCTCTTGCTGTATTTTGTCAATTGCAGAAGACACTATGTTTACCTGTGAATAAATCCTGGAGGATAATGTGGCCATACTGTTGTCAACCATAGCCACAGCTTTTTCTAAGTTAACCCTGTCGATTTCGCGCAATCTCTCAGCAGCTACCTGTTGAGAAATTTTCCACAGCCCGTTGTATATACCGTACACAAAGCGCTTTTTGCGTGGGTTCCTGGGACCTAATAAAAAAAAAATCCCTGAGTTCCATGTCATCAGAAATAAGGGACAAGTGTTGCTTCACCTTGGAAAGTGTTGAGGCTTTTAGCCAATCTAGGCATAACTTCCCAACCACCCCCGAATGTTCTGTTTGTACTTATCGCTGATCGGGCCTTTTGATCTTAAATCTTCCAGTGTTACTCAGGAATTTAGAATGACAACTATTTGTGTCTATCGGCCAACCCAACCATCCCTTCCAATTGTAATCTGATGAATTAAAAGAACCATTACGTATCATGGTATCTAGTGTATCTTCACTGAAGTGTGCTAAGTGCTGCCAATTCTCAAAGTGTGAGAATGCGGGAATACGCTGTGTGTTCAAATCCTTAATTTTTGCTACACCAAGACATGAAGTTTGTTGCATTGTTTTTTTTCCAGGAAAATCATTTGATGTGGTATGAGGCATGCTCTAAATAAGGCCTCCGTTCCCTGAACCTGCCAATCTTTTGTCTCCAGACAGATTTTTTGTCTATAGTGCCTTTCCAAAAGTCAGAACCCTATATAGACAGTTTAGAAACAAAGGAAGCAGAGTATATGAGTATGGTGTTTGTAAGCATATTTTTCTTTGCAGGTGTAGGTGCAAGCCTATAATAATACGAGGCTGGGTCTGTTGTTTTCAAAATCTGAAAAAAGAAGCTAACTTTGGTTAAAATGCATTTGAACTACCTTTCGGCGGTGTTGGGCATTGTTCCCATTGGGTGTAATTACAAACAATATGCGGGATACTAGCTTTGTTAAAAAAATGGTACCCATAATGTTAGCAGCAGAACATGTCCCTGAAGGAAGTGGCCCTTAGGGGCCTCCCGGGTTATTTATAACCACTTGCTTTGCCTTCCCAAGTAATGAAGAGTCGGTCAGACAGTAGAGAATACAAACAGGCTTTTATTAGCAATACTCTGCAAAGGAGTCCAATCTCACCTGCACCCTAAGATGTCTGCCGAGGGACTGACCCCCCAACAGTCTGCAACACATAATTCTTCCCAAGAGCCTCCAACCACGCCCAAAGTGGAATGTTACCGGCCTGGGCCGAACATGAACATAGGAGGCACAGAATGATGGGCTACCACCTGCCAGATGGGTACATGCTATCTGTAACTCAAGGTTATCGCGCTGAGTCTCAGCGTCTCCTAACGTGGGAGCAGAACTACACACTCAGGTAGGTATGTGAGGGCAGAATGGCCTATTCATTAGTAAGTCGGGAAGGAGCCTTGAACAGAAGAGAAAATAATAACAAAATACAGTGTTCTGCTAAGGCAAGCAATACGAATAATGAGGCCTAGTTCAGGCACAGCCTAAGCAGCCTAGTAGAGATTACGAAATACAAAATGGAGTCACACTCGCTAACTAAAGCTTGCACGTTACAGGGATAACTCAGTGGGTTGCATAACGTGAATACAAATGGTGTCTATTTAGCCACACACTGCTAACCTAATATAACATGAAACGAGTGCATAGCAGAAATGGAGTTTTCAAACCCAACAGTCCCTCCGTTTAGCATGGGTGGCTAAATGCTTTATTGAGGCTATCCGGTAGGGTCTTTACACTTTTAAGTGGGCAGAAAGAAAATGCATAGTCACTCAAGTTACAAGGGAGAATAAGGCAGCACATGAGTGTCAAAATCTATTTACTATTCAAAAATACCTTAGTCGATAAGCATCATGTCCCGTATATCCTGCATCATCATAGTAGAGACCTTATTATCACGTCCTGACAATTTAGGGGTAGGAGTGAGCTTGCTCACGCAATAGGTGCAACAGGCTGAATGGAATGAATATATAACCAACATGTAAAGATAACACCTGCTATAGCTACTAGGAAAAGTAGTACTTTCCAACCCCATGATGTTAGCAGACCCCAAAACCACCCTGAGAGGGACCATGAACCATTATCCTGATGGTTATCTGAAGCAAGCCTGTGTAATTTCTGTATTGCGGAGTATACATTAGGGGCGTTATCAGGAATGTAAACACAACCACTGCTGCCGATGACGTGGCAGGCTCCACCCCTATCAGCAAGAATGATGTCTAAAGCCATCCGGTTTTGAAGAGCGACGAGCCTCGTAGCCTGAAGCTCAACTGTAAGATTAGTCAGTATACCTGCGGTAGTATTAATAACTCCCTAAACTACTCTGGCAAGGCAACAAATATTACGACTATTGAACATGGGGCCCCAGAATGGCAGAATGCCCTTTCTATATGTCAGTAAATTGCTGTAGGGAAGTATCTGTCTTATCTATATCTTCTGCGTTGACAACTCTTTTAACCCAATGCAAATATAGATCCCTACATTGTAGCCTATGATCTTTGTGATAATTAGACGGTACAATGTAAACGGGGGTAAAAAATAGGAGAAATAGCATGGGCCAGACCATCCCCTGGGAAGCCATGTATAAGCCTGTTCCCCACAAACGAAATATACATTTGGAGGTGTAAGCAAAGGTGGGCTACCAGTAGTGTTCAACCGGTATGTGTAGTTACAACCGATCTGTCCTACTGGAATGTTCCCTGAACCTCCAACACAGAACCTAGCTGCTCTATTGATCACCGGGACGGGCTTGGCTTTGTCTTCAGTGAAATTTATTTCCTGGAAACATTTAAAGTATTCAGTAACATTAAATCCTTGAAAATCTAACATTTAATTTTGTAACCAGGTGACATTCTTATTATCTTTGTAAACATTGATGCAATCTTGTAGATGTAGGGTACCCTCCTTGCCATCTGCCTCAGGTGTATATCCTTGGTGTACTACTATATACTCCAAAATTGCTTCGTAGTCAGACCGTACCATGTTCATAGCGTCAGCATGATAGTGCATGTGCACCATAGAAAGCAACTGGAACCAGGCCTCACAGCTACCTAAATATAACAGTGGTAATGACACCAGTAACCCACACACACAACAGTTCATGGCATTAGTGGTGCTGTGTACCTGGTGAAGCATCTGTAAAAAGGCGTTCTCGACATAAGTCTGCCTATGTCTCTCTTTATGCGGGGCCAGTGTAACAAACAGGTGTGCAGGTGGAGCCGGGGTAGTCCCTATCAAAGTGTGCACAGGATGCTTTTCTTCTAAATACCATAATACCCCAAACAGTGTTAGCATTACTATTAGAAGGACTACTACCACTACTACCCTACTCCCAGTAGACAAACTAGACCACACAGGACTATTCTGCTGTAATGATGGGGCCACCAGGAGCTGTTCCTCCTTTAAGACTGCACATCCAATTGGGTACATAGAAAGAAACGTTAGGAATTGGAGCCACAAAAATACCACCGACCAGAGGGGGAGAAGTCACCCTGTAGCCGTCTAGAGCCTCGCTGGTAGGCTCCTATTGTTCATCAACGACGGTGCTATGAAGCACTCCCATGGGGAATCTGCACGATCGCAGTCCTTGCTGGAAAACATATCCTCTTCTTTCAGGATAGGGCACCATCCCGCCTGGGAAGAGACCCTCAGCTAATCCTGTCCAGTGTCCAGGCAAGTGCACCAATCTCTGTTCCCTATTCTTATTACTGGTACCTTTGACAGGGTACCTAGAACCTGGTCTCAAGTCCTTCCCTAACTGCTAGACTGTCCTTCTGATGCACTGTCCCTTAGTCGAAGGCGCAGGGTATACCTGGTGGCTCCAGGCACTATCTCATCAACAAAAAGGGGGTGAAACTCAGGGTCAGGTGGGCATTGAGACTCAGATTCTTGTGCACCAGAAGCGGGAGTATCCTAGGTGGCCCTTATCTCTGGGCGGACCTCCTCAAGCAAGGCAGCGTTGCTTTTTTTGTCTGTCTGCGCCCACCTCAATTGGTCATCAGAGAAGGGAACTAAATGGGGCACTCGCTCCCCTTCCTGGTCAGCAATGCCGTCGAGGACCCAGCGGTCATACGGAAGTGGGAGAGGGATCCTATTGATGTGTGTTCTGTGCACCCAGAGCTTCTGGCCTTCAAGCTTTACTGCGGTGCGGGTGGCAAGGAGGACCAACAGTGGCCCCTTCCAACGAGGCTCCAGGCAGCTCTTTCGCTGGAAATTCTTCACCAAAACGTAATCTCCGGGCTGCTACTGATGCCTTGGCCCCTCTGGTACTGATTGCAGCGTGATGTGGATCTGTTGGTAAATAGAACGAAGATCTTTAGTTAACTCATACAGATAGTCCACAAGCAGGGGGTACTCTATCTCGGAGAAGCGCTTAGGTCTTAGAATGCCCCAGATGCTGGTGGGGCGTCCAAAGACCACATTGTACGGGTGCAACCCGGTTCTAGAATGCGGTGTCGCTCTGGTAGATAAAACCAAAGAGATACCCTGTAAGCACAGGGTGGGGAACCTGAGCACACCTGTGTGCTTAACTGAGCAAAAGTAATGCGAAACTTAATGTTCCAGAAAAAGTTTTATTCACTTTTCTTTTTCATTAGTGTATTCATAGTTCCATTTTACAGTGGTATTTTCACTGAAGCTTCAAGTTTATAATTGGTTTTTCAAAAATGTGAATACGAATAAATCCAAAGTTTTCAGATTCCATAAGGTGATACAATGCATAACTCCTCTCCCCGATGCATTTCGAGCCTAGCGGCTCTTCGTCAGGGGGTACACTGTTAATAAAGTGAAACAAGGTGGTATGAGTAAGGAACGTTATCTGTGTGAGAGCTAGCACAAAAATAGACGTGTGGCGCTGTGGATATCACCAATTATCCAAGGTCGTTATGAAACACCAATGGGTGTACATGCACGTAAAAAAGGAGGTGAAACATTCTGAGTGAACAGGTCCTGAGAAGTTGAAAAGATGTTGTGAGGGTATCTCTTTGGTTTTATACGTTTTGGCTCCCTCTGGACGGTTGGAGCATAACCCTGAGCACCCTAAGAGACGTACTTTCTACTTACATTGATCATTTAAGAATTCTGGTTTACCCCAACGGAGTGCAGCGGTACACCATTGTTTATTGCTCTGGTAGATAACAAAGTCAAAGATAGAGCATCGGGCCATCGCAAACCTGTACTTTCTTGAATCATTTGGTAACTTCAGTTTGCAAATCCCATTGTATTTTTCCAAAAGACCTGCTGACTGGGGGTGGTTAGCTGCAGGAACTTCTGTTTAATGTGCAGACCCTCACACACTAATTTGATAACCTTTGAATTGAAGTGACTTCCATTGTCACTCCAAATCAAACGTGGTAATCTGAAATGCGGGAAGAACTCTTTTAGGAGCGCCTTCGCTGTCGCTACAGCCCTATTCTCTTTAGTTGGATAAGCTTCAATCCATTTACTGAATGCACAAATCACAACCAGCACATACTTCAAATAGTTCACTCGTTCCATTTCGATGAAATCCATCTGGAGGACCTCGAAAGGGAAGGAAGGCGGTGCAAAGTTACCTGCTAGTAGAAGGAGTGCCTTTCCCAGGATTATGTTTCATGCAAATGATGCAGTGCTTCACTAGGTGTGTGGCTACCTTAGAGATATTATTGTTCGGCCATACTGGGTCCAGTAGCTTACATATTCCTTTGGCACTAATGTGTGCTGGGCCGTGTGCCAGGGTAACAACAGGGAGCACGTAGGCATTAGGCAGCAACCATCTCTGTTTCCCAGACAGGTCAGTCCAGCACCCATCCTCGTCCAAACGCCCTGTACTCTCCTCACAGGTTGCCAGTTCATCTAAGGTCGCCTCACTCTGTATTTCCATGACATTTTCTAATGTGTCCTCAAACATTCCATTGTCTGGGACCCACCTAGCGGGACTTGACATGAACATCTTTTTGATCTTCGATCTAGCTGCCTCCTTAGCTGTCTGATCTGCAAACGCATTTCCCCTTCCAACGTTATCTGTTACTGCTTTGTGAGCGCTACATTTTATTATTGCCAACTTATCAGGAAGTGTTGATGCTGACAACAGTCTATGTATCAATGGACCAATATATATTCGCAACCTGTGCGAGGTCAAGAACCCTCTCTCCACCCAGAGGTGCCCGAAATTATGACCCACCCCAAAGCCATACTGGCTGTCGGTGTAGACATTGACAGTCAGTCCCTCACTCAACTCACAAGCCCTAAGGAGGGCAACCAACTCTGCAGCTTGGGTCGAGCGGCATGGAATACGAGATGTCTCAACTACAGAGTGTAATGTTTTGATTGCATAAGCTGCAGTGGTAGTGCCATCTGGTAGTTTGAAACAAGAGCCATCAACATATAGTTCCCCTTGTGGATCAGGTAAGGGAACATCAGTCAGGTCTACCCATCCTTTCGTTTCTTCCTCAGTCCGAAATAAACAATCATGGACATCATTGTCCTTTTCTTCCGAAGGGAGGGGTAGTAACGTGGCTGGGTTCAGAGTAGCACATCGTTTGATGGTAATGTGCAGAGCAAACAAGGTTAATTCATATCCAGTCAGACACGCACTAGTAAGGTGCTGCGTCTTTGTCTTATTCAATAGCGTATCCATAGCATGAGGTACCATTACTGTGAGATCAGTATCAAGGACGAGCTCGTCCGATTGTCTGATAGAAACTGCCACCGCCGCTGCAGCTCTCTGGCAGCTCGGGAGAGCTCTGGTGACATTATCAAGAATAGCACAGAAATAAGCGCAGGGTGTCTGCTTACCAGCGAAACCCTGTGTTAGAACCGAAAGAGTGCAACCATCCGCCTCGTGTATGTAGAGCACAAACAGCTTCTGGTAATCAGGAGTACCAAGCATAGGAGCAGAGCAAAGCACAACCTTTAATTGCTCAAAGCTTGTTGGCATGCAGATGTCCAAGGCAAGGGTTCATGCACTTCTTTGGTGGTGAGGTAAAGGAGGGGGTTTGTTAGTAAGGAATAATTAGGGATCCAGTGACGACAATATGAAGTTATACCAATAAAAGCATGCACCTCGCGTTGTGTCTTAGTAACAGGTATATTAGTAATAGCAGCTATGCGTTCAGGTGTTAGTCTACGCCCCTCCTTCAACAGTAGGTGACCTAAATAGGTGACCTCCTGTCGACAATATTGAAATTTTGTAAGTGACACCTTGTGTCCATGGTGTGCCAAATGCAACACTAATTGAACTGTGGCCTCTTTACAACCATCTTCAGTGTCCGAAGCCACAAGGAGGTCGTCAACGCACTGCAACAGCACATTACCAGGGGGAAGTTCCAAATAATTCAATTGAGCTTTCAAAGCTTGGCTATATATACTAGGACTTTCTGTGTGGAGCACAGCCGAATCTAAAGCTCCTTCCAGCTATTGCAAATCCTAACAGATATCTGCTATCTGCATAGATTGTAATGCTGAAGAAAGCATTCTTCAAATCGATCACAGAAAATAATTTTGCTGACGGGGAAACCATAGTCAAGATCGTGGTAATGTCTGGAACCACAGGGTACTGGGGAACCACAATTTTGTTAACCTCTCTGAGGTCAATTGCGAAGTGGTAAACATCATGGTGAGCATCAGAAGAATATCTGTCCTTTTAAGAATAGGGCTATTACACACATTTGCCACTGTCTCCTCAACCACACCAGACTTAATCAAATCTTGTATTATTTGTAATAAGGCCTTTTCTCCTACCTGGGATATCTTGTACTGGGGAACACGTGGCAATTTAGCATTGTCTTTGATCTGTATAGAGACCGTGGGATCTGGAGTAACCCCACATCCGTGTCTCCCGTAGCCCATAATGTGCGTGGCACATCATTAAACTCAGCGCAGAGGAGTGGCATCATTTGAGAAGCATTGTTTAGCACGGGCCAATTGTGGTCCAATAGTCATGCAAACTCTGTCTGGAGAACAAAAAATTATCGCATGCAACCTTTTTAACAAATCCAATCCCAACAAGTTCTCCCCACAATTTGAAGTTAATAAAAATGGTGAATGAACCGTGTAGGGGCCAATAGTCAAAGCAAGAGGTTAGAAAGTGGGGCTAACAACCGGCATGCCTGAAAAACCTACCGACACATTATTTTGGCCAGACAGAGCTGCCCCCAGGTCTAGCGAATGAGAAAAAGAGCTATTCATAGCACCCATGTCAATCAAAAATGTCTTAGCTGTGCCTTGAAGATCCACAGTGACATAGGGTCTGCGTTGATCTACAGGCACCTGAACTGGTCCCTGGCTATCCTAGCTGTTAGACATCCCCGTCACTTCGTCCATGTCATAGTCATCATGATAGTACTGCCTCCATCGGTGGTCGTCAAAATAGTTTCTGCTCTGTCGATTAGATGATGTATTCTCTGACTACATACCCCCATGGCCTCCTCCTTCTCTTCCATGTCCTCTAAACCCCCGACTTCTCGGGCCTCACCTTTCTGCAAAAACTCTGGACACTCATTCTGCCAATGTCCCTCCTGCTTGCAATATGCACATTGGTTGAGCCCAATGGGTGCACTCGAAGTACCACTCCTGTTAGACAGGGGTTGCTCCTGGGCCGAACCCAAACCTCTTCCTCTTCCCCTCGCAACTTGCTGCATCAACACCCTCGTTTTCCACACTTTTGACTTTTCTCCACTTTCTCCTTCTCTTCATCCTCTCTATGCTCGTAGTACTATGCCATACTCAGTATTACCGACGGGCAGGAGGTGCTCCAAGTACTTTCTGAAGCTTGCAAGCTAGTCGCAATCTCAGTAAGCATGTTATTAACAAACCTGCTGACAAACAACCGTTCACCACCTTCCAACGACAGGTCCTGACCACTAAAGTCAAGAAACACCCCTTCAAATCTAGTAAAGAAATAAGACACACTCTCATGCTTCTTCTGACGACATGCAGTCAACTTGTCCCAATCCACCCATCTCGGCGGGATGAGGGAATGCATATACGTGATAATGCGACCCAGCAAAGCCAATAACTCCACCTTCGGCTTCTCGCCGGGCTTGCGTTCCTTATCCCACGCCCTGATCTGATCCCATGTTCCTCCCAATTCCACTACATGATCCTGTGTATGCACTTGCCTCTATATATCCACCGGTACCACAGGCCAAAGAACAACTCAATATCAGCTAACGTCATCACCGTGGAAGTGGCCGCCTCTGTCAACTCCAGTACGCAGTCGGGTTTTTCCGAGGGTCCGGCAATTGACCTTTAAGGGATATTACTTCACTCCTCTTCCAAGGAGTTTAGAGCCACTGTTCTTGAAACCGAGCATCGACCCATGGCCTAATTACAGCATTCGTGGAGTCGCGCAGTTCTGGTATTTCAGGTTGGTAAATGGGATGGACCTCCCTCATAGGGCACTTGGTCACCATCGTCGGAACCTTTTGCAGCAATCTGCCGCGATAACCCACCAATGTCGTTACATTACTAAAAACCTCCTTGGGAGCCATACCTGTAGCATATACCCTGTCCTGTATGCCATAGATGCTCTGTGGTGCAACACCCTGATAACACTGCTCCCACAGTCCTATCAGCGTGGCCGACATGTGCTTAAGAGCATTCTGCTGTATGAAGGGCTCATAATCTTTCATCCCACTCCATACATCTTCCACACTATAGATCGCATTCAAGGCCCACTGAGCTGCTTGTTTCACCACCATTTGCTTTTCCTCATCACCCACAGCAGAACACACCAACACTTTCTACATGCGGTCTCGTGCTGCCGCCCAATTCCCTTCATTTATCCCAAGTACAGGGGTCTCACCATTCTGCAGTGCTTGGGGTGTCATACTTGAGGAAGAAAATGCAGACAAAGAGACAGGTATCATCATGAATGGAGACAGTGTTGTAGGAGTGAAAGGGGGCGCAGCGGCAGATACGGAGTCAGTAGACAGAACAGGAGAGCTAACGGCTCCCGCCCCTGTTACTTGCGTGAGTTGAGAGGAAGTAGGCAGGGCTGGGGCCGAAGCAGTTTGGCTAGAGGCAGAAATCCTAGGGAGAGCGGCACCAGGGGCCGGGGACTGAGATGTTGGAAATTTCGGGTATATCCGCTCAGGAGCATGAGGTGCAGGAGGGCGAGAATCCAATAGCTCTTCAATGAAAGCATCACCTTCCTCTCTAGTAGCATAACATCAATCAGTCTGCAATCGAAACTGTCTATCTGTACATTCTTTGCCTTTCTCTATCTTTTCCCTTTCATAGGCCACTTCTTTCTACATTATGGTTTGTTTCTGTCTCTTCCGGGCCTCTTTCACTGCTCTCATACGCCGTTGCTTTGCTTCTTCTGCCATACTCTTAGAGAATCAAACATCAACTGTCTGCTCTTTTTTTTTTAATATTTCTTTTTATTATTTAACACAGGGCATCAAAAATACAGGTGCACAAAATTCAAGGGGACCAGTCCCACATCACGATACTTTGCACATATAGTCATAACATGCGGGGGGAAAAGGGGAGAGAATTGAGCAGTAAAACATGATAATCATATACGGGAGGATCATGGGGACACTGGGACATCAAATATCAAATCAGCAGGTGGTATGCATATATCCCCTCTATACCGATTCCATGAGCCCCAAACACTACTCCATTTCCGAGGGCGACCCCTCGCCAGGTACACAGTCTTTTCTCGGAACATGCACCAATCCATATCCTCTGTCCACCCCTCTAACGTAGGTGGTCTCTCCGATCCTCAGAGCTGAGCAATGTTACGTTTAGCTATCACATTACCTAGAGTGACCCACCGAGTCTGTGCAATATTCAGGTCTGTAGGTTCCCATATGTTCAGGAGACATCTTCTAGCCTCTGGTAGCACAACCACTCCAAGTACTTCCTGTATAACTTCATATACCGCACCCCAGTAATCCATTACATAGCGACATACCCAAAGGATATGAAGAAATGTACCCAACTGACCGCAACCTCTTCGACAATGACCATCCGCAGCTAAACCCATCCGGACCAGACGCGGGCCTGTAACATACACTCTATGCAAGATCTTCAGCTGGACAAGTCTCAGTCTGGCCGGAATAGCAACTTCTTTTGGGGAGGAAACAGCCAACTGCCAATCCTCATCATCTAATTCAATGCCATTACGTGTCCATTTATCCCTCAGATCAACCAGAAGGTCTACTCTATTGTTTATCAATTTTTTATAGATTAGAGAGATAGTGTTGTCGGGCAAATGCCCATCTAAAATTCTATCCTCTAATTGTGAGGCCTCCGGTATCTCCACTACCCCCGGAAATGCCGATTTGAATGCGTGACTCACTTGTAAATATCGGAAATACTCTGTGTTACTCAATTTGTATTCAGTTTGCAGTTCGCCAAAAGATTTGACCTTTCCCTTAACCCAGATATCTCCGACGGTAGAGATTCCTATCAGGTCCCATTTGTCGAAACCCTTAGTGTTCCAGAGTTTGCCCAATTTCTCTGATCCAAACAACGGGGTTGCCAGGGTAGGGCGGCCTTTCCAGCCCAATGAACTAGTCGCATCATGCCACATTCGTGTCGCCACCCTGGTTGGCCCTGTCAAATGTTTCCCCCTGATCTGCTACACAAAGCCCTGGTATAGTTACCCCCTGGGAGTACCCATTTATCCATTGCAAAACCCGGATAAGTTGCAGGCCCGTAAGTACCGTGGTTAATGGCTCCCAATTGCGAGGCCCAATAATATCTCTTAATATCAGGGAGGGCTATGCCTCCATCGTACCATGGGAGCGTCAATTTGGATAGCGCTATACAAGGTCTACCGTCCCACAAAAGGCTGCGTTGCACACCCTCAATTTCTCGAAAATAACCGGCCGGTACAACATCTAGAGTGTTCTGAAGGGCATATAAAAACAGAGGTAAGGACATCATTTTGAAGAGGGCCGCACGCCCCAGTAACGGGAGCGGGAGCCTCTTCCATCCGGCTACGTCACTCTGCAACCTGATTAGCGGAGGGAGAAGATTTCTATCATATCTAACTTTAGGGTCCATTGAAATATAAATCCCGAGGTACATAAACCCCTCAGTAGAGATCTGTTTCGGGCAGTTTCGCGGGGGGATAGGGGCCGCACCACACAGAGCAAACAAACAGGATTTCGCCCAATTTATCACAAGACCTGAATTTCTACCGAAGGAGGCCAAAACGTCACATACCACAATAAGGGACTTTCTGGGTGAAGTCAAATGAAGTAAAATTTCGTCAGCATACAAAGAGATGCGATCTTCAAAATGTGGGGACCACCTAATACCTCAAATCGAAGGCTCCCAACGGATCCAGGCCGCCAAAGGCTCAAGAGCCAACGAAAACAGAAAGGGAGACAATGGACAACCCTGTCTAGTACCGCGTCCCAAACAAAATGGCGCCGAGACTCGATTATTAACCACGACCTGAGCGAGCGGCTCGGTATACAATAGACGCACCCAATTAATGAACACAGGACCAAAACCAAACTTTGCCAAAACAGCCCATAAATACGACCACTCCACTGTATCAAAGGCCATAGTCGCATCTAACGACGCAACTACGGCTGGCTCCTGTAAGGTGTGTGCCCTGGCCAAAACTCCATCCAACCTGCGTAAATTCAAAGCTGTGTTTCTATGTGGGATGAAGCCCGACAGGTCGGGATTGTATGAGGTCACCAATCACTTTGACTATCCTATTCGATAGCAGTTTGGCCAGTATTTTAGGCTCCGCGTTCAAGAGCGAGATTGGCCTATATGAAGTACAGCTGGATCGTGGCTTCCCTTCTTTGTGTATCACTACAATCGTGGCTACCCTTTGATCATACAGCAGTAAACCACGTTCCCTAGCCTTCAAAAACATATCCCTCATATAGGGGGCAACCCTGTCTGGTCGGAGTTTATGCAATTCAATTGGGAGTCCATTAGGGCCCATGGCTTTACCCGAGTTTAATGAGCGGATTGCCAGGGCAACCTCATCGGCGATGAGCTCACTATCCATGAATTCACCATCCTCCTCAGAGAGGCACGGGAGTTGTATATCTCCCAATAAAGAGCAAGAATCCTCCTCAGGCCGGCTTGCCATAGAAGTATAAACTCTCTGAAAGTATTTTGCAACCCCGTCCACAATGCCCTGAGGATCTGTTATATGCTCTCCCTCTGCAGTATCAATTTCAGGCACTACACGATCAGCTCTGTCCCTCCTACCCAGCCACGCTATCAATTTCCCTGCCTTATCTCCGACGTCATATAGCCGACCCTGGAGTTCCCTACTCAATGCTCTCGCACTCTCCGTGACCAGTGTCCTATATTCAAGCTGCTTCAGTTGTAGAATGTGAAGCCGGGCACGGGATACCTCCTGTTCCAATTCAGTTTCTATGTGTACAATTTCAGATTCCACTCTCACAACCTCCTCATCTTTATGCTTTTTAACTCCTACAATAAGCGATAAGGCCTGGCCCCTCACAACCGCCTTAAACGCCTCCCAAAGCGAGATCGACGATGATACAGAGCCCTCGTTTTCTCGAAAATAATTTTCCAAGGCCTTCAACAGGTCTCGTCGGACTATAGGATTGCGGAGATACCGGGGGTTAATTGGGGCCACCCTTCCTCCCATCCCGGGGTTAACCTCAAACCTAAGCCAAACCGGTGAATGATCTGATATGCCCCTAGCTAAGTGATTCACTGCAGTAACATACGTTGCATGAGCCGCCAGTACCAAACAATAATCAATTCGAGAAAGGCTGCCATGTGCCCCCGAGTGGAAAGTATACTGCTTCTGAACAGGATGGAACAGCCTCCAGGTGTCAATCAGACCCAACACCTCCATGAAATCAGGCAACCATCTTTGCGCTCGCCCAATATCTCGGGCGGATGCCTGTCTACTGAGCCGGATACCACCGCATTAAAGTCTCCTCCCACAATCATCAACCCTCTCGGGAGGTCCAGCAGGACTTTTTCCAAGGCAGCAAAAGTGGCGGCCTGCAAACCAGGGGGACGTAAATCGAGACCAAAGAAAGCGTGTTTCCCTCCCATCGCCCCGATACCGCTACATAACGCCCTCTATCATCTGCCACAACCGAATCTATTACTATCGGGAGCGACTTCTTAAGCAGGATCCCGACACCTCTAGAGCTAGAAGTGCAGCCCGCATGCGCTATAAGACGATAACCTTTCCTATGCATCGCTCCACATGTATTTCCTACTAGGTGTGTCTCCTGAAGCAGGACTATATCAGGGTTTTGACGTTTGAGGAACTGTAACACCACACTCCTTTTGATTTTGTCCCCCAACCCATTCACATTCCAACTCATTACCTTCAACCCCCTATCCCCCATCATGAAAGACGAAGAAGATCAAACCCTCCCCCAACACCCGCACGACCGACAAGCCACTATGAATAGTTACACCATGATACACAATGCCCTGAATAAACATAAGAAACCCACTCACAAGACAAATCCGTCTCTTCAGCTCCTGACTACCATTCTGAATGAAGCCTTGGAATGTAACAAACAAAACAAAAAAATAACACAGCAACTCAACCCAAAACAAAACTTGTGCACCACCCCCACCCTGCACCCCTGCTCACGGTTCCCATCCTCCCCCAACTTGCAGTGTGCCTGTCGCCCCATAATCTAACTACTAGACTATGGAAAAGTAACTTTGAGGAGGAATACCGCCCCATCTTACCCGCCTAGCCCCAACCTTTCCCTCAGGCTCATGTGTGAAGTTCAGCCATTCAATCAGTTATTACGTTTACCCCTGTGTGCCTCCCACTCCAACCCCCCCCAACAACACCCGCAGTTCCAACAGTCCTTATTCTTTGTCTTGAGGGCCACTTTCGTCATCTCCGCTCCCACGCCGCTCCCCGTCTCTTGGATGAATCGTGTCCAGCCAGTCCGCAGCGACCTCAGGGATATCAAAGAAAAGGACTCGTCCCTCATGTTCAACTCGCAACTTAGCAGGATACAACATAGCATACTTCAGTCCTTTGTCTCGGAGTCTCCTCTTAATACTCATAAAAGTCTGCTTTGTTTTTGTACTGCTTGCGTGAAGTCAGGGAAAAAACTGATTGCGGAGTTTTCGTATTGAAGGGGGCCTCCATTTCTGGAAGCCTGCAGGATAGCGTCCCTGTCTCTGAAGTTAAGTACCCTCACGATTATCGGTCGGGGTGGTGCCCCAGGGCGCGGTCTCCCACCTGGAACTCTATGTGCTCCCTCCACCGTGAAAAAATTCCCCAGGCCTCTGGGTTTCAAATGATTGAGTATGAGGTCTTCGACGAAGAGAACAGCGGACTGATCCTCGGCCTTTTCAGGCACCCCAATAATACGTACATTATTTCTCCGAGCTCTCCCTTCATACTCGTCCAACCTGCGACCTGCAATAGTACCTGCGGTCGTGAGGTCACCGATCTCCTGTTGCAACAATGCCACATCGTCAGTGAGACTGGCTGCTTTAATGTCAAGAGATTTCACCTTTTCGCTGGTCTTAGTGAGGTCTGCACGGATTAAATTGACGTCTATTTTTACCGTGTCCTGTTTATGATCCAGCGACTCCATCTTGGTACCTAGGGACGTACGCACCCCCTCGATTGCCGCCATCACATCCTGCAAAGTAGGCTCCGCAGCGGTGGGCGATGTTTCCGCACCAGCATCCTGAGACTTCCCGGATCCAGCAGGCGACCCCCTAGGTTGCGTGTAACGGTCCAGTTTGTTAGTTTGAGTAAATCTGGATCCCCTAGGCGCCCTTGACTGCTGGTTATCCGCTTCAGGCTTTGACGCCATTTTAGATAACGTGAAAAGAAGACCAGGCACAGGGAACCACCATTTACTGGGGCTTACACGTCCAACACCAAGTACAGTTCAATGTGCTATCTCTTCAAGGGCCATCAGGCACACCATTGTGAACACCGAGAGGTCAGAGCAAAAGTGCGCAGGTCCTCCAGCATTCCCACAGGATTTGTCACCTGCGTGACCTCTACATTGCATTTGGGACTTCTGAGGTAGACAAAACGGGCACTAGGGTTCTCCAGGTGTCCGTCGATAAAATCGCTGCGCTAAGCCGCCGTGGGAAAAAAAAATGGGGGAGGGGGGGGGGTCACAATCCGCCGAACAGGGGAGGCTGAGAACTCACACTCCCACCAACAATGCAGGTGCAGGCATAGGGCAGCCGAGAACAGGTCCAGTCTTTCCAGACTCCAGCGCCACCTCCGCTGACATGAAGCAGCCTACCTCTATCCAGGTATCAATCACATATTGAGGGGGGGTTTCCCTCACCACCGGGGTGCAGCAGGCACCGGAGCCCCCAGAGCCCCACAGGCGCTTCCCGTTTCTCCAATGGCGCTGTATCTCCAGCTGCAGGTCAATGGCAGTTGGGGGAGGGGGCTCCAGCTGCCTCAATCAAGTCCACTGCCCACAGGGACAAAGCGCTTAGTCACCACCGGTCTTCCAGGCCACGCACCCGCTCCCCGCTAGCTCCAGGGGGGGGGCGCAATGCGTCACAGCAGGTGGGGGGCCCTCGGTAAAAGAAATCTCCGCTTTCTCGGGACCGAGCCGTAGGCTTCCGGTATTGGTCCTGCTGTTATTCAATTACGGCCGGAGTTCCTCTTCCACTCGAGGTCCCGGTTTACAGCAAGTTAGGCCGCGGCTGTGCCAGGTCGTCTCACACTGTCATTTCCGAGCCGATCGGAACGCCGAATGCAGCGCTCGACACCGCAACTTGCCCCCTCTCGGCGCTCAGGGCCTGAGTACAGGATTATGAACAGGATATGTCTCGGGCGGCAGGGGTCTCGGGAGCCCTAGACCTACGCGGCCATCTTGGGCGCGATCCTGGCTCATCCTTGAACTGTCTGCTCTTTTTGGC
Organism: Lissotriton helveticus; assembly: GCF_964261635.1. Lineage (NCBI taxonomy): Eukaryota > Metazoa > Chordata > Amphibia > Caudata > Salamandridae > Lissotriton > Lissotriton helveticus. The sequence goes on along the minus strand of NC_136072.1, from coordinate 315,519,949 downwards.
GAACAATTTTTCCTGCTGGAAATTCAATTTTTGTTCATCAAACAAGCCAGTAAGTGGCTAGTGTAACTCAGCCATGTCCCTCGTATATTTATTCCACAACATGCTAAACATAATAGGGCCAATACCGTGCTTGACGTATACATCAAAATTTGGGTACCCTCCGGAGGAGCAGGCTGGCTCTATTCCAGTCGAGCCTCAGTAGAACAACACCGACATCCAAAACACCCCCATTACTTAGACACGACATCTTAAGATAAGACACATGTGCTGTCCCCAATGGAAAAGTATAACACCAACAAAAATAATTAAGGAAAAAAATAAAATAATAAAACAATTGTTCAAGAACCAAACTAAAACCGCTCCCTACATCCGGAAACTGTACCAAGTTCGAGAAGACAGTCCGGAGACTGTACCAAGTTCAAGAAGACACAGACCAGGGACTGTACCAAGACACAGCCCGTCGGCTAGTGTCGTTCAAACAAGGCAGTCCGAAAACTGCACCAAGACAGTCCGGAGACCATACTTGGACACAACCCAGAGGCTAGTGCCGTTTAAGAATGGCAACATTTTTCCAAGAATCAAATCACCCACCTGGTGCACACAGGGCGAGTCAAGTTAGTCTCCACTGCCAACTCTTCGGACCAAATGGTCAACTCCAAGGTTTCGCCTTCTCTGGACCCCCGCCAGTGACCACTAGACGAGGAGTCGCCCAATCAGATGGGCGGGGTAGCTGCGAGAACCAAGCTCTATCAGGTACCCCCGATCCGCCTGACCGACCGGACGCAACCCCGACCCTGCAACCCGATTGCGGGTGAGTCAGGTCACCTTGCGGGATCCCTGTTTGGGCGCCAACTGAAGGAAGTGGCCCTTAGGGGCCAACCGGGTTATTTAAAATCACCTGGTATGCCTTCCCAAGTAATGAAGAGTCGGTCAGACGGTAGAGAATACAAACAGGCTCTTATTAGCAATACTCTGCAGAGGAGTCCAATCTGACCTGTACCCTAAGATGTCTGCTGAGGGACTGACCCCCCAACAGTCTGCAACACGTAATCATTGTTCTCAAGAGCCTCCAACCACCCCACAGTGGAAAGTTACCGGCCTGGGCCGAGCATGAACAAAGGAGGCACAGAAGGCTGGGCTACAACCTGCCAGATGGGTACTCAAGGTTACTGCGCTGAGTCTCAGCGTCTCCTAACGTGGGACCAGAACTACACACTCGAGTAAGTATGCGAGGGCAGAATGGCCTATTCATTAGCAAGTCTGGAAGCAGCCTTGAACAGAAGAGAAAATAATAACAAAATACAGTATTCTGCTGAGGCAAGCAATACGAATAATGAGGCCCAGTTCAGGCACAATCTAAGCAGCCTAATGGGGATTACGAAGTACAAACTGGAGTCACACTCGCTAACTAAAGCTTGCACATTACAGGGATAACTCAGTGGGTTGCATAATGTGAATACAAGTTGTGTATATTTAGCCACACACTGCTAACCTAATATAACATGAAAAGAGTGCATAGCAGGAATGGGGTTTTCAAACCTAACATCCCCATAGTTAGAAGTACCATCATACAATTCATCATTAGAAAATGCAACTGATTGCTCTAGATCTGCAATTATCAGAGAAAGTATTAGAGGCGATGATATAATATACGGTAATCTTAAACAAATAAGGAATTGGCAATAATTCAGTAGAACCATACACATCATACGCTTCTCTGTCCCAAACTATTCATTCAGAAGCTGGAACTGCTGTAATGTTCACAAGGGAGAGGCCCCTCAGTTCACGGTGCAATGATGCATGTGATTTAAGAACAAAGTTCACAAGTTCTACTGCGGACCATTCTGGGAGAAAGTGTCCATTCAGAAGAAGGAAAAAGACAGTCACTAAACCGTTCCAGATTACCAGGAAAAGTAATCCAATTGTAATCCAGAGATGTATCCAGGGAACAACAAAGTAAGTCTTTTTCAGCCAGTAATGGAGAGCATACATTTGTAGTTTTGAAAGGGAGAGGCGATGTGGGCAGTTCAGGTTCGCTTGAATTCGATGAGAAATTGTCATAATGCAGGAAGTGGCCAGACGCTGTCCGATCTATTCCTGGCAGCTCAGCAGGTTTTGTTGAACTGGTTGATGACTCAATCTGTGGCATGTTTACATAGACGTCATACATTTTTGGAATTGAAATTTCTGTGCTTGTTGATTGTATAGTGTAGTCGTTTAAACATGGAAGTCGTTTAAACAGGGAGAAGTATAATTTCATTGTTGTTTACAACTTCTCTTTGGTGAGTGGAGTCTTCAGTCATTATTAAAGCTTCCATCTGAACTTTCTGTACAATAGCAACAAAAGTGCGGCAGCTACCCAGGTGGAGCCCACGTGGCCTACTGTTGAGAATAGGCCACATAGTGCGGTTATGACAAACCTTTTGTCTTGGTGACTGGCAGGAGGCGGAAGAAGTACAGTTCTGGTGCCCTCAACAGAAAGGACAGGTGCAGGTCCAAATTATTTGTCCTCTATCTTTACTCTGACCAGGTCCCCAATCTTTGGGACCCAGGCAGGCTTTGCCGGAACTACCTTCACTTCTCCAGTGGTGGTGCATTTTACTTGTATGTAAGGCCCAGAATTTATTGAGTACCTGTAAAACAGCTAAAAGGTAATTGATGTTGGATGGCCGCTGCTGCCTTGCTGGTCCATGGGTCTGTTGGGGGACTTCAAACCCCACAAGTCTTCCCTCTCAACCCCGCTCTTAAGCGCTGCTGACATCCCGCGGCACGGGACTCGGTTTTTCATCGCCCCTGCTGGTCGGGGGTCCGTTGGGGGACATCAAGCCCAACAAGTTTTGCTCTCCCAGGAGGGAGGAGCATCAACCACGTTCTTAAGCGCTGCTGACATCCGCGGTGCGGAACGCCGTTTTTCATCAACAGTGCTGCCCTGCTGGTCCGTGGGTCCGTTGGGGGACTTCAAGCTCCACAAGTCTTTGCTCTCCCAGGAGAGAGGAGCCTTAACCTCACTCTTAAGCAAGGCTAGCTTCCCACAGCGCTGAACGCACCTGGACCCAGCCCTGGCCGAGGGCGGATCCATCCTTGCCCGTCATTGCCAGAGGCAGGGCAGGGCCACCCCCTTGATTCGTGGATACGACTTCAAAACTGTGATTTTGCATACTATCTTGACTCTAACTTTGCCTTTGGCCCCTCTTGTTTGTCATTTACCAAGTCCATCTGGCATTTGCTCTAAACTCTGACCTCCAGGCGTGTTGTCCCACATCGTTGACTTATATTGGAACTTTTACTTTGTTGTCTCTTTATTGAGTGGATGCAGCGACAACCAAACGGTTGTTAGTTCTAGCTGTTGCTGCTGTGCATCGCTGGTGTAATTCCCTGGACTTACATTGTGCCTTGCAGTTGTTAATTTTTGGTGGGGAAGGTCTCAGGGGAGTGAGTCTAGCAGCGTTCTAGCCTTATTCTATTCAAGGTTCCGCGTATCACCAAGGGGAAAAGTAAATCCATGGATTTTGAAAGTGGGGACAGAGAGGTCCAATCGAAATCCAACAAAACTAATAAAGTTTGAAAGTCTGCAGGAGGAAAGTGTGTCCTTGATCGTATAGACGATCTCCTCATTGAGTGCGTGAATATTTTAGCACCACCAGGCAATTTACATACAACCTCATGTTCCCCTTGTTCACTTAATTTTTCTAGTAATTCAAAGTCCAGTCAGCCAAAACGCATTCCATCGATTTTTAGAAAGCCCAAAACATGTAGCAAAATTGCTCCCCCGAGCATACAATAGTGTCCTAAATCCCAACCATCGTTGAGGAAGAGGAGGTGATAAGTTCTCCCAGCCTCTCCGTTATGGTTCTTAACAACGTCACAGCTGCTACAAGCTTTGCTACTGACCTTGCCCTCTCTAATAGGTTTCTCCCACTCCAGCATGGGTCTGAGCCTCAATTGGTGGTGGGGTTAGGTGTGTCTCATAACATAGCCATTGGGAGACAGGAAATGGGAGTTGACACAGGGCCCCAAGTATCATCCACAGGCGAGCATGCTTCCAATGACCAAGCCCTGAAGGGTCGGGATACCCTGTAGATTATAACTGACCTGAGAACTAAGGTAGATTCTTTAAAAAAGGCAGTTCAAATTCTAACGGTGCAAATAAAATCATTAATAAACAAAGGTGCCCCTGAAGTTCATCTAACCAAGCAGCCCCCTGCTTAATCCATGACTATGAATTCTGGCAGCCCAATTGTCATGTCCCCAGGATTGTCTGAAAACCCCATTTGCAAGAAATCCTCTGACCCTATTGCTAGGAATCCTTCATCTTACACCAATACATGTCCGCTGCTGTACACCAGGCCTGTTACCAGTCAGTGGCTCACCACTCTTTCCCCCCATTGACAAAAGTTTCCACCAAGACTCATTTGGTAGGCGAGACAAACCACGAGGGCCTACCAAGAGCATCTATATGACTAATGTTCCCAGGCTGTTGACACCCATGAGGCAGAATTTGAAGACTCCCTAATCAATAAATGTATACATTGGATCCGCCATGTGAGGGGGTGTCGTTCAGTGATCAGAGAGGATATTCTTGGGGCAAAAAGGATAAATGGAGTCAATTTCCGAACTTGGCCCATAGTTTAATTGCACTGGAGGCCAGGACTACTCCACCAACCTATACTGGGGTACAGTTAAAATATTGCCCACTTATGCGCTCACTGTTGTCAGCCACACACATTTTGCGATCTCAGTAGGGCCCTGGTTCGCTACTCAATAGAAATGATTGATTTGCACACCAAACCTATTCACCAGGATCCATATTATAACCTTCTTTCTCAAATACCCATCTATATGAGACCAGTTACCATGATGTTTTATCCCCATCTTTATCCTTAATCTCTCGCCCAATGGTGTGTGACCACATCAAATAGCCACAATGAGGGGGGTTGTCATTCTGGACACCAGGTTGAATCCTATGGTGGGGATCAGGGAGAATGTGAAATGCCTCACCCCATAAGAGATATAGACCACTCGACTAAACTCACCTTACTATCATGGAACATGGCCGGGATGAGGTCGAAAGTCACCCTTGCCTTCTGGATCCAACATGTAGAAAAATACGATATCTATATCGTACAAGAAACATGGTCTTCATCCTGTAACTTTATTCCTGGGTACATTACATTCCATCACCCTGCTATCATTATTAATTTTGGTTGTCCAGCTGGGGGCTTATTGATTCTAATTAAAATCTATCTTCATTGCTCTGTCAAAGGGCTTAAGACCAACAGCCCAGACATATTAGCGGTTCAGATCAGGGGAGAAGATGAGCTAGGGGTGAACCTTTTTATTGTCTATGCTAGAGGGCCAAAGTAGGAACAACTTCATCCACTCTTCAGGAGTTGGAGAATATTCTAGAGGCTATAGATACCCATTTTCCATTAATAGTCACAGGTGAGTTTAATGTCACCTTCGAACGACTAGGGCAGGAGGATATATGTGGAAGTGGGGAAGAGGAGGAGTTATGGCACATTCCCCCTTTGGACCTTACTCCCATTAATAAATGGTCTCAAACAGCACTGCTACGTAATGCATTAACCCTTGAATTTGGCTTGAGGGCCACAAATGGGTGAACCAAAAAGTCAGGAGAAAATACTTTTAACCGGGCCACCAACATGAGCTGGATTGACTATTTTTTCCTGGACCTAAGATTGTGGCCCAAAGTAATTGACATGGTTGTAGGGACTACTACGGATAGCGACCATAATCCCCTCAAGATTATTATATTTTCACCTTGGTTCAAACGCTTACATTCTTCAAATTCTACTCTTGCCACTAGGGTGGTATACCCCACCAACGATAATAGGTGTCTTAACCACTTCGGCGCGGATGACGAGCTCAGCTCGTCATCAGTTGCGCCGCTCGCACGCTGATGACGAGCTGAGCTCGCCATGTAACGCGCGTTTTTAAAAAACGCCGCGTACAGCGGGAAAAGCAGCCGCGCGCATGCGGTTAAATGGGCATGCGTAGCAATGGACCCGGAGAAGCTAGACTTAATTAACATTAATTTGGAGGCTATTACTAAGCAGATGCTTAGTCTGCTAGAACCCTCGGGTGACCTGGCCAAGATTGCTGATTGTCACACCAACTTTTGTAATCTGCTGCCCACTTATTTTAAAATACCACGACGTACGCAGGGTGGGTCTTTAAGCTTAAAACCACAGTTTGACTGTTCACTCGAGGGTGCAGGGACCTTAGATCTAAACTGGCTACTGCAATTCAAACAAATAATGTAGCCGTAGTTAGGGAACCCCAGAGAACCTACAAGAAAGTGATACTCAAGGCTAAAAAGGACTGGGAAATAGAGCGTTGGCCGCTGATCAGCGGAGCTTGCGCCAAAAAACGATTCTCAACGTTTTTGGCTCCTAGTAACAAGGGGAGATGGAGATAGACCCCAGCCACCCGATAATAGCATTGCTGTTGAGGGGTGGCATCTTCATTTCTGGTCACTTTACACTGGAGAGCTCGATCACGCCAATGAAGCTTCAACAGCTGATCATATTAGTTCCGAGATTGATGGGTTTTTTACGTTAGCCTAAATAAGAACCAGTATCAATGCAATTATTAGATCTAAAGCCCCCGAGCCAGACGCTATTCCCGGCAATGTTTTTTTTAGTAACATTGATAACTGGTCTTTGTATATTCTGGCTTTGACTAATGGAATAGCCGCTGGCTACCCAACTCCGTCTTCTTGGAGAGGAACGGAGGTAATTCAGTTGCTAAAGAAGGGCGTTCATTGCCTTCGAACTATAGACCCATCAGCCTGATCGACAGTGCCCAAAAGGTCTTTGCCCAAGCACTTCTTATGAAAATCCAAACTTGGATAGATGACAACAATATTCTGTCCCCTTTTCCAGCAGGGTTGAGACAGAAAGTTAGCACTATTGATCACGTCTGTCGTTTCCTATTATCAGCTTGGAAGATCGTGACAAACTGCCAGGGAAGCCTATACTTAGCTTTTATTGAGTTACGGTGTGTATTCAACCTCATTCCCAGACACAAACTTTGGCGTGTCTTGAAGGAAATGGCTATTCCTTGGAAATACTTGCATTGATTATTCACCTTCATGAAAGCAACTATGCAAGGGTTTGTTGGGGTAGCCAAGGCCAACTGACCGAGCCAATCAGGGTGGACAGGGGGGTCTGCCAGGGGTGCGGAATGACCCCCACTATTTTTTTCACTTTTCATCAATGGTGTTGTCCAGTATCTGGCTGAGAGCCCAGCAGAAGCGCCGACTCGGGGGGATGTCAAGGTGTCAACTCTGCTAGTATCCAAGACCCCTAGTGGCTTGCAATCCCTTCTAAAAGATTTTGAGTCTTTCTGTGTATTAAGAGATCTTGAGATTAACACCTCAAAAACCAAACTCTTAATGATAAATCCACACAGATCTTTTAAGGGGAAGTTGTTCCTAGATGGAAAACCACTTGAGAGAGTGAGCACCTTTCATTATTTGGGTGTCACTCTCTCTGATTACCTGTCCTGGAAACATCATGTTATGAGGAGGAACCTCCAGCTCAGGCGCATTACTTGGGGTCTGATCAAAGAGCACAAGATCTCATCAAGCAAGCCAATAGCTGCCCCCCCCTTTGCATTTATGACCACAAAGCAGTTGGTGTAGCTCTTTATGGGGTGGAACTCTGGGGCTTTGAAAAATTGGATGTTTCTTGTGACTGAAAACACATTTTTAAGATCACTTTGTTCCCTTCCCCAGAGTACTCCCCTGCATCCGTTGAGATTAGATATGGGCAGAACTTTGATTGTTAAAAAAAGCTCAGTTACGCCGCCTGCTCTTTTGGTTACGCCTAAAATCCACCCCTGAGTTACACCCCTACGCTGCTGCCAAGGACAAGGTCTATGAGGTTGACCTTTATAAGAAAATTGCCTGGCTGACCAAGGTGAAGTCTCTAATGTCCTCTCTAGGGATGGAAGGTGTATGGGACACTAAAAGTCCAGGGGCTCGGGGGCGTGGCCAACAACATGGCTGGGTAGCCGCGCTCTCAGCGAGCTCTGCTGGCCCGACTCGAATCCTGAACAAACCCTGCTCCTCCTAGCCATTAAATGCATGAACCTGACCCGGATGAGACTGTGCACGTGAGGGTGACCCTGGCTGGCAGTTTGGGGGGTTTCCGTGACCGGAATCGAGGCTTTCTCGGCGCGACAGCCATCGCGCAGCTCCCAAGATGGCGGCCAGAGCGGATCGACAGAGGCTCTGAGGCGGGGGGATGGAGCCTTCGCCCAGCGAGCAAGCGGTGGTGCTGGCTGAGCATAGACCATGGTACCGGGGGCAGATCCCAACACCACCTGTGCCCCTCCTACGGCGATGGTGCGACTGGCGGCTACGGCTCGCACGCTGGAGGTTCCCACGGCAGCCGCAGAGGAGCCGTGGAGCTTGCTGAGGCAGGGGCCCGGAGGAAGAGTGCACCCGTGGGGCATGGTGCGGCCCAGACGTAGGCCATGAATATTGCAGACACGGCTCGAGAGCGGAGCCGGGAGACCCTGCCTGGAAGCCTCAAATCACGCACAAAGCGGCTGTGAGTGGCGCAATATGTTAGGCGCGGGCCGCCTGGGGGAAATAGGAGACAGCGGCTCTGTGTGCTGCCCTGCTCCCTCTACACAGAGACGTACTCGGATGCCTGAGGCTTTCCCGCCTTCCTGACTCTCGCCGGGGACTGGTGATGTGATGGGGGCCCGAAGCAGGCGGCGATCTACATTGGCACATGAAGGAGCTCTCCGGTCCCCTGGACGGCTCGTGCAGGCTTTGGACACCGGCGGAAGGGAACCCCTGTTGGTAGGCGTGTGGCCTCCGGTGTCCCCTACCTCTGCCTCAGCTGTGTTGTAGGGGCCTGGGCTTTCTAGTGTCCCCCTGGAATTATCCCCAGACTTCGGTGTGTGGCCAGCTGGGCTCCCTGGATGGACGGTGAGAGGACCACGGCTGTGCCATTTTTCAGCACTTTTGGTCCCCGTGGGAATAACGCTTGCCCCTCCGGTCCCCTGTGTGGGACTGGGGGACGCCGGTGATCAGTACCGCAGGGGCTCTACCACCTGAGAAGTGTTGCTTTTCTCCCTCCTTCTTTGAGCTGCCTTTTGTATTGGATGTGGAGGGTGGCCTGGCTGATACCTGCTGCACCGACGAGGTCCGGACGTCTGTGTGCTGTGGGGCGGGGTCCCCGTCTCTCTGCTTCCACTTCTGAGAGTCCCTTGCACAGGGTGCCGGCACTGGTCCTCGTATTGTTCAGTCATGATGGCAAAAGATAAGGACCCCAAGACGGCCAGATAGGGAAAGATGGATCGATACACAAAGGTTCTTCCTGTGCCCGCTGGGGCGGAGGGGGCCCGACCCCCCGCCCAGACACAGAGGAGATCCTGCACGTGATCCGCGCCTCTCGGGAGAGCCTGGAAGACAAGTTGGCCGAGGTGCAGACAGAGATCTCTTTTCTACTACAAGACTTGCGCAAGGTCACTGAGCGAATGAAAGAAGTCGCGCAGCATGTCTCAGAGCTGGAGGACACCTTGCAGACCACTAGTAGAGATGTAAAGGATCTTCAGGCTACAGTGAAGGAGGTAATCTGGAGAGTCGATGACGCCGAAAATAGGGCCCGCCGAAACAACCTGTGCTTTGTAGGTTTTCCGGAAAATGCGGAGCGTATAGATCCCGGACCCTTTCTCCAGACTTTTCTTAAAGATGCCTTTCCTGCGGTACAATTCTCCTCCTGCTGTTATCATAGTAGGGCGCACAGGATGCCTGGGGTTCTGCCGCAGCCGAGGGCCCCTCACCGGGCGTTGATAGCTTGATTCTTGAACTTTCAGGACAGGGATATGATACTCGGGGAGGTGCGGAAAAAGGATGAAATCAAGTATGAGAACATGAGAGTGATGGTATTCCCTGATTATTCGTGTGATGTTCCAAAGCAACGGCGCACCTTCAACTCCATCAAAGTGAAACTTTGTGCCCTTGGGATCCAATATATGCTGCTGTTCCCCGCCAAACTTAAAGTTATCTTCCAGGAAACCACACATTTTTCCAGACACCGGATGATGCGTGGTTCTGGATTGAGGAACGGCCTCAGCTGCGACGTGGGACGCCCCAGGTGAAAAGGCAGACTCAAAAGATCAAGCAAAGGCAGAGGCAAAAGATCAAGCGCCTGACATCAGTGAGGAGCACACCGGGGAGATCCTTGAGGCCCAGAAACCTGAAAGCCACCATGTCGGACTCAGACGATGACACAGCCCTGGAGTTTACATCAAGGACTTCCTTGAGATCTTGCGGCCATGGGGATTCTGATCAGTCGGAGAACCTAGATTCCCGGACTTCGGACGCTGCACACCCCCTTCTGGAGACTATTCAATACCTGGAGGCCTCGGGCTTGGGTCCACCGGGTGGGGAGCCTTGCTCACTGCAGCACCCACACAATGGCGAGGAGGAATGAAGTAGTGGGACCAGACGGCCTCACAGAGACGCTATATTTCCTAGTGACACTGAGGACATTTAAACCATCTGCTGCGAGGAAGGGAAGTATACAGTGGGTTGTGTGTGTTTTTCTTTTTTCGTAGTGCTACATAGTTGAGTGGGTGGTGGAGGGGGGTGGGCTACAGATCTCTGGGTGGTTTACCTGCTCCAGTGTTGTCCTGTTGACAAGTTTGGGGGGGGTGGGGGTGCCTGCAGAGTGTTGGGAGGGGGGCATGACGGGTGTTGTTAGTTATTTTAGACTCCGTGTTTGGGGTGTGGGGGGAGTTTGTTTTGGTTTGGAAAATTTTACACATAATGACACTGAAGCAAGGTGGCAGAACAGTGCAGCAGTGTACCTCATGACACTGCAGAAGCAACAGCGGTGGGGAGGGAGGAAGGGACCCGCTGATGAGTTGGACATAGTGCACCACCATATTCGATCCATTCCTGGAATGTGAACGGGATGGGGAGCAAGGTTAAGAGAGGACTAGTGGCCACATATTTTAAGAGATTGAAACCTGATGTAATTCTCCTGCAAGAAACGCACTTAAAAGGCACTCAATGTGGGTTCTTAGGCCGAGGTGCATATAAAACAATGGCCCGCTCTGGATTCTCCTCTGGGGCAAGTGGTGTGGCAATACTTATCAGGAACCCCCCCCCCCCCCCCACCCCCTCCAGAATAGAAAGCACTTGGACAGATCGCAACGGTACATATGTAGCGATCAAAGGAGTGTGGAATAGAAGACACATCACTTTTATTAGTGTGTACGCACCGCCCAAGCTCCAAAGGCAAACGATTGACAAGCTTGCAGCGATTTTATGAGAGGCGGGAAATCACAAAATTGCGAGGTTTCCAACAGTGGGACTTACTAGGCATTTCGCAACTTAAGGACATATTACACCGTAAAGAGCTGGTTACTTTCTCACACCTTCAGGCTGAATACGACATGAACATGACTCAAAACTACAAATACCTGCAGCTGGCCCATGCATGGCGAGCGCAACACAAGGACACCACTGACATTCCAGAGTATGCACCTTTGGAGGGGCGACTCCTGATGGGTGAGCTAGTGGAGAAGGCTGTTAAAAAAAGCATCGATATGTATATGTTGGGGGAAAAGACGACTTATAAAGCACGGGGTTGCCCTAAAAGGTTTTGGAAAATATGGAAACCATGGCTCACACATTATGGACTCTCGCTCACTGATTCACAATGATCTCCTATGTTGGTGTGTGCGGGTTGCGAGATGGGAAGGGGCCCACACTAATGTATAAGTATATGATACAGTTATTTGATTGTCCACTGCTGTCGTTCATGTATGATGCTGACGTCACATTGAAACTGCTAGCACGTTTTGCTGCTGAACAATGTTTTTGTGATGTAATTAAGAAAATGTCAATAAACATATTTAACCTGTTTCTTGCGTCGAACGTTCAGCGCCAGTGCTGAAAGTTCTAAGAAAAGGGTGGGGCCGCGTCGGCCGTTGGACGTGCGCAGCACTACGGAGGTAGTGCTCGCAATGTCCAACGGCCGACGGCAGCACTAAAGGGGTTAAAAAAAAGAAACCAGAGACTCTTTCCAGCAAAGCAATGATCAAGAAATACTATTGATACTGGGTGGTGCAGTCCTCTATTACCTATTTATCCGGGGGCCGTTTAACACTTGATTTTATGGAGTTTAAATTGGAGGGTGCATTTGACCAATATTTAGAGTCTATCACAAATCCCCAGGATAGTAAACTTTACATGCAGTTTAGATTAGGTTCCCTTCCTATGAATACTTTTACTGCCTCCTGGTGCCAGCCTTCTCCTACATCCCAGCTTTGTCCTAGCTGCCCTCCTGCAACCGAGTCCTTTAGCCACATCCTTTTTGCATGTCCTAGATATCACCAATTGAGATCCAGATGGATTGCTCCTGATTGCGGACAGTTTTGTACTCATTGTCACAGTGATGCTTTACGTATCTTAAAATCTGATTCTAGCTTATTAATTGTCTGTGCTGTTGCCAGATTCCGGGCAAAATGTGGCTTAGTAGGAGGTATGCACTGACCTAGTTGTAGAGGTATCTTTATTATCTTTTAATGTATTCATTTTAAATGCTTTTAAACATGCAACTATTTATCACTCTGGAAGTGAGCTAATTTTAGAACTGTATCTGCAGACGGGTCATGCTATTCAGATTTCACAACATAGACTTTTGCTGATTTACTTCTCAATTATTACTCTAGCTGTTTTCTATTGTTTTAACGTGCTCACTCATTTGTGCCGGTCAATCTAAGATGAACTGGTCTTTTGGCCATTTGCTAGTTAACTTCACTCTCTTTGCACTTTAGACACCAGCACTTGTTGAGGTCTTTTTACTAATGTTAGGGATCACTAGTTAAGATAGACCTCATTAGTCTCAGATACTAGTTTCTGCACGATGGCTATTAATCTTCCGTTGTGTATGCACTTGCACCTCTGTGGATTTATTTTATGCCTTTGTGTATCATGAAGTCTGGACCTATTTACAATATGTAGCTAGTGATTGCCTCTTAAACATGAATGTTTTAACATGCCTCTTATGTACAATATATATATGGCACTTTTATGGTCAGAATGGCCGAAATAAAGTTATTGACTGACTGACTGATGTCGGATGATGTTTCAGCCACCACTGGGCTGACACTATTGAGGTCCGGTACCCATACCAAACAGGAGTTCATAAGGTGTACGGCCCACTATGGATTTTCTTGGCATGTTGTTAAGTGTATGACAAGAAGGTGTGCAGTTCCTAATGGGGAAAGGGATGTCTTTTCTTCATGATGCCCTCACACACCCCTCTAAGGATGTCATGCTTCATCATTGGGCCAAGCTCCTCGGCAGGCCGGCACGTAATGCCCGACGGCTCTCGTAAACGGGGTACTTTGGCAGAGTTCTTTTGAACCTGACCCACTATGGGCAATACAGGCATAAAACATGTCGACCCACTACACCTTGACAGCCCTTTAGGTACATTATATCCATCTAGGCTTCAATACCCTTTAATTAAACCTGAGCTACCACATCAGTAAAGACATACAAGACTAGGACAGCTCTCGAATTATTTTAACTCACCCCCCTGTGCACTGCCCTTGCCTCACACTCGCACTCACCCTACGGCTTCTTCAAAAGATCTCCGCCAAAGAGCCCCGTTTACGGGACCCCGTCTGGCATTGCAGCGGCGGCCCGACGAGGAGCTTGGCCTTCGGGGTGTGTGAGGGCATCACGAAGAAAAGACCTTCCTTTCCCCATTAGGAACTGCACACCTTCTTGCTATACAGTCCTATACTGAAGCTAATGTGCAGGACCTGTTTAAATACAGCTCCTGATCCCTGCCTATTTCTACATGTAGATGTTGTTAAGTGCCCTCTGGACCCCATATAGATGATTGATTCAACTGCCACCCCAGCGTAATACCCTACCTGTTAAGGATTGGTTTAAGTCACAGCTCTTTCTCTCAATGACCGAATTTCCCTCTGGATGGTAGTGGGAGGAGTACCGCAAGGCCACACCCAAACTTCCCATAGCTTCTGTGTAAGCCTGAGAGCTAAACGCCGGACCCGAGAGCTAAAGGCCGACCCTGTTCTGAATGTAGTGTGCCAATTGCATATGTCCCAATAAAGATTTGCAAATCCTTTATAACAGTTTGAGCATCAGCCGAGCGCCGTGGCCAAACCCATAGGAATCTAGTGCATGAATCCATTGCCACCAGGATGTACTTGTAAGCCCCATCTGATTGTAAGAGGCCGCATTGTTAAAAATAAACACAAGCCAAAGGCCTGTCTGAGATCAGTAGAGGTACCTGCTCAGGACGTGCTACGGTGGAGCCTTTCATCTGTTGGTAGATGTTGCATTTAAGGACTAAGTCCTTGGTCTGTTTTGATAGACCTGGCGGCCAATAGCTGTGCTTCAGTAATGAAACTGTAGCAGTAATTCCTGCGTGAGCAGAACCCGGTTCCTCATGTGCAGCTAGTATTAGTCTTAATCTTCGATCAGTGTTTGGTATAACTCTATCCCCCACTCCTGGAATCTGAGCGTACAGAATGTATTGTGTGTCTAACTTGTAGGAGTACTTGAGTGGAGAGTTTTTTGGCAGGGCTGTTATGTTGCGCGTGGCATTACCTGCCACCATAGTGTTCCGTCAATCCTCTTACTTGAGTGGGTCATTGCAGCAGCAGTGCAAACTGTTGCCTTGGCAACTACATCTGTATTGAATTACCTTCAGCGTGAACACCAACACATTGATGACCCAATGTATGAATAACATGAGCCCGTGGCAGGCCTTCTTTCAGCTTTGCCACTTGTCCCAAAGCATCTTGTGTTTTACTGTGCAACCATTGGAATTCCTAAATCCGTTCTAGCCCCAATAATGTAAATATTCATTATAGGATTGGACACAGTAAAATGAATCACACACAGTTAGTGTGAGGAATTCATGATCCGTATTTTGAAGGGCCTGTATCAGAGCTTTTAGGTCTGCCAGCTACACTGTACAGTCCCCTAGGGACTGAGTGGATATTTTCTCAGGACAAATCTTTCCGTCATGCGTGCACCCTTTTACAATTGTGCATGCTGCAGAATATTGCTGTTTTGTTCCTGAAGGCCGGCTGGGCAGAACCATTGGTATAAATGATACATTCTTATTGATCCAGAGGCATAATTTCATTTGGCAGAAGATATTTTTGTTTGTACTGCAAGAATGCTTGTGTTTGTAATGTTGAGGCTAATCTGTAATCTCCATCAGTTGCGTTGAGAGAGTTTGCCCATTGAATTCATTGTGGATGCAATTCTTTAGCAGTCAGGATGCTTGCTTTTGTAATGGCCTCTAGTGTTGGTACAGGGGTCACAACAATTATATGTTTCCCCTGCACCCGTTCTCTCTCTCATTACAGCAGTCTGTACCACTGTATCTTCTCAGTTGGTGCAAAACACATTTAAGCGCTCGTGAACAAATGTGATTTTTTTATGCAATAGGGACTGTATCGCCTTCGTTGAAAGTGATATATGTGTACCAAGTTGGTCCAGCAACTACTCGGATCACCAGGTTAGTTGTGTGAACACGTATATGTAAATGTTTAGAAGCATTCATGTCGGCTTGTACGGAATGCGGAATATCTGTATGTTCCTGTGTCCAATGATGTACTGAAAAATGAATTGTAGTCTTTTCAGAGTCATTAGAGGTTGGAGCTGTGCACATTTTTTCTAAACCTGTGCTGCCAGGCTTTTTCCTTCACTTGACAACTCTTGCTCTAGAAATAGGACACTGAGTGGGTAATTTTTAATTTTTTGAAACTGAATTTGTAACCCAGGTGTGAACAAACCCAAGCATTACGTGATTCACTCTAGCCAAGTGTTCCATTAATTCATCGTCCATCAGATAGATGTCATCTACATAAGGCAATGCCTCCTCATCAAAACTTTGAAGTAACTCTGTTACCCTGGCTGAACACAACCTGGGACTATTCATAGACCCCTGGGGTAATCGACAAAATTAGCATTAAGAACCTAGCGGTGGAAATGCTGTTGAATACCTGCTCCCTGGCGCTATATTTTGGCAAAAAAATAAATTTGAGATATCTACTGTTGTTTTGTATTTTTCCAACCGATTTTATTCATTAGTGCGGCAATAAGTGCATTTTGTACAGATAATGTGCGCATGGATGCGTTGAAATGTCTATAGTTTTAAGATTAGACTATATGAAACATTGAGTTTCATTACTAGAATCAAGGGATTATTCATAGGTGAGGTGCAATTCTCTACCACACCCTGGTACTCAAGTTGATCTGTGATCTCCCTGACTTGCTTCTTTGCTTCATGTTTTATTTGGTATTGTCTCTGTGATTGAGGAATTTATTTTAATGAGATTTAGTGATGAGGTGACCCATCATCCTACCCAACATGATTGCGGTAAAGTGTAGAATCTAGTGTTAACGCCCACTCCTGCGTATATGAATTTTTAACTGATTCTGGTACGAGGTTGGAGAAAGCAGGTGAAATAGCTTTTTCACCCTTTGGGCAATCCACTACAAAATCTGGTGGCCGTTCCTTTTCGGCCAATAGAATGTCGTACCCATATGTCGGGTTCTCCCAAAAGAGAACCTTTACTCGCCTCGGTATGTCCCCCTCCATTTGGAGCGTTATTTCATATCAACGATGTGGAACACTTACCCTTGTTTCAGGTGTTTCCACTGTGATATGCTCACTCAACGCTACTGCCGCCAGATAATCCATCAGGTTCTTGGGAGCTAGTGTGACTTCTGCAGCGCTGTCTAGCATCGTCTGTGACCATTCCCCCTTCAGAAGCGGAGTCCTCAGTAACCTGGGCCTTTCGAATTTTAATCCCGGCTACCTTCTTTTTAAATTGAGGCTTAGAAGTCTTTTATTTGTCTTACCGTTTATTGATGTAGTCCGAAGTGCAATATATCTCCCTTTTCAGCTTGACTCACTCTTTAAATCTGTGTTCTGACCATCCGTCTCTCTCTAAATGTTTTTCTGATGACTCCTGAAAGGAACGAGAGGAACGTGAATCAGTATCCTGATACCTGTCAGGCTTCCTAATATTATCACGAATTCTCAAATTGTACTTTCTCTTGGTGTGTTCCTGTTGAGGAGACCCAACCTGTGACAGAGTTTTGTTTTGTTTATTTTTTTGTTTATTATTCCATTTCTTCTATGAGGAATGGGGTGCTTGCTTAACGTTATCCTTTTCAGAATTGCTCTTTAATATTGGTTTCCCAGGTCTGGCTCCCTGGTAAGCTCTACCTGATTGAGTATATGTTTCTTCGATAATATTGTCAATTCTCGCTCCTGCTGTGCAGGAGTGAATTCCTTTAATCGTTGGTGTATAGCTGCCTCCCCTTTTATGTTACGTAACATAATGGCAGATACCAAGTCAAAATTGCCCATCAATTTCATCCTCAGATGTAGGGTAGGCTCTGCCCGTGCTCATTCTATATTTATTTCAGTGCATCTGGTGTAACTGCTATTGAAGGGGTACCATGCGTTCTGGTATCAACGTCAGTGAAGATTGTACCCCAAGTGACACAGTTTCCTATCGGGGGAGTCATCCCCATTGGCAAGCAAATAGTTAGTATCGTATGTTTTTCTTTTGGGCCTATATGGGG
This sequence comes from Lissotriton helveticus, assembly GCF_964261635.1. NCBI lineage: Eukaryota > Metazoa > Chordata > Amphibia > Caudata > Salamandridae > Lissotriton > Lissotriton helveticus. Next base: position 315,502,308 of record NC_136072.1, on the reverse strand, counting down.
AAAAACTACTTCAAGCTCTACTGTTTTCTGTGCTATGCAGAACGGAGTTGCTCCCGGCTGGTAGGAATATTTCCCATAACGGTGTTCAGTGTTTGGGGGCTAATACCATAAGTAGCCCATTGAGATTGTGCAGCCTGAGCAGTCCTAGCAGATTGGACTTTCAATGTATTAGAGACATATAAAAGCTGGCAGTGTCTCCATATTTTAGTGTTGTCTCAGGAGTCTAGTCTGGCCACTGAGCTCCTTTTAAAAAGTGTTGCGCATCTGGAAAGTCTGGAAAGGAGCGAGATAATTAGACCTTCGCGATGAAACAAAACGTTTTATTCTTTATTTTAAATGCAAACAGAAATATAGAAGACCGGCCAGTTAATTCGTCTTAGTCAACTTCGGTCTTCGCCTTTTGTGATTAGGGTCTTCCTCCCGTCATCTTCTCACTGGTCACGGAGCTATTCTTGACCTCGGTAAAACAAAAACAAAATAGAATTTCGGATAAGGAGAGACCCTAGGGGGTTCTCTTCCCAAGGGATAGGGAGTGAGGTTTCACTAAGTGCTTAGTTCGGCAGCTAGGAGTTGTGCTCATGTGAAGGTAGGGTGATTGGGAACATAGGGATGGGTGGTGTTCGGCGCTAACGCCGACTTTCACCCCCCTCCTAGCCCTCCCTGAAAACTGTTGTGTCCTATGTAGAAAGACACCAGGAACCAGGATGTATATTTAGGACTTCTGTATTCAGTCTTCATATCAAGTTACATCTGTCTTGACTCCAGCCAGCCTAGTGTGGTACCAGCCCCACCAGGAGCAGCCTCCCTAGCTGCTCAGCCCATCTCTAACTGCCACATTCATCCCACTCAGTCACCCAGGCATTCCACGCATCACAAGCACACCAACATTCTAAGACCAAGACACACTCTGGCTGAGCAGCTACAGGCAGCAGGGCTCGAGTACATGTTATACTCGTAAGTAGAATATAACATTATCCCTTTTTCTTTAAACAAAAGCAAAAAGGAAACGAGAGAACTAAGCACACGTAGAATAAAGTAACGAATCTCAAAGATGCAGAAAATGGACAAAGCATCAAATAAGATCGAACCAAAAAAACAAGAAAAATGAATAATAGTACAAATCTCTAGGATGCAGCAATGAAGACAAAACATCACATGAGAAATAACCATTAGGTGAAGAAAGGATGGTTAAGATATATACATATGAATAGCAATATCCCCCATCCCAACTTAAAAATGTTTCTAAACATATTGAAGCGTAATCAACAGCGTAACACTACAAGAAATACAGTACATAGCATATTGTATAATACACTGTAACGTAGAGCACTATGACCCAAAAGGTTAAAAGAACCCACAACACAAATGCCCAGAAGCATAACAAAGAATAGTGCTTAAGGTAGAATAACCTGGGACTTAATCCCAAGAGTAAGGGAAACAAAAACAAATGGGTCGTCACCCATAGAACCAACTGTAAAGATATGTACTATTGTACTGCGCACAACTGTAACAGGGATAAACCCACATCCAACCCTGATAAGGGTTAACCTAGGTACAAACATATGGGAACTAACCCATGTTCCAACCCCCTCGTGGAGGTTACATACCCCCATGTAGGAGTAATACACAGTCCCATTGTAAGAATAAACCTGGATCCAATATGGGAACTAACCCATGTACCAAACCCCTTGATAGGGTACATACCCCCAAGTAGGAGTAACTAACATTCTAAATTATAGGAGCAATTAAGCCCACAACCATCCCTCGTGTAAGGGACCTATGTGATAACCACCTACAAGGAATAAAGGAAAACTCATCCTCAATAAATCATACACCTGTGGCATTACAACACACGAAACTGTTAGGAAGCTAAACAATAAAGAATTCCATTAGCTGTAGACCTTATATGCCTCACACCGGTAAGCAATCAGTCACTAAAATAATGCATAAATAGACATGCAATAATGCTGTGCACACCACTCGAGGCATAAATGTTAATCATAAACCTAGTGAACTACGACACCACCCATGATAGATCAAATATTGTGGAAATATGCACTAAAACATATTATGTGAGAATACATGAAATCATAACACAGAAAGAGATTGCCAGAGAGGAACATCACTTTAAACACATTTGTACCTGCGAACCCTTGAGTTAAATATAACAATGTCCTCAGTTCTACATCAGAGGTGCAAGAGAATTATAGAAATTTGTAGACACTAGTGTGGAAATACTTGAGTAGTGTAAACCGCTTTACACCGTATTCCCAAAAGACATGACCGCTCTTTTCGAGAAAATGGACATACAGTGAACATGCCAAAAGTAAACTGCCTCCGACCTACTTGAAGCGAAGGAATCCACAGGTTTGTGTGTCAAAAGAAATCCAGACACAATACAGCTGCGTTGTGCTCACACTCCACAAGGCTTCACAGAAGGGAAAAATGACAGAGAAAAACACCTTTACCTTCATTTCTTTTTGATGAAGAACTGAACTAGAGACCTGCCAATCCATTTTGGATCAAACTTTTACCGATTGAAAACCCCCAGCTCCTAAGCACACCTCCGTGTGTGGAACGACGTTGATCCGACAGCGTGGTTGGTAAAAGAAAAAGAAAACTAGTCTAAGAGTAAATGTGGAAAATGACCCACTAAATGGCAGTATAATACAAAAGATCAAATAATATATACCACACAAACTACATGACAATTCTGAAAGCATCAGAAATACATTTGACCAGACGGGGTGAAAGAATGGGTGCTAAGTTGTGATGAAAAAAACTGTAATTTCAAAGGCAAAGTCAGTCAGCTGTGAAATTGTACCAAAAAGGAAAACCTTCTGAAGAAATGAAGCTCATTTGAAGTTTCGATCGATTTCCTTCTCCGAACCGTCCAAATGCTGCTCAGCTGAACCAAGTAATAATTTACTTGTCAGAGCACTCAGCTGTGAAGAGAAATTGACATGTTTTTCCGTGCAGATAAGCTTTAGGCACGTTCATACGCAGCGTAGACAAGCGTTCAGTAGAATTCCAGAACAGCTCAGATGACTAGTGACGCTGATCTTTCACCGAATCCCTGTGCAGGATTCTACTGCGTCCTCAGATACAGCAGGTAGCTCAAGGGTGAAGAGCTCCGGTTCCAACAGACTTTCACCGAGCGTTTCATGCGCACAGATGATCCCAATTAAACAGCCCTCTGAGATGCATTTCCAAGCAACAACGTGGCACAAACAATAAACAGCCACAAGCCCCTCCCGCTAACCTTGTCACCAGATCGACCGAAGAATAACCAAAAGCCCAATCACCCGCTGGAGAAGTGGAAATACTTCTCTTCCATAAACTCAGCCGCTGGAGGAGGTAGTAGGGCATAAAGTTAGACTTTTGCTGACGTTTTTCCTCCGTTTCTCAGACCATAGCAGTCTTTATTTCTGTGATAATCTTCTGTCTTCTTGTCTTCAGTGCCAATTCAGTTTCACCTTGTCTGGCTGTGAATACACGTTATGCAACTCATCCAACTCACAAACACTTTTGTACATTACCATGTGGCTGGAACACCAGATGAGGCTGTAGTTGAACTACTCCTCCAATTCACTGTTGTCCTCTGTGGCTGGAATACCAAACCGGTTGTAGTTGAACTACTCCTCCAACTCACTGTTGCTGTAGTATTCCCAGGCTGTAGTGTCAGTTGGTGGTGACACTGCTCGTTGGGGCTGTCCATAGGAAGAACACTGGTGGGGCTGGTGCTGGCTTGCCTGGAAATACCTTCCTTATACTTGTAGTTGCTTGTAGGATCTCTTGGTATCTCTTGAAGTTCCTTAGTTTCTTTGTTGCTTTGCTATACCAAGAGTCTCTAGGGTTCAAGACTGTCCTCGTCGCCAAAATTATGTTGTGTCCTATGTAGAAAGACACCAGGAACCAGGATGTATATTTAGGACTTCTTTATTCAGTCCTCAGATCAAGTTACATCTGTCTTGACTCCAGCCAGCCTAGTGGGGGACCAGCCCCACCAAGAGCAACCTCCCTAGCTGCTCAGCCATCTCTAACTGCCACATTCATCCCACTCAGTCACCCAGGCATTCCACGCATCACAGGCACACTTCCTCTACATCTGTCCCCGGCTGGGACTTCTTCAGGTCTAGCGTTCTCCCGTATTCTTCTCTGCCACGCTCTTTCTCTGGGTTCCTCTGTTCTGTCATAGGCCCTCCGGCTGTGACGTGGAGTTCAGGGGCGGGGTCGTCCAGGAACCCGGAACACAGGCAGAATCTGGTGCCGGGTGGGAGTCTGGGATACAATCCACCCCAGCGAGTCCATTGGCTGCAAAGAGAGAAAAGCATCCATTCCATGAGGAATGCACCACCAGTCGGGAAAACCATCGGTGTCAGCCTGCACCTTACATGATCTGTGACACACCCATCCCCTAAGATTCTCCCGCTCGGAGAGAGGAAGGATCCTTGACAGAAAGTTATCACTCCCATTATGGACCCCTCTCCGATGTTTTAACCTCAAAGGTAAAGGGCTGCAGGGACAAAAACCACCCTGGGGTTGTTGCCCTTGTTCCTGCTCATCCACTATAGGGGAGCATGATCAGTGTACAAGGTAAAGGGGTAGCCCTCCATGTAATAACAGAGCTTGTCGATAACCCATTTTATGGCGAGCCACTCCTTTTCGATTGTGGGGTACCGCTGCTCCCGAGGAAACAATTTCCTACTGATAAACAGGATCGGGAGCTCCACGCCTTCAGGAGAGAGCTGAGATAACTCCGCACCTAGACCGCAGTCAGATGCATCAGTATGGAGGATAAAGGGTTTAGAAAAGTTGGGAGGGGCTAAGACTGGATTGGAGGAGAGAGCTTTTTTCAGCAGTCGAAAAGCTGTTTTTACAGTCTCATGGGGATTTAATAGATCCTTTGCTTTAATGTCTTCTTGTAGCAACTCTGTGAGAGGACTCCGAATTTCGGATATTGGGGAATAAATCTCTGGTAATAGCCCAGTAAGTACAGATTGTGGTGTAACTATTGATGATCAGGACCATTGTTGGTTTGTAATAGCCCAGTAAGCCCAGGAAGGCTCTCACTTCTCTTTTGGTAGAGGGAAAAGGGGTGTCTACAATAGCCCTCACTTTTTCTTTATGTGGTTCGATTATCCCGTTCCCCAATATGTATCCCAGGTATTTGACCTTATTGAATCCCACTCAGGATTTTGTGGCGTTTGTATTTGACCTTATTGAATCCCACTCTGGATTTTTAGGCGTTTACAAGTAACCCAACTCTTTCTAGGGCCTGAAAGATTTCTCGACAGTGTAGTAGGTGGTCTTCCCAGGTGGGCCTGAATATGACAATATCGTCAAGGTAGGCTGACGAGAAGGCTTAGTAGTCACGGAGCATGGTGTTCATAAGCCTCTGGAACGTGGCTGGTGCCCCTTGAAGACCAAACTGAAGGACGGTGAACTCGTATAGCCGCAGGGGGTGACAAAGGCTGTTTTTTTTTATCTGTCTCTTTAAGGGGGACCTGCCAATATCCTTTTGTGAGGTCTAATGTTGTGATATAAAGGCCTCCCCTAGTTTTTCCTATCAGTTCATCTACTCTTGGTAGGGGATATGAATCGAACTTTGAGATGGAATTAACAGCCCTAAAGTCGATACAGAACCTGATAGAGCCGTCTGGTTTGGGAACCAGAACAATAGGCGATGACCATTCGCTTTTGGGTGGACGTATGACACCCATTTTTAACATGGCCCGAATCTCTTCTTTTACGGCCTGTCTCCTAGTGACCGGTATATGATATGGCAGTTGTTTTATGATTCTCCCAGGGGCTGTGGGGATGGCATGTTCGACCAGGTAGGTCCTCCCAGGTAGGTCAGAAAAGGGAGGCGAGAAAGGCTGTAATACAGACATCAGGTTTTGGTGTTGTTCTGGAGACAGGGAGTTGTTTACGACCAACTGTCCAAGGGTACAGACGTCGTTGTTTGGGGTCGGCAGGGCAAGGTGAGCTGACTTAAGAGGGGGGCCCAGCCATTTTTTAACAGATTAATATGGTAGTTTTGGACTTTAGAGGGTTTTATTTGTACCTTTTAGGTGGTTTTTCCTACTGTGCCCACAATTTATAAGGTCCCAACCATTCTGCCTTCAGTTTAGTAGAGGAGGTGGGTAGGAGAACCAGGACCCAGTCATTAATCCTTAATTGTCTCCATTTTGTTCCTTTATCGTAAAAGGATTTCTGTCTCTTTTTACTTCTCTCTAGGTTGGAATAAGCTAGATCCCATAGCTTACCTATTCGGGATCTGAGTCTCTGGGTGTACTCTATGAAACTTCGGGTTTCGTTCTCTTCTTCTTTTCCCCACACCTCCTTCGTCATCCCCAATAGGGATCTCGGTTGTCTTCCGTATAACCTTTGAAAGGAAGAACAGCCGAGACTGCTTTGGACCTGACTGCGGATGACAAAGAAGGCGAGGGGAAGGAGTTGGTTGGTCCCAGTCTTTTCCCTCACTCCTGAGTATTTTTTTTAATGTTAGTTTGAGGGTCCCGTTGTATCTCTCGACGAGCCTGTCGGTTTGGGGGTGATAGACTGATGTTTTTATGTGCTATGGTTCAGGGTCTTTTTTTTTCTAAAGACAGTGGTCCCTAGACAGTTCCAGATAATTTCCAAAAATAAATATAGACTAAATAGTTGCTACATTCCTTGTCCAGCCGGACAGAATTTAATGTATAATAACAAAATTTACAGTAATTGTTATACAAATTCAAGTGGGACACCAAAGGTGTCCTACTACCACACTAAGACAGAGCAAACATAAGGGGAGGGGTTCAGGCAAGGAAAGGATGGTCTGTGGATCATGTAATTTAACAGACTGAAATACAAGGAGTACACTATTGCTTGAAATTATACATTGTAATTATAGGCATATAGGACCATATGTAGGTAATCACTATTTACCGATTTTTAACCACCGAATTTTACCGATTCGGTATTTGAAAATCGGTAAATAGTATGTAGGTAAATATTCGGTAAATGTTACAGAATCTGTAGTATACGGTATCACCGAATCGGTATTTACCGATTCATTAATTCCCATTCATTCCTATGGGCCTGGAGGCCCATAGGAATGAATGGGAAGCCATTCGCTATTACTGATAAGGTAAATACCGAATCGGTAATAGGGGTAACATATTCAAGGGTGGCAGGGTGTCACATTGAAACCCTGTTGCACCCCTGAATTGTGCATGTGTGCACATGTGGCACACATACATGCCCTAAGGGCATGTATGTCTGCCACATGGCACTAAAATAAAAGCAAAAAATTGCTTTTTCTAAGGTATTCGGTATTTACCACCAACTTATAGTTGGTGGTAAATAACAAATCCTGAATGCTAAAATGCACTCACTTGAGTGCCTCCTACAAAAGAATTAAGGATTTGGTAATTTACTGAATCTGTATTTTAAGGATTCGGTAATTTACTGATTCCTTAAATTACCGATTCGGTAAATTACCGAATCCTTGAAACCTGCCTCCTACATTTCTAATCCCTAAATAACGGTCGGTAACGGTGAAATTTACCGAATTTCACCGTTACCGACTGGTATTGCCTCACCTACATATGGCCCATAGTGTATTATTGTCGACGACATTTCGATCCCTAAGTGGGGATAGAGGAATCATCTTCAGGACATTAAATTCATGCCTTTAAACATTGCAATTCTGTGAAAAACCTCAACTGTGGGTTAAATAAATACAAAACAAACCGCAAATGGGGAAGAAAAAGGGAAGGTAAAAACATTACAATTGTAGAGTTAAAATGGGCAAAGGTAGAATTGCTGACATCAATACACAATTGCGATAAAGAGGTGACATAATGGGCAACCTTGGTGGAGTCAAAGGTTAAAACAATACGGAGTATTCGGGTTTAGTGCGACGTGTAACTATAGATCCACTGAATGACAAGACCTATGCGGGGCAGCTGCGTGCATGGGGAAATAAGAAACGAAGTGCGGGAAGGTGATATTGCTGTTTGTGCCTATGCAGGTGGGAGTGGGGTCATACCTGGATTGAGGTGTCAAGGCGCTCGAAAATAATTGGCGCACGACCGGGCAGTCGTTCGAAAGTTATCATAACGGTGATCCAGTATGTTAGAAGGAGTCTGAATGGACTCTGCAAGAAGGAAACGGCAGTGAATAGGCGGAAAAAGTTTAGGATTAAGGTGAATGAAGAAATAGGGGAGCGGAGCTTACCAGGGGTAAAAATGAGAATCTTCAAGGAAATGAGTGGCGGCTGATTCCGTCCTGTGCGTGAGAAAGAGGGGATTAGCGCAGAGAGGTAGGCAAGACTTAGCAATAAAGCCACTAGCGTTTCAAGCACTTACCGAAATGAATAAGCTGGTGGGGGCCGGAATGGGGTCCTCGCACCGGGTAGAGTTGATGCTCGTGGTGGATGGTGATCGCGGAGAGTGAGGCTGCTAAGTGCCGGAAGGGGGTCATGTGAATGCGATCACATGGCTAATTGTCAGCCAATAACGGGAGAGGACTAAGAACTAGATGGTAGAGGCATGGATGGCGGTCATCTTGTGAGGGAGTGAGTTTGTGAAGGTGATGCGAAAGTTACATAGTAAGTGCAAGGGGTATGATAGAGTGAAGTACTAAGACAAACAAATGCACAGGAATTCATGACAATTAATGGTGGGCAATGTTAGACCACATGTTTGAACAGTCATATTGGTAGTGGTTGCACCATATACATCTCAATTTGTGTCCAAAAAACTCAGGCAGTTTACAGTAAAGATGACCAGTCTCTAAGGCGGTTGAGGCCATTATGAATGCTACGAGTTTTCAAAATCCATTTGAGCTCCTCCTTATTCAGAAGCTCTCGGAGGGATTTTGATTACAGAGATGATTGTCCATTTGAAGTCCATTTCTATGTGTCCCATCTCAAGGGAATGATCAACCAAAGGTGTATTGCAGCGAATCCTACTCCGGTGTTGGCATATCCTGATGCGTGCCTTCTGTGTTGTCTGGGCTATATATACCTTATCACAGGGGCAAAAGATCGCATAGATAACATTTGTGGCGTTACAGTTTGTAAAATGTTTTCTTTCGAACTTGATTTGTTTACACACAAAGTCTTTGCCTTCCACAGTAGAATCACAGGCAATACAGTCACCACAGTTGGCATGTCCTGTTAGACGTGGGAGCCCCCACAGTTCATTAAGGGTACCTTTGGGTTCTGTAGTGGGCAGCACTGCGCGTACTAGATTGTCTTGTATGTTTTTTGATTTTTTGAAAGAAAATGAGGGTCGCTCTAGATCTAATGGGTCCGTATTGATAGTTGCCCAATGTTTCTTTATGCTTTTCTTGATAGCATTAGATGCACGTGAAAAAGTGGTGACACAGACCAGCCGGTTCTGTGTCTTTTTAGTCTTAGGTTCAAGAAGCACGTCTCTTGGGCAGTATCAAGCTCTTTTTAAGTGTGAGAAGTTGGCCTGGTATATGATGTCCACAGTTCTGTGGGCACCTTGTATCAGTCCAAACAATCCCTTATGGTGGTGGTTGTAAGTCAACCTTATAGACAAACTATCCTAGGGGTAGCATGGACTAAGCAGCCTTAAAGGCTTAACTCCAAAGGACATGTGAAGCCAGCTGTTTTACCATATGCAATCCTGTAACACCAAATGAAAGGACACCACACAAGTTATATATTATCAAAATATATGTATTTATTCTTAGAATAATCCCCACTACTCTTTATGAGCAATGAAGCACAAGCGTTTAAATAAAAGCACAGTTAAACATAGACAAGTTGCACGTTTTTGGATGAGGCCGGTGGCCACTCAAACCATATATAAAAAAAGTGGTATAACAATCACTAATCGATCTGGGGTAAGGCCTAGGGCCTTGGGAAACGCTTGGACTACGATGCACTAACAGCAGTTAGAGTAATAAAGGGGTTTGCCCTAGAATACTCGGGGACCTGGGTCCATGTAGCAGTATAAGGAAAATGGATCCGAGTAACAATTATCAAGTAACACTTATGTCTATGTTCATACACACAATCACCTTAAACTATGATTGAATTGGAAATGAATTCTTTTACACAATTTTGCATAATTCTCAAATTGTATTTGTTCATACACGGTTATAATTAGATCAATCAATGATTAATTTGGCATGATATACAATTAGATAACTTCCATGTAATTGTAGAATCATTACATTTCTAGAGTGCTCTCTGTGAGGAAGGGATAGGATGTGCATAGGGAGTGAGGGACAAGGTAAAGGTGATGTGACATGTTGAAACCATCATATACATATCAAAGAAAGCCTTTACAGTCAAGTTTATGACAAAGGTTCCCAAATAGCATCACACATAGGTTTAAATAAGTTTCATTAGTTCGATCCTATGGTGTGCGGAATTGGCGTAGTTCTACGTTTCGACCCCCGAGAACGCTAAAGGGTTGGTTCAGGCCTCATGTTGGGGTCTTTATCAGGAGAAAAGACTGAGAGAGCCTAAAAATAATACAGAGACTGAAATCAGTTCATGAGGTGATTGTCCAAAAGAAGTCTGATAGGTAAACTGAGGGTGTTACCTACATCAGGAGACGATAGCTGACTGTACCGTCTGTGGAGAGGGCCGTGGTGAGCTCCTCAGGTTGCTGTAATAGATTAATTGAAGTAAGTCTCAGAGGACTGGGAGGACTAGAAGAAATGAAAGGGGGCAGGTGTACGGGAGGGACTTACTTGGGTTGTATTATGCTTGGCCTGTAATAAACCGTCTGCTCAGAGGTGTTCGGAATATTCGCGCCTCGTCTCGTGATAGGGATTGAATCCTTCTGAAAGAATCATAAGCACACGGGCCGCCATCAGTAACTATGCAAGCATAGGACCAAATTAATGACAGTATTAGGAGCCCAGGTGTATTGCGGGAGAACGTAAGTATAGTTATGAATTCAATCCCTCTGGGCCATCTTAAAAAGAAGGGCCGCCACAAATGACCATGATTGCGCAAGGGCTTACATGGTGACTGAATCAGAAATACCGTGAAAGTTATGGCCCACTACGTAAAATGTTACATGTAGGCTGGGCCGAAATCCTATTTGTCCATTACAGTTCAGTTAGAGCTTTAAAAACATTGATTCAATTATAACAACAAGGGTTGATTACCTCGTCTCAAAATACCAGGAGCCGGAGCCAGCTACACCGTCTGGCAGCGCCTGTCTCGCCTCGCGGTGCAGCAGCTCGTTGCTGATAAGGAAAAGGGCTCGTCACCCGTGGGCCAATCGCGAGGGTGTGACGTGTGGATGGGCTGCACTTTTGGACAATCACCTCATGAACTGATTTCAGTCTCTGTATTATTTTTAGGCTCTCTCAGTCTTTTCTCCTGATGAAGACCCCAACATGAGGCCTGAACCAACCCTTTAGCGTTCTCGGGGGTCGAAACGTAGAACTACGCCAATTCCGCACACCATAGGATCGAACTAATGAAACTTATTTAAACCTATGTGTGATGCTATTTGGGAACCTTTGTCATAAACTTGACTGTAAAGGCTTTCTTTGATATGTATATGATGGTTTCAACATGTCACATCACCTCTACCTTGTCCCTCACTCCCTATGCACATCCTATCCCTTCCTCACAGAGAGCACTCTAGAAATGTAATGATTCTACAATTACATGGAAGTTATCTAATTGTATATCATGCCAAATTAATCATTGATTGATCTAATTATAACCGTGTATGAACAAATACAATTTGAGAATTATGCAAAATTGTGTAAAAGAATTCATTTCCAATTCAATCATAGTTTAAGGTGATTGTGTGTATGAACATAGACATAGACATAAGTGTTACTTGATAATTGTTACTCGGATCCATTTTCCTTATACTGCTAACAGCAGTTAGGGCGGGAGTAGCCCGCGGGATTCGGGTGCAGTGCGGGAAGCACGGCTTGCACCAATGTAAAGTCAATGGTGCGTAAAAGTTACAAAGTTATTGCAAAAGGAGTCTTCCGACTGGACTAGGACTACCAAACTTTAGACTTAGGCACTAGAGGTGTGTACCAGTGTGGGAACACCGGCGCTAGTAAGTTACCTCACCCACAGGACGCGGGTGCACAGGTGCCAACCTGTGTCGGGTTTCGTCACGCAGTTCGTCACGCAGTTCGATGGTGCCTGAGGATGAAGATGCTGCAGGCATCCAGAAGAGAAGTGTCCGGTGCGATCCAAGGGTGGATCGAAGTTGAAGGGTACCTGAAAGCAGGGTCAGTAGCCAGTGACCAGGAAGGAACCAGGAAGGAACCAGGCGATGTCGGGCGCAATCAGGTTGATGACGGGTGCCTTGTCTCCGCTGCCACGTGGACTCTGGGTCACCGAGGATGTCCTGGAGTGGATCACGAGCTGTCCCACGAAGGCTCTCGCTGTCAGCGGTGTCGGCTTCCTGATCGGAGTCAACAAGCCTTGGCAAAGGCAACCCACGCAGGATTCGAAGAAGGCTTAACACTCGGACCAGCAAGGTCTGAGCGGGTGCTCCTTTTCAGGGGAGCGAGTGCCAATCTGGAGCAACCAGACTGGCTGTGTAAATTCAAGGTTTTGTCGGTACTGGGGCCACTAGCCAACGGGCAAGTGACCGGACCAACGCGTCGAGCAAGAAAATGCAAAAGGGCCCCACGCAGCACTCGTCGAGTGTGGAGGGGTGAGCTTCGGTGCACAAGCTGCTCGGGGCTGTAGCTTCTCAGACTGGAGCTTCTCAGACTCCAATGCACAGCTTCGAGGGAGCCTCAGTTGCTGCACGGTCAGCGCTTCGTGGTTTATCCAAGATGGCCGCTCCCACGCTTCAGGTCGCCTCCACGGGTCTCAGCTCTGCATAGACTGTGGATCAGGCTGTTGGAAGGCAGGAAAGCTGGCTCTTGTCGATCTCTGTCGCTCGAGTTCCGGCGGGAACTGCAACAAAGCAAACGTCGAGGTGCTGGATGGTGCCTGTTTGCACAGGGTGGTCACTCCTTGACCACAAGGGAGATTCTTCAGTCTTCCACGTCGAGTGGGATGTCGAAGGGTCCAGAGTTTCGTTTCATAAGTTTCAGTCAGGATAATCTGATGTGCATTGGCACTGCTCCCACCTATATTCCAAATCTGGGGGCTGGATTACCTGCTAGGTCCCTCCTATGGGTGGGACCCAGGAAGGGGGTGGTTACACCCCTTTCCTTTGTCCAGTTTGCCGCCAAGACTGGGGCTGGAGTGTCCCAGAACCGGTTTGACTGGAATCTGCCCAGTGACACCTTATGCGCCCCAGGCAGTGTCTAGTTTCTTTCAACCCTCCCTGCTACAATCCACTATCTCCTGTCTGGGGTGGTGTGACACCTCCCTGTGACAGGAGATCCTTTGATCAAGCCTCCTCTGTTGAGTTTCGGTCAGCAGCAGGAGGCCAGACTCGTGTCTGTGGCAGCAGCATCCATTTTGTGATGCTGGGGCTCTGGTTAGGGTTAACTGCATTTGCAGTAAGTAACATGTCTTCTCCTTCTAGAAGGGTGGAATGCTACCCCCGTCGCCAGAATTGGCGAGGGGGTAGTATTCCAAAATGTATGACACCAAACACGACATGTTTTGATAAAGCCAAACCAAAGTTAGCATTAACCGCGAGGATTATAATGCACTTAAGAGTATATGGTATGGCAGTATCACTAGAACAGCAGTAAGGAAATGGTTCCGAACACTGCAGACAGGCTCAGCTAATGCTAGAGCACCATCTCACATAAAACCAAGCACTCTGCCTCCAGGATTGTAAAGGCCTGCCATAGGAGTGACTTATAGGTATATATGTGTGTCCAGATATAGGTTTAGACATAGGTATACTATATGTAAGCAAGGGGTGATTACACCACCTTGCCCCAGCTGTGTGAACAGCCAGTTGTGTCGATTTAAGTACCAGCTAGGGGTGGCAAAAGATATGCTGCAGCCCCTGGTAGGCCTTGGATGCACCTATGCCCTTGGCACCTATAGTGCACTGTATAGGGGCTGACAAGGTGTCCAGTACCAAATTGGTTACGTACCTATAGTACATGTCTGTGAATTTAGAGAGAGAACAGCAGGCTGTGGGTCTGATTAGCAGGCCCACAGCCACATTAGGTCGAAAACCAGTGAAGCAAAAAAGCAAAAAAGCAAAAATTGGGGTGACCATAGGATAGCAGACCCTACTCTCCTACATTAAGGAACTGCGAATTAGTTTGCGTGGGTACCCTCTAGTGCACAGTTTGTCACTGAGTGTCTGGGCTTCACGGAATTAGTCTTCCTTCACGTAGCAGTTTCTTCTTCTGCGCAGAAACTGGGAGTAAGGAAGAGAGTGGCGGAGGGCGCGCGGGTGGTTGCTTTTGTGGCTCAACAGTGTGTTGCGTTCTGAAGGTTTTCTATAAAGACTGGTTATTAACTTTCCATCTTGGAGTTGGATTTTCAAATCTAGAAATTGGATCATTTGTTTGTTTGCAGAAAGAGTAAATGTCAGGCCGCTACAATTGTTGTTCAGCAAGTGGAGAAACTGTGTTAATAATTCTTGTTTCCTGCCAGATCATAAAAATGTCATCTATATACCGCTTCCACAGGGCGATGCCACTGTGGAAGTGGTTCATAGGACTGAGAACACATCTCCATTCCAGGTCATCCATGTACAGGATAGCTAGATTGGGGGCAAAAACTGCCCCCATGGATGTACCTTTGACTTGGCCATAGTATTTTTCGTCAGAGGAAAAAGTTTTTAGTTAAGCAAACTTCAAGGAGCTGTAGGATGAATAGTGTTGGTACAGCATGAGGGCCTGGACATCTGTTCAGAACCCGTTCAATGACAAGCACTGAGTCAACTTGAGGGATATTGGTGTAAAGCGACTCCACGTCCAAAGTACTCATCGTTTTGGATGTGGGGTCAAAAGGGTATTCCTCAATGAGATTTATCGTAGACATACTGTTGCATATGTAACATTCTGTTTCTGGCACAAATTCCTTGATAAAGTGATCCACAAATAGCCCCAGGGGTTCCAGAATCGACCCACCGCCAGAAACTATGGGTCGCCCTGGAGGTGTATCCACATTTTTGTGAATCTTCAGGAGAGTATATATGACAGGAGTTCTGGGTGATTAAGTGATCCGCAAATAGCCCCAGGGGTTCCAGAATCGACCCACAGCCAGAAACTATGGGTCGCCCTGGAGGTGTATCCACACTTTTGTGAATCTTCGGGAGAGTGTATATGACAGGAGTACTGGGTGATTTAATGTTTAGAAACTGATGTTCCTTTTTACTTAAAAAAACAGCTTCCAAACCATCATTGGTGACTTGAGCTATCATTCTCTGTATTTCTTTGGTAGGGTTGCAAGGCAGTCTGCAATAGTGGTCTGTGTTACTTAATTGTCTCAAAATTTAATTTTTATATTTTTCTTTGTCCTGTAAGACAATCCCACCTCCCTTGTCCGCAGGTTTGATAACTAGGCCACTATTGGATTTAAGACTAAATAAAGCTTTTTTCTCATCAATCGAAATGTTATAAGGGATGAACATTCTTTGTTTTTCCAATGCTGAGATGTCGTTAAGGACTAGTTTCTCAAAGGTCAAGATTTCTCTAGGGATCATGCTCCCAGAAGGTGAAAAAGTAGATGGTGACTGGAAGGGAGTATTTGCACTGGCCGCCGGTTTAGGGTAAAAAAGGTGTGCAGTCATATTTTGCGGAAAAAACTAAGTAGTTCAGTTTGGATGTCTAGAAAGTTGGGGCGGACCGTTGGAACAAATGAGAGCCCTTTGCTCAATATAGACTGCTTACTATGGCAGAGTTGGTGGTTAGTCAAATTGATAATCGGAAGAGTAGTGCTTTGCTGGATGTCATTATTTTTTTATTTTTTATTTGTTTATTCAAAGTTGCACAGTTATTACATTACAGTGGCATACGCAATGAGAACTGCTGAAGAACATGCAAAATCAGGATTTTACACTCCAATGAAGGGCTCATAGGATGTGTACTTTTCCTTGTTTTACCCCCTGGTTCCCCCCCCCCCTTTCAACAATTAAACAAAACCAATACAGACAAAACTCAGTGCTGTAAGTAAAAAGGAGGTAGATCAACGCACGTAATCATTACATATCCAGTCTTTGCAGTCAACATTGCCATTATATCCGGACATGTGGCGCAGTCCAATACAGCGAGCGAGGGGACACACAATTACTCGTCCAGGCATATGTAGAGACATTCACAAGCAGAAGTGCACATATTGTTCGGAAACATAATTAACACTGAGAGATCTCAGTTACATATTCCTATATAACAAACATCAGACAGGGCCTCCCCACGTAGCCAAAGTCCCAGATATTACATCTTCTCATCTAGTAACATCGTCTACCACCCCAGAGGGAGACTGCTCAGAGTTGGGGGTGGTTACTCTAGCACTTGTCCAGTGCAGGAACGGTTCCCAAATGTCTTTGGGTCGGGAAGCAGAGGGCATGAGTTCTCAATAATTATCTAGTTGCGTGTGGCCATAAGTTACGTCTGCTAACCATGCATCAAATTTAGGCAATGCCCTACGACCCCAGTGTACAGCCACCTGTCGTCTAGCGTAAACAAGCAGTAAGGCATGAAGTTTACGATTATTAGGTGCAGTATCAATTACATATCCCAACAGACCAAGAGCCGGGGAAGGGTCATCTGCTCTAAGGAGGATCTGATTAATAGCAGAAAAAATGGCGGACCAATATTCAGCAAGCATTGGGCAGCTCCAGGTGACATGTAAGAAAGAAGCCTGTTCGGCGCCGCATTTCCAATAGTTAGTGTCATCTTTCAGTCCCATGCGGTGCAGAGACACTGGTGTGCGGTGAAACCTGTGTAAAAACTTGAAATTAATTTGCCGGAGTCTATTGTTAGGTGATAGCTCAGTGAGTTGTTTACAGCAAAAGCACCACTGATCTTCTGTCAAAGGCTCCTCCAGTTCCGCATTCCATGCCTGCATGCATGTTGGTACTATAATAGGGGCTTGCTCCTGCATACTGTTGTACAATCTAGAGACCAGTTTTTTGGGGGATGCCCTAGCGAGCACGTTTTGGAGCGCTTGCAATTGTGGAGGTTCTTCAGGAAACTGCCCCCAGAACGCCTTACAGGACAATTTCAGCTTATGGTAGGTAAAAAGATCATTGAAAGTCAGGGGCTCGTCGTCCCCACCTGATTGGGGGTCCTGAAACGTGCCATTCGGGTATAAATCAGCAAATGTACGCAATGGTGCTCCACGTATAGAGATATCCCCTCCACTTACAGCCAAGCAGGGCAACATAGGGTTGCATCTCAACGGGATAGCCGGTGCATACAGGAGCGGAAGCCGAGCTCTCTTCTGGAGTTCTCGCCACACCCACCAAAGCATATTGGCTGTATCTATGTCCAGGGAGGGTCGTGCTGTTCTGCTATATAAGGCTACACTCAGTGGTAATGGGGCCACAGAGTCTGATTCCACTGCAACATGTGGTTGGTATGGCGTAGGATATACCCAAAAATGAACAAATTGGGCCTGCGCACACAATGCGTAAAGCTGCATATCAGGAGCGCCCAATCCCCCCTGTCGGAGTGGTTGTGTCAAGAGTGCCCACGATACTCTGGCCTGACCTCCAGCCCACACCAGTGATAATAAGGAAGATCGCAGACAGGTGTGAAAATGTTTCGTTAATGGGATTGGGATATTCACAAATAGGTAGAGGAACTTCGGCAATACCACCATTTTTGCCAGTGCGATCCTCCCGACTAAGGACAGAGGGAGTGTTTTCCAAATAGCTACTTTGGTTTCCAGCCAGTGCACCTCTTTTCCAAAGTTAAGGGCCCATACATCCTGTATGTTACGGCTAATCCAAATGCCTAAATATTTAACAGAGTCCGCTTCCCAGGGTAGGGGGTAGTCAGACCTCACTTCAGGGGTAGTATCTGTTAGCGGGAACGCAACCGATTTAGTCCAATTGATCGATACACCTGCCAGGCCTTCAAATTTTACAAATTCGCGAAGCAGAGGATTAAGGTTTTCAGTGGGGTTTGAGACATATAGAGTGACATCATCTGCGTATAAAGATATCAAAAGACTACGGGAGCTAAAACGTATGTCTCTCGCCGTGTGGTGTTGTCTAACCCTTGCAGCAAGGGGCTCCATGGCGATGGCGAAGAGTAGTAGAGACAGGGGGCAGCCCTGTCTCGTGCCTCGTGAGATGTCAAAGGGCTCGGATAATAATCCGTTCACCTGTACTCTTGCTGTGGGGGAAGTATACAACAGTCGTATTAGATTAATGAATAGTGGGCTGAATTCCACCCTGCTTAGGATCCTGAATAAATAAGGCCATTCTAGCGAGTCAAAGGCTTTTTTAGCGTCTAAAAACACGACCTCTGCTTGTACAGTTGAGTGAAGGTAGTGCAACACCAAGAATATAGTTCTTAAGTTATGGGACGTTGCGCGCCCCGGTATGAAGCCTGATTGGTCTGGCAGGGCCACCATCGGTAGCAACGGCTGCAGTCTGTCAGCAATTATTTTCGCGTAGATTTTCACATCCACGTTGATGAGGGAAAGAGGCCTATAAGAATCTAACGACTGGCTGTCTTTATCTGGTTTTAAAAGCGTTATTATTAGGGCTTCGCGCATGGACTTAGGCAAAATTCCAGTTTCAAGGGCCTCAGCGAACACTGCGTGTAGCCGCGGCGCCAGTTCCTCTGCATAAGTCTTATAAAAGGCTGTCGTGAGGCCATCAGGGCCAGGGGCCTTATTTAACGGCATACTCTTTATTACTTTGGCTATATCCTGAGCTGTGATCGGGACGTCCATGTATTTGCGGTGTGCGTTGTTAAACCATACCAAGGCTATCGTGTCTAAACATGCATCGAGAGATTCCGGAGTCATATTTTGTCTGGTTTTATATAGGTTAGAGTAGAACTCTGTGAAAGTGTGAAGAACTGCTTCCTGACCCGCCACTATCTCCCCGTCTGGGTTCCTAATGGAGTGTATGTATGTGGACTGTGATCTGGTGGAGATGAGGCGAGCCAGTGTCCTGCTGGGTCTATCACCTTCCCCGTATCTACGTGCTTCTGCTTGTTTGCCCAAGAACTTTACCTCCCGTTGTGCCTCCTTGTTAAAGTCTAGGAGTTTAGCCCTCATTTGAACCGCTAACTCAGGCGTGGGAGTATCGCAGAAACGTGATTCCATCTCCTTCAGCTCTCCTTCAATCTTGCTTAGCGTATTTCTAATGGCTTGTAGCACCCCTGCCCTACGTGCAATACACTGCCCCCTGATTACCACTTTAAATGCATCCCATAGTACAGACTCCGTTTACACTGAGCCCGCGTTTGTTTCAAAGTATTGGACTATGTCTGGTCTTATTTCTTCGGTAAATGCTGTGTCTAACAATGCGTGTGGTGGTAAGCGCCAGGTGAAGGCCCGAGTGGGAGCATCTGGTATTCTGATTTCCAATAGGCATGGAGCATGATCAGAGAGCGATCTAGCCTGATTACACACATTCACTGTCCATGTAGCCACATCAGGCGATACCAGCCAGTAATCTAGCCTCGACCAGGCAGCATGGTGACTTGAAATACAGGTGCCCTCCCTTACGTTCGGGTGCCTAGACCTCCATATGTCGAGCAGTAAACCCTCTTGGAGAATGTCTAGCAATGCCTGCCTGGCGTGTGGGTGCAACGGCCTGCTGGATGTCATTATTAGCCACAGCGATTGTCATAGTATCATTCAAGGGGGGTTCTGCTACCATTGGTAGTGTAGGCGGCGAGTGTAGCGTTCGCCCGGAAGATAGGGCCAACGTTGTGGTTGTTTGCCTTTCCCTTTCCTTGGAGGTTCCGGTTGTCCTCGGCCTAAAAAAGGAATCCTATTTGAGGTACTAGGTGCGTCACTTTGGTCTGAATTGTCAGAGGATTCTGCCGATGTTTCTGAGAACCCGACTAGGGGGTCGATTAGGATTGCGGTGAATCCGCATCCTCCGGGCCGGGTGAAGCCACCGCCGGCCTGGACGATGCGGATTCACCGCTGCGGTAAATGAAAAGACCCCTGCCACATTAGGATGGCTGGGGGGTCATCGGCGGACGGGAAGACCGTCCGCCGCTTTTCCACCGCGGTCGCCTTCCGACCGTGGCGGAAAAGCTCTAATATGGTGGCAGTGTCTATCAGACACCACCAGCCATATTAGGATGAGCTTCAGGACATGCCTTTCCGTGGCGGCAATGCCGCCATGGAAAGGCATACGGTATTTCCTTTGGGGGCCCGTTGCGGGCCCCCAGGGTGGAGGGGGGTGGGGGGTGCACATGGGGGGTACCTATGGTACCCCCCTACATTTGCATGCACAATGCGGCAGGCACTGCGCGGTGTCTGCCGCTTTGTGCATGCAAATGCACAGCATGCATATTAAACTTTGCAGCGGGTGCTGCTTAAAGCAGCACTTGCCGCAATGTTAAATAAACGGGATGTGACTGCCAGGGTGGCGGTCACATCCTAATTCCACCGAAGGGACCGCCGCTGCCCCTGCGGACGGTCCCTCCACCTCGGGGGTGGCGGACGGACACAGGTCCGTCCGCCATCCTAATAGGTGCCTAGGTTTTGACGCCTATTGAACCGTCCCCACAGCCTTGGGTTTTGGGGGCCACTATAGGCTCTATTGGTGTAGTAATATTTGGCTAAATAAGGATATGCACGTTCCTGGGAGAATGCTTTAATGTATTTTTTTACCTTGTTAGATTTTTTATTTTGTTCAATTCTGTGAAATTCCTCAATGGTTTTTGGGCCTCTTCTAGGAGTTTCTTACCCTCACTAGTGGGACACTGGTCTCTAATCTGCTTCTCTAAATCGTCTATTTCAATGGTCAATTTTTTAAGCTCTTCTGAGACTATGTCTATGCCTAACACCGTCCAGTGCCTAGAGCAAGTTGTACTGATATAGCTGAAACCTGTGGTGTATTTGAGGTTATCGGTAAATACACCTGGAATGTTACGGACTTATAACCCGACAGGAATAATATTAGCCTTTAGGTTTTCAGTCAATAGGCGTATCATTAACTGTAGCCGTACAAATTTCTTCTTACTGTTCTCTAGTTGTTCACCTAAGGAGGTATTTTGATCCCCAGGGGTATCTGTAGTTTCAGAGAGCTAGGAGGGGCCCTCTAAAATCTTCTTAATGTAATCTTCTGAGTACGAGGGTGTGTGGTCAGACATGCCCAGGGAGAGATCAGAATGGGGAAGGGAGAAAAAGTGAGTGAGGTAATGGGGTCGGGGGGGAAACCCACTTGTAAAAAAAGAGGGTGGGGGTGCTGAACCCTTGCAATCTAGCGATTGCGCTACAATTTGTTCAAAAAAACAAGGGTAACCCAAAAGACCAATAGGTCAGGGACCTTGGGTAATTATATACAAATTCAAGTGGTACACCACCAATATCCTTTTGTCAGGTCTAATGTTGTGATATAACAGCCTCCCCAAATTTTTTAGATGGAATTAACAGCCATGAAGTCGATACAGAACCTGATAGAGCTGTCTGGTTTGGGAACCAGAACAAGAGGCGATGACCATTCGCTTCTGGGTGGACGTATGAGACCCATTTTTAACATGGCCCGAATCTCTTCTTTTACGGCCTGTCTCCTAGTGGCCGGTATACGATATGGCTGTTGTTTTATGATTCTCCCAGGGCTGTGGGGATGGCATGTTCGACCAGGGAGGTCCTCCCAGGTAGGTCAGAAAAGAGAGGCGAGAAAGGCTGTAATACAGACATCAGGTTTTCGTGTTGTTCTGGAGACAGGGAGTTGTTTATGACCAACTGTCCAAGGGTACAGACGTCGTTGGTTGGGGTCGGCAGGGCGAGGTGAGCTGACTTAGGAGGGGGGCCCAGTCATTTTTTTAACAGATTAATATGGTAGTTTTGGACTTTGGAGGGTTTTATTTGTACCTTGTATGTGGTTTTTCCTACTGTGCCCACTATTTTATAAGGTCCCAACCATTCTGCCTTCAGTTTACTAGAGGAGGTGGGTAGGAGAACCAGGACCCAGTCATTAATCCTTATTTGTCTCCATTTTGTTCCTTTATCGTAAAAGGATTTCTGTCTCTTTTTACTTCTTTCTAGGTTGGAATAAGCTAGATCCCATTGCTTACCTATTCGAGATCTGAGTCTCTGGGTGTACTCTAAGAAACTTCGGGTTTCGTTCTCTTCTTCTTTTTCCCACACCTTTGTCATCCCCAAGAGGGATCTCGGTTGTCTTCCGTATAACATTGCAAAGGAAGAACAGCCAAGACTGCTTTGGACCTGACTACGGATGACAAACAAGGCGAGGGGATGGAGTTGGTCCCAGTCTTTTCCCTCCTGAGTATTTTTTTTAATGTTAATTTGAGGGCCCTGTTGTATCTCTTGACGAGCCTGTCGGTTTGGGGGTGATAGACTGATGTTTTTATGTGCTATGGTTCAGGGTCTATAGTTTATTAGTGTAACAAGGGAACCTAAGCAGTTCGCTGAGGACCATGGGAAGTTATGCTTTAGAAGACAAGGGTCCTAAGCTTATCGAAATAAAGAAAGTCAATGTAATATAGGCCATAATGGGAGACTATATTTATCCTCTGTCCAGCCGGACAGGGTATTTATTTTGACCAAAATCAATAAACAGATATGCGAATAGTAAAAGGCACAGTCCTGTACCTTACTCTAGAAGGACAAACAACACATGGAAAAGGTTTGCACAGGCAAAAAAGAGCAATACTGGACACTTTTACATCAGTGTTAAATTTAAGTTTTCCAGTTAGTACTACCACACAACAGGATTAAACACAATGGCTATGTTGCAAGAGTACTAGGTAAAGTCGACGTTTCGATCCCTTTACGCTCTAATTACATGGGATCATCATCCGGACAACATTTGAAAACATTTGCCTGTTCATAATTAAAATATGACCGCTTGAGTGTAAGTGGTTCTAACGAGCTCCGCTGGTAGGGGTGGGAGCGAGGGTGGTGTCAAAGCGGCTGGTCGCCGCTTCAGTTCGGGGGTATGGATCTGCAGACTGTGCAGTCTGGGTTTTGATGCCTTTTCGAAATTAAGAACCATACAGCATCGGAATGGCCAATATGTCAAGGGTCCACCCGGGTTCTGGTGATCACACGGAGCAGCGTCCTGTGTGCATAGTCCGTGTGGGCTGGGAGCGGTAATAGGTAGGTCCTGTTGATGCAGGCTTGGATTTAGAGTTGAACCGTTGCGATTAGGAGTTCGGGTGGGACGACGGAACGATGTCCTGTCTGTCCGCTGCTGTAATAGCAGTTCGCTCCGTGTGATCACCAGAACCCGGGTGGACCCTTGACATATTGGCCATTCCGATGCTGTATGGTTCTTAATTTCGAAACGGCATCAAAACCCAGACTGCACAGTCTGCAGATCCATACCCCCGAACTGAAGCGGCGACCAGCCGCTTTGACACCACCCTCGCTCCCACCCCTACCAGCGGAGCTCGTTAGAACCACTTACACTCAAGCGGTCATATTTTAATTATGAACAGGCAAATGTTTTCAAATGTTGTCCTGATGATGATCCCATGTAATTAGAGCGTAAAGGGATTGAAACGTCGACTTTACCTAGTACTCTTGCAACATAGCCATTGTGTTTAATCCTGTTGTGTGGTAGTACTAACTGGAAAACTTTAAGTTAACACTGATATAAAAGTGTCCAGGATTGCTCTTTTTTGCCTGTGCAAACCTTTTCCATGTGTTGTTTGTCCTTCTAGAGTAAGGTACAGGACTGTGCCTCTTACTATTCGCATATCTGTTTATTGATTTTGGTCAAAATAAATACCCTGTCCGGCTGGACAGAGGATAAATGTAGTCTCCCATTATGGCCTATATTACATTGACTTTCTTTATTTCGATAAGCTTAGGACCCTTGTCTTCTAAAGCATGGTTCAGGGTCTGGCAGACCTTTCTCATGAGACGAGAGACGAATGGGGTGCCCTGATTGGTCAGAATCTCCTTGGGAAAGCCTACTCTGGAGAATAGTTCGACAAGTTTGTCTGTAATGTTTTTGGTGTTTGGTGCTCTTAAAGGAAAGGCCTCCGGGTAGCGAGTGGTATAATCCACTATCACAAGAGCGTATTGGTGTCTCCTCTTTGTCTTGGGTAAGGAACGATTAGGTCCATTCCTTTACACTCAATATGGGTTCCTATAAACGGGAGAGGCTGCAAGGGAACAGGGGGAGGTCGATATGGGTTTCCCTGTTGACATACTTCACACTCCTGACAGTGTTTCTTTATAGTACCATAGATCCCAGACCAATAAAAGTATCGTAAAAGGTTGTGAGTGGTGTTTTCTGCCCTGGTGTGTACAGCTGTGAGATGGGAGTGGGCAAAAAATAGTATCTGATCCCTGAAAGTTAAGGGTACTAGCAGTTGGGGAGGGTAATCTCTTGCTCCCTTTCTATACAACTGTTATTTTTCAATAATGAAACACAGATAGGTCATTGTGTTGTTGGTAATGTCGGTTTGAGCTACCCGCCAGGCGTTCTGTAGGGTAGGGTCGGTAGTTTGTGCATAACGGAAGTTCCTGTCAAGGAGTCACGGGTCTTGGGTTATTAAAGCCGTACGAGCTGTTTCTCTCTGGTCACCTTCATCCCTAGTACCCGCCTGGGTCTGTACAGAGGCCAGTATCAACCGTAAGAAAGTAGGGTTGTTTATTCCTATGATCAGGTCTTCAGGGAGAGTGTGTAATACTCCTACCCTAACCTTAGAGGGGGACCCATGCGTAGGTGTTAAAAATACCTCTGCCACAGGGTAGGGTTTAAAGTCCCCATGCACACAGCGTATGTGCACCAAGGCTTCAGGGATGATCTGATTGCTGGCAACTAAAGCACCCTGAATGACTGATTGCCGACAACCAGAATCCAGTAAAGCCATGACTCGTTTCCCTTTTATCTGAACACTAACCTAAAAATAGCTCCTCAGTTCAGCTGTATAAAGAATCAATCTGGGTATGTAGCTGACGTTTCTCTGAGGGTTTTTGTGGGGGCATAGACGAGCAATGTGACCCCAGTCACAACAATCGAAGCACTGGGGACCTCAGTGCACTGGAACGTCAGGTCTAGGAGGTCGTGGTCTCACAGGTTCTGGAGTGGGTTTGCTCATGTTTCTCTTGTCAGGCCTTCCTGAGTTTGGACGGCCTGGTTTCTCCACCTCCCACGGAAGTGCTCGAGGCTGGGCACGGGAGAAGGTAGTGGCTAGTTCGACGGCTTGTTCGGTGGTGAGACGTAGGTGCTGGTGCAGTCATCTCTGGCTGTTATAAGGGAGAACCTCTAGATACTGCTCTGAGTAAATGCGATCCCTTATTTCTTTGCTACTTTCTGCTGGTTTCAGCCATTTATCAGCTGCTGCCTTAAGTCTGAAAAGGAGGGTCTTGGGTTTTTCTTCAGGTGCTCCCTTCTCTTTGCGGAAACTCACCTTATAGGCCTCGGCGTCCATCGCTAAATGATCCGGTATAACAGTTTTGATGTTTAGGTATGGGCTGTTTCCATTCGGGTTTGCCACCTGATAAGCGGCCTGTGCTTCACCTGTAAGGAGGGGAGCTAAGAAGAAAGGCCATTTCTCCACAGGCCAGCCACATGCTCTTGCGGCCCACTCAAAATTCAAAAGGAACGCGTCTGGGTCCTCTCCAGCAACGTACTTATGCAAAGCTATGCTGGGTGGACCCTGAGAGCTGCTCTTGGGTTCCTGTAAACGTGTGGTTATCTGGATCTGGTCCTCTGTGACTTTCTGCAATCCTTCCATTTGTTCCGCCAACATAGTCTTCATGAGTTCCAGGTCGGCTTGGGCTAAGTACATCTGACGTTCTACTGCCCATTCTAGTTATTCCTGGCCTTTCACCAGGTGCTGTATCAGGGCGTCCATTATTCCCTTTCTAATGGACAGTTGCCCACATTCTCCACCACTTGTGAAAGTCTGGAAACAAGCGAGACAACCAGACCTTCGCGATGAAGCAAAACGTTTTATTCTTTATTTTAAATGCAAACAAAAATATAGAAGACCGGCCGGTTAATTCGTATTAGTTGTCTCCGGTCTTCGCCTTTTATGATCAGGGTCTTCCTCCCATCGTCTTCTCAATGGTCACAGAGCTATTCTTGATCTCGCTAAAAATAGAATTTTGGATAAGGAGGCGCCCTAGGGGGTTCACTTCCCAAAAGATAAAGAGTGACGGTTCACCAAGTGCTTAGTTTGGCAGCTGGGAGTTGTGCACATGTGAAGGTAGGGTGATTGGGATCATAGGGATTGGTGGTGTCCGCCCCCCATTACCGACTTTCACCCCCAACCAGGCCCACCCCGAAAACCTCACACGCAACTAAGATAGCCACGTTCCTCCGAGAATGTGGCGGGCTGTAGTGCGAGGTTGTTGGCCTCCTAGTTCTTCCGGGATCTTCCCCACGGCTTCTCTCGGCTCCGGTGTCAGGAGTGGACTGCTCTCTTCCTCAACCTCTGTCCCGGCTTGGACTTCTTAAGGTCTAGCGTTCTCCCATCCTCTGCTGCTTCCGGATTCTTCTCTGCCACGCTTTTCCGCCGGGTTCCTCTGTTCTATCATAGGCCCGCCGGCCGTGACGTGGAGTTCAGGGGCGGAGTTTTCTGGGAAGTGCTCCCATTTAAAGGAGCCACCCGGAACACAGGCGGAATCTGGTGCGGGTGGGGGGGGAGTCGAGGGTACAATCCACCCTGGCGAGTCCATTGGCTGCAAAGAGAGAAAAGCATCCATTCCATGAGGAACGCTCCCCCAGTCGATAAAACCATCGATGTCAGCCTGCCCCTTGCACGAGCCGTGACGATGTATTACGATTTCTGTACATTTTTACCAAATCTCTATAAAGTGTACGCATTCCTGCTGCTGTTAAAGTAGAAATGTCTAGATGTGGTGTATATGAAGCGAATACCGGCCTGGTCACTCCTTCTTTGCTGAGCGGGAGTAGGGTGCCTTTAAACAAATTCATATGCTCTTGGTAAGTTAATGGGACTCCTATGTCCACGTATGAGAAATATTTCTCAGGTGGTTCATCTTCAATGTAAGTGTGAAACAACTGTGTATTTGCACCCTCAGGCAGTGAGTTATAGAATACCTCTGTTCTTAATGCTTCTCGTGCCTCAACCACTAAGGTAATATCTCCATACTTTGCCAGGAGGCCATGTTGTAAGTGTTTCAAGCTAACTGCCTGTCTGCAATTTCTGTAATTTTTGCAGCTGCTACCTGTTCTTCAATATTCTCAGCTTGTTCGGTCATTGTCAGAGAAGGAGTATTTAGTTAAAATATATTTATAAATATATGGTATGCACAATGTGGGAACTTCTATTCCTCCAAGCTTGAATAACCTACATCCAATACATAGGGTATACCTACTCAGCTGAGGGGGATTTGTTTTCCTTCCCACTTCAGACATCTCTGCTTTAAATGTGAGTAGGGGTCTCTGAGAAAGCACAACTGAACTACTCAAATTGACCGTTAAATAAGTGCCTAAATATCTTTGGCGGCGCCATGTCATGTAGTTCCTACTAATCGGTAGGATATGCGTAATTGTTTGGACAACTTAAACTAGGGTCTTGGTGCCAAGACTGATTCCTGACACCAGCGCAGGATGTGTTGGCCTATGGAGTAGCTAGCTCACAGTGCCACCGTAAGCCCCCTAAACTATCAGGGAGTGAATGCCTTCTGGCAACCACTGAACATGTCAACCCTGATCCCTCAGGGATCGTGGAAACAGTGCAGAATCTTTTGCTCAGTCACTGGTGCTCTCGTATTCTCAGAGAAGTATACTGAGAATACACAGTTGGACATTTTCAATATATTTACTGAAGCAATGTTATTCTTGTATAGTATACATGTGCTGCAATGGTTAATAGACAGAAGCAGATAAAAGTGATTACAAGCACTAAAACTGTGAATAGTAGATATAATTCTATCATGGTGCTAAAACAATGTATGTTACTGACTTATAAAACAAGGCATTAATCAAAGGTACTCCTACTATGCAAACCCTACTTTAAGTATACCAAGAGTGTGTGTTGGTGTAGAGCCAAGAATCCTCCCAAGGGACGATCCAATCCCATTACCTGGTGGTAGAGACTGAAGGCCCCGTCTTGGTCATGAATGGGACACCCCTCACGAGATGTCAGATTGCTGTGTGGTGAATTCTCAGCATGCAAGGACCTCTGGTGTCAGCTGAAGTGCCTCATCTGCTAATCTATCGGGATGCTCATCTTTTATAATTGAAAGCAGCTTTGCAATGCGCATATAGATTCAGGATGTAATGAATATGTGGACGAAGATAGAGACGACATTTGTACATAGTGCAAAAAGAACCCTTGTACATGGTGTTCAGGGCAATGTGGTCATTTTGTGCGAAGCTAGATGTGTAAACAAGTTAAGTTTCAGGGAAAGTAAACCAACATTGTCACGCATGCAAATATGTGCAGAAGGTTACTGCTGAACAATAGGACAATGTAGGAAATAAGCTGCTTCACTACATAGGCCTAACTCGGGAAAATAACAAGGGTTTAAGGGGTGTATGGGTTTTTGGGTAACAAGGGTAATTTTAGGGCGGGTTCTGGTTTTTGGGTGGCAGGGGTAATATTAGGGTTTTGGGTGGGCATAGGTTTTTGGGTTACAAATGACAATTTGGGGTTTTAGGTGCCTATGAGTTTTTGGGTGACGAGGGTAATTTTAGGGTTTAGGGTGGGTTTAGGTTTTTGGGTGGCAAGGGTACTTTTAGAGTTTAGGGTGTTTGGGTGGCAAGGGTCTTTAGGAATTTAGGGTGAGAATGGGTTTTTGAGTGGCAAGGGTCATTTTGAGTTAGGGTGGGTATGGGTTTTTGGGTGGCAGGGGTCGTTTTAGGGTTTAGAGTAGGTACAGGTTTTTGGGTGGCAAAAGTAATCTTAGGGTTTAGGGTGGGTATGGGTTTTTGGGTGGCAAGGGTAATTTTAGGGTTTAGGGTGGGCAAAGGTTTTTGGGTGGCAATTGTAATTTTAGGGTTTAGGGTGGGTATTGTTTTTTGGGAGACAAGGTTAATTTTAGGGTTTAGGGTGGGTATGTGTTTTGAGTGGCAAGGGTAATTTAAGGGTTTAGAGTGGGTATGCGTTTTCGGTGGCAAGGGTAATTTTAGGATTTATAATGGGTTTTTGGGTGGCAAGGGCACTTTTAGGGTTTAGGGTGGTAATGCTCATGAAATGATGTGCAAGGAAATCTGTAAAAGAAATACATAAATACATCTGTGTGTGTGTGTGATATATATATATATATATATATATAAATATGTATACATATATATATATATATAAACATATATACATACATATTATAAATATATATAAAAAAAGTGTTTCTACCTAACCATAAACTTTATGACGCCATTCTGTTTATTGTAAAGATCCACTGCGTTTACACAGCTGAATGCCTACAACCCTTAGGCTAACAGCGTTGTCAGAGAATATATATATATACATAGCTCTACACCTACAACCCTGGGGCCGGCTGCTCTTTGAGGATCATATGGAAAAGGATCAACACAACTCAAAATAACATTTAAAGTAAACACCCCCTCCCCCTCCTTTCCTCCGCACCAATTCTGTTTTATCCTAGTTACACGAGCGAGAGAGTCTATTTAAAAAATCAAAAAGGAGTTGATCCCCAGATTTCAACAAGGGGGAAGGCCAGGGGCTCTACCTCTCATGTTGGGAGGAGTTACAAGATTTGTAGATCTTGAGGGCATGTGATCTCCTTCAGCTGGGTCCAAAGGATCTGGATTAACGGGGACCCCAACTCAGCATAGATCTCCTCCTTGTGTTCTGCTACTGTGACATGCGCTCCATTGCTAGTGTTGATCAAAGCTTATGTAGCCATGCTGTGTGGTCAGAGATATTTGGTGAGCCCCACCAGGCTAAAATTACTTAACGTGCTGCAAGCAGTGCAAGAGCTATCTGTCGACCCCTGAGGGAGCGCAGGGGAAATGTCAAGGAGTACCGCAGTCCCAAAAGAGTGTATGCTGGGAAGCGCAGAATAGTGGTATTAAATGCTCGATCTATGTTGTCTAAGACAGATGCCCAGAAGCGCGGCAGTTTGGGGCAATGCCATAGCAAATGGACCAGTGAGCCTGTCTGACCGCTGCCTCTTCAGCATCCCTCCGATTGACCCTTGTCCCAGCAATGGATGGTGTAAGGTACCAGTATGATATCACTTTGTAAGCGGATTCTGTCCCTGCCGTGCTGTGTGATGTGCTCTAAGATATATATCCTCCCACTCTTTATCGGAGAGAGCGTGCCCCAGTTCCTCCTCCCAGCTCCACTGCCCCTTGAATCGCCCTCCCTCTATACCCCTTGTTAGCATTGTGTATAGCTCAGATATGAGGTGTTAGTCGTCTGGTTTACAAACCAGCGATTCCTCAAATGCTATCAACTTCTTGGAGGCTGCTGCCTAGTGTGCTGGAGAGGTCACCCAGTGGCATAATTGGAGGTACTGAAATGCATTCGCTTTAGGGAGCGCGTACTCCTGTTTCAATTGATCAAAAATGATTCACTCCCTTAGGTTCAAACAGAGATCCTATCTGTTTACATCCCTGTGCTCTCCACCTGTCAAACACCTCTGATTAGCGTCCCGAGGGAAAATCAGGATTGTCTGTGTTGGGATAATCGGGGAAGGAAACGTTGTCAGACTTTTGGCGCACGCTACCTTGTCCCCTACTCTTATAGTGGATGACATTACAAGAGAGGAGTATAACCCCCCACGCCCTGTGCTTACGCGGGAGCCAGACCTCCCGCCAGATATTTACTCCTGCTGTCGTTTGATCCATAAAGGGACAGTTTTTCTCTGATAATGGACGGTTCTAATCGACGATGTAGTCGGGGGTGACGCTTGTAAGGTATCTGTTGACTAGTGGCAGCCCCACTCCGCCCTCCTGTTTACAATAGATAGGCAAGGTTTCTTGCCTCCCCAGACAAATCTGTTAATTGCAAGTTGCAGAGTGTTGAGCGCCCTCAGGGGTGGGGCTAATGGCAGGGTTCGGAATGTATACAGAATACTTGGTAGAATCGTCATTTTGACTGTCACTACATGACCAAACCCAGCCAGTTTCAGCCGACTCAAGCTGTTTAGTGCCTGTGTTGTTTGGTTGATGACTGCCGTGTAATTTGAAGCCGAGGTCTTAGGTATGGATGGGGTCAGCGAAAGGCCTAAGTACGATATAGACTGCTCCGCACATGGCAGCGGAAACTCTCTCTTCAGCTTCTCTTCCTGGTAAGTAGCCACTGAAAGGTTCAGAATCTGGGATTTGTTCAGGTTTACTTTAAATCCTGAGATCTCTCCAAAGCACTTTAGTTCTGCAAGTAAGGCCGGAAGAGACTTCTGAGGGTGTGCTAGAGAGAAGATAACTGCATCTGTCTACAGGCTGATGGTATGGATCTCCGTCCCAAATTGAATGCCTGTGATCTAGGGATCATCACTGATTCTTAGTGCTAGCAGTTCCAGGTACAACGCAAAAAGGAGAGGGAATAGTGGCCAGCCTTGTAGGGTGCCTTGTGCAATTGGCAACAGGTCGGAGGACGTTCCGTTGCCTTGCACGAATGCTTTGGGAGCCTGATATATGCAAATTACCCATTTTATAAAACCCTCCCCAAACCTGAAGTGACGTAATGTATCAAAGAGATTGGACCAGAGCACGCGATAAAACACTTTTCTTCCTGACCTATGTATGACATCCATGAGGTGGAGAAGTCTTTTGGTGTTATCTCCCCCCTGTCTCGTGAAGATAAAACTAGCCCGGTTCGGGTCTATCAAGTAATTAAACTAGAGAGGTGGCCCCACTATCCAAGGGAACATGGCACTGTAAACCAGATAAAACTTCCCGTGGGTGAATAAGGTAGCACCAACACTTTTACCTACTAGCAGGGCAACTTTACTACACAAACACCATTCACACAATCAGTGCATTCAAAACTTAATGTCAAAAATATACCCTAAATTGAAATGTAGCGCTCAAAATGGTTTTTATTTTTCTTTAAAAAACTCTGTAATCCAGAGTGTTAATTAAAATTTTAAAGCATATACAGAAAATCAATAAAGTTCATACATAGCGTACAATAAAAACCATAATTCAGTGCACACTAATATTAAAATTCAGTGAAAACACTACAAAAGTGTTGGTGCTACCTTATTCACCCAGGGGAAGTTTTATTTCTCTACTGGGTCTATCAAGCCCGCTATCAGCGGGTTCAGTCGGGCTGCCAGAATTCCAGCAAATAGTTTTGCATCAATATTAAGTAGGGACATGGGCTGGTAGGACTCTTTTGGATCTTTTGCTGACTTAAGTATTACCGATATCGAGGCTTCTGTCATAGAGTCGTGAGGGCGCCTGTCTACAGGAAAGAGTTAAACAAACGTGCTAAAAGGGGTGCTAACTCTGTGCAAAATATTTTATAGAATTGCGGCATGAATCCGTCAGGGCCCGGTGCCTTGTGCAGTTTAAGGTGTGTGATTTTCGTAATTACCTCCTTGACTCGTATTGGTTGCTTGAGTAGGGCTGCGATTGCCTTCGGCAGTTGAGTGGTTGGAATGTCTTGCAAATTGGAGTGGGATTCAGTATGAGGGTTTTTCCTGCTCGGGGTATAGGGTCTGATAGAAATTTCTGAACACCTCTACTATTTGCTTGTCTACTTGCACTTAGTCGCCTGAAGGATTTTTGTTTGAACGAGTCGATGCCGCCACTGTCCTAGGTCGGAGCCTTTGCGCCAGCATCCTACTGCATCTGTCACTGCTCAGGTTGAATTTGTGTCGGAGTCTGAGGAGAGCATATTGTTCCCGGACTGCTGCCAGGGACGCGTTCCCTACGTCATTCGTACTCAAGTAGTCTAGAAGTCGCGTGCGAATAGACTCCACAACCGCCTTGGATTGCAAGAGGCTTTCCTGTAGCCACCATCTAGGCAGACTCAAAGGATAGATGTCTGTTTGCGATGTAACCGTAATCATGGCGTGGTCCGATAGGGAGCGTGGCTCAATGGAGGAGTCTCGCTGATTTGGCGCCAGCACCGTTGAAGCTAAAAAGTGATCTATACGCACTTACATTTTGTGTGCCGCTGAGTAAAATTTATAGTCTCTATAGCAGAGAAGGACCCCAACTGTGCAGACCACTAACTCAAGCGGTCGTAAGAGGAGTCCTTAACCAGGTTAAGGTCCCCCAACCAAGATAGCTGCATCCGAGGATGCCATCACCTCCCCTAGGGCATTGATAATGAAAGACTTTTGTTGTGTGTTGGGTACATATGTTAGCATGGATAAAATGAGAAGTCCCCCACTGGATTTTAACCGCCAGCAGCCACCCCCTGATTTCTGTTATATTGGAGACTATCTTGCCGCTAAATTTTGCGCTTAAGAGAATTGCAACTCCATTATTTTTTAATGTGTTGGAAGACCATAGCTAGTAAGGGAACCTTTGGGAGCGCATGCAGGTGGTATCTCGCTGCAGAAGGTGCGTTTCTTGGAGTAGGCATCAGAGAATTTCTTTGGTTCTACACCGGTCATCTATACGGAGCAATTGGATGATCGGCAAGTAAAGAATACCCAAACACCGGTATTAGCTAATCATTTACAACAGGTAGAAAATTCTATAGGACCTGTATCTCTAGTCCCCACTGATATGCCTGACATCGTGCAAATCTCAAATAGGACCAAAGCTGACACTGTTTTGAATGTCTTGTGTTGGAACGTAGCGGGTCTACAGTCAAGGCTAGGCGATGAGTACTGGCTGCGTGTAATATCTGACCAAGATGTAGTAATGTTTCAAGAAATATGGGCAACACATGAATTACACATAGAAGGGTTTCACTGTTTCGGTATAACTGCACCCAAGCCTAAATTTGGCCGTGCATCGGGGGGTCTGTTCCTTGGGATCAGCATTTCTTCTGGAGGGAGCATCAAGGTTATACCTACCAACAGTTGTAACATCCAAATATTGAGATATAAAAAGGAGATTTCCTTTTTATTTGATTAACTTTTATAATAATTATTTTTATTCTATTCCAAATAGGAATTTTATTGAGCTTTTTAACCATATCTCTAATTTAGACAGACAGCAAGGCTCAGATGGGGCTATTGGGATCCTCTTAGGTGGCGATTTTAATGCTAAACATTCATCTAAATTGTATGGCGTGGACATACCGATCTCAGACCCTGTTTTACGCAGGGGTGCGGAGCTGGAAACCTTCCTGAGCCAACATATTCTTATTAACGACATGGAAGTTGTGGGTGTTTCATCCGCTACAAATTATCAAGCACCCACTTTTAGAGGAAGGAATTGCTCCTCAACTATTGATTTTATTTTTACCTCCCCTTGTCTCGCAGACCGTTTATTGGCTGCTGAGGTTACCGCTACAGATTATGGGGACCATAGCCCTCTTAAAATAGCCCTGAGATTAGCATCCCGCCCCGTGTTCATTAACGAAGGTGGGGCAAGGGATATAACACCTTCAACTGATAATCTAAGATTACAATGGAGGGGTGTTGACAGTGGTAAATTGGTCCAGACATTAGCAGAGGAGAACATGCATCTAATTATCTCATGCTTATAGATTGATGAACCACACCCAAGGGTGATTGAGGATTTTACCAAACTTTGTTTGGAAATTAAAATCCTTTTGTCAGAACCAATCCGCCAGGTAGAAAAATATCTGAGGTGGTTCAATCATGAGTGTTCGGAGGCTAACAGTAATTTACGCAAGGCCTTAACATCTAATCCAAGGGGTACAGCAAATGTGAGAATAGCTAGGCGGAGGTGTAATGGTAGGCAGACAAAATATTGAGTTTTAAATATCGACATACAATAATGTTGATGTTTAAATATCGAAGGGACATAATCTAAAAGGTAAGTTATATCGATATGTTTAATATCAATGTCAGTAATATCGATGTTACTAATATCGATGTTACTAATATCGATGTTAGTAATATCGATGTTACTAATATCGATTTTTGTATGATTTTTATGTATATTATGTATTTATTATGTATTTAATTTTTATTTATGTAATTTAAGTAAATGTTGTATTTTAGTACTGTAGCGGGTTCTGGGTTTATAGGGGAATAGGGTGCGAAGTAATTTAATTATAGTAACTTAATTATTAAATATTAGGAATTATAAATTAATTTTAATTAATTGGTAATTAATTTTTATTATTTGGTAATTAATTTTAATTTGATTGATAATTATGTTCTATAGGGGATTATGGGTTTATAGGGGAATAGGGTGGGAAGTAATTTAATTATACTAAATTAATTATTAATTTTTAGGAATTATAAATTAATTTTATTAAATTGGTAATTATATTTTATTAATTGGTAATTAATTTTAATAATTGATTAATTGATAATGATGTTCTGTAGCGGGTTATGAGTTTATAGGGGAATAGGGTGGGAAGTAATTGAATTATACTAACTTAATTATGAATTTTTAGGAAATATAAATGAATTTTAATTAATTGGTATTTAATTTTTATTAATTGGTAATTAATTTTAATTAATTGATTAATTGATAATTATGTTCTTTAGCGGGTTATGGGTTTATAGGGGACTAGGGTGGGAAGTAATTTAAATGTAATTAAGTAATAATTTATTTTAATTCATTGTTTTGTTAATTATAATATTGTTAATTAATTATTAATTTATTATTAATAATTGGTATTTTTTATTAATTTATTTTTACTTAATTATTTATTACTAATCATGTTTTTAATAATTATGTATTGGTATTTGTAAATAGTTTGTTTATTTAATAATTAATTTTTGTATTATTTTAAATTATTAATGTATTTATAAGTATGTTATTTTAGCCCTACGCTATCCAACACTTTCCCTACTGTTGCACTCTCTGGAGTGGGAATAGTAATTTTTACCCCTACTCTATCCAACACTTTCCCTACTGTTGCACTCTCTGGAGTGGGAATAGTAATTTTTACCCTTGCGCTATCCAACACTTTCCAAACTGTTGCACTCTCTGGAGTGGGAATAGTAATTTTTACCCCTACGCTATCCAACACTTCCCCTACTGTTGCACTCTCTGGAGTGGGAATAGTAATTTTTACTCCTACGCTATCCAACACTTTCCCTACTGTTGCACTCTCTGGAGTGGGAATAGTAATTTTTACCCCTACGCTATCCAACACTTTCCTACTGTTGCACTCTCTAGAATGGGAATAGTAATTTTTACCCCTACACTATCAAACATTTACTTACATTTTTTTATTTGTTTTACATTTTTATTAATTTTTATTTGTATTATTATTTTATGTGAATACATTTATTTGTAATTTATAATATTTTTATTTATTTATAAATTATTAAAATTGTTTTTAAAAGTTAGTATCAAGGAAGTATATACTATGTATTTTATTTATATTATTAATTATTTTTTATTAAATTGTGTATTGTTTATTAATTTTAAATATTATAACATATTTGTAACTATATTTATTACATTTATAAGTATTATTTTATTTATATTACATATTTTCATAATTAAAAAAAACTATATTTTTTAAATAACGATATTTTTGACATCGATATTTTTTTAATATATTTTTGTACTTACCTTGTTAGAGATAGCATGTCGATATTTTTATAATCGATATTTTTGTTGCAATATATTTGTAGGTAGATATTTTTGTAATCGATATTTTGTCAGAGATTCAGGTATAATATAGCGATAAGTGAGCGGAAGGGCGCCCTCCTTAATAATCGTTAGGAAGCCTTATCTGAGGCAGCCGGTATGAAAAAGGGTAAAATATTCTGGTACGCTGTTAGGGACTTGCGCTCCATGGGTCAGCTACTAACACTCGTTAGCTGTACTATCTCGAGCAAGTCGTGGGAGCCATTTCTCTAAAATGTATGCAACGCCCTTACAAGGATCAGATCAGTATGAACCCGGCCAACTATCTAGCTTGCAAATTACCTTGTCAGATGTGGAAGAGGCAATCAAGCAGAGCCTTGGCAATAAGGCTCCTGGCCCAGATGGGCTGCCCATAGATTTAATTAAATGGAAACCAGAGTTCTGGGCCTCACTCCTTCTGAATGTTTTTAATAATCTACCCCACGCCCCTTTGCCGAGTACCCGGCCATGAGTACTATAGTATTGATAGATCTGAACCTATTAATTACAGGCCTATTTCCTTGCTCGATAACACCCTAAAGATACTGGGCAGAGTCTTATACAATAAGATCCTAAAGTGGTCAGAAGAAAGTTGCATTTTAGAGCCATGCCAACTGGATTTTTTTCGTAGCAAGGTCGGGACCACTGAACAGTGTTTAAATCTTAACCTGGTCATTGGGAAATATACCATCGCCCGATCCTCACCAGTCTATTTGGCCTTTATGGACCTATCATCTGCTTTCGATTTAGTTAACAGGTCCAAGCTCTGGTCCATTTTATTGGCCTATAGACTGGATGAGTCATTGGTACATTTTCTGGCCCATCTCCACAAAGATCTTAAAGCCCAGGTTAGGATCGGCAGAGGGGGTGAGGTCTCGGGAGCCATCAGGGTGGGCAAGGGAGTTAGACAGGGGTGTGTTTTGGCACCCCTGCTTTTCATTATCTATATTAATGGACTGAGTAATTCCCTGAAACCCTCGACCCCAGATGTCCCCAGAATTAATGGGAAACTATTACCGGTACTATTATACGCAGATGATGCGGTTCTCATAGGCCGCACTCCAAATTCTCTGCGTATTTTAGTTAAGACCTTTGTAAATTATATGGGCAGTCTAGATCTACGTGTTAATTAAAAAAAAAAAATGATTATGTTGTGAGGGCCTGGAGAGCGCCAGCTCAATTCTATAACTGTAGGTAATGATAAATTGACGTCCACTGGTACCTTTCCCTATCTTGGGATGGTCTTTGCTGTGAACGGCTCATAAACTGAGCATTTGGCTCACTCCATGAGCAAGTTCTCAAAGGCCATCAACTCCGTCCTCAGTCTCCCCCGGCCAAAGCAAACAGGTGCTATTTTAGCTATTTAAAAGAAATTTAAACTGCAATGTGTTCCATTAGCTACGTATGGGGCTGAGATCTGGGGTATTGCGAATAGCCACTGCATCCAGCAGGAAGAAAACAGGTTTTGCAGAAAGCTGCTGGGTGTTCCAATTTCTACCTCTCAATATATTTGCCATAGGGAACTTAACCTAAATTATATTAATGATTTTATCAATGCTCGCCCTGCTCTTTTTTGGTTATCAGTCTGGAGGAAACAATCCGCATATCTAACTAGAAAATCATCTGCGACTGTGTTAAATGTGAGAGAGGAATGGATATTCCTTGGCTGTCGGGGGTCAATCAGAGCCTCCGCAGTATTAACAAAGGTAGCCTCTTTTTAAACCAGAGCACAGCCGAAACATTCCATAAAAATGAGTTAAAAAACGCACTCTACACATTATATAACACAGGAAGGATTTGTATGGAATCGAAGAAATCCTCTGTATTAAGTTATATGAGCATAGAATTGTACAGGCATCCTTTGCCAAAATATCTCACTTTACCTATGACTTATTGGGAAAGGAGCCTTTTATTTCGTTTGAGAGCGGGCAGTGTAACATTTTTGCTATGTTTCCATTTTGGCTATCAGCCTAACCTTGATCACACCCCATGCCCTTGTGACGGAGCGAGTGCACAAACTGATTTGCATTTCTTGTTCCTTTGTAATTATTGTTTAAAATATGTGAAATGGTTTTTAACCCCTTTTAAAAAAAAGCAGAGACCTGTTTCCCTGGACAACGCCTACCAGTGGCTGCTTTCTTTAAATAATGAAGAATTGGTTTTTCGCACTAGCACTTTTTTGAAAATTGCCACCCGGGCTCGTAAGATGACGTCCAACCTCTGACATTTTTATCCCTGTATGAATACCTTGCCAAACCAATTGATGAACTGTTAATGATGCATTATTATAAACTGTCTAATCTATTTTGATATGGATTTTATTATTATTATTGTACAACTGTCATCTTACTGTGCTTTCATGGATTTTTGAAATCCGAGTAAAGTTATTTTGAACTTGAACTTGGAGTAGGCAAATGTCACCATTGGAGCTCTCCAGAAGGGACAAAATAGCTGTGCCCTTTAGTGGGTGGTTGAGGCCTCGAACATTGAGGCTTACAATCTTCAACTCTCTACTTATATTTCACTTGAAAGGAACATATAGGTGCCCTGTCCCTGACTACTACTCTGATCTACGTGAAGTTTGTGCGTAGGAAAATGAAAAAAGGGTTGAAAGCTCAACGAGAAAAAACCCCAACAACCCCAAACAGCACTAAACGTAGCAAACATTTAGCAAACAGAAGCTGACGTCAGTCTGGAAGGTAGGAGAGCCGGAGGAGGCATGGGCCGGCCGTTGTATGGTTGCCCTTGACATCTCCAGCCACTGGGGTCTTCCGGCTATCGCTCGGGTAGGGACTAGTGCGAAGCTTGGGCGTCACTCTGACACCATCCATGTCAGAGTCTCCCAGTGCCCAAATTGATCCGTTCAGGGTTAGACCGGCCGGTCCGGTGAGCCGGCAAGAGTGTTGATTACTGCTTTTTGCTCTTTGGTCATTGTTTCTGCGTCCAGTACATGGCTAGAGGGGAGCCCTCCCACTCTGTGCCAGCGGGATTCCTTGTTCTTAGGGCCTATTGTGTGCTTGCCATTATCCTCACGTGTCAGCTCTTCAATGAGACCCAAAACCTCTTGTGCCTCTTATAAGGATTTGATCTGCCTCAGTTTGCCGTTGTACCGGAATATAATGTGGAAGGGGTGCCCCCACAAGTACGAGATCGCCCTCTCCCCGAGATGCAGTGTGACGGTTTGGAATTCCCTGCGCTTGTAAAGCGTGGCCAAAGAGAGATCATGGAAGAACAGCAGAGTGTGCCCTCAGAATTGCACTGATTGGACACTTTTTGCACGGCCGATAATAGATTCTTTGATTTGAAAGTTGTGTACATACACTAAGATGTCCGCCAGGGGAGCTTTAGCACTTATCGGCAGTCTGACGTGGTGTACATGATCAATCTGGATGTCCGAGCTGCATTTGTCGACCAACACATGTCGAAATAGAGCATGAACATATGATTAGATATCTTCTTCTGCTTGAGTTGGCACACCCCTGATGGGTACATTGTTTCTCCGTGATCGATTTTCCATCTCCTCGCCTTTGCCGATCTCTTGCTCTCATAGAGTCGCGGCCCAGTCCCCCATCTCATCCAGGTCCTTTCAAACTTCCGTTAGGTCCACTGATAATTGGCTATGCATTGAGTGCAGATCTTCCTGGAGGGAGGTAAAGAGTGTGGTCATGAAGGCCTTGGTAGCGGGGCTGTCTTTCGCGTCCTCCTCTTCCTGCTATCCCTCTTCTCCCATTTGCATTCCAGATGGGGGAGAGGACGTACCGCCCCTGGATACCTCCCCTATCGCCCTCCGGTGAACTATACTGCTCCTAACATTTGTGGCACCACTGAGGACCAGGCTGTGGGTGGAGCGAAGCTCTTGGTCTTAGTAAAATGTAAAATGTCGGAATTTGTAAAGCGCACAGCTACCTCCACCGGAGGTGTCCTGGCGCTGTCCGTATACCGCTTAGGAACCCTTCCTGGCTTTCCTGGGAAATGTCCACTCCTGGGCACCCCCCAGGTGCAGCCAGGCATCCCAGCGCTTTTGGGGCCGTTGTGGAGACTAAGCAAGCTATTGCCCAGAGTTGCAGCGTGGGACCCATGATCAGAACAGGCACTGAGGCGAGAATATCCAGTCAGGGGAATTAATGAGCCGGAGACCCGCCGAGACGGGAATCGAACCCTGGTCCCTGGCCAGAGCTCTGCATCAAGGTCTGCCTGCTCTAACCATTGAGCCACACTTCTCCAGTAAGATTGATTTGTGACCCCTACGTGCCAACAACCCGCACGCCAGCTGCCCCCTCCAGTGAAAGAAAGCTGTAGCACTGGTTGCCGGCAAATAATATGTGAACAGGTACTAGAAGAAGAAAAAAACACACTTCACTGACACAATAAAAGCGTGAGAGACCAGGACGAGCATGCAGATGGGGAGACGGCAAGAAGTGACAAGGGCTTTTTTTTCTCCTCACAGGCAGGATTGCTGTGGCACTGCGTGGGAGGGGTGGTCGCGGGTATGCAGCATTGTGTGTAACAGGTGCTCAGGTCGGGGTCTGCCAGCTCGTATGTGTACCGTAGAGGGGGAGACACGTGTGAGGCTATATCCAGGCATCAATGGAGGCTGGGAAGGGCGAGGTGAATGGGACATTGAAAAACAGGGGTTGATGAAATAGTGTGAGGGAAGTGCTTGGGGCAGATGTCTTGTAACAAGTCCTCCGAAGTATGCAGCGATATCGGCAAGATTTAGGAGGCCATAGAAAGTTAGAGCAGAAAGGACTGTGGGCTGCTGCAGCCAGGTACAGAGGAGGTGTGGAAACTAGATATGGCCACTCATTTATATGGGGAGCGGTGCCCTATAGTGCGACGACAAGGTAGAGTGTGGGCACACTGACGCACACGGGTGGTTGGGGGAGGCAGCCGGGACAGTAAGACGCACAAGACCAGTGAGCCACGCTGCAGCAGTAGAAACGTGACGGCACCTGTACACGGCTCTCGAGCAGGTTGATCTTCAGGGCCACCTCTTCCCGCATGAAGATGTCCGGGTAGCGGGTCTTGGCAAACAGTGCCTCCAGCAAATACGTCAACGAGTAGGTGAAAGTGGTGCACTCCCGGCGCTGCTGTGTGGAGAGAAGGACAGCTTCAGCCAGGGGTCACAGTAAGAGCAAAATCACCGGGCCACATGCAACCGCCAACATAAATGATAGCCACGCGCACCCACTCACAGCAACATCAATAAGAGCATAACACTACACATTCCCCGGGCCACATATAAAAACACCGGCATAAATAATATCCAGGCACACACACAATCAATGAGAGCAAAACACCACACACTCCACGGGCCACATGCAACCACCGCCATAACTAGCATCGAGGCGCACCGACAGCAACATCAACAAGAGCAAAACATCACACACACACACACACCGCTGAGCCACCTACAAATACCAGAACAAAAGCAACGAGTCACACCATACATCAACATCCTCTCGTACACGCAGCAACAACAGCACCAATAACTAGAAAAGTATGGAGCAGTGGACTCCAAGCACATAGCAAAACTAGTATTAATACTAGCAAGATGAACCATACACACTAGGCCTCGCACACACAAACGACAGCACGACAAAGCCACACGCATTACCAGGTGAAAACACCAGTTTTAACTGCGACATCTACCATCCAAGATTCAGCGGGCACCATGCTCACTGCCCAGCACTACCAGGTTCATACAGCACGACCTCACAGATGCCTACAGTGCAGGGGAGCGTCTCCCTTTATAGAGGGTGAAGTACCGAAAAAATAATCACAACCCAAATAGAGCTATACTTACTAATAGCCCATATACCAATTACCAATAATCAGTCAGTTGGCAGTGTTGAAGGTCCAATCGTTTATTAGAATGAACAAACTCTGCCAGAGGAGCTCCTTGCGACCTAACCCCACGAGGTCCGCCAAGAAGACTGCTGGCACATAATCAGTGCATCACATATATACTGTTACGTTTCGTAGCCGTTACCTAAGATGGAAAAATACAGGCTGGTACAGGTTGGTGCAAAGGAAAGACCATATATGGAACACAAAACCACTCAGATATAGCTCAGCTCGTTATAGCAAGGTCAAGAGGGTGACTCCCTTCTGCTAACTCCGAGGGAGTCCGAACAGCGCTCCCCTGGAATGTGCTTGCCCAATCTACCCCCACCTATAGCCTTGACAGGCCTAACGTGCAGAAACAACAGTTTGCTACAGTTGTGCTATTTCACAGGGGAATGGATCTCAAGCATGGTTATTAGAAAAGGGTCGTGTTAGTGCTGAATGCTGAAAGCAAACCAGGCCACAAAATGGCGCTGGTCGGATCAGCCTGAGTTATGCATATTAGCTAAAATAACGTGCAACAAAGTGTATGTGAGTCCTAAAACTTTCACGTGTGTCAGCATATTAGTGTTCAAAGCTTTATATTTGCATAATAGCTGAACCACGCTAATTACTAATACTAACTACATGTTTCACTAGGCCCAGATCGGATTCTGGTTCCTCAAACCCTCCTTTTAGCGTGATGAAGCTAACTAACAGGAAGTACTAATCCTGGAAGACTTCCTCGTCAATGGCCATCAACTCACGAATCTCCTGTTGGAGCATCTGAGTCTTAGTGGGACCAGATGAGGGGGTGATCATAGCTGTTATTCTCGTAGCACAATAAGAACAGCATGCCGGCCCACACTGCATACAGAGGCAGCAGGTGAACAGGATACCGGCTGCTCCAGCAACTATCATCAGTAGTTTCCAACCCCATGTGGACAATAACCCCCAGAACCAACCAGAAAGGGACCAGGACCCATTCTCAACATGCATTTCTGCTGCGATGTAATCTCTGAATAGCCAGATGGACCGTGGGGGCGGAGTCTGGGATGTAAACACAGCAGGAGCTGCCGATCACTCGACATGCTCCTCCCCGATCAGCCAGGATGACGTCAAGAATCATCCGGTTCTGGAGCGAAACGAGTCTCGTGGCCTGAAGCTCTACAGTGATATTAGTCATGATATCTGTGGTGATATTCATGACATTTTCCACTATCCTGGACAAACGTCTTATTTCCCTACTATTGAAAATCGGCCCCCAGAAAGGGACAAATCCTTTCGTAAAGTCCGTGAACTGTTGCAGAGAGGTGTCAGTCTGATCAACTTCTGTCATGTCGAGCTGTCTTCGTTGTCTAATGGAGACTGGTTTCGCACTATGGAGCTGGTGTGTTTTATGATAGTCTGATGGTGCTATATACACCGGGGGGTACAAGAAGGATAAGTAGCATTGTCCTGCCCACCTCGCGGTAACCAGGTGTAAGCATTTTTCCCGCAAACAAAATACACATTTGGTGGGGTCAACAATGGAGGGCTACTGAAAATTTTCATCCTATAGGTGTAATTGCAAATGCTATTTCCAACCTGTACATGTCCCATACCCTGGACACAGAAATCGGAGGTAGTATTCAAAATGGGGACAGGCATCGTGCGTTCACTAGTGACATTTCTGGCAACAAAATGCTGAAAATACTGAGAATGATTGAAATTAGCAAAG
The DNA here is from genome assembly GCF_964261635.1 of Lissotriton helveticus. Lineage (NCBI taxonomy): Eukaryota > Metazoa > Chordata > Amphibia > Caudata > Salamandridae > Lissotriton > Lissotriton helveticus. Next base: position 315,458,118 of record NC_136072.1, on the reverse strand, counting down.
TCATAAAGTTTGTCCTGTAGCCAAGTACTGTTCTCATTAGCAGTATACAAATTCATACAAGCTTCGGGGTCCAGTGATCCCTCTCCCCCGTTTCCAGCTGGGTCAAATCCCTGGTGTGTCACTATATAACGGTAGGATCATATTGTAGTCCTTCTCTGTGTATTGTTTGGGGTTTTCTACATAATGATTATACATGGCAGAGAACATTTGAAACCATGCTTCGCAGCTTCCTAAGTAGGACAAAGGCAGAGAGAGAAACAAGTCGTGCTTATGCATCACTGATGGTAAGAGCCCACAAACCCAACAGTCAGTCATATTAGTGGTACTGTGTGTTTGTTGGAGCATCTCTACAAATACATTCTTGGCATAGGTCTGGCGGTGTCTTTGTTTATGTGGTGCTAAGGTGAACATCAAATGTTCAGGCGGGGCAGTGGTAGAGGGCATCATAGCTTGCATGGGGTACTTATATTCTAGATATATGAAAACACTCATAAAGATGGCTAATATCACAGTTATCACTAACACAAAGGCTATTTTTACACGCATGGTCCAAGTGGAAAACATTGGCTCATAAAATGGAAGATAACGCGGTGCAATAGGACGTTCTTCTTCAAGCACAATACGACCAAAAGGGTACATTCCTAACTAAAAGTCCAAAAGTAAACTCGGGCACAGCAGTCCTTCCTGCCAGAGGGTTCTTCTCCCTGTGTCCGTCAGAGTCTCACAGGCAGACTCCTATCGTTCATCTCAAAAGAATCAAAGAACTTGATGTACAACCCAGCCGATGTTCCGAGGGTAAGTCTTTCGTTCTGAACAGAGCACAATAACAAAAGTTCCAGCTCTCAACGTGTTCAGTCCAGTGTCCCACTCAGTACCTCAGACTTGAAATCTAGCAAACCCTTTCTACTCAAGTCTTTCCTTATCTCCTAACAGTGTTGTCTGAGGCACCGTGATGTTTTCTTGGCCGTAGGTTGTATCGCACATGACCCGGAATTTCCTGATCTGAGAACAGCAAAGTAGGCACTTTCTTTTCATTGGAGCCTCCGCTCGCAGAAATATCAACCACGGGATTAAGGGCACTTGCGGATTCAGCTGAGACCGGATTGCCCGATCTCGTCACTCCTTCTTCCTGCCTTTTCTCTGTTTCGCAGGCGTCGGAAAAAGGGACAAATACAGTGGCTCTCTCAGTTTCCTGGGCCAGTATTTCACCAGATTGCAGCTGATCATAGGGAAGCGGAAGTGGCAGTTTCTTCAGGTGGGAGACATGAACCCAGTGTTTTCTCCTGTCTACCTTCACTGCCGTCCGCGATACAAGTAATATCTGGTGTGGCTCCAACCACCTAGGGGCCAAGCTGGTATCTCGCTCGTACTTCTTGACCAGTACCCACTGGCCAGGTTCCAATCGGTGTCCGGGGCCCTCTGGCGGAGGCTGCTGTACAGATGCTACCTGCTGATGAATAGAACGGAGGTCTTTAGTCAACGTATACAGGTAATCGATCAACATAGGATATTCAACATCAGAAAAAGATCATGGCCTAGGCACCCCCCATGTGTTAGCTGGTCGCCCAAAGACAATCTCATAGGGAGAGAGACTAGAACGGGAATGAGGAGTAACTCTTAATGACATGAGAGCTAAGGCTAGGGTGTCAGGCCACTTCAAACCAGTACTTTCTTGGATCTTAGCCATTTTAAGGTTCAAAATCCCATTATATTTCTCCACCAGCCCTGCTGACTGGGGATGTCGGGCTGCTTGGAATTTTTGACGTATTTGTAAGCCATTGCAGACATGTTTAACTAGAGCCCCATGGAAATGCCCCCCATTGTCCGACCAAATCAAACGGGGCAAACCAAATCTAGGTAGAAATTCCTTCATTAGGGCCTTTGCTGTAGCCAGGGCAGTGTTCTCTTTAGTCGGGTAGGCCTCAACCCATTTACTGAAGGCACACACCACTACTAAGACATATTTCAAGTTGTTGACGCGCTCCATGTGGATATAATCCATCTGGAGTACTTCAAACGGTAAAGCTGGGGGTACAAAACTTCCACTCAAAACACTTTCTGCCTTCCCTGGGTTATGCTGTAGGCAAACCATACAGTATTGGACCAGACGGACAGCCGTCCTCTGTATGTTAGGATTATTCCATACCAGGTCCAACAAGGCACAAATCCCTTTTGCTCCTACATGGGCTGGGCCATGGGCCATAGTTACAACGGCTTGTACCAGAGCATTGGGCAGCAGCCATCTTTGTTTATCTGTTAAATCAACCCAACAATTATTTTCATCCAGTCTTCCTACTTCCTTCTCCCATCACTCCAAACCAGCTGGGGTTGCTTCCTTCTGTAATTCTTTCACACTTTCTATGGTATTATCGAACAGATCAGACTCTTCCACCCATCTAGCAGAAGACGTTACAAACATATTGGACATCATGGACTGCGCTGTCTGCTTAGCAATCTGATCTGCAAAAGCATTTCCTTCACCTACCTCGTCCACCACTGCCTTATGGGCACTACATTTCACTATGGCTAGCTTTTTAGGCAAAGTTAGGGCATCCAACAGTCGTAACACCAGGGGGCCATTTTGTATTTTCTGACCGTGGGAAGTGAGGAAACCACGTTCCCTCCACAGCCGCCCAAAGCTATGGGCTACGCCGAAGGCGTATTGGCTGTCCGTGTAGATGTTGACCTCTAATCCTTCACTTAATTCACAGGCTCGTAATAATGCCACTAGTTCAGCAGCTTGAGCTGATCGATAGGGAACTCGAGATGTCTCAACTACTGTTTTCAGTGTGGTGATTACATATGCAGCTGTTGTTGTGCCATCTGTTAACTTGAAACAAGACCCATCCACATACAATTCCCCTTGGGGGTCAGATAAAGGAATGTCTGTGAGGTCAATCCTACCCTTCGTTTCTTCCTCATTCCGAAATAGGCAATCATGGACATCATTTACATTTTCATTCGAAGGGAGTGGTCGCAATGTGGCCGGATTTAATGTGGCACATCGTGTAATCGTAATATGTGGAGCAAATAGTGTCAATTCATATCCAGTGAGGCGTGCACTTGTAAGATGCTGGGTCTTAGTTCTGTTTAGCAAGACATCTACAGCATGCGGCACCATCACCGTTAAACTACAATTTAGAACGAGTCCTTCTGATTGTCGGATGGCCACCGCGACAGCTGCTGTGGCCCTCAGACAGCTAGGAGGTGCTCTTGCTACGTTATCCAAGGTGGCCGATAAATAAGCGCAAGGTCTCTGCTTACCACCAAATGTCTGAGTTAACACTGAAAGCGAACAACCGTCGACCTCGTGCACGTAGAGTACAAAAGGTTTACGGTAGTCAGGAGTGCCCAAGACGGGTGCAGAACAAAGAGCAGATTTCAAAGAGTCAAAAGAGAGCTGACATTCATCAGTCCAAGGGAGAGGTTCATGCACATCTTTAGTTGTTAATTGCAACAAAGGTTTAGCAAGAAGAGAAAAATTAGGTATCCATTGGCGACAGTAAGAGGTGATGCCAAGAAAGGCACGAACTACACGCTGGGTGCAAGGGACAGATATGTTAGAGATAGTGAATGAATGAATAGCTTTATTTCGATATTTTGACATATCATAAAAGCATTACAATACAATGGTTAAAAATACATTTAAAATCTAGCAATAAAAAATCTACAAAAACAGTTATAAAACATTAATACAAGACATTTTGCTCAGGCGTACAAAGCGGGTTAGGAGCCAGATCCACTATCATTTTATTGGAGCAGGAGTTTCCTTGCAGTTCTTATCCGCCAAGCCCAGCCCAGAAATTTAGCCAGGCAACAGGCCAGCACAGGACGTGCATCAGCTCGTAGTATGCCTAAAGCCTCCAGATGCGATCTGGTTCCAAGGCTCCTGCATAGTTGTTTCAACCATCTGGACCTGGGCGCTTTGTAAGCAGGACACTCAAACAACAGGTGAGCAACGGACTCAGTTTTTTCTTCACAAAATGGGCAGTATGGAGTAGTTTGTAGCGGAGGCTTCCAGCTAGAAGTTAACTGCCCTAGAGGAAGGACTCCCACCCTGAATCTAAAGTACAACGATCTGTCCCACACGTTGAGGATCAAGTCCAGATATGGTTCTCTACATGGTAGCTCCTTAATTAGTAAAAACTCTGCAGCCGATCTGCAAAGATTAGGATTACTCAGACTTGCATTGGACGCCCATGACCAATAGAGTTTCTTAAGCAGCTGTTTTGATGGAGCCGTTCTGCTAACCCAAGCGTCCCCCAAACCTATATCATAGAGAAGGCGCTTAACCTCCCTAAGCCAGGCGACCTTGTGCCAGCCTGGTAAGGCAAGGAGTTCTCTTAGGGCATCAGCATAGCTACACAGTTGCGGTACATTCCAAATCCTAGCCCATAGTAAAAGAGGGCGTAACCTGACTTGGTCACTTATTGGACGTGTGCCTGTATCTAATAACAGGGGGAGTGTAGGGGTACTATGAGGCAACTTCATTAAATCTTTGTGGAAGTTGTTTTCGAGGTATGTTAAAGTATTAACCCTCTGTACACCCCACAGTTCTGCACCATACAATGCCGCACTTACCACCCTTGCCCTACATATGTCCAACAGAGCCCCAATGGGTTTTAAGGATGAGGCACGTTGTTCTCTTAGCAGAGCCCCTGTAACCCTCTTACAATTCAGGAAGATTTTTTGATGGTGGGGCTTCCAATTCATCGAGTCACAGAGTCGTATACCCAAGTAGTCGAACTCCGTTACCCTTTCTAGCGGGACTAAGTCTAGGACAGGGGGGATTACAGATTTCCTAGGAGGGTTCAGAACAAGGAACTTAGTTTTGCCTATGTTTATGGCTAAGCCCTTGATGTCACAAAAGTCCTTAAAGCTGGATAGCAGCTTTTGAATGCCTGCCGGGGTCTTAGAGATTAGGAGGGTATCATCAGCAAATAGGAGCGTGGGTATTTTTTTGCCAGCCAGGGAGGGAGCATCTGATGGATGTTGAAGAAGATGCTCAACCACTCCGTTCATATATAATGTGAACAGGGTGGGCGCTAGCACACAACCCTGGCGGACGCCCCTGTCTACAGAAATGGGAGCTGTTTTCTGCCCCTGGTCATCCCACCTAATCATAGCAAAGCTGCGTTCGTGGAATTTAATAAGCAATCCCAGCAGATAGAGAGGGATTCCCAACCCTTCTAGGACATTCCATAATTGGGCTTGTGGGACCAGGTCAAAGGCAGTCCGCAAATCTATAAAGACTAAATACAGACTGCCCTTACCCAATACTACCACTTTCCAATATAACATTAACAGACAAAATGTCTGTTCGATGGTACCTGTTCCTGGTCTGAATCCTGCCTTAAAATCCGATATTATCTGGTTTTCTTCTGCCCATTGGAGAATCCTACCTAAGATAACTTTGCCCGCCACCTTTTGGGTTGAGTCGAGCAGACTTATTGGGCGGTAATTGGCTGGGTCGTCCCGACAGCCTTTCTTAAAAATCGGGACGACCTCAGCACCCCTCCAGGAATCCGGTAGGGAACCACCCAAAACCGCCTCATTCAAAAGTGATGCAATTAGTCTACTCCACACACATGGATTTTCCTTCAGCAGATCGCCTGGAATGCCATCCGGGCCAGCAGCTTTGTTGGAAACAAGGCACCTAATTGCCCCCTCTACTTCCATTGCAGTAAAAGGGCAGTCATTAATAGATAAGCTAACCGGTGATCCGAGTGTCAAATCTATATTAGATTGTAAGGCGTCTGAAGGAACAGAATATAATTTAGAAAAATGGGCAAACCAAGACTCTCCTGGGATGTTGCAAGTCAATTGTGCATCAATGGGCTTATCCCTGGCTCTCAACAGGTCCCAAAACCCCTTAGAGTCTTTGTTGGAACTAGCCTCCATTAAGTCTCTCCAGAAGTTAAAATCATGTGCTTCCTTAGCCAAGGCTATGGTTTTTCTATGTACATTCCTAGCAAGTCTAATTTTCCCTGGATCCTTAGATTTCACCGCAAGGATGAGTTCAGATTTGGCAACCCGACAATCAGAAGAATACCATTTGTCTCTAGACTTAGAGACACCTTTCGTTGCGGTCCTAGGCCTCTTTTGCGGAATAATAAACAATTCTTTTAGGGCCGAAATGGTTTGTGTAAATGTCGCCAGAGCGGTATCATCAGAATTTTCCAGAGCATCTAAACTTGACCCTACTGCTGACATTATAGACTTTGCCTGTTCCATCCTGGCCTCATCAGCTACTACTTTTGCCCATTTTAACCTCCTGCCACAGTTTGAAGGAACAAGTTCATGAGATGTTTTCCAAACAGGGAAAACCTTGTCCAATTTCCTATCTTGCCATGGGGGGATGAGAGATAAAGACAGGGGATTATGGTCGCTATCACAAGATGATATAACTTCCATGTCTTGGTGGAACGGCCATAGATTGAAATTCAGCATAATGTAGTCAATTCTGGAGGTGTGTCCCACCCTATTATAAGTGTGCGCTCCTCCAGAATCTGAGTTTGAGCGACCATTTGTTGCTCTCAAGGCATGTTCCATGCAGAGTGAGTTAATGTCTAAAGCACTCTGCGTCCATTTATGGATCGGGTCTAGGGCAAGCCTGGGAATACCCCTTCTTGTGTCGTCATCCCAGCTGTCCAGGATGTCCTCACTTGCCAGAGGCTCAAAACAGCAATTAAAATCGCCCGCGAGAATTACATAGGAATCAGCGTTACAGGATTCAAGTTCGCTGTTTAATCCTGTTGATGGTACCGTTGAGACCCCTCCTCTGGCCCCCCTTAAGTATAAATTAAACACCTCAAGTTTCCTCCCCCCTTTACAAGATATTGATATTCTCTGGAGATCGGGGGATTGGGTGGATTTATGTTTTACACTTAAGCCCAAGGCAATGCTCACCCAAATAAGAAGGCCGCCAGAGGGGCGACCTTTACTGCCCTGCTGTTGGGTGGCGGGAACAAAATATGTTGTAAAGCCTACCCTATGCCTAGGTTCTATACACCAAGTCTCCTGTAATAGGCACAAACTAAAAGGATCAATAAACGAATTCCATTCTGGATTGTCAAAATTCCGGGCAAGCCCTGCCACATTCCAGCTTAGAATCCTTAGCTTTGTTCCACCTAAGGTAGCCTGTCTAGGCAAACTACCTGGTGTGTTGGAATCAGACTCTATCCCTATCACCTCTACAGCAGCTATAATCTGTCTTGGAAGGGGATCACTCTGTGATCGAATTAGGGCCCCAGAAACAGAGGGTTGACTACCATCCAGCGAGACATCCCGTGGCACAACAATCATTGGAGTAACATCTGAGGCATGCGCCACTACTTGGGGTCCTGGTTTGTTTATGGGATTTAAAGTCCCCACTTTAGGCAGTTGTGGAGCTATGCATTGTGAAGGTGCAATAGAATTAATGTCCTCGTAGTCTTGCAGCGGGACTAAGGAATTTAAAACCTTTACTGACACAGGGGAAACAGCTTGAGCTGGGAGTCAATCGACATCCTCGAGGCAGCCAAACCTATTCGTGGTCGGGAGCCCGAGCCATCGTCTTGATTGCTCCAGATTTTTGTCTTTATTAGAGTACCCCCTCCACGACCGATGGCGTACCAAGGACCAATCGCCATCCGTTGTGCGCGGGGGGTAAAAAAAGGACAGTGGCCTGGGTACAATAGATAGGCATTCACCCTCAGTAGGCCATGAGCAAATGTGGTGTGCTGTGTATGGATCTTCAAATGTTACCACTATACAGTCCCCGTGGCTAGATTTCTTTGTGGGACCCACCCAGGGAACTCGACGGACCATTAGGACATTGCCTTTCCGACCGTTGGAAATCGGTCTGTTCACGTTGAGCCAGTGCATGGTCTTGTTCTTCAACGACCAGTGATTCTCGTGCTGGTCGTTTTCAATCTGGGGGACACCCGTCAACACGACCACAAATTCATTAGCCTCCGGAGGGAGATCAATATATCCCCCTTGAAAATTATTCTTATTACGTGTGCCCTGGGTCAGATGGTAGGCGGTTTTACTGTCGTTATTTCTTCGGTGGGCGCCAACACTAGAACGTGCAGAAATTTGGGTAACAGGGGGCTTCAATTGTCTAGATGGAAGGGCAGCCAAACTATGCTCTGTACCTAATGTTCTAGGTTTGGGGACTGGCCGTGCAATGGGTGGTGGTGGTGGTGATGGGGGAATGGGTTGTACGACTGGGCTAAGGGTGGGGAAGTGGTTTGTATGGCTTGCGGGGCTGGGTCTCTCTCTATGAGACCTTGATTTTCTAGTCCACGCAAGCCAAGGGTAGCCAGTGCAATAATGCTTTTTTCCATCTCTAGCAAGTTATTTTCAATGCGTGACAGCCTCAAATCTAGAGGAGATAGAAGCTTCCTTAGAGAATCCCAGACTAGACCTATAAATTCCTCATCCCTCCCATCATGTCCCTCTATCTGAGAGCTATCTCCCTCATCAGTTATATTGGCAGATGTAGAGGCAGTTGTATTAGCCGAAATAGAGGCTATTCCCTCTACAACTGCCTCTATATGGGCCTGGGGCAAGGATGCACACTCTCCTATGACATTAATCACAGGTATACCACCCTCAGTAGACTGACTATTACTGTCTGTAGAGTTACATACAAAAATTGCAGAAGTTACCAAGGGAGAGGTAGTAGCTGACCGACTGGATACAGCCACAGGTAGATTCTGGTCATCGTGCTGGTGAGCCAGATGAGAGGATAAAACTGGGGTCAGTGGAATCGTACTATGATACACAGTTGGCTGCATTATTCCACAGGGTATGATAGCCGGGCGCTCTGGGGTTACAGCAGCTGCTAGATGGCCTAGGGAGGATTTTTTAGATTTAGCAAAATCCTGAGACAATCTTCGAGCAGCGGCCAAGTCCAAGGAAACACGGGTCTGTAGTTTGGAAATTTCATTATCAATAGCTAAATTGGTACGGGTAATGAAGTCATCCATGGGGCCATTAGTTTGCAATCCACTTTTAATGGCCCTGTTACGTGCAGCACGGGTACACATGGTTACCTGGAACAAGAACCCACCTCAGTAAATAAATAATAATAATAGGGGACGATGGTGCTATCCAAGTAACCAAGTAACCGGGCAAAGGGCCAGGGGGTTGGGCCAGTCCAGTCCTCTCCGTACTCGAACGGCCTCAAACCGCCCGCTCTTTGCCCGGTCTTCGCTCCGGTCGCTCCCGCGCGCTCCCGCGCAGCGGCAGCCCCGCCCAGTTATGTAGGATATTGACAGGGCAGGGGGCGTATCCGGCAGGGAGAGCGGCCACAGGTGTTCCGCGCAGGGACTCCTGGTCAACGGAGTCCCTGCTAGGCTGCTCGCAGCCCTGCCGGTGCGGGAGGGGTCAGTTAGTCTTCTCCTTTGCTCCCTCGACGGCTACTGGCGCAGCGGGACCCGCGGAGCGGGTCCGGCAAGTTACAGCGTCTTCCCCTCAACACGGGGCACCACAGGAACAGGCGATGATTCGAGTCCTCAACAGCAGGCACACAAAAAGGTTTCCCGCAGGCTGTAAGCACAAAGCAGCTTTTGAGCTGTCAGGGGCGTGTCCGGCAGGGAGAGCGGCCACAGGTGTTCCGCGCAGGGACTCCTGGTCAACGGAGTCCCTGCTAGGCTGCTCGCAGCCCTGCCGGTGCGGGAGGGGTCAGTTAGTCTTCTCCTTTGCTCCCTCGACGGCTACTGGCGCAGCGGGACCCGCGGAGCGGGTCCGGCAAGTTACAGCGTCTTCCCCTCAACACGGGGCACCACAGGAACAGGCGATGATTCGAGTCCTCAACAGCAGGCACACAAAAAGGCTTCCCAAAATGTCTTGTATTAATGTTTTATAACTGTTTTTGTAGATAGTAGTAATACGTTCAGGAGTCAAACGCCTACCCTCCTTCGACAGTAGATACCTAGGTAGGTTACCTCCGGTCAACAATATTGAAATTTGGACAGGGACACCTTATTCCCCTTCGCCGCCAAATGGTGTAACAATTTAACCGTGGCGTCCTTACAGCCTTCCTCAGTGTCGGAAGCAATCAATAAATCATCTACGTACTGTAAGAGTACGTTACCGTCAGGCAACACTAAGTCGTCTAACAGAGCTTTAAGGGCCTGACTATAGATGCTCGGACTTTCAGTATAGCCTTGGGGTGAGCGGCAAAATCTGAAGCTTCGGCCAGATAACGAGAATCCGAAGATCTGCCTGCTGTCAGGATGAATGGGGATACTGAATAAAGCATTCTTCAGGTCGATAACTGAGAAATATCGAGCAGTTGGTGGGATCATGGTAAGTATAGTGGTGATATCGGTCACCACTCGATACTGTGGTACTATGACCGTATTGACCTCCCGCTTGTCAATCACAAAGCGATATGCATCGACCTTCCCCTGGGGTCATGTCTCGGACGATTTCTTCAAAATCGGGAGAATCGGACTGTTACAAATATTGGCAGCTGTTTCCTCAACCACCCCTTTATCAATTAAGTCCTGGATGATCGAAAGCAAGGCTCGCTCGCCCGTCGGTGAGATCTTATACTGGGGTATGCGTGGCAATTTCGCACCCTTCTTCAACGTAATATGGACGGGAGGGAAGTTGCAGGGACAGTATCGAACTCAGGCGGGAGAGGCTCATTTTTGGCAAAACACTGTTTCATATTATCAGTGTAGGGCTGTATGGTCAAATAAACGCCGTCTGGAGAGCAATGGATTTTTGCATTAAGCTTTTTCAACATATCCAAACCCAATAAATTCTCACCACAATGGGAAGTTAGCAAAAATGGTGATTCAAGCGTAGCAGGACCAATCGTGAAGGGGAGAGGTTTAGAGATGGGGCTTACCATTGGGACTCCTGAAAATCCCACAGATACATTATTGCGCCCGGACAGAGCCGCCCCTGGAACCAAAGATCGAGCAACCGAACTGTTCATTGCTCCTGTGTCAATTAGAAAATTCTCAGAAGTCCCCATTAACTCCCCCTTCACATAGGGGCCTTGCTGATTGACTGGGATCGACACCTGACCCCTACTCTGTCCCTGGCTGTCCTATGGGTGCTCGTACCCATCCTGCTCGCAAAAGGAGTAATCCTCATTATAGTATTGTCTACTCTGAGGGTTGTCAAAATGGTTCCGTTCAGACTTGCCTTGAGCCGCCTCTTCCCTGTGCATATCACTCCGGTCCGGGCCACTCCGTCCACGGCCTCGGCCCCGAACCGCTCTGTTCTGGGCGAGTAGTAATGGACACTGAGCTTTCCAGTGTCCTTCCTGTTTGCAATATGCACACTGATGTAACCCTAACGGTTGGCCCGTGCCTGCGCCTCTGCCTGTGCCTCGGCCCGTCCCCTCCCCCCTGGATATGGGCCCACTGGCTCCTCTCCCTCCTCCTTGTCCTCGGACGACTTGCTGTAACAATACTCGAGTCTTAAGATCCTTAGCCTTCTTTTCTACTTTATCCTTGCTCTCATTCTCCCTATGCTCATAATATTGGGCCATGCTCAGTATCACAGAGGGGGTAGAGGTAGTCCAGGTTATCTTGGCGGCCTGTAATCGTGTAGAGATTTCGGTTGCCAAATTAGTTACAAACCTATTCACGAACAACCGGACCACACCTTCCGTTGCCAGATCCTGCCCACTAAAATCGATAAAAACTCCCTTGAACCGAGTGAAGAAGTCGGAAACACTCTCATCCTTCTTCTGTCTACAGGCTGTCAATTTATCCCAGTCGACCTTCCACGGGGGAATCAGTGTATGCATGTAAGCTATAATTTTCGCTGGTAAGGTGGTAATTTCATTCCTAGGCTTATCACCGGGTTTACGGTCTTGGTCCCAGTCTTTCAACTCAATCCAAGTTCCCCCAGCTCGGCAGCATGATCAGTGTCATGCACTTGCCGCCATATGTCAACTCGTACCAATAATCCGAAAAATAACTCGATATCTGCCAAAGTCATTACAGCCGAGGCTGCAGCTTCTGTCAGCTCCTTGTAGTAGGCGGTGGGGCAAGAACCTCACTCCTTTTCCACGGAGTGTACACCCATTGTTCCTGAAAACGAGCGTCTACCCTAGCTCTCACGACCTGATCAGCATTATCACATAGTTCAGGGATTTCGGAATGATAAATAGGGTGTACTTCTCTCATGGGGTGTTGGGACGCTTTATAAACATTCTGCCGCGATATTTCACTAATGTGTTGACATTCTTGTACACCTCCTCTGGGGCCATGTTAAATTTATGAGCCCAATCTCGGATGTTGTACAGTATTTGCGGTGCCAACCCATCATGGAAACATAGTTCCCAGGCCTCGATAAGATAGCAGGACATTTGGTATAGTGCATGCTGCTGCATAACTGGATCGAGATCTTTTATGGTACTCCACAAATCAGCTACCGTGTAGATATTGTTCCGCATCCACATAGCTGCCTGATATGCCACTGCTTCTTTCTCACCATATTCCACGGATCCCCTGGTAAATAATCGTCTAGCTTTCATCACACCGTGTTCTTTAACGGTGTGCGCCCCCTATCTCCAGGTGTCGTACTGGCTGATTGAGAGGTCCAGATGGGGCTCGGGCCGTTAAAACAACTCGAGAAGCCGCCGTGGGTGGTTGTACGCCCGGGAGAAGGGTAGCCATATCCCTCGATGAGGTAGCAGTGGCACCATTAGTACCTAGGGAGACGAGAGATACGTCTGCTTCTGGGGCGGAGGCTGGGGAAGCTGTGACAGGTTGGAGGGGCAGAGCAGGATATACGCGTTGAGGCGCATACGGGGGTGGGGGGCCGTGCATTCAACAAGTCCTCTATCTCATCTTCCGTCTCATTCGGAGTCACATAACTTCCATCTACTTGCAACCTAAACTGTCGGTCTGCATACTCGATATTCTGTTCAGTCTTATTTTTGTCATGAGCAATGGCTTTCTGAGTTACAGTCTGCCCTTGCTGTATCTTCATTAATTTCTCAGACCGTATGCGTCTCCGTTTTGCCTCTTTCTGCCATTTGTTAAGGGTATCAAACATGGCTTGCCTACTCCCTTTAGCGAACAGACGTTCCTGCAAATACTGGATCTTTTTCTCATCAAAAGATCGTGTCTTTGGCCACTGGAGTTCTACATTGTCTTTTGTGTATTTGTTCCATAACGTATTAAATAAGAGGGGTCCAATACCATGCTTACAATACATATCATGGCTAGGAGTTCCCTCCGGAGGGGCCGGTTGGCTTTCATCCAACCTTGTACCTCCTCGACCAGTACAGCCAAAGCATAGCTTACTGAAGCACGGCATTGCTCGTTTCCTAGACCGGTAGCTGAAAAGGAAAGGTATTATTCACAACACTCTCATACACATGGCCATGTTCTGTACTCAAATCCACTCTCACAATGTTGTCCAAATAGAACGAACATAAAACAACACAACAAACGCTATTTCCAAACAAAAGGTGGAGCCCGTCGACTCCCACCTATGGAGAACTCTTTCCAAATTTCAAGAAGACCCAAAGAAATCAAACAGCCTTGTCCTTAGACTGCCCAGAGATAGCCACACAGGTTCCTCAAAACCACAGATCACTCTACGGACGATCCGACGGTATTCATGGTTCACTTCCCGAACTATTCCGGCTGAGCCCGCTTTTTCAAGCGCCGCTCCGGATCTGTCTGGGTGCTACCCAATCTCAACCGCCGGCGTTTCCAAGGGTAACCTGGCCAGGTATACTTGTCCACAAGTCACACCAAGGCGTCTGGTTTTAATCTCTAGTTATTTCCAAAATCCAAAAACAGGAGCGTCTGCCCGTGCAGTCTCGATACTGCCCCGTCAGACCCCCTTCTCGAGTTCTCCGTGACCAAAAGTCACCAAATTCCAAACATCAAATTCAAATCCAAGGGATATCCGACATACAACAAGACGAATCACTCACTGGTGCACTAAGGTCTGATTGGGCGTTCTCCACTGCCAATTCCTGTGGACCAACGTGGTCCGTTCTCGGGTTACACCCGAAGGACTCCGGCGTGGGGTCACTAGCAGCCGAGCTCTCTTGATCGGGAGAGCGGAGCAGACCCCAATTCTTTGGCCAATCCTTCCCCCTGGTCAAGATTGCCCTTTCCAATGACCCGTCTTTTCTGAGTACAAGGGGACGACCCCAACGCGGAGTCCCGGCGGAGTCGCCAACTGTCGCCAACTGAAGTACCGAAAAAATAATCACATCCCAAATAGAGACATACTTACTAATAGCCCATATACCAATTACCAATAATCAGTCAGTTGGCAGGGTAGAAGGTCCAATCGTTTATTACAATGAACAAACTCTGCCAGAGGAGCTCCTTGCGACCTAACCCCACGAGGTCCGCCAAGAAGACTGCTGGCACATAATCAGTGCATCACATATATACTGTTACATTTCGTAGCCATTATCTAAGATGGAAAAATACAGGCTGGTACAGGTTGGTGCAAAGGAAAGACCATATATGGAACACAAAACCCCTCAGATATAGCTCAGCTCGTTATAGCAAGGTCAAGAGGGTGACTCCCTTCTGCTAACTCCGAGGGAGTCCGAACAGCTCTCCCCTGGAATGTGCTTGCCCAATCTACCCCCACCTATAGCCTTGACAGGCCTAACGTGCAGAAACAGCAGTTTGCTACAGTTGTACTATTTCACAGGGGAATGAATCTCAAGCATCGCTATTAGTTAGTACTGAATGCTGAAAGCAAACCAGGCCACAAAATGGCGCTGGTCGGGTCAGCCTGCGTTATGCATATTAGCTAAAATAACGTGCAACAAAGTGTATGTGAGTCCTAAAACTATCACGTGTGTCAGCATATTAGTGTTCGAAGCTTTATATTTGCATAATAGCTACACCACGCTAATTACTAATACTAACTACATGTTTCACTAGGCCCAGATCGGATTTTGGTTCCTCAAGGGTAAAGGCTACAGATCTTGTCACTGCACCGAGCACTGCCCTCCCGTGGTATCAAAATTATGCTAAACGATCACTTTCTGCCATTTGATGTATACATGTGTACAATAAATGTAGTAGACCTCAGGCAGGAGACTTGAGTTAACAGTAACTGTGGAAAGAGCAATAACTTTAGACTGCTGCTTTATTTCACCTTTTCCGTGGTGTGAAGTTTACGTAACTGTTTTATTGCGTTCGAATGAGCACAATGGGGCTTATTTACAAGTCCTTTGCACTGCCGGTGCTTCACTTTTTGTGTGGGAAAAAGTGATGCAGAGGTGGCGCAAGGGGACTTGTAAATGAGCCCCTATGTCCTGTTTCTCTGGCTCTAAAGCAGCTTTGCTGACCTGGTTCTCTGACTCTAAAGCAGCTCTGCTGACCTGGTTCTCTGGCTCTAAAGCAGCTCTGCTGACCTGGTTCTCGCCCTCTAGAGCAGCTCTGCTGACCTGGTTCTCAGGCTCTAGAGCAGCCCTGCTGACCTGGTTCTCTGCCTCTAGAGCAGCCCTGCAGACCTGGTTCTTAGCCTCTAGATCAGATCTGCTGACCTGGTTCACTGCCTCTAAAACAGCTCTGCTGACCCGGTTCTCTGGCTCTAAAACAGCTGTGCTGACCCGGTTCTCTGGCTCTAAAACAGCTGTGCTGACCTGGTTCTATGGTGGTTCTATGGCTCTAGAGCGGCTCTGCTGACCTGGTTCTTAGGCTCTAGAGCAGCTCTCCTGCCCTCGTTCTCTGGCTCTACAACAGCTCTGCTGACCTGGTGCTCTGGCTCTAAAGCAGCTCTGCTGACCTTGTTCTATGGCTCTAAAGCAGGCCTGCTGACCTGGTTCTTTGGCTTTAGAGCAGCTCTGCTTACCTGGTTCTCTGGCTCTAAAGCAGCTCTGCTGACCTGGTTCTCTCCCTCTAGTGCACTCTGCTGGCCTGGTTCTCTGGCTCTACAGCAACTCTGCTGACCTGGTTCTCTGCCTCTAGAGCAGCAATGCTGACCTGGTTCTCAGGCTCCAGAGCAGCTCTGCTGACCTGGTTCACTGGCTCTAAAGCAGCTCTACTGGCCTGGTTCTCTGGTTCTAAAGCAGCTCTGCTGTCCTGGTTCTCTCTCTTTAAAGCAGCTCTGCTGACCTGGTTTCTGTGGCTCTACAGCAGCTCTGCTGACCTAGTGCTCTGAAAAAGGGTGGGGTTTTTAGTCAAATAAGACTGTGTTGCGAGAGCCCCACCTTTTTTTTTTAATGCTGGAGGATGCCCCCTGTAGTTCTGGTGGGTATAAACAGAATGTGTTTTTGAAAGTGCCAAGGAGATCTTTGTGAGGAAGTAGAGGTAGGTTGAGGGCATGCATAAGTTTTAGCAGAGCACGTGCATATGTTTGTCCTGCGTGCAGAGAAAGGGAGCAGAGCACATGCATATGTTTTGTCCTGTGTGCGGAGAGAGGGAGCAGACAGCGTGCATATGTTTTGTCCTGCGTGCGGAGAGAGGAAGCAATCGCGCAGAGCCATAAGCGTGCACATCTTGTTTAAGCCGTACGCGCACATCTGCTGTGTCTTCAGCTAAGCTGTTCGACAGACGTATGCGTCCACATGTCCTGTCTTGAAAGCGTGCACATATCCTGTTCCCCTTCGCCCACCAAACCGACATCAGTAGGTCTCGCCAAGGCATGCAGCGAATCCGCTGCGTCGCTAGGCGAGACCTAACAAGGTGTGCAGCACATGCGCTGCGTTGCTAGGCGAGACCTAAAAAGAAGCGAAAACAACAGTTTCCTGAAAATTGTATACTATTGTCTGCGTTACTAAATGTCATGTTTGAGAACACACTGGACAAGAATCACGTGTCAGTTTCACACACCGACTCGGTGAAATGCACTAAAGGTATCAATACAACTAAAAAATTCAGTTGAAATGTTGTCTGCAAGGCTCACATCAGTCGTTTCTAAAAGGCTATCTAGCTTTATTATTAGATGCTAAAGTTGCAATTCACTTTTTCCACATTCCAATAAGAGCAAACTCACTTAAATGTTTTTGGGGAGCATTGATAAACAAGGCAGCTTCCAGAGAGGGTGAAGCGGGAATGTTGTTCGTCCTGCAGGTCGAAAAACAGGAAAATTAGTCATTTAGACTGGAATCCAATAATACAGAGTTAAACCCACAGATGGCGGCTGTAATTAATATATTTTATTCAGATGTTGACTGAACGCATCAAAGCAAGGTTTAGTATAAAGTGTTCTTTCCTTTCAAAACCCCGGACATACCACTTATTTGGCTTTAAGCCATTTCAAGGTATTTCAGTTTGCGCTGGGACATATTCCATAGACGGACAGTTTATGTTAGTATCACTTCATGGAGTTATTTTTTTTTAACCGTTACATGGATACAAAATATACAAATTCGATGCCCATGTATTTTGTAGATAAGCCGGAAAACACTTGAAGATCCGAATGCAATTACAAAAACGGAAATCTTCTCTTAAAAATAAATGACAACACTTGAGACTGGCATAGAACTAGGACAGCAAAAATGCTACTTCATCCGGCATTCGAAAGACACATGTAACACAAGTACACGTATTTTTTAAATTTATATTTCAGAGGCTAAAGTAATACATATAACTGATGCTAACAGACGAAGCTGTCGTTTACAAAAGTTAACTTGTAAATATGAAATGTTTGACCCCAAGCCTGCTTTCTTTAAAATAAAATAACACATTGTGTATAGGTTTAGGAATTTCTCATGAGGCCAGATTTCACCCACAAAAAAACTTACTTCTAGACCTTGTCTTTGGCAACCTGTTGCACTCCACACCGTACAATCCCTTCTAATGGCTGTAAACGTTGCAATCAGAATATGAATAGGCCATGGTGTGGAAATAAACACACACTGGCAGGTTTTAATTGCACAAGCTGCTTTAATGCAAATGCCCTAATTACCCATGTTTACCAAAACGCCGTTTTCCTACTACGAGTGCATAGGAAAAGGAAACAATGCATTACCCATCCCATCAAGACAAAAGCATTTCTACTGATGGAAACAAGCATTTGCACTGCAATAGGTCTATTGGCATTGTAAATGACAATGCCTTTTATTTATGTGTTTAAAAAAACAACACTTAAATAAAAGGCATTGCCATTTACAATGGCAATAGGTCAGACTTTCGTAACACGAGACCTATTGCATTGCAAATACTTTGCAAACCTGATCCAACACATAATAACTGTGCCCCCGTCCCTGCCCCAATGTATGTAATAGCATAAAACTAAAATGTGTATGTGTATGTGCTCCGCCGAGACGAGAAAGCAGCTGCCAGAGTCCCTCGCCTTCTATGGCGGTGAGCGGTGTTTATTGACAGAATTGTGAGAAGCAGCTGATCTAAAAAAAAAATGCATGCCTCACAGGCAGGGAAGCTGCGGTGTGCTGTGAGGCAGCTAGAATCTGGGGAGAGACCCAGGGATAAGTGCCCGAACCCGCCCCTAAACTGGCACGAGCTGTGGAAGAAAAGCTTGGCCACCATGTCAACAGATGAAAGGACGCAGGCGCCGAGTTGATGAAGGAAAAGACGCCGCCTACCTTGTGAAGCGGCGCCATGCAGAAACCAGTTGCAACACATATTAAACAAACTGTCGACAGGTTGGATGGCCCCTGCGGCGCCCGGGGGAGATGGTGACAGGAGGACGTGGCGCCGCCTAGGGTCCGTAAACAAGCTGTTGCCATTGTGACAAAAATATAGTGTGTCCCGACACATAAAGGAGACTGTGTAACGATGCAAGTGAAAAATCCAGTCCGGATTGGCGAGCCCAAAAGGAGACAGGGCGGTAACAAAGAAGCCTTGTTTTCAATGGGAAGCCAACGTTTAGCATAAAAGATGACGCCAGCCAATAGGAATGATGGGCGGGGCTTCAAGTCCCCTTCTGAAATCTACTCGATTACATAAAGCCTCGTAGAGCGAGCAGCGTGTGCGCGTTGCAACGCAGGACTGCGAAACCTAAAAATAGATTGTTTTTAGGGGGAAAAAAGTGTGGGGTATATATGACCAGGTCGGGAGTCTAGAGAATGCTGCAAGGCCTAATTACCCCGCGGGCCAGTGAACAGGAGGGGGCAGTGGCCTTATCAGCAACAAAACATTGACCCCTCCGAAAGAGGAAGAAAACAGCACCTCCAATTACCAGCTGTACCCACTCACCTCCATCAAGAACGCACAAGTGCCGCCTCTGCTCCTGCCAGGGCCGGGCCTCCCAGGAGAGTAGGCGTCCTTGCAGGGTAGTTATTATTAAGGTTTTATAATAAATACTCCAGATTGAGGCCATATATTGGGCCCACACGAAAACAACTCAAGATGGAACATTGCACGCATTTTAGTAGTCTCACAGACTACTCATTTGCTATCAACACGTCAACAGCAATTCCTATAGTGTTGCCCCCTAAAGTGCGCAGGCTGCGTAAAACCTATACTTTAAATTGTAAAATTCGGGATCGCCTGACATTTAAATTTTAAGTTACATCATTCCCTCGATTTTCACTCGCCAGAAGGGAGAGAACCAGTCGAAAAACGTAACAGTCACATCGCCTGGCGACAGGAGGAGGCAGGATTCACACCCGCACTACCCCACCTGCACGTCAGAGGGCCAGAGAGCACAACAACAACACCGCTCACAAGAGAAGCACAACTATATCCAAAGCCTGGAACTGAACTTTCTACATGATGGGGACAGGTCTTTAGTGATGGAAAAGGGTGGCAGCATTGGGCGCTCTTGAAATGGAGGTTTGGGGGAGGGGGGTTGCGCTCCGGCAGTCTGCTAAAAAATGGTGCATTTAAAGAAGACAGAAAGCGTAAAACCGAACTTTGCTGTAGGTCTGCCTAGGGGAGGATATGTGTTTTTTAACTGACTCGAGAAAAAACATAAGTCGATAAAGCTAGAAAAAGTAAATAACTTCATATAATCTCAAAACGGACCAGCTGTAAATTGCAGTCCAAGTGGTACTGTGCACCGCGGAAGTATAGTCGGGCAGTTTAGGAAAGTAAGGCGCAGATGCTGCTGCCACGGAGGCCTCCCCCAGCACAGACACGAGGCCCTGCCTGCTGCGCTTAGAGGTGAGCCAGGGGGCAGGGGCGCTTCTGCTGACGACGTCAGGAGCCCGCGCTTTGTTTTTTAAAAATGTTATCGTCAGGATTCGCTCACCCAGCACGAATCCTGCTGATTTCTTTCTTTTTTTAAATCTTTTTTGGCTCTGGAGGTTCCTGTGGGACTCCCTGGGCAGGCCTAAGGGGTCAGGGTGTTTCTACCCTGCCCCCAAAAAATGTTTTTCACCTTTTATTTTTACTCTTTTCTTGTGACTCGGTTACCAAGTCAAAAGATGGCTGCCAATACTTCCTGGTTTGGGGTGTTGGCAGCCAATCAAAAGTCAGCTCGTGCTCGGGAGGAGTCGCGACTCCTCCTCGGTGCTCACATTTCGAAACTTTTCTTTTTCTAAATTCTCTGGAACTACTGAACGGATTTACTCAATTTAAAAAAAGGGCTCATTCTGAACCAAGACCTACCTTTTTGCCAAATTTGGTGTTATTCCGTTCAGCAGTTCGGGCTGCAGCTTTTCTAAAGTTCCTATGGAAATTAACATGGGGAAAACTCGTTTTGGGACCACCCTTTTTTCTTGGTCTCCGCTTGACGAATCACCCCGAAACTTTCAAGACAGGAGCTGACCGGAGCGCCCCACTAGTTTTAAAAAATTCGCGAAGATTCGTCAACTGGCGCCAAAGATATTGGTAAAAGAAAAAACACTTTTTGAATAGAAATGAGGTTCTAACTATAACTACCTATTGGCGACTGCCAGTAGGTAATATATATATATATATATATATATATATATATATATATAGCATTTGTTTCCTCTTCCTGAAACAAATCAGAACAGACAGCGGGGCTGCAGAAATTCTTTTTTATTTCAAAAGTGAATGACGCGTTTCAGCAGGTGTGCTTTCATCAGATGGTTGGATCCCAGGTTTGGCTCCACCGTTTTTTAACACAGTGCTGTCTCTCTGTCATTGGAGGAAGCACCAGGCTAGATTCCCATTGGAGAAAAAAATCATAACCACTCATGTAACTGCAACTCCCAGCATTCCTCAGGGTTGCATTGGTAAACCTGGAAATGCTGTTGTCACCTCGAATGAGAGCGGGCTGTTCCAACCAGTCATGTGAGTTTCAATTAGTGTCTATATTGGTTTTGCCTGGAATTCCATATTTATAAAATACTATTGGGTTTCCTACACCCCTTCGTCCAGCCACCAATGCCAGAAGATCACACCTGGAGGCGCAGCTTCAGTAACCCACGCCTCACCTTGAAGTCAGGGTCTGATTTCCAGCAGGTTACCAATCCTCTCTGGCTTGCGGCGGTCCCAAGGTTTTGAATACCTCTAAAGTTCAACTTTTCGCCTTTGCCACTTAATGTTCTCTCTATATATATATATATAGTTTTTATACTTACCTGTAAAATACATATATTTTCAAATGCAACCTTGTTCGCGCATATGCCTTTACCAATCATGTTGTTACAATGAAATTAGTTTTAAAGGCATGGTTTGTAAAGGCATATGTGTGGTAAAATTTTGCGTTTTAATAGTAATGAGTTGTAACAGCACTTACTTTGTTACAACAGGGTAGTAATGGCATGCTTTGTTAGGGCATTTGTTGTTTCATCATACATTTGGCATAGAGTCGAGTATATTGAAGGGCATAGAGTGGAGTAGAGTATCGTAGAGTGGAGTGGCATAGAGTGGGGTATGCATGGTGTGATAATGCACTTCTAATAAAGACAACACATTTTCAATTGAAATGACAATTATATTTGCACAGACATGCAGTTTTACTAATAAAACTATATAGCGCTAAAAGAAAAATGTGCGGAAATGCTATTGCATAGTGTATTGATTTTTTTTATCATGTTCAAATATTTCGTTTCCAGCAGAGTTAAGAATTACAAAAAAAGTGTGCTTCATGAGTGCTTTCCAAATTCTGATATTTTCTGAGATATTTGCACACTTCATGTTGTTGTGTGCTAGAAAGAAAACCTTTAGTAAGTAAATAAAATAAATGTGTAGTGTGCACAGTGCCCAGAGGTGCCAGGGTGCTAGCAAAACCCAGAAGCTGCTAGAGAGCCAGGAGAGTAAATAAAATAGGTGAGAAAACTCTACACAGAATCAAAGGGAAAAAGCCACCACCTTTCACCCCCCCAGATTGTCAGATAAAGCCTCTCACTTTGATGTCAAAGAAAGAAAAGTACACATCAAGCTCCTTTGGAAGACAGAGCCTGACATTTGACCTCTGTCTTTGAATGCACAATAAATGCAACAAGATCAGAACAGAATGTAAAGGTCTGTTTACAGAGAGTGATCACCCGCAGAAGAACATAGTAAATAAGCTATGCCTCATAGGCAGGACAAAGACATGGTGGACAGCCTAAAACAAATAAAGCCAATAAATAGAAAGCTAGCAAATGTGAGTTACAAACCTTAAAGGCAATGCTAAGCAATTGGGCA
Organism: Lissotriton helveticus; assembly: GCF_964261635.1. Lineage (NCBI taxonomy): Eukaryota > Metazoa > Chordata > Amphibia > Caudata > Salamandridae > Lissotriton > Lissotriton helveticus. The sequence goes on along the minus strand of NC_136072.1, from coordinate 315,435,661 downwards.
GTATGCATTCCCGAAAGCTTTCCAAATGTCCCCAAGATGTCTTTATCAAAACAATACCTTTGGCTTAAAAATCGAAGGAAATATGGCCCATCAGGGTAGTGTATTTATACAGGATCTTAGTCATATGGGTTAAGAAAAAGACATAAATAGCAGGAAGGTTGAGAAGCTTATTTTGGGCTTTGCGCCTGCAGCTAATCAGTCATCGATTAATACAGTGAAGTGATCGATTAATACAGTGAAGTGAGGTGACAGTAGGAATGAAAGAGTAGCATGGCTGCAAAGTTGATCACTCAGTCTTTGGGTGATAGCGTGTAGTTTGAAAGTTATACTAGTAGTCTATTACAGTAGTCTTAATTTGCTGATGAAAATAACGTTTATGAGGGATCATATGGGTCAAATGTCTTTGGAGGTTTAAGACAATTGAGCTCAATTCAAGTTTTTTAGTTCACCATAGTTTTCATACCCATTTCAGCATCTCACGTGCGGTGAAAATATTCTTGGTGCCCTACAACAAATATTTTCCTCTGCTCCGGGAAAAGGTCATGCAAGTTATAGGAGTGGTCTGATGTTCTCTTTCAAGAAGTGCTCTAAACAACGTATTTATATTAATGCCTTAATGCAACACCAGGGGGCTTTTCGTGAACAGTTGTGCCAGTTCAATGCAGAAGGCCTCTTTTTATTATGCATCTGCTCTGTCTACATCGCGTACATTTAACTCAGAATTTCTCGGGTTTAGTGCATTGCAGGACAGTTCAGAGACAGAAAGTAATGGTTACTTATTTCTTCATCCGAGCTATGGTGTCTGAAAATCATGCACTTAATTGGAGAAACTCCGAGTTAGATGCATGCGCTTTCGACAGTGCAAATGCATACATTGGTCCCAGCACTAACCCACACAACTATTCTGAGGCAGTTGCCTAGGGTGCAAAATTCTTATGGAGCGCAATATTAAGAAGAAAATGTACTACTAATTTTGCGGAAGGAAGTGCTAACGGTCCAGGGACAGGGGGTGCAATATTTGCCTTGGGTGCTGGCAACCCATGTTATGCTGCTATTGGTTGACCTTTAAAGATTTTTAATATTTGAAAACTGCATTGCTGCAATTTCTGAGTTTGAGGATATCGCAGCTGACTTTCTTTTGCTTCCTTCTGCCATCACCTAGAGCTAGACTGTGGAGTTCCTACAGAGGTGAAACATTCCCGGGTGACCTATAATTCTACAACGTTTGCCTCCGTGGCCGAGTACCACTGCAACTTGGGTTATATCATGAGCCCTAGAAACAACCCCCGAATATGCGGTGCTCATGGGGCTTGGAGCGCCCCTCCAGAGTGTGATGGTGAGTAGTGAAACAAAAAGACTAGTGTGTTCTGAAAGGGAATCATCTCAGGAACTCTCCCTACTCACTCAGAAACCCGCTATTTTGGCTTAACAGACAGTGGGGGATATTCTCCAGAACGTGCAATAATTATCGCCAACCTAGGTTAACGCAATTTTACATAACGCCGTCAATTGCGGGTATTCTCAACACGCCGGCAACAGGCGATAGTTTCCTGATGACACGTCATATGTCTGCGTTAAAATTACTGGGATGCCGATAAAAAAGGAAACCCAAACGTAAAAAAGTGGCGATGGTCCCAACAGCGATAAAAATGTCAGCATAAGAAGTGCCAGGCTTGCTATCCACACGTCAGGTGGGAAAAATCACCATAAAAGCCGCCAAAAAAACCCAAAAACACAAAACAACTGAGAAGCACTTTGTAGGAAGCGGGAGCAACTACAGGGGTCAACCAGAACCACACAACCCCCCCCCCCCCCCCCCAGAGGACCAGCCAGGGACCTCGGGGAAGGAGAAGGGAAGTTCTGCATTGCCTCGGTGGTAGTCAAGGGGGGGGGGTCCTGGGGGTGGGGGTGGTCCTGGGGGTGGTGGCGGTGGGTGTTGTGGCCCTTTTGGGTCTCCAAGCTGCATGATTAGTAGCTCCATGGCATCTGTTGGTCTTCAGATGTGGCTCTGGGCTGGGCTCCCCTTATACTGCAGGTTTTCTTCCTACTTAAGACCAGAAAAAATCAGGTCTTAAGTCTCTGCTGCGAACGTGCCTTATCGCCTGTTTTGGACCGCATCACCGATCTGGCTGGTCGTTGAGAATATCGCGAAGTGGTGTTATCGTGCGTTTTTGCATGGGAACGCCTACTCTGCATATGATAAGCGTTAGTTGTCGCTGTCAACCATGGCAATGTTTTTAGCGGCAGCTATCGCAGGTAAACTGAGGATGTCAGCTCTTAGCATAAGCTTGTGAATAGGGCGATACATCTATCACCACTTTAGTAGCGGAAAAGTGCTGCTAAAGCGGCAATGAGTCCTTGAGAATATGCCCCTTTGTATTATTGGAAAGCGGGTCTGGGAGTGTTGTCGAGATATCAGGAGCCCGGAGGGAGAGCTGAGAATAGGGCCTCTTGGATGAGGCCCCAGGTGATGATGCCCAAGAGGAGAGGGAACTGGGCAACACGATCTAAGACATGCCTGGCAGGTGGGGGGAGGGAATGGAGGGGGGGAGTTGTCCTTTGGCATGAAGTAAGCAAAGGCAGCATATAACATATAGTTTGTTACCTCTCAGAAGCAGATAATGTCGAAAGATTTCATGCATAGGCGTTAGTCATACCAAAACTGAACTCGGACATAACGTGAAACTGTTCGATAAGAAATGAGAAGGGGAATGAGGCATGACGATTAGAATGTACTGCAATGTCAACTATATAACGAATGTATCTAGTAGAGGATTAATAAAATGTTTTTTTTTCAAAAAGTGTGTAATGGGAAGGCTACAGTTTACTACTATATCAAAGCGTCCTAATATTTCAAATCTAAACACATTTACTTACACAAATTAATAATGCTTGACAAACAGTTGTCTTTAAAGTGTAATAATGAGATACCTTTCTCTCACTTCCTTTCCTTCTTCCTTTCCCTCTTCTCTATCTCGCTACCTTTCTCTTTTGTCTCTCACGTCTCACCATTGCGTTTCTCCTGTCTGTCTCTTTCAAACTTATTTCTCGCTTTCTCTACCCTTTCCTGTTTGCTCTGTATTCCTATCTTTTCCCGTACCTCAATCCTTTCTCGCCATGCTCCCTATCACCCTCCATCTTTATCTTGTGGACTTTCCATCACCCCACTTCCCCCCTCTTTCCTTGGTCTTCCTGGTGTCTTTCTCATTTACCCACCCCCCTTCTCCGCCCTTCGACTTTTCTTGTACCTTATTCCTTAACTTTTCTATTTTTACTGAACACCTTTTCTCCTTTCATCAATATTTATTTCCATTGTCACTTAATTTCTCCCCCTTTCCCTACTTGCTCCTCTGCTTTCTCCTGCTGTCTTTCCTTAATGTCCATCTTTCCTCTTGCTGATTTCTTGTTTCCTTCTCCTTTTCCTGTCCCTTGCATTCTTCTCCTCCCTCTTTTACCTTTGTACAGAAATTGACGAGTGTGCATCACAGCCATGCCTAAATGGAGGAGTATGCAAGGATCGTGTTAACGAGTTTCTATGTGTGTGCGAAGAAGGATATACAGGATACTACTGTGATTTCGGTAAGAGAGAAAAACACTTGCTTACATTCCTTTAGCCATTTTGTAAAAACAAAGTTTCTTGGGTTTTATCAACTTTTGACATTAGTAGTCATTGCAGGATAAGAACACAAGCATTTACAATGCAATAGGTCTCGCAATGGCATTGTTTTGAGCTGTTGGCATTGAAAATGTTATAAATATTTTTTCCCTTTGTGAAGCATTAATCAAGTAATGGCGTTGTAAACGACTATTCCTTTTAGCCCCTGTTGACCCCCACATACAGACATACATAGAAACCCCACTACAAACGGGCACACATGAATGCACACGCTGAGAAACACACGCACCCCGTGAGACAGACACACTAATACATAGAAACAAAGGGTGAAGTTTAAGGTGTGCTGCATTATGCACAAGTGTCTTTTGAGAAAAGGCCCTCTATATTTGCTTAGCAAATTTTCTCCCTACGTGCCTCCACGGTCCTTGAGATCTAGTGAACAGGCCTTGCTGCAGATACCTAGAGCAAAAAAGGTGAGACAAGGGGACAGAGCACTTTCCATTGCGGGTCCCATGTTGTGGAATACCCTTCCACTTTCCTTGAGACTCTGCAATGAGCACCTCGCATTTAGGCGACAGCTGAAAACGTTCCTATTTTAAATCATGGAGACACAGCGACAGGTTGTTTATTTGCTTCTAGGTTGCCAAAGGCGCGGAGATACTCCTTCGGGAGGTGATCCTAGCGCGTTACAAACTCGCAAAAAAAAAAAAATAGAGGCACATGGGTGCACCGAAGCATGTGAGCACACACGCAGGCACACTGAGTCACAGGCACACTGAAGCTTTGGGTATGGCAGACTAGCCGACACACCCGACACTGTCACACTGAGTAGAGGCGCACACATGCTGAGAGGGATGTTTTAATTATCAAGCTCAAGGTGCTCACTGTAAAAGTCAAGAGGAGTGGAAGACTGATGGATTATGCAGTGAACCAAAGGATAAAATTAAATACATTTTAAAACCCTATAGCGTTTGCTCACACACCACAACTACAATGCACACACTAGCAGATCGCCGAACAAATTAGAACCATTGAAGTCATTTGCACCGTGTAAGAACTAGAACAGCAAAGAAATACTGAAACGGTGGTGCGCCAAGATCCGAGCAGCTCTATGGAAAGCGCTATAAACGGTCAACATTATTAATGACATGGTCGCAATAAACTGATTTTGCACGTCTGCTGGGTGTTTCTGTCATGTTTATACAAGTGGGACTACGAGGTACATATCTAAATAGAAACTATCATGTAAACACAATATAGACATGAAATCACTGTGCAATCTAGACAGATCTGAATGTTGTAAGGTGCCAGCAAACCATTATCCAACGAATGCCCCACTTTTAAGTTTTTAGGTGCTGTAACCTCTCAGTTTTCTAGGCGCGGCCTAGAGATTTGATGGTAGCGCTAGTCTGATTGAGGAGCCAGTGAAGCATTCGGGTTGCGGGCTGGTGCTTTTGTAGGCCAAAGCTGCCCCTTGCTGCAGTGTTTGGGGTTCTGTATAATCTTTTAAGGTGGGACAATCACTGTTAAGCTAAGCTTGTTGGTTGGCCAGGCATCGGTTTACTCGTGTGCCAAGAACCGTGAATTGCTATTTTTCTGGGATAAAGGGGTAAAACATTTTAAGAACATCTGGTCTCATTGTTTTTCTTTGTCTACTCTCCCAAAACGTACCCATGACCCCTCCCCTACATGCATACATGACGCTGAGATGCAGGCCAGTGTACATTGTTGTTGGTGGTACAGCGCTTTTGAGGAGGACATTCCATGCTTGGCGCTTTGCTTTAGGCGGGCATCATTTCTTCTGCAGCAGCATCAAGAGCTGCTGTACATCAAGGGCTACGCCTAGGCGCATGGGGCTTCTGATGGACATAGATGAGGTTTATGTTTGCCTACCCTGAGATCTGACACAGAGAGGGACGCCATAGAAGCAGCTGCCCACGAGCACACAAGAAGGCAGCAATGCATATATGACGAGCTCATGGTTGTGAATCACTTCATCTCACCCATCGCACAGCCGCACAATGTAGGGGGGGCACTCATACATATGGCAATTGGAAAGTGCTCTTTCATTGGATTCCAAAGTTCCAATCAAAGACCTAGGTGTTAATAAGATAGCTCAGTGGGTTGAACTACCTTCAGGCCACCAGCTTCCGACCTAGCACGTCCCACTCAGTCTTTTGTCCTTCTGATGTCAACATGGCAGCCACATTTCCCAGGTCAATGCGTGACTAGTGAGACCAGGCCCGTTTTTTTCTTAGTATTCTGGGATTTGTTGTCTTTTTTTATTAACCCAGTATAAAGCCGTAAACAGATGTTCCGGAATTCTAAGACAAAACATTGGACTGGGCTAAGGAGTCACCCAGGGACCTGGGAAACTTGGTAGCTATGTAATGATATGCGTGCAGCCTGAGTGAGAAATATTCTTTAGGGCAAACATTACATCCAAAAAAGCGGTGCATTGTGGTAGTTGTAGTCTTACTCTTCAGTTGTTGCTAGCTTCACTTCACACAAAGCCGGTGCCCTTACAATACATTGCTGTACTGTCAATAGGAGTTAATTTCTGGAACAATACGGTTGCATTGAGGGGCACAGACCCCTCGCCCCCCCATCCCCCAACCCCCACCGGCGGCTCTTTGTCGCTCCAACAACAGTGAATTGACTTTCCTGTAAAACAGAGAAATACTCTATTAGTGGCATCAAAGGCAGCCTGGCAGCCATGTCTCTTGGGGTGGCCAGTGTTTTGTTTTTGTGAGTGAAAGGCTGCGAGTGAAAGGCACGGCGGGGAAGGGGCGGGCACTTCTTAGAAAAACCATTGGTACTGACCATTCAGACAGGATGTAAGAAGTGCCCAGACAAAGGGAGTTCTGTGAGATCTGATCGCCATACTGCACAGGGTGTACCAGGGAGGGGTCGCATAACCATTAACTTTGTCTCCTCTCTGTGCCAGAGCACACTGACGAGGTGCTGACAGGCAGGGGCGTGGTCTACGTCTGAGAGAGGGGGTGCAGACTACAGCAGGGGGCGCTGAGGGGCTTAGTGGTCAGGAGAGGATTAATTCCAGGTCCTTTGTGCAATTACTGAAGGGGAGCCCTATGAGAGCCCAAGTGCCATGGATGCTCATAGCTTGCGTTGTGTGTGTGTTTTTCTAAGTTGTTTAGAGATATATCGTTTTTGTTTACAAAATTGTATAGTGAAAGTCTCAGCCACAACAGGCAGTGGGAGTTTGAAAACTTTCTACATGACAAAGATTCAGGTGCCAAAAAAGGCAGATGATGACAATTCTTACCCCCGGTAGAGGTGCAGGACACCTAAGAAACCAAATAAAACTTTGATGTTCGCGGCATGGGCTAGAAGCTGGTTTTGCAAATCTCTGAGACTCGAGTGCTGACGTATATAAACATCCTAACAGTGGGGATCAGAGAAAGTGCAAATCAACGAAGGCTTCCAAAAACAAGTTACATGTGCACCGAGGCGGCGGAGTTGGGGAGCTAAAGGGAGGAGAGGCTCCCTGAGCATACGTGTGCTCCGAAGAGGGGGGGACGCTGAAGCGAGGCGACCTCAGTGTGCAGGGTAGTGCCTGCAGACTTTCTTATCTTTAGGGTGGGCCATCTGTTTCTAATAAGCATGGCCACGCTAAGACTATGCTAATTAGAAACAGATGCTCACCCCCCCCGAAGATAAGAAAGTGCTTCATGACAGCCGTGAAGCAGAAGACCCAGTCCGCATGGGCCAGACTAAGGGGAGAAAGGACAGTGGCTGAAAAGCATAATTTTCAATGGGAAGCCAGCGTTTAGCATAAACGCCGGCGCGACCCAATGAAAATGATGGGCGGGGCTTCAAGTCCCCTTCTAAAATCTCCTCTCTCACTATATGTCTTGCTGACCAAGCAAGCAGCGCATGCGCTGCAATGCTAGGCTAGACCTAAAAAATGGGTAGGTTTCATCAGACACACTACAAATTTCAGTACATGAGACACAAGGAACCAAGGTTTAGCACTTGCACGATCAATATGAAAGGGAGATAATTAGTATCAACAGGACGTCGGTTGCAGTGTGTATGTCCTTTTGTAGGCTAATAAAGAAATGTACTGGCTCACAATGAGGATAATTATCTGAGTCAATCAGCTTCTTGCTGCCACATAAGGCATCATAATGGTTCTGTATCTTGTTATGTGTCTTAGAAGAATGAGGGGGGGCCAGAAAATGATTATGTAAAGTCTCCTCCAGCTAACGCTGAAGGCTGAGAATGGGGATGGGTTGCAGAACTGGGAAGAAAAAAACAGGGGGTTACTCGAGCAGTAATGGTATAATGATGCACAATAGAATTAGGGGAGTTTACAGGCCGGAGAGCAGCAGTGCTAAGTTGAGGCCCGGGGCTACTGATGGTTTCCAAAGGAAGCCGGGTATCACGGGCCTCTAGATTTGGGACAGTGAGAGTTCTCTTCAGCTAGGTCCTTGAACTGCATTAGCGGTACAAAAGGGGGTGGCATTAGCATGGTGTCCCAGGCTGCAGCTATAGGGTGTCGGCGTATTCGTCAGGCTTTTTCCCAGTGCAGTGCAGAGCTTTCTGCCTCTCCCTATCTGAGTAGTGCTTTGTGCCATTGGGAGAGATGTTGGGCTCTCCAGTGCATGGTTAGGAGACGCTTTTCCAATAGGAGGGAACGTTGGCGAAGCGCGCCCGTGCCCTATGGTTTTTCTGCCTGGTAGCATTTTGTTAGCCACATGTTGACACAGAGTAAAATGGAATATGTGTCACTTGGCTCCCCTCCCATTCTTTTGCCTTACACATATGACTTGCACTGCCAAAACCAAAAGGTCTGTCTTTGGCTGTGTGTTTTGTATTTTGTAATCCTTTCTTCCAGTACTGTACAGTTTATATGATAGTGAAATATATTATTTTTGGTAAAATAGTATGTATTTCATGAAAAATGCACACTTTTTTCTTTAGGATTAAATCGTTTTATTGACAAAAGGTAAAGCAATACAGTTACACAGTAGGTCGCCTCTAACCCCAACCCGTCCGGCCATGTTTTTCTTTAAACAGAATATTAACCTCACACCTAAGATATTGAGGAAGAAAAAGATAGATAAAGGGGCATATTTACAAGCCTCTATCACCACAAGAATGTCACTTTTAGCGACATTCCTGTGGAATAGTGGCTTCGCCTTATTTACAATGCGCCGTTAGGCCACTTAACATGGCTTTACACCCCCTTGTAAATAAGGCTCCCTTTTCACGCTACACTTATCGTGAAAGGGGTGGGCAGTGGGTGTTATGGTGGGCTTTCCGCCGCAACACCCATTGCTTATGACGCTGCCCCATGTTTATAAGGGTGGCGTAAATAGGAAGCAGCTCCAAAATTAAGACCAGGTAAAAACCTGGTCTTAACATGGCGAAACGAGGGGAAATACTCTATTTCTCCTCGTGTTTGCTGTTTCTATGTGTGCTGCATTGTGCTGCACACATCATAACAGCGAAACTCCATGAATGATTGTTTTTGTGCAGGAAGGTGTCCCATCCTGCTCATAAACAATCATAAAAAAAATGACGGTTTGCAACGCCTATGTGTGCTGCACAATGCAGCACACATAGAAGTTTCAAATCACCATTTGCGATTATTTTTTTGCAGGAAGGGACACCTTCCTGCACATAAACAATCATTCCCTCAACAAAGACACCTTTGTACTATAGAGCAAGGGGGCCTGCATTGGCTCTAGGCAGCTTAGTTTAGCGCCAGCGCTAGGGAAAACGCAGAGATGGGCTGTTTCTTTGTAAATACGGCTCATCCCTGTGTTTTTGGAATGGCGGAGCGTGGCTTTGGCACTTTATGCTTAACTCCACACTCCGCCATTCCATTGAAAATATGCCCCATAGTCCCCTACATACCAACCTGAACACAGCCAGTACAAAATATAATATGCATTCTCAACCTTTAACAAAACAAGTTAGTTTGGTTAGATATAAATTAGAAAGAGACACACATAGCAGAATGACTGCAAATCCAATAATCTGAGTACATGGGTTATTCAAAGAGCAAACATCTGTATCACAGATGCGGACATAATGTTGTGATAAGCAACATCATGCAGCATATAATGCATCAACCGAAAGACAAGAGCTAGCCAAAGATGCCGCAAAGCACAAACTCCGCCTGAAGGATATCATAAATGTAGACTCAGACTGTGTTCAAAAGGGAGAAAGAGGGGATACCAAGGGGCAGCACCAGCGAGTCTGCAAATCAACCTTTAAATTATCAAAATATAAACTAATATAAATAAATAAAATCGTAAATCCAATATTTATAAAGCATGAACTACTCACTCTTACGTGTCTCAATGCGCTGAGGGCTGTCGTGGAAATTAAGTGAGCTATTGCCCAGAGTCACATGGTGCTGAGCTGGAGCCAGGGATCGAACCGTGAGCCCTGTGCTACGAAGTCAGCTGCCCTGGCCGCTGCACCACACCTCTCCATGGTGTTTGGACAAAATATAGCATAAAAACTGTTATGTTACAAAAATATTGTGTCTAGAATATCGGAATGTCAAAAATATTATGAACCGGAATATTGAAGGGAAAAATTTCGTTTTGAATGTTGTTTTCTACTTTGTTGTAAACAATATGGTTTCATAAAATATTGTAATATATATCATTTGTAAGTATTATTTTATATGTATTTTATTGTAGTGTTTCCTTTTTTTTATTTGTTCAATAAGAATTTAATAATTATGACTTTCTTAAATGTTTATAATTATATCAATGTGTAGAAATAATGTATATATCATTTTTTTTAAGTAGCAGGATGTTGGGGTTTTAGGGGATAAGGAGGGTGGGGAGGATTTTAAAAAGTGACTATTCTATTGTAAATGTAATGTTAATTTTTGTAATGCTGTGCAAATTAATATAGAAACATTAATAATGTCATTTTGTTAAAATAATAATTTTCTAAATAGTATTTCATATTATTTTTAGAATGTTTTGATAAAATATATGAACTAAAAAAAGTATTTTATTTTATATATTAAAATAATTATTTTAATTATAGAATTGTTTGAAAAAATAATATTTATTACATTGAAATGTATAATGTAAGAAATTTGTAAATTTAGTTCATTACCTATTTTAAATGTAAACCATTTTTATTAGAAAATTGTTATTGACATTTTCATAGTATGTCTGTTTTTTTTTTTAAATGTGGGGAATAATAATGTCATTGTCACTAAATTGTTGTACTTTAAAAAAAGTATAATGTATCAAAAAAGTGCAAAAGTAAGTATAATTAAGTTATGAAAATATAATAAATATGTAGTATTTATGAAGTGGTATTTAAGATTTATTTGTGTATATATAGGTAATAAGTTTATTTAAATCTTATTAAAACATTTATAATGACATTTGTAATATTTCTATTATTGGAATAAGTTATGTTGTTGGGACTACATATTCTAAAATGTACTAATGTAAATTACATTTAATTTATAATTATTATATGATTAGAAAGTTTATTTTATATCTTTTTCATATAGTCAAGTGATTTATAAATGTGGATTTCGTTTTTTATGTTATGGTTTCAAAATGTAGGAATATTAATAAATAATAAATATATATTATTTATAAATAGTGATTAATATATTATATTGTATGTTAATGTCCATTTTAAATACATAGGGGCTGATTACGATGGCAGTCGTAGGCACCTCTGCGGTGCTGGTTGTGGCGGAAAACGTTGTTTTAGTTACAACTGCGACGGTTCTCGCGACCGCCATATTACAATGGGCAAAGATAGTCCTTTTTCCATCTGTTGCTGTGTTTGCGGATCCGCCAGAAGTTTTGTTCCGCAAGGGAGCTGGAGGAAGGCAATAGAGAAAGCCCGCTGTGCGGAATGACGTTACGTCCGCCGGACAGATCACGATGCGTCAACCAGCCCATCAGAACGCAGCAGAGCAACCACCTCTTCTGAGATGGCAGAAGCACAATTGCAGAGATTGAAACTCAGTCCGAGACTCCTCCACATGTTCCTCGCCGCCATGGATCCTGCTCTGCAAGACCTTCCTCTGCTGTACCTTATCCACTACCAGCGGTTAAGACGCCGTCACGGTCAACACCGCAGGTAAGTTAAAAACATATCCCTGCATACAACCCCTGTACAACAACAACAACAACACACAGCTGTCGCACTGAAATATGTGTCCTGTCTACATCAGACACCCTGGCGGAGACAGAATTACATACCATAGTCTAAGTACGCATGTCTTGCAGGTAGGTAAATTGTCGCCTCAGTATCAGGGGCACCCATCTCCATTAAAATGATTGCATCTAACCCGGTCGTGGCGGTCACGTCACCACAGCTGTGTAGCCGCGGTAAAACATGCCCACAATGTTGTAGGAGTCCAGCACATTGTGCCAGGCAAGCAATATCATCATTACAACCGCCACACCACATATTAATAAGAGAGGCACCGCTCTGCACAACATATCTGCAGCAAGAAGTCATGTGCAGGGACACTGTCTATAGTGACATCGCGTTAGGATCATCAGCAATTGTATAGCAACATCAGTGAGGGATGAGTCCTTTTGAAAGGACAATAGTCACCATTGCATCCAAATAAGGGTCAGTCCACATACAATGTGGAACAGATTATATTTGAATTGACACACCACTGCCACATAATCACAGATCAGCACACACCCCAAGCAGACATTGGTAAGCTCATCACATACAATTGCCGACCATACCACATAATGACAGCACATACCATGCAACACAGTACAACATTTCTGACTCAAACATCAAACTCAAAGTAAGCAGCAGTGTGCATTTGACTCAGTTGTGTACTGCTGCACTAAATGACACATGTGAGTATGTCCTGTACATCAACAACACTGACTATACTGCCACTTCACAGAACACCTCCATACCATTACTTCACCTCAGCAAAGGTAGCACCAACTATAAAATATTGAACGAATGCCAAAGTGTCAGGAAGAGTCCATCTTGACAGCAGTAAACTCTGACATGAGATTCATGACAACCCTCCTTTTCCTCACATCTGCCTTCCACTCATGTGAATACAAGTGAGTAATTGAAGAAATGAAGAGTCCCTGTGCAGATTAACAACCTTGGAAAAGTTCAATCTGCATGTTAAGTCCTTGATACAGCTCACACTCTTTAACTCTGCCTCATACACATTCATTCATTAATAACTTTATTCGGGTATTATCATAAGAACAAGCATAAAAGTACAGTAAAATACAATCAATAAAAACTACAATCAAAGATTAAAAGGTAAGGCATCAGCCAATCGTTACTTGAAGAAAGATTTTCATATACAAATTGATTTCCGCAATCTAAAAACATTTCTAAAAAATTCAGAAATGGATGCAACTATAAAAATGGTATCTAATTTCTGTACTGATAAAAAAGCTGGGCGGCACCGCTTTACTTCCATTTCCTTCAATATCGGAACAATCAGCCTCTTCCGTGGGAGTACATAAAATTTACAGAAAAATAAAATGTGAATGTCTGATTGTTCTGATGAGTCATCACAGGGGCATTTGATCATATGTCTTGACCAGGTATTCATCTCAGGGAAACTGAAAGCTCTTAAAAGAATGTTTAACCTGAATCGGGTTAATAAGAACCTTTCGCGGTCACTCATGCATAAAGTTATGCATGGTTGTAATTTGCTGGAGGTCATTATTAGTTGGTGAGCTATTACTGGCTTTTTTTTCAATTCCTCTGCAGTTCTTATCTCCTCCAGGTACTTCATGCATTGATTTTTTAGCTCTTTCCTGGGGATATGACACATTGAGAGTGGGTCATCATAATATTTTTGACAGCCCAATTTTGTTAAAAAGTTTTTTACAAATGACAACCATTCTATCTTGCTTGCATGCTCTTGGATTATCGCGTCCTTTAAAATAGTGCGGTTCAAAGCACAATCCTCAATGGTCCACACCCTATGCCACAGAAGTATAGGTTGGACCTTGATGGTGTCTTCTATATATGATTGTCCAACTTCCGTATGACAGATGTAGGTTGAGACACTCTCGGGTACTGCTAAGAGATATCTCAGGAACATGTTTTTCACTAGCTGGATACATTTTATGTTAGCATAACCCCATATACCAGCGCCGTACACAGCAATTGCTATACAGGTGGCGTTATAGATTTTTAAAAGTTCCCCAACTGGCTTTTTTCCCATTTTTTTTGTAAAGTTTTTTAAAGCCATTATGGCTCTACAAAACATGAGTCTTCTTGCATCCACTGCACTTGTCCACATACCTTTTTCGTGGAACAGTATGCCTAAGTAGGGAAAGGTGGGTGTGAAATCCAGGGGACTAGAATTGATGTAGATCGTTTTTAGGTCGAGCTGATGTTGCATTCATGCGAAGCATGAATGCATCAGCTCGACAACTTATGCTGCCCGTATTTAGGAGAGTGGACAGCTACCAGACGCGCGCTTTGACGAGGTCGGATTTCACCTCGGGAGCGAGCGTCTGATAGCTGCGCATGCGTGGTGCAAGCCCTGGCTCTCACACAGACACAGACAGCCCCCACCCCTCTGCATGCACGCACGCACACACACACACAGGCGCGCGCATGCACACGCAGGCATACGGCACACATACAGGCACACATACAGGCACACTATCCCCTACCTCGCATTCTCTCTCAATCACACACAGTCACGCATGCGCACACACTTTCCTTCGCGCACACACGCACACACGCGCGCACACACTCCCACCTCCCCACCCCCCCAGGCATACACACAGGCACGCACGCACTTCACATCAGCCCTGGGCCCCACTCACCGACTGCGCTCTTCCGGCGGGGCTCCTCACGGCGCGGCGCGTCTCATCCTCTAAATCGGGGCTCCCTCAGGTCAGAGGAGCCCCGCAACAGGCGCCACACTCCTCCTTTTCCCCGGCCCCCTCCTGGGGACCCGGGCTACCCCGGACGTCAGGGCGCTCCATGCGCCGGTAGCTCGCAGCTCGCGGACCTCGGGAGGCGGGACTTCCGGTCGGCCGCGAGCCGATTGGCCGGCCGGGCAAGAGCTTCCGGGTCGCCGCAAGATCAGCTTTCAGCGGCGCCGGCACACGGAGCTCGCTTCTCCAGGCTCGGACTGCCCCTGTGACTTGGATTTTGCCCACCAGGACCGTCCGAGGGAAGGCGGTGAGGACTCGTTTTTAAAGGTAGTTGTATTTGTGATGAAATGCAGGCTGTGAAGACAAAAGTTCCACAATCGGGTGCCTGAATCTGAATGTCTCACTCCACATGTGCAAGTATTAAAGCAACCGGATAGCAAACACAATCACAGTCATATGAAAACGAAGGAAGTACTTCAGAACATGGGTAACAAAAATATTTTTTTTTGGATCCATTTCACGGCGAAGCCTGCAACACATCTTCCTGCCAGCAGGTCTCCCAGCCTGTTCCCAACCCGTAGTTATCTGTCAGCCCTTCTCCCAGCGCACAGCTCTCCGAGCCCATACCGTTTCCTGGCCGCACAGTTCCCTTTCCCTGTTTCTGCCCACATGTCTCGGTCTGCACCCCTCCATGCCTGTACCTCTCCCCGGCTGCTCCGCTCCATCAACCTTCGCAGCCCATTGCTCTTCCTGCCCACACATCGCCATACATTTTCCCAGCCGGTTCTGCCCTTTCTTCCCTCCTCCTCCTTTCCCTCCTTCACCTCTACCCTGTGCTGTCCTGACCTACTCCCTTTTGTACCTCAGCCCCAATGCCTGCTACTCCCAGCTCCATTCACCGCGCCTTTTCGCCTCCTTCCTCAGGTAATAATAACTCCTGCGTCACATAGCGCTTCATAAAGCGCCGCTGCCATATCTAAGCCCATGAAATAAGAGAAGGTAAGAGATGGTACTATCAGTGAGTGCTACTCTCCGGTTTACTTTGAAAACATGGTCACACAACTCGGGGGTTTCCTGCAGCTTGTGTTGGGGTCCTCCAGCCTCAGTGACGTGTGGGCGCCCTTCACTGGAGCAGGCTCCCAGGGTCACACACTGACGCAGCGCTTGCACTGCTGCGGGCACCGAGGGTGCTGCACTGACTGTGGTGGTGGGCCTGGGCCAGGGCAAAAAATAGCCGAGCTTGAGTTGTGTACTTCCCTCAGATTCATCCAGTGTTTTTTTAATGACCTTTGAATCCTCCTGGCATGCGGCTTCCTGTGTTTCAGGGGGAGGAAGAGGGAACAATGGTGGCTGCGGTGCTCTTACCTCACTTTTTCGCAGAGATAGAGGCTCAGCTTTATCTCGTGGGCTAGGTGGAAAGTCTTCCCCAGAGAAGGCTCCGGGGACCGGCCTCTCAGACACACACTGGCTGGTGGTGGTGGAGTTACTCTACGCCCAGAGTCTAGCCTCTCAGACAGAGTCAAACACGGCCTCTGTGGTGGGGTTACCCGGCCTCTCGGACACAGCCTTAGTAGTGGGGATAGCCGTCCTCACGCACAGTGACTGTGGGTTCTCTAGTGAGAGACAGTGCTGCGGCACTGCGAGTTCTCTAGTGAGAGTGCTGCAGCAGTGACTGAGTGCACCAGTGAGAGAGAGGGATGCAGCACTGTGAGTGCTCTAGTGAGTGCTGCAGCAGTGACTGCGTGCTACAGTGAGAGAGAGTGCTGCAGCAGCGACTGCGTGCTACAGTGAGAGAGAGGGATGCAGCAGTGAATGATTGCTCCAGTGAGAGAGAGTGCTGCGGCACTGCGAGTGCTCTTGTGAGAGTGCTGCAGCAGTGACTGTGTGCTCCAGTGAGAGAGAGGGATGCAGCACTGTGAGTGCTCTAGTGAGTGCTGCAGCAGTAACTGCGTGCTACAGTGAGAGGGAGTGCTACAGCAGTGAATGAGTGCTACAGTGAGAGAGAGTGCTACAGCAGTGAATGAGTGCTAACGTGAGAGAGAGTGCTACAGCAGTGAATGAGTGCTCCAGTGAGAGGGAGTGCTGCGGCACTGCGAGTGCTCTTGTGAGAGTGCTGCAGCAGTGACTGAGTGCTCCAGTGAGAGAGAGTGATGCAGCACTGTGAGTGCTATAGTGAGAGAGAGTGCTACAGCAGTGAATGAGTGCTACAGTGAGAGAGAGTGCTACAGCAGTGAATGATTGCTCCAGTGAGAGGGAGTGCTGCGGCACTGCGAGTGCTCTAGTGAGAGGGAGTGCTGCGGCACTGCGAGTGCTCTAGTGAGAGTGCTGCAGCAATTACTGAGTGCTAGTTTTAGTTAGTCATACACCATATGAATGTTACAGTCTCTTAAAGTGAAACTCCCCCAAAAGGAGTGTTATCTTCACAATATTGAGATTACAGGGGTATCCTAATAAACATAATATTGGCTGGTGATCAGGAGCGATCTGCTTCTACTCTTGCCCTTCCGGAGCAGCTATGCCAGGCTGTCTAGGGTATCTCTTTTCCAGTTTCCTAAAGTGTGTATATCTAAGATGTCTTTTATATTTGAGTTTTATTTATACCATTATTTGCCGCATTATTGACAAATATATATGATTTAGTATCCTGAAGGCATGCCTTACTTCTCTTCCCATTTAATAGGCTGTTCAAATACACTGAACATAATCTTCACAAAAGTTATTTACAAAAGTTTAATCTATTGCCATTATAAATTACAATAACTTTTATTTAAGTATTAATAAAAAAAAATTAAAAGCCATTGTTATTTTTAATATCAATACATCTAAGTCACGTAAATACAACACATTGCATTACAAATGCTATAGGTATCACATTTGCGAAAGTTAA
Source organism: Lissotriton helveticus (assembly GCF_964261635.1). Lineage (NCBI taxonomy): Eukaryota > Metazoa > Chordata > Amphibia > Caudata > Salamandridae > Lissotriton > Lissotriton helveticus. The sequence goes on along the minus strand of NC_136072.1, from coordinate 315,418,290 downwards.
AACTATTAGCATTGTAAATGACAAAGCTATTAATTTCGCTATTTTCAAAACCAACACATAAATAAAACATTTGTCATTTACAAGACCAATAGCTCAAACTTTCCTAATGCGAGACCTATTGCATTGCAAATGCTTGTTTTCTGTTTGTTAGACCCTGGGCCACAGTTCATACAGAACGTTTTTGTGGTATTAATTTTCAGATCCAGATTGGACATATAGGTGTTAAAAGGGGTTATCATCCTTTGCAATGCACGGGGCGTCCTTGCCATTATGACCGCATCGTCAGCATACAGGAGTGCAGGGATTGATCTTTTAGCTGCCATAGGCATATCCCTGCACTCCTGAAGCAAGTTTTTTTCTAGGTCATTAATATAAAGTAAGAATAAAAAGGGGGCATGGACGCACCCCTGACGCACCCCTCTCCCTATACCAAACGATCTTGTGCATTCTCCGTTTCTACCGTAACGCACTGATGCCGTAGCACCTGAATAAAGGTCCTTAAGAAAATTGATTATTTTTTCCTCCACCCCTAGATTTTCTAATATCAGCCACAGTTTACTATGTGTAACGCAATCAAATGCTGATGTAAGGTCAACAAAAGCGAAAAAGATGCGTTCACTCCTGGCCCTGGTATATTTTCCTTGTAAGATGAATAAATTAAGGCCCTGGTCTACGGTTCCTACGCCCTTCCTGAACCCATATTGAAGGTTGCTAATAATGGAGTTTTCGTCCGCCCAACTTTGTAACCTACTTAAAATCACTCGCCCAAAGATTTTTATGGATGAATCAAGTAGTAAGATTGGTCGATAGCATGCACAACATTGCCTATCTCCCTTTTTAAAAATGGGGACAATAATAGATGTAAACCATGATGGATTTAAGCCTTTCTCGGTGGTTGCATTAAATAACTGCACTAAAATAGGCCCCCACAAATCCATATTATTTTTAAATAGGTCAGCTGGTACACCATCTGGCCCGCAGCTTTCCCACTCCTGGTTGCTTTTAGGCTTAGGTTCACCTCTTCCACAGTGATATCAAAATTGGAAGTCAAGATCTTGATCTGCCCCCTTTGTGCTACTTTCATTATAGGTTGTGTTTGCTGAGCTCCAGATGGTATACTATAGAGTTGGGCATAATGATTTACCCATTCCTCTTCTGGGATCGCTATTTCAATTCGTGACTTGTTGTTATCGACAAAAAATGGTGCATTAACCGCTTTCCAAAAAGCGTCTGTGTCCTTGCTCTGGGAGCCCTCACATAGCGAATCCCAGGCATCCCTTTTAAGGTCAGATTTCCTTTTCTTTAGCGTCTCATTATAAACTTTCCGGAGATCCCTAACCAGTAAATGGTCCCGGGCCACAACGTTTAATGAGTGCTTAAGTCTAGAGTGGGCCTTTGTACAGGCGGAATCGAACCAACTCACAGATTTTTCTTTACGGTTTTTCAATTCCACCCATAGGCTATCCTTGATATATGATACAATAATTAAAAAATGTTTAATAATACTCTGGCTATCTGAGTTTTCATCCAGACAAGTCATGATATTAGTCAAACATTTAGAAATCAACCTGTGAATAAAATCTTCCGGAACCACCTTACTCCATTTAAGGGAGTATCCGTTTTGTCTACCCATAATTACGTCAGGGTTGGTCAGCCTCCTGGTGTTACCTCCCATAGAATCAGAATATGGGTTCGAAATCTCCATAGATAGAGGATAGTGATCACTAAGTGCAATGTCAAGGGTCTTACAGGTTTCAATCTGCCGTCCATATCTGACCGGAAACAAAATGAAGTCAATTGTCGTGAAGGCACCCCTACCTATAAATGTCGGGGCAAAAAGCGGCTCTATTTGGCAGATTTCATTTGCGTAGCCCAAATCACAGGAGAAAGCGATTTCATTTACCTGTTCTCCACATATACTATGTTAAAAATGGGTTAAACTGGTATTCTGGTCCGACATAATACCACAAGTGCCTTGCTGACTCCTTTTACAGATAGAGCAATTGAAATACCCTGCCCATATGACAATTACTTCTTTACTGTTTCCTTCCATCGCATTTTTTAGGTCAGCACCCAGTTTTTTTAGTGTTACTTCAATTGCCTGTATGGTGATATTATTATAGAAATTAACAATTATCAGGGACGATAAGTTATTTATACATATCTTAACCAGGTGATAGCGACTATTATTGGACACTAAATAAACTCTCTTACACTTAAACTGGTTTGACACGTAGGTACACAAGCCCCCTTTTGCCCTACCGTATGTTGAAACAATTGCTGGTGTAAATAGCGTTTTATATCCAGATAAATGGGAGGGCTCTATTGTCCAGGTTTCCTGGAGGCATATAATATCATATTCATTTACAGTGCCTAACCATGAGCTATTTGACAGTTTAGTTTTTAAACCCGCTATGTTCCAAAACATTATTAGCCATCCTTCCCCATTAGGTGATTGAGCATTTAAATTAGCCGGGCCATTCTTCTCCGAGGAATCCCTGCTAGGGTCCTCCACAATGGGATATCTCCTAGGAGCATTACATTCGCCGAGATCTCCTTCAGCGACTGACACAATGACGTTAAATAATGCGGCCTTCTCTGTATGGTTTCCATGACCATTCCCTCCCAAGCACCCTCTATTTGAGGTGTCCTGTTCAATAGATTTTGATTCAACTAAGCCTTCTCTGTAACCCATCGTTACAATCGATACACCATCTGCTACTCCCTCAGGGGCCACTAGTTTTTCAGTGTGTTTGGATGCATAGTGATCCATAAACACCTCTTTGGCAAGTCAATCTACCCCTTCCAATCCTGAAAGCATGGCAAATCGATTGGAGGTGGGAATGTTAAAACTAGAGCCAGCTGCATTGCTCGCATATGGATTCCGATATCTTGGCGGTGGTGTCAATATGGATCGGGGGTAGAAATAGCTTAAGTCACGTGTAGATATATCTCCCGCACCTCTCTCAAGATACCAGTCTCTAATGTGGGCAATTACTCTGCAATCTCTGAAATTAACAATAATGACATCCCCCGTATGTCTTTCGGTCTATGCCCCACCCAGCTTAATCTCCTCACATGCAGGATTTCACCATCTATGTTTGGGGGGAGTGGCCTGTTTTTTCTTAGCCAGTAAACTACTTTGTTTTTTAATTCCAGGTATCCTTCTGTTTTCCCATCTGCCAATTTAGGGACCCCAGTTAATACTACTACAAATGGAGCCACTTCCGGCGGCAAGTCTATTTGTTGTTGGATTCTTTTTGAGTTTCTATCAGTCGGGCGTTCCCTATCTATAAGTCAAAATTTGTTAACCGATTTATTGTCTAGTCCTACAGTTCTTTGGTCCCTATCTATTGTGGGGCCAGTGTCAATTTTCGGGGGGGCCAGTGTTTTCACGTGGGATGGTGGTAGGGGATCCACTCTATTGGGTTCATTGGTGATTTCTGTCCCTATAGTTTGCCCAAATGTATTCTGGTTCTTTTTATAATCTACCAGTTTCTTTATTAGTTCAGCATTAGAAACTGTCACTACCTCTAAGGAATCCAATTGATCACCAATCCTTTTCACTCTTTCCACAATTGGTAACAATAAGGATTTCACTAGATGCTTAATTTTCTCCATTAAACCTTGAGTAGATTGAGGCGGTGGAGGTAAGGGGTCTGGCAGAGTTTTCTTTGCTACCCCTAGTGGGCCTTTTGGGGGGCTTAAGTATATTTTAGCTGTTTTTGCAGACCTGACCTTATGGCTATCCCCTGCGCTTTCTTTTTGATATAGGCCCTTGCCCTGATGATCTATTTTGCACTTTTTTCTTGGGGATAGGCTTTGGAGAGGTGGGTAATGTGGTGTCCTCGAGGATCATTTCTAATAGGGATTCAGTACTTAAGTCATCACTGTAGGACTCCCTACTTAGCTCTAGAGATGCCACTAGAGCTTGTTGCTGTAAGGGGACACTAGATACTCTATTAGAATCTTTCTCCACACCTTGTTTCGGTGGAGTAATGGCTGACTAGATAGGTCCCAAAGACGAGCGTTTGTTGTAAAGGGGTTCTAACGACAGGCGCCGCTCCGTAATTGCTATCTTGTGTTCTAATACTGTTGCAGCCCTGGTTATAAACTGATCTAGTGTCCCTGTGACACTCCCTCCCACCACTGATTTTCTGCCTTTACCAGATCATGAATTCATCTTCTTGCGTCATATAATGCAAGTCTAATAACCAAGTACAAGTTAATATCAGGTTCACCAAATATCGTGTTAACAGTATTTTAGCAAAGTCCAAGCTAATAGAAGTCGAATCATTAGAGTCACTAATGAGGGGATAAGATCTTACTTCGAATGTCCTAAATGCCGGCCACAGACGGTCCCGCCCTTGTCCTGGGCTTAACCCGGTGCGACCCGCGCGCGATCCCGCGACGCGGGGGCTGACCTCAGATTTAAAGTGCCTCCGGGCGAGGAAATGGCGGTGGCGGCTTCCACCGCAAAGGAGCCTGGGATTGGTAGCCCCCCCTCCACTCAGCGGCCGCGGAGGGTAGAACTGCGGCAGCGGGAGGGGGGACCAGGAAGACCAGCGTCGAGACAGGAGACCAGGTAGGGAATAGTCAAGCCCCCTTGAATGTCTTCAAAGCGCCCACTCTGCCGGTGTTGACCTCAGATGTAAATCGCCTCCAGGTGCGGAAATGGCGGTGGCGGCTTCTGCCACAAAGGAGCCTGGGATTGGTAGTCTTCCACCTCCACTAAGCGGCCGCGAAGGGTAGAAGTGCGACGGCGGGAGGGGGGACCAGGAAGACCAGCGTCAAGACAGGAGACCAGGTAGGGAATAGTCAAGCCCCCTTGAATGTCCTCAAAGCGCCCTCTCTGCCAGGGCTGAACTCAGATTTAAAGCACCTCCGGGCACGGAAATGGCGGTGGCTGCTTCCGCCGCAAAGGAGCCTGGGATTGGTAGTCCCCCACCTCCACTCAGCGGCCGCGTAGGGTAGAACTGCGGCGGCGGGAGGGGGGACCAGGAAGACCAGCGTCGAGACAGGAGACCAGGTAGGGAATAGTCAAGCCCCCTTGAATGTCCTCAAAGCGCCCTCTCTGCCAGGGCTGACCTCAGATTTAAAGCCCCTCCGGGCGCGGAAATGGCGGTGGCGGCTTCCGCCGCAAAGGAGCCTGGGATTGGTAGTCCCCCACCTCCACTCAGCAGCCGCGAAGGGTAGAACTGCGGCGGCGGGAGGGGGGACCAGGAAGACCAGCGTCGAGACAGGAGACCAGGTAGGGAATAGTCAAGCCCCCTTGAATGTCCTCAAAGCGCTCCACAAAGCATAAGTCAGCAGCACTGTATGACAACAAGCAAACTATTCTAAAGGGGAGAGCACAGTGCATGAAAAGCATGGAGAAATAACTGGTACCATATGTACATGGCATGCAGGAGGTACCACATATGACACTACACTTAGGACATAAAATAATACTGGGTAGCACAAAGATGAAAATTGTATGAATGTAACATCTGCAGTATCCCTGTGATATAGCAATGCAAGTAATGCATTGGACCAGAATGAGATGAACTGTCATAAGCCATACGGTGACCAGCCCCTCATCTGTATCAACTATCTTGACATGTGTATGCCACCAGCACAACACTCATGGCTCTTGGTGACATTCCCTGACTGTCAAACTCAACTTTGACCTTCACACATACCCCTCAGCTACCCATCTTCCACCTTCACTGCTCTACATCTGGGACAAGGTAAAGGTGAAAATAAGGTCATATGAGTTCCCTGATACCCAATGCTACACCCTAATGTGTATCTACAAATGTCTGAGTTCCACTCAGGGATGTCTGATCCAATGCTGAACTTAAACTAATTGCCAAATACATGTATCACAAATCACACCAAAAGAAGTCCAACACGCAAGGCCATGTGTAGCAATAGATTGGATAGGCAATGTGATCCCAGACCACCATGGAATAGATAACATTTCTCCTCTGGCCAACTGCACAGACAGCATCATCATAACGAATCCAAAAATACATGAACAAATGTCAAATATAACAACAAATTGGGGGTGGAGCTTGCCAGCAACCAAGATGGCTGCCTAAGCTTCGAGCTCCGTCCAGTTGCGCATAAAATCTGTCATTGTCCTGCAATGGACCGCTGAAAACCGTCACCGCGGCTCCCCCCGAGCAAGCGGAAGTCCGTAGCTGTCGGTGGAGGGCTGGCGCTACGAGCTGGGGTCCCGGAGCCTGGAGATATCGTTTGCGGTGGAGCGGTGGTTTGGCGGGCCTCGCAGCCGCGAGCTCGTGTTCCTCTGGGGGCCGGCCCGCGTCGCTGTGCGTGCGGCGCCGACGTCTGCGGCTGACTCGGAGGGAGCGGGCGGAGTAACCCAGAGGTGGGACGGAGGGAGAGCGAAGGCCTGGGAGACCCCCCTCCCCTTCGGTGGTGGCGCTGCAGGGAGACAGAGGCGAGGAACCAACGAGTGGGGCGGTGACTGTGGGGTGTGCGGCGCGGCTGATGCGGAGGAGCCCGCGGGGGTGAGAGCCGCGACCCGGGAGGCGAGGTGGTCCACGAGCCCCATACAGGCTGTAGCAGCGCTTCCCCGTGCGCATTGAGGTGCGCCTATTGGCAGACATCGGCGTAGCTGGAACTGGTCAGTCAGCAGATGAGGCAAGCTCTGTATTAGCCCGAGGAGAGACTGTTAGGCCTGCTGAGAGACGGAGTGGGGTGGCAAGAGGACATTGTGCTGAGGCTTTGAGTCGTGAAACTGCGACGCACGCAAGTGTGAGGACAACTGCTGCCCCCGCCTCTGCTCCTCGGTGGTGGTAGTCGAGGCCAGACCGAAGTGGGGTGTGGTTCCTGGGAGTACCTTAACAACTGGAGGCGGACAGTGTTCAAGGGGGTACCCCTGACCCGGAGCAGCAGTGTGCGGCGGTCTGCCCCGGGTGGCAGATTGCCATACGACGTGGTCCTTGAAGGAGGTGGAGGTGTCGGGCAGTGTGGGCTCATTGCGGGACCAGTGTGGGACTCCGCAGTTTTCCTTGAGGACGCCGGTGCCCACCTAGCCTGAGGCCGCTGACAGTGGACTTTGGATCCTTGGCTTGCGGTGCGCTCGCTTCGCGGGCATCTGCCGCGACGCGGACCCCGGACACCATGGGACGAGGAGACAAGACGCAGAGCAAGCTATCCTTTGCTTAAAGGCGCTCGAAGTCGCAGGACGCAACGGGTGAGGACAGAGCTGGCGTGCAGCCTGGTGAGGAAGCCGAGGCGAGCTCGGACTTACGTACCCTACTTCTTGCTAAGGAAAAAGGCCTCCAGAACAGCATGACGTCCTTAGGCTCGAAAATGGAAGCCCTCACCTATAGAATGGACAGAATGGCGGAGAGGATTGATAACCACGCGGAAAGATTAGACATGTCTGAGAGATGGCTTACCGAGGTGGAAGAGGCACATACGGAGCTGGACATTGGCCACAAAACACATTCGGGAGACTCATGCAGGTTTTACAAGACAAAACAGAGGATTTGGAGGCCCGGTCACGACGCTGCAATTTGCGTATTACAGGCCTTCCATAAAGGACTCAAACGGGCAACATGGAGTTGTTCGTTGAAAAGCTGCTGGTGACTCTGCTTGGGGAGGGAGTATTCTCTCCGATGTTCGTTGTGGAGCGGGCGCATCGTTCGCTGGGCCCTCGTCCACGACCTGGAGCGCCGCCGCGCCCCATCATCGCCAAGCTACTCAACTACAGGGACAGGGATGCGGCGTTGCGCCTAGCCCGGGACAAGAAGACACTGCAGTTCGAGGGCTCAGAGATCTCGCTATACCCGGACTACACGACCAGAGTACAGGAAGGCCGCAAACATTTTGCTCCGTTTAAACGGCAGCTGAGAGATATGGGCCTGGACTACGCAATGTTGTACCCCCAAAACTGCAAGTCAATCGGCAAGGGCAGTGCCACCTGTTCACTGATCCGAAGGCCCTGCAGCAATCGCTGAAGGGATGGGTGAGAGAACGTCGCAAGAACCTGAACGGGCCGACAGACGTCGAGGAGCTGAGCAGCCAGCTCGATGAACAGGAGTAGGTGTGCGCTCTTGATCTGCTGCCTGATGACGGCAGTGGTCCTGTTGTGAGGAGTGCGGTGAGGCTTGGGACTCCGAGAATTGTTAAACTGGGTGCTGGCGGGTTTGGGGATGGAGAAGCTGGTTTGCGGGATTGGGTGGGTTCGTAGTCCGCCCGAGCGACCTGCAAGGGGAGTATTCTACTTGAACACGCGCATAAGGCCCTAAGCAATGTTCTCACGTATGGCGTTGTGCGCTGCCTGTCGGCGCCTGTTGTCTGGAGGTCCGGGCTTGTGTGGGGGTACAAGTGGGGGTACAAGTGGTTATGTTCAGTGATTTTGAATTTACAGTTGGGAAAGCTTCGTTTTTAGTTTAAAACCGATGCACGAGATCCGGCGCAACTGCGGGATGGAGGAGAGCGTTCAGTGTTTTTGTGTGGTTACAGCACTGGTTGGGTGTGAGGCAACCTTGGCACCAGTGTGCTATGCACTTCATTGACATTCAGGGGGTCTTATTGTTTGGGGAATCGGTAGTGGGGAGGGAGGGTGGAGGAGGTTCTGCAAGGCCAGGTTGGGGGCGGTCTGTTGTGGGAGGGGGTGGAGGTGTATGAGTGTTCGGGTCGGATGTTCGGTGGTTGGGGGGTACAGTTTTGGTTTTTGAGAATACACCGGCGCGCAGTTAAGCTCACTGTATACACACGCAAGACACTCAGATTAGCTGACAATGGCGAGTACAGCTGAACCAGAGAGGCCTAGACCGGTAGACTCGATTAGGGCGCTCACATGGAACGTTAGAGGTCTTAATGATCACCGAAAGCTGCGGAAGGTATTGGGTTATTTACTGAGGCATCAGGTTGATGTGGCGCTCCTACAGGAGACTCACCTACCACAATCGAGCAGGATGTTACATAGCAGAAGATTGGAGGGGAATATTGCCTCAGCGGGCTTTAGGACGCATGCTAGGGGAGTACTAACTTGGGTTAACCCTAGATCGAAGTTAACATTGGACCTCTTGAGTGCTGACCCTGAAGGCCGATTTGTAATCTTGAGATGCAGGGGTATGGGGTTGGACCTAATATTGGTTAATGTGTATGGCCCGAACTTTGATTCCCCTGACTTTTACAAATCACTTGCAGCAAGGACCGGTGATTTCTCCCCGGCCCCGTTCCTATGGGGTGGGGATTTTAACATGGTGCTTGACCCGGCCTTGGATAGATCTGCAGGCCCTGCCCGCAGGCCCTCTGCTGCCACGCAAATGCTTCACACCAGCTCCGATTTGGATGATGTGTGGAGAGTGTGACATGCAGCGCAGGGGGGATATATGCACTATTCGGCCTATCACAACATCCACACCCGAATAGATTGTTGGCTAGCGTCTTCCTCACTGCTGTGACAGATACGTGACTGTAGGGTCTTACCGCTTACGCTATATGATCATTCACCAATACTCTTGGTAGTGGCGACCCCTAAGAAAACGATCCTGCCATTTACGTGGTGATTCCCGCCCTACTTGCTCCTTGACCCCGTATTTAGAGGGGAACTTGCAGAAGCAATAGAGGTTTTTTTTAGGCTAACGTAGGGTCTGTTGACAGCTTACAGACAGTTTAGGAGGCATTTAAGGTCTATATTCAGGGCATTGCCATGTCTAAGCACTCGGGGGTCCTCAAGTCGATTAGACGGCGACTGACAGAGCTGGAACGGCAATTGTCAAGCTTGCAGGAGTGCCAGAGGACTGCCCACGACACAGCAGTTGACGAGGTTATTCAAACCTTGCTGACAGAATATCACGAGGAGGCTGACAGAGAGGTCAAACATATGGGAAAGTATGCAACAGCTCGCACGTATGGGGAGGGTGATAGGCCGAGTTCTATTTTGGCAAGAGTGTTGAGGGGGAGAAGGGGCAAGCCACAGGTCACGAAGGTGAGGTCGGAGGGGGGCGAGACCCTCACCGAAGAGGTGGACATAGCACAGAGGTTTAGAAGCTACTACACTGACCTATATGCATCGAAGAGCGGGGACCTTGATGATGAAATCCTAGACTGCCTGGAACACATAGCGCTACCCACACTTACCAACACACATAGGGAATTCCTGATGCTGCCTATTGAAAGGGATGAAATTGTCGAAGCCCTTGCGGGTATGCGGTCGGGCAGTGCGCCGGGCGCCGATGGACTTACAGTTGGGTTTTTTAAGGCGTTCCAAGACCAATTGCTCCCACATTTGTCGGCGTTATTTAACGACATCTGTGTGGAAGGCTGCATGCCACATTCAATGAGGGAGGCGCTAATGGTCACTATACTTAAGCCTGGTAAGCCGCCTGAGGAGTGCAGTTCATATAGGCCTCATTCCCTCCTGAATGTGGACACCAAAATATTTGCCAAGGTGTTGGCAAACCGACTGGCGCTCTTGGCCCCACAGCTTGTTGCTCCCGAACAAGCGGGATTTATCCTTAGCAGGAACCTCACTTACAATATTCGTACAGTACTCGGCACTATGCAGCACGTAAAACAGGACACGAAGGCGATTGCTGTATTTCTTGACATGGAGAAGGCCTTTGATTCTGTGGAGTGGCCATTTATGCGGCGAGTGCTGCTACGGATGGGGCTGGGATTGCCCTTCCTGCAAATGATAGGAACTCTGTACAACAAACTGAAGGCCAGGGTACGGCTAGGAGGTTTGGTCACCAACTCCTTCCCCATAAATAGGGGAACAAGACAGGGATGCCCACTGTCCCCTCTGCTTTATGCTCTGGTGGCAGAGCCGCTGGCGTGTGCACTCCGGGAATACCATGCTAACGAGGGGATAGGCTTCCCTGCATACAGGATAGTTGTCTCTATGTATGCGGACAACACCTTGCTCTATGTTCGTGACCCGGTAACTAATCTATCGTCGATGCTCAGAGAAGTGGTGCACTATGGTGCCCTGTTTGGACTAAGGGTTAACTGGGCTAAGTCGCTGGCTTTCCCCCTCACTCCGGTAACACAGAAATTTGACATGGAGTTCCCGCTCTTGTGGACCACAGATCCGATCAGATACTTGGGGATACGGCTGCATACCGACCACGAGATAGTGTTCAGGGAGAACTATGGGGTGGTTTTCAGCAAGTTAGAAGATGATGTTGAGGCCTGGTGCAGGCTCCCGCTTTCGCTCCTGGGGCGCATCTCTATTATGAAGATGGTAGTGCTCCCCAGAATGCTGTTCCTGTTTACCAACCTCCCGATGGTATTGCCCCGGGTTTTCTTTCAGAGATTGACACAACTCATGACCAGGCTAGCATGGGCGGGCAAGCAGCCTAGGGTACGATGGAGAATCCTCACCCTGCCTTACAGCATGGGTGGTCTCGGCGCCCCGGACCTGGAGCTCTACTACAGAGTTGCTCAGGCGTCGCACTTGCACATTTGGGTGCATGGGGATGCGCTTATCCTCCATGTTCGAATGGAGAAGTTATTTGCAGACCCGTTATCTCTTCCTGCTACCGTTTTCAGACCAGCGGACCGCAGGGCTGGGATCATAGACTCGATTACAACCACCAATCATGCGTGGCATTCACTCCTGCAACAACAGGGTGGGGCACTGCTTTACTCCCCCGCAATGCCGATAGAATGGGCACAGTGGCTTTCCCCTTGCAGAGACAGGGAAGTGATTGATGCATTGCATCAGCTGAAACTCCAGCTAGCAGGCGACCTCTTTCAGGGAGAAAAGGCCAAAACCTGGGATCAGGTGGCGGAGAGTGGAGGAGGCGACTCCTTGTTGTTGCGCTTTCAATATCATAGAGTGCGTAGAGCCCTTCTTGAGCAGTTAGGGGATGACCTTGCGGAGCTTCCGGAGGTCCCTGAACTCACATATATAGTGAAGACTGAGACTCCTCGTAAGCTGCTGACCAACCTTTACAAAACGTCGATGACACATAGAGAGCATCAGTACACTGCTGTACGGTTGGCATGGCAGAGAGATCTACAGATGACAATCGATGACGATATGTGGCGCTACTGCTGTATAAGCACCAAACGGATTTCTTTAAATGGCAGGCACAGATTAGTGCATTTCAAATGTATTAATAGGGTACACAGGTACGGTCTCCACCAGTCGGCTGCCTGTGAGAGGTGCTTTGCACCGGAGGCGGATTTCATGCATAATGCATGGCAGTGCCCGGGAGTCCGAGCATATTGGGATTCCATATTCACGGAGCTGAGCAAAATAGTGGAGATTGAGTTGGTCCCGGACCCCGCACTGGCGCTGTTGGGTCACTCTAGGAGGCTGCCTGGCGCTGTCCGCCGGCTGGTAGATTTGGGTTGCTAATCGCCAAGTGGGTGGTGGCCCTTTGTTGGATGAGAGGTCCAATACCCACGGTTAAACGCTGGGCAAACAACATGTTATACTGTTGCACACAGTCTGAGCACTATAGTGAGCTACTGCCACCCACTAACCGCCCGAAGAATTTTTGGGGGCTGTACCGGGCATATTTAGGCGGCAGGAGCACTGAAGATGACTCTGAGGACATGCGTAATGGCAGGGTGGAGGCGGAACACTGCGATGACACGAGATGAACCCCATGTTCCGCAGAGTATGGTTGTGAACTTACACTGGAGGGGTCACGCTGAGCGGCGCAGGGGAGTGTAGGCTGACATTGGCTGCCATGCTGAGGTACCAGGGGGGAGCTTTAGAGACCTTTGAGATTTTAGGACAGGAGTCCGCGGGGTTTGGGGTGTGCCCTAGTAGAGCCAGACCCCACGCCCAGGTGTGGGCGAGTTGTACTCTCTTCTGCGGACACGAGGGGGGGGGGTTGACAGGGCAATCTGTTACATTGGGTTGCTTAGACCTATAAGTTTGCGAAGATCGCCGCCTGCCCACTGTCAGGTTGTTGGCTAACCGGCTGTGTATACTACAAAGAGGGGTTCGTACATTGAAATGTTGTCATTTTGCATGGTGTATGCTGTTTTGGGGGGGGGGGGGGGTTGTTCGATGACTGTGATTATGTGCCTTAAAATTCAATAAAATATTTAATAAAAAACCAAAACAACAAACTGTGTGCAACCAGACACATATGACAAGACAGACAGAAACTCAACCAGTTACAAAGTGAGCATGTGTCAATGTGTTGCACAAGCATTCACAAGCACAATCATGACAAGTGACTGTTCAAATATAGGAGGCCATAGCACAATTGTGCACACAAAACCAGCTAATAAACAAGACTTCACATTTCCGCATGTAACATGCACAGTACAAATTCAACACACATCTGAATGCATTCAAATACACAGCCTCCTCCCACACAACAATGGGGGTGGGGTCGCACACTACTCACACACCTGCGGGATCGCCCCTAAGGACTGTGGTAAGTGTAGTTCGTGTTCCGCGATGCATCTTCTTTCGATTCTCTGCTATCTTCGCTATCTTCGCCATCCCTGGACACGTGTTTCGGGGTATTTACCCCTCATCAGCAGGGATTAGACCGTGTTCTGGGGTTGCCGGAGGCTCCCACACAATGTCATGCTAAAAAAGACATTACACACACACGGACCTGTCAGTGGAAAGAGCCAACACAGGACAAAGACTGCATCCTTCAACAGCAAATTCATAACACATGCACATCCAAACACATCACATAGCAATCTCAGCTGGACATCAGGGTGACTCACACCAGGTAAGGACAATGCAACATCCACTGACAGCAAGCAGTGTGTGAACACCACCAAAATCAGTATCACACATATCTGATTTCCCCACCATGAACTTTACCATCAGAAACCATCACATCATCCAGATCACTTCACACTCAGGATGGGTAGCAGTACCTCAGGAAACAGATACACACTTTAGCTAACACCTAATGCTGCACAACTCAGGCTATACCAAAGGGTATGATGAATGGAGCCCTTGAGCAAATTAAACACTCACCCCCAGTAAACTGATCTGGGTTTAATCCATCATCATTCTTTAGCTTACTCCGCCACCCAAGTTCAGACACTTTTGGGTTTAATCCATCATCATTCTTTAGCTCACTCCACCACCCCAGTTCAGACACTCAGGCTAACACATGTGCATGGAACCTGACTAGAGGACTGTGCCGGAAACTCATCTGTACAGTACCTGAGCAACCATGACTGACATCAAGTAGAATAAAATAGCACATAACAAATTGAGAAACAATGCCGAGGGGCACAATGGTTCTGAACACAGATCATCCTCCCACAGTATAGTGTCACACTATGGAGTGGCGGGGAGGGTCAACACTGGCATGGCATGGAGTGGAACATATTAGACTGAAGTGCTGTATACATTAGTATTGTACAGGTGAGGAGTGTATAAAGCAAAACACAGGGGAGTAACTCACAATGTGTAGGCATCAAATGGTCTTATTGGGGCTGGGATGACTGAATACCACATAGTGGAGTAAATAAAGTTTAAATTGACATCAATGTATGTGAAAAGTCACTTATAATAATTTCCTGAGCCAGTCAGCACAGTGAAAACAAAGGTAAGGGAGAGCCATGGCTGATCCCAAAACTCACAACACAGACGTTGCAGTGACACACTCTGCAAACTCACAAATGATGTGGACAACAAGTAGGTGTACCCTTGGACTGCAAGGTCACACTGCACATTGCTCCGTAAGCAACTCATAGATGTGTCTAAAATCTCCAGTAGGTGTCTGATCATGTAAACAAACAGGCACTCTTCAACTGGATCATACATGTGTGTAAGGGTCATGCTCAAGGGCACATACACATCAATACTTCAGCTAATGACAGGGCAGTCACACTTTATGAGTACTCAAGTGCACACATTCTAATGTAAGCTAACAAAGAGAGAGTGACCCTGCACACCTAATGCGTTAATCAAAGTAAACCTTGGTAAATAATATTCAATAGGTTGAGTTGAATATGCGTGCTGCCGCTATAGGAGAGATGCGACCCAACAATCTCTCTATGAGTAAGAATGCATGAAAGGGGCCTGTGGTGAATCACACCGTAGTGGAGCACAGCGTTAGACACAATACTGTCTCAGTAGATTAATCAAAAATAATCACAATAGAATCAAAGAGCTCTCAAAGGCATTTCCTTTTATCATATCATTGTGTATCATGTTTTATAACATGAATATATGTCATACACATACTTGCTTTCAAACAGAAAAAATGTATGCACTTAGTCGCAATGCATATTTCACTGTATAATGACCATTCCTAATATGGTTATCAAAGCTACAAACATTCTAATGTACCCATGTGACTATGAAGCCAGCCCTACACAATATGACTACACATCTACACTGGTAAGTACACATCAAGATAGATTCCACAGATATGACGGACCCTGTCCACCCCTCAAGTCATCATGTGAATAGAATTTTCTGCTGTTGTGGTACAGCATCCAAATATGACATGTGTACAAAACTAGAGACCCAACAATAGAATGATAAGACAAGAGTAGACCATCACAGACAAGCATCATTGCACCCTCAAGCCTCTGAGTCAATAAGCTCAAACGTTGCTACAACCTCTGGCATCCTCTGCAAAAGCAAATCAAGTAGATGTCAATGTGAATGTGGCATACAGAGCATGTAATAGATGAACATATACACATACTTTGCACTGCATCATTAGCAAGGGCAGCGACAAAGCTCAGAACATAAATTATATTTGTATTACATAAACTCTGTATCGGCATCAAAAGTGCCAACGGCCAGTCCAAATTTCAAGACCGCACATGTGTGCATGAAAACTTGCGCAGCAAACATGTAGCACAGTCCACTGCCATGGGAATCACCCGAAGATAGGGGCCTCAAATGGGCAGTCCAGGCGCCGCTCAGGGAGGAATGGGGTCTGAAGGGGGACATGGCTTTGAAATTGTGTGGAAGTTGAACTGGGAGGGGGGCTGACTATCTGGACCAGTTGGTGGACTGGACCTGGTAGGGTGAAAAGTGGCTGAGTTAGAGGGATCTGTGGATGTTGGAGCTTGCGGGCTGGTTGGACCGGGTAGAGTCGTGGCACAGGGAGGCGGAGACTTGCTATGTGGACGATCAGTGGCTGATGGTGAATGAGGAGGGCTGGGTCTCATTTGTTTGTTGATCCGAAATCCCCCAAGTGGCTTGCCACAAGTGAGAAGTGAGGTGGCCCCAACAGCCTCCCTTTTCCTCGAAAGTATAGCAGGTGGTTTGGGAATTTGCTGGACTTGATGGTACACTGGGGTGGGGTTGCCTTTTCCCCTGCTTCTCCTGTTGTGTGGGTACACTCCCCACTTTGCTCTTTTGTCCACACTTCACAGGGGTATGGGTGGGAGTGGAAGTTTTGGGTGAAACAGCCTTCTGAATGGGTTTGGGGGTGGTTGTTGCAGGCACCAGGTCCATGGCAGACAGGGCAAGTGTTTGTGTGGCTTTGTGATCAGGTGTGGGGAAGGGAGTGCTCTTGGAGGACAAGGAATCTAAGGTATGCTATGTAGATGCATGTTTTTTGTCCTTATGTCTCGGAGTGTCCTGTGATGGGCTTGTTGGGGTGCGGTCATGTGTGGTCCTTGTGTGCTTTGGTGATGGTGTATGGTATCTGGTTCGCTTGGAGTGCTGTTGTTGTGTGCTGCGTGTGGATGACTGGGTGCCTGAGTGCTCTGTTGTGTATGCGCTCTGGTCAGATGGGGACACTGGGAGGGTGGTTGCAGAAGGGACAGGAGCTGGACTGGGAGATTGGGACTGCTGAATGGGTGCCGTCACTGTGGAGGACAAAGACTGGACCATTCTGTGTAGGCCACCCACATTCAAATAAATGCCCTCCATAAACGCAACAACCTGGGACAACTTGTTGCCATGATCCTGGAGGGCATTCAGGAGCGCAGTCTGACCCACACACAGCTGACACAAAATGTCTATGGCCTCCACACTGAGGGCAGATGGGGAGACAGGGGCAGGGGCTGCGGTGCCTGGGGGAAGGAGACTGTACCCTTCTTAGGGCTGCGAGCACGTATAGCACTTTGGGGAGCATCAGGGAGGGTGGACACAGGACGGGGCGTGGTGAACCAAGATGCAGATCTTGAACTTCCTGTGCCGGCCAACACTGAGGAGACACTGCTGGAGTTGGAAGATGTGGAGGTTCGTGTTTTCGGATGGGAATACTCCAGGGCACTCCTGTCCCCCTCTGAGGCGCTGGTCCCCTCAGTGTCGCTGTAATCCCGTGGACAAGTTGTGCCAGTAGCTTCCCCAACGGTGTCGAGCACCTCTCCTTCCCAGCCCTCGGTAGATGCTGCAAGAGACAGAGACATAGGTTCAGTAAAGTGGCATACTCACAAACATTATATGCAATAAAAAACAGAAATACTTGGATTGAAACTCCTACATTTAACTCCATGTACTGTCTGCATATTCCAAATTCATGCAATCAATAGCTGATACATGGAAACATGCTTAGTCGATAGTCATGCTCCATGTTGCGTTGACACAGCCAAATTGCTGTGCATGTATCTACATTTCAATATCACATACAATCGTCTGTAGGCACACCTACATGCCTGCAGGTAAGAGAGCTACACATCCAAATATGTTGTGTTTCTCTCACTTGAAGTATAAGTTTACTGAACCCCAGAGATACAAAGTGAACCCTATCCATTGTCAAGTGATATTACCTCCTTAAATCCACTATTGACCAAGGGAAAAATGCGGTTCTGATATTGTTAGACCTATCGGCCGGGTTCTACACGGTCTCACATGTCATCCTTCTAGACCGTCTCGAATCCTACGGCATCTCTCATACAGCCCTGACTTGGCTTAAACTGTTCTTGCAGAATCGCAGACAAGTGATCACCCTCGGTCGCTATAAGTCAAAAGAAAAACCCCTGTTGTCCGGTGTCCCTCAACGGCCCATTCTGAGCCTGGTGCTCTTCAGTGCCTACGTGGCTCCACTGATCACCCTGACATAGTCCTTTAATATAGACACCATCTCATAAGCGGACGATACGCAGTAAATCTTGGTCCTAGACCGAAACTCCACACAGACGGAAGAAAATTTCCGCCTATGTCTTACCCCCACTTTCCAATGGATGAAGGCCAACCACCTGAAATGCAACTTTGAATAGACAGAAATCCTACCAGTGGGACAAGGGAACATGTTTTCTCCCAACATATGGTGGCCAGTTAACATTCCCCCTCCTCCAAATACAGCAAATTAGCCAGAAATTTGGGAATCAAATTTGATGCCACACTCTCATTCAAACAACAATCATTAGCAGTTGCTGGAACCTGCTTTCACATCATAAAATCATTAAAAAATTATTTGATCTGCTCCCCATAGCAGCTCGACAGGCTGTTGCGGTGGCCTTAATCACGTCTAGATTGGACTGCTGAACTAGCCTCTATGCATGGGCAAACAAGTCCGTTTTACACAAACTACAATTGGTCCAACATGCAGCAGCACGTTTAGTGCTAAAAATGGCCCAGGAGATCATCTGCTTCGGTGGCCCCAGAAACACTACACTGGCTAACCATCAATAAAAGAGTTCTGTTTAAGATTCTTATAATCACTTTCAGAATATTCCACTCCTCAGGACCACAATATCTCCGGCTCAGATTCATGCGCTATACACCTACCCAGAACCTCAGACCATCTAACGCCAATCTGCTAAAACCCCCAACGTTTAGATATGCCTCAAAAGAAGGGAAATCGCGTGCAGTGATTGGCTCCAAAGCATGGAACTAACGTCCAAATCATCTCCATCACTTTCAATCTGGAACGCTCTTTAGGAAGGCCCTGAAAACCTGGATCTTTTCAACCTCCAATTCACTGTGCAAAACACTCATTTAACATCTCTTCTTGCCCTCAGCGATCCTGTTGTTCCTACCTAGTAACTCGCTTAGCGCCATGATGCTCCTCGGAGTGAAGTTTGCGATTTATAAATGCCTCATTACATTACTATGTTGGGCACTGAAGCACAACTACAGTTGTACATTGGTGTCAACTTTGTAGATGTATCAATTATATGGCAGCGCACAACACACATCTCTAAATGCACACTAACATGATGCTCACTGCTGTTCACTGCCAGATGATGTCTTTGAGACTCGCACTGCTGAATATGTCACATAGACACATATTTTTGGGTGATGAAGTGCAAATAAGCCTGATGTACCAATGTAGTCACATAGACAATGCACAATAGCATGATACGGGAAATGTAATACAAGGCCTTTATGTGTTGTTTTTTATTTATTTATTTATTGAAGTTTTGTATAGCGCTAGCTGGACCCGAGGGTGTCAGAGCGCTTCACAGCAAATACAAATAAGCATCAAAAAGACGGTGAGGATGGTGGGCAGGGAGCACAGGCGGGAGGTAAAAGTCTGTACAATAACAACATGAGCGCACTACAGGGCGGAGATCAAGAGCGAGTCATCCGGCTCTGGTATCATAGAGATAGTGGTCTTTCAAAGTCAAACGTGGGGTTCTCGTTACGATCCAGAACGCTCAAGGAAGAGGGCTTTGAGTAGCATCTTGAATTTCGGGAAGGAGGCGGTCATTCTGATATGGGGGGGGATGGAGTTCCATATCTTGGGAGCATTACCCGCAAAGGACTTGCTAGATGTTTTGTGTTTTTGTGATTTCAGAGGGATGAGAAGGAGCGTGTTGGAGCTTCTGAGGTTCCTAGACTGACCAGCCCTTTTGAGTTTGTTGGCCAGATATTCTGGTTTGCCTGTATGCAGGGCTTTGTGTGTGAGGCAAGCTGTACGGAAGCTGGCTCCTTGGTCAATAGGGAGCCACTTCAGATCCTTGAGAGCCGGGGAGATGTGCTCGTATTTCTTTGTTCCTGTTACCATTCTTGCTGCGGCGTTGAGGGTAGTGGTCAGAGGTCCCAGGTGCGATTTGGCTGTTCCAGTCAGAGTTGCAATGCCATAGTCAATTCTGGAGAGTACCAGTGCCTGAGTGGCCTGTTTCAGGTCTTTCATGGGGAGGAAGGGTTTCAGTTTGTAGAGAAGTTTCAGGTTAAGGAAAGCACTTTTGGCAGTTTTTTAGATGTGTTCTTTCATGTCCAGTTTGGGGTCAAGAGTGATCCCTAGGGATTTTACGGAGTTTGTAAGTACAAGAGGAACATTAAGGGCGTTTAAGGCTTTGAGCCATTCTAGTATTTGGGGGTTTTCATTTTTATTCGAGATGAGGAGCACTTCTGTTTTTTATTCATTGAGTTTGAGGTGGTTGGATGAGAGCCAATGTTGAACCTCTGTGAGTGTGCCGTTCAGTCCGTGGATGTCTGCGATCGAAGTGGTTTCCAGATAGAGTTGTGTGTCGTCCGCGTAGAGGTGGAAGGGGATGTTGGAGTTACTTAGAATTGATGTGAGGGGCTCTATGTAGATGTTGAAAAGTTGTGGCGAGAGTACTGACCCCTGTGGGACTCCTCTACTAATGGGGGGGGGGTCCGATTCGAAGCTTTTAATTTTGATTCTTGGTGTGCGGTTGTTGAGAAAGGAGGAGAACCATTTTAGAACCGTCTTTTCCAAACCCGCTCTCTCCTGGAGGACATTGAGTAGCAGGGTATGATCAACTGTGTCAAACGCAGCAGAGAGGTCTAAAAGGATGAGAAGGCTACATTGGTTGGAGTCGAGCGACATGTGTAGATCATCCAGGACATTTAGGATAGCGGTTTCTGTGCTGCAGCCCTTTCTGAACCCTGATTGGTGTGGGTCGAGAAGATTCGTGTTCTCTAGGTGATGGGTTAGCTGTGACAGCACACATCTTTCTACAATTTTCGATAAGAGCGGAAGGTTCGAAACTGATCTGAAGTTATTCATGTCCTTGGGGTCAAGGCCGATTTTTTTTAGGAGTGGTGTGACTTGACCTAGTTTAAGGCAGTCAGGGATGGAGCCCTCGCTCAAAGAGCTGCTGATGATCTTGGCCCAAATTGGGGCTAGAGTGAGCTTCAGGTCTTTGGTCAGTCTCGGGGGTAGCTGATCAAGGGAGTGTGACGAGGGTTTGGCGGTGGCTATGAGATTGCTTATCACTTCAACCTGGATAGGCCGGAAGGAAGACCAGCGAATGACTGCGGTTGCTGGCCTGATGTGGGTAGTTGCAGTAGGGTGGGACTCTGTGTGGGAGGAGGGCATAGCGCTGAATGATCGATCAATTTTGGCATTTTTTTCGTTGAAAAAGCTAGCAAAGTCGTCACATTGGGATTTGGACTCCGCCATGCTGTCTATCACTGGAATGGAGGTTTGGTTCCTGATGATGTTGAAGAGTTCTTTGGGGCGGTTTTTAGCATTGTCCAGAGCAGAACAGAAGAAGGATGACTTTTTGCTCTTGATATGATTATAGTAGATTTTGCGAGCTGCCTTGAGTTGGTCCCGGTTGAGGGAGGTGGGGTTGTTCCTCCAGGTTCTTTCCCTGGATCTTAGGTGTCTTCTTTCTTCGTTAATGTCAGTGGAGAACCAAGACCTGGAAGGGATGCTTCTGGGTTTTTTGAGTTTTCGAGGTGCCAGCTGATCCAGGACGAGCTCCAGGTTGGAATGGTAAAGCGAGGTGAGTTCCGTGGTTGAGAGGAGCTCCGTCGAGTTCGGGAGGAGTGAGCTAAGTCCATCTTCTAGCTTGTCAGGGGGGACTCTCGATATGTTTCTGACCCACTTGGGGGAGGTTTGAGTAGGTGGGAGGATAGAACCGAATGATTGATATGAAAGAGAATGGCGTGATGGTCTGACCAGTCCACCAGGATGATGTGGTCAATTAAAATTGCCTTTTTATCCGCAATGATTGCATCAAGAATCGCTCCTCTATGAAGGGTTTCCTCTGAGCAGTGCTGGATCATATCGTAGTCTTGTAGATGGGTGGTGAGAGATTGGATGAGCGGGTTTTTGATTTCATTCCATCTTAGGTTGAGGTCACCCAGAATTATTCTGAAGTCGCTATTGAGAGTGGCTTGAGTGATCAGGTCCGTCAGCTGAGCGCCAAATTCGATAGAGTTGCCTGGAGGATGGTAAAAGAGAAGGCATTGAAGTGGACTGTGGTAGGACGAATTGAGGTTGACCGAAAGGCAATCAGAGGAGTTATACAGGAAGGAGGGGGATTCAGTGATGGAGAGGTCACTTTTGTGGATAATTGCTATTCCGCCACCTTTGTGTACGGGCCTGTCTTGGTGGATAATTGAGAAACCGGGCAGCACCAGCGTGTCCATGATGGGAAGGGATAGAGTGTAAGCCATGTTTCGGTGAGGAAGGCTACATCCAGGTCTTGGGAGAGGATGGTTTCGGCTATTTCCGTTGCATGTTTGACGGCGGATCGGCAATTGATAAGCATACAGTTAATGGAGGGGTCTACATTCGAGTTCGGGTTGTCAGAATTAGCTCTGGGTAAGGAGGAGAGATAGGCTGGGGGTCTGGCGGCTTTTCGGTGGGGCGGGTCCCTCCCCACTCCAGTGATGACTTGAATCGAGGAGAAGGGTGAAGGGTATAGGGGTTGTGCTTGGGCTGGCTGGTTAGGAGGGGGTTTGTAAGATGCGACAAGGTAGCTCACTTCCTGGGGGGAAAGGGAGGGAAACATTCTTCTAGGACTGTCAACTCGAGACTCAGTCCGGGGTTTAGTGAGTGGAGGCCGGGAGCCTGGGGGGCAGGGACCCGATAGAGGGCAGAGAGTCATTCCTAATGGGAGGCGGATGGAGGTGGGGTGGTGCGACGTGAGGGGAGGGTAGCTGGAGTTTCTCTAGGGAGGATAAGGTTTCCTTCAGGCCAAAAATCAGGGTAGGGATATGGGCTTCTAGAAGGTCCAGGCGTTGCGTCAGCAGCTTGAGTGCTGGGGGGGGGGAGGGGGGGGGGGGGGTGAAACTGAGCCTTGAGTGAGAGGGGCATTGGGGCAAGACGTTATTGGGGGGAGAGTAGGAGTTGGAGGGTCCGGTTCAGGTTTAGAGTTCGATTATGAGAGGACTAGAGAGGGAGAGGGGCTTTGGGGCGAGTTACTGTTAGGTGGGATAACAGGGGTGGGAGGATCTGATTCAGGTTTCGAGTTCGGATGAGCGAGGGCTAGAGGGGGGAGGGGCTTTGGAGCGAGTTACTTTTAGGGGGGATAACGGGTGGGAGGATCTGATTCGGGTTTCGAGTTCGGATGGGCGAGGGATAGAGAGGGAAGAGGGTTGCGGTCCCTTTGGAGGTGGTTGTTATCTTCACTAAGGGGGACGGTGTGAGCTAGTGAAGTGGGGGTTGGCGCAGGGGGCTGTGACTCGGAGTTGCTAGGTGGTCTGGGATCTCTACGGGCTGGAGACTGAGAACCTGGAGTGCTTTGGGAGACGTGGGGTGGAGGGTTGGGAGTCGGATGGGTAGGGGGGGGCAGAGTTCTGGAAGGTTGGGTGAAAGGTGAGGAGGCTGGGGGATGTAAGGTAGTGGGGGCTGGGGCTGGGGGAGACGAATGACTGGTGACATGATTAAGCACGGGGGATGGGATCGTTGAGGTGAGGGAAGCATGCTCTGCAAATTTGGAGTTTGAAAGGAGCCACTGGGGGGGGGGGTGCGCGGCTGGTGAGAGTAGTGAGCAGTAGCCGTCTTTAGAGTGGGGAAGAGGGAGTCAAAGAACTCTAGGTTTTCGTCTTTCGCCTGAATTAGAATGGTGCCATTCACGAAAATGGTGATGGAGATGTCTCCGGACAGGGACTGTTGGTTCAGGGGGGAGATAGTTAGTTTCCGGTTGTGTTCTGTGAAGGTGGTTTTGGAGACAGGGAGGAGTGAGTTAAAGATGGTGACGCATAAGTCAGGCCTGGTGGTGTGGAAAATGAAGTCCATTTTTCTCTGCCCTCTTGATGAGCAGTGGTAGGTGTCCACAATTAGTTTCGGGGTGTTGCCTAATTAGATTCTGTTTAAAGGGTTTGTTTGCTTTGAAGGAGAGACTGTGTGGGAATGTTGCCTGACAGACCGTTATTGATCCAAGGCATGAGAGTGCCTTCTGTAGGTGAAGTTGTGAGTAGCCTCCATTAGGACAGCTAATGTGTGAAATACCTAGGGTCTGGCATGTGACATCCCTACATTGTGCTGACTGATGACATCCATTACACATCAATGTGCCGATTACCAATAAAAAGCAGTAGCCACAACTTCACAATGCATTGATGCATTTGAACACCCATCCACAATTCAACATACTGGGGACTGACACTCTGAGGAACATTTGCTTCTTTCAATGTAAAATTACAGTCCAACACCTCAGGCACAACACAATTTGCCATACCCACTGATCACATCCCACCATGTTAAGCCCTAGTGCCAAACTAATCTCACAATAGCCAGGTTTAACTACATTGCATTAAAATTCCATATTCTAACCATCCCAATCATGTTGCCATGTGCACAATTGGCAAATGCAAATCAGTCAATGCATCACTGCATTCATCACCATCTACCCCATCAGCACCTGTGTGCACTTGCTGTCACTGTGGCAGGAAATTACATCATGTGATGCCATGCTGCTGATATTAGGCTAAATGATCTGTATCATTCAGAAAAATACAACCCATGGGACAAGTGTAACCTCTACCAATTCACTGCACCCTGAGTCCACATTTGTGCATGTCTCAAGCCACTTACACATCATCACATGAGCACACTATTGTGGTAGCCACACACCTCACAAAAACCTGACAAGTGCACTGGGCTGCACACTTCACACAACGTATTTTTCTTTGTAGGATGGTCTCGGTTCAGACAACATTAAAGTCCACATTTGTAAAGCGCACAATCACCCGTAAGGGTCTCTAGGCGCTGGGGGGCCGTCGGGAAGATTAAGCGAGCTATTACCCAGAGTCACATGGTGCTGGGCTAACCTGCCGCCGGAGCCGGGGGTCGAACCGTGGTCCCCAGATTCCAGCGTCAGTCGCCCTGGCCGCGGCGCCACACCTCTTCCACAAAATGGTAGATGAAAGCATATCAAGATGACTTGCTATGACACCGTTAATGATTTTGCCACATTAGAATGTAAACATTGTACACATGCTGAACCTCTGCACTCACCACTGAGGCAACTTAAAATCGATGGCATCATACAAGAGACATCTTAGCGGTCCTGCCTTGCTCTGGTCTGGGATTCATGCAGTCATTCATACCCAAAGTCACACTTTGCACAATACTCACCCCCAACTTGCTGCTGTTGTGCCCTCAAGTGTCCATCCTGCTCTGGCTGTGTCACTGCCAGGATGCAGGCCAAAAGTGGGGTTATGGTCTGGCGCGCCAACCTGTCACTTCGAGGGACCATCCCCAGCGTAATTTCTGCAACGTTTTTGCTGAGACGGCAGATGTCATCTACCTCTTGTGGCATTGTTTATGGCGTCGGTTTGAGACCCCCAGGTACTGCACCTTGCGAGCAATGGCCCTCAATATGGCCTTACGCTGATGGACCTTGAGCTGTAGGCATGGGAGACAAGAAGAGGAATATTTGTAATACTGTGTTGTGTACGACTATGTGCCAGTCTAGGAGCATGTAAACACATAGCACACAGATACATCAATGGACAGCGGAGCCCATAGACCATGTCACATAGTACACTTGGAGCAAGCTATTTAATTGCAATGTAAGCATCTATGATGATGGACAAACTACCTGCCCATCTCATACACATGCAGAGTGCCAGCACCGAAATCAAGGTGAAAATGTGCATCATTTGTGATGCACTATGTGAGTGAGCATGACCAGACCGCGGCCGGGGCCAGACATGCTAGCAGATTAGGAGTATCCAGAGAAAGGATAATATGGTCAGGTGAGGACCTATGGGCTCTAAATCCTACACCTAAGGGCTGCACCCACGCGATAGACCCTCAGATTCCATCATTCCCCCATATCTGTGAGACCTGCGGCGTTTGCCTTGGCTCTAGAGACATTGGGAGGTTTCCCAATCCCAAACCTTTAATTCACAAAGACCTCAGAGCAGGCCTGCTGAATTGCAGATCCCTAGCAAAACACACGGACGAGGTCTGGTTACTGCTAGTAGAGCAAGAGTGGGACATTCTGTTCTTAACAGAAACTTGGATCAAGGAGGATAACATGACCGCCATTGCGCTAGCAGTCCCTCCGGGTTTTAAAATATGTCTCGCAAATCGCCCAGGCGCGAAAAGTGGCGGAGGTGTAGCTATCATTTTTAAAGAACAGCTAACATTAACCTCCTCGACCCCCACCACAATTCAGGGAATTGAGGGCCTTCACTTCTGCTTTCAGGTGATCCCTCAGCTATCCTTAGCAGGACTAGTGATTTACCGCCCTCCTGGCGGTGTGGATCCCAATCTGATCGCACTGCTGGATATGATTGTTCAAAGCTCCCTCCTCCACCCTCAGTTCATCGTGGTGGGAGACTTTAACATTCATATGGACAAAACTGACTGTGCTGCGGCTGAGTTACTTAGATCAACATTAACTACGGCTTCGCTGATGCTCATCAATGAGGGCCCCACGCACATAGCGGGCCTTATGCTCGATCTTATCTTTTCTAACATCAAGGACATACAGCCAGAGACACCACTACCTATGTCATGGACTGACCATTCATTGGTTCCTTTTAAACTGAATCTGATGTATGACAGCCCGGCATCTGGCAAATGATCATTCTTGAAAAGACCATGGAAAAAACTGATTCCGGAGACCATGGGCCCTGTTTTGGCCCAGAACATCCCAGCGCTCACTGCCAACGCTAACGTAGACGCACAGCTTCTTAATGAGTGGGTCGGGAATATGGTCTCTACCATCGCTCCGGCCTCACGTGCTATATCTAAAAGAGACTCCCCCTCTGCTCCCTGGTTCTCCCAGGATCTTAAAAAAGAGAAATCAGCTTGCAAAAAGCTGGAAAGACTATGGAGAGCTAACTACGGGCCTGAAGAAAAAGCCAACTATAAGGATGCATTAAAAAAACTCCAAAAAAATATCAGGAAAACAAAAAAACTATTTTATGCGAACGCTATTCAACAGGCAGAACAGTCAAGTAAACAGATTTTTAAAGTGGTACAGTCCTTTTTTAAACCCAAATGCATTGAGAGGGAGGTCCCCCCGTCACCCACTCTTTGTGAAAACATCTTGGAATTCTTTGATCAAAAAATTAAAAAAGTTTATGAATCCTTTAGGCCTGAAACAAAAACGATGAAATCAGACCTAGCGATTAAAGTAATGACCAGCGAAACCCTTACTCAATTCAAGACTATACCTCTGAGTGAGGTCAGACAAGAACTTGCCCGATGCAAATCCGGTTCTCCGGACGACCCATGTCCAGCCAAATTATGGGGCTCCATAGCAGATTTTGTGGCCCCTATATTACAACAAATCTGGAACTCCTCCACTGCCTCGGGTATATTCCCGCATGTCTGGAAACATGCAACTCTCCTCCCACTGAAAAAAAACCCTAATGGGGATCCAGAAGACCTCAGCAATCTTCGCCCAATCTCGCTGCTAGCTGCCCCCGGAAAAATGTTTGAAAAAGTAATACAACGCCAGATGAGTAAATTCATCGAAGTTAACAAAATACTCCATGAGACCCAGTCAGGCTTTCGTCCCGGCTTTAGCACGGAGACAGCATTAATTGAGGTAGCAGAGTCAGTAAGGTGGTCGATGGATGCAGGAGAATCAGCGATGCTGGTACTCCTGGATCTGTCGGCCGCCTTCGACACGGTTGACCATGCCAGGCTCTTGATGCGATTGGCCGAGACAGGTATCTGCGACAAAGCACTGGGGTGGATACGTTCGTATCTGTCTCAGAGAACACAGAAGGTGGCACTAGGGACGGTCTCTTCAGCACCTATAGCCCTTAGTTGTGGCGTCCCGCAAGGGTCGGCACTCAGCCCCCTCTTATTCAACATCTACCTCGCCCCTCTCTTTACGTTGATTGCCAACTGGGGTGTCAAGGCAATATCTTATGCCGATGACACCCAGTTGGTATTTCCGTACTCAGAGGTGTCGCAGGAATCCTTCTCGAACTTTAGGGGCTGTCTTCGGGATATAGCCTGTTGGATGAACACTAATAAACTTAAGCTAAATGCTAACAAGACCGAAGTGATCTTCTTTGGAAAAGGCCCCCCTCAGAACTATGGTGGCCTACGGAGATGGGCCAAGCCCCCTTACCCAGCCACACGGCCAAAAATCTCGGAGTAAGGTGGGACGACAGCCTGACCTTCTCCGAGCATATTCAACAAGTAGCTGGCTGCTGCTTGAGTAAGCTGAGGAACCTCCGTAAGATCCTAAGACTCCTCCCGGAGAGTTGCCGTAAAACGGTCATCCATGCCACTGTTACATCAAGGCTGGATTACGCCAACGGACTCTATCTGGGCCAACCAAAATACATGACTCAAAAACTTCAAGGGGTCCAAAATGCGGCTGCGAGACTGTTGTTGCAAATTCCTTTCAAGCACTCAGTCTCTCCGCATTTAAGATCACTGCACTGGCTTCCAGTCGCCAGCAGAATCAAATTTAAGGCACTCACGCTAGCCTTTAGATCTCTGTTTGGTTCCTGCCCTGAATATCTGAAAATCCGGCTCCCAAGATACTCCCAAGCTCGCTCGCTGCGATCCAATTGCCGTGTTCAACTGGCTGTCCCACGAGTAAAAAGGGCTTGATTAGGTGGTCGAACTTTTTCGGCAAATGCTGCCACTCTTTGGAACACCCTACCACCAGCAATCCAGCAAGCTCCCTCCGAACCTTGTTTCAGAAGGCTGCTAAAAACCTGGCTCTTCACTCTACCAAGCTAACCCTATCACGCCTCTCCCTCAGGTCAACCGTATTCTGCTAGCGCCGGGACACCTCCACGTGAGGTAACTGTTCGCGCTCTACAAAACGCTGTATTATAATATACACTGTAAATGCTGTGTAGTGGTCAGACTCACTCTGTCTTACACTACACACCCCTTAATGTCCTTGACCATTGCATAGCTACACGTGTAATGGAGGTCACAATTAGGTACCTGATCTTACATTCTCACACTCTTGTCACATGGTGTATGTAGACCTGTCTTGTGTACTCCTGAGTACTATAATAGTTGCTTCAAAAATAGGGTAGTGGACAACACATATGTTTGTCTAAGTCGTTTTAGTGATGGGGCCTTGAAACATTGTGCATTTACTTTCCAGGTCTGAGGGCTTTTCACTGACGAAAAGCATGGTCCATCACAAGAATCACATGCATGTACAATGAGAATGGTGACACAGTGCATACACATGTGAGACTCTACACATAATAGAATCCAAAGAATGATGACATGTCCACTTTACATTTAGCAGATATGTGAGAGGTGATTTGCCACCAATAGTGATAGATACAGGCCTTGTACTCCTGTGCAGAATGGCCACATCTCCATAGGGTCAATATCAAAGCAGTACACACATTAATCAGTACCATCTGGTCATTCTACATTTTAAATCTCACAAATGATCATATGCACACTTAATGAACTAGACCAACCCTTTTTATTGAAAACGCCCTTCTCTCTATTTCTCTGCAACTCTGTAGAAACGAAGCATGCACGATTGACTGAGTGAAATACTTATCTATTGTTTCTGCAACTCTAGAGATATATTAGATTCCCAATGTTAAACTAATGTTCTGATTTGTTACCTTTGCCTCAAATTGTAAAGCGCTCTGATATCCTTCGGGATCAAGTTTGCGCTATATAAATCTTTATAAATAAATAAATAAATAAATATGACATGATATGGCACAGGGAATGTGTGTTCAGGGTGAGAGCTCCTCATTCTAACTGTATAACTGCTAAACCACGTTATGTCCATATCAACATTGCATGCTGTCGGGGATCTGGGGGAATAAGGCTATACACCACATTGAGGTGAAATCATTTAGCTAGCGTCTCACACATTTACATGACCCATTCTCAGAACAACATGTGTGATGTTTGTTTTCAATAGTATATTATAATATCAACAATGGTTCTGTCGGGTACGATACTGATTACTTCAAAGCATGTCTGAAATCATTTTATACTTCATTCCTTCATATAACAATGAGCTCAGAAAACCATTCAAGTTCTCTTCTCCCAATTTCAATGTAAATCCACACTATGAGGCAAAAAAAATTTTTTTGTAAGAGTAAATAACCGTTTTTTAATCAGTTTATCAATTGGTTATTCATTGATAAGTGTAATTTTTCACATGACTCATTTAATTAGTGTTCAATTTACAATTCATCAATAGTACAACGGCGCATTATTAGAAGAAAAGTGACTAAACAAGTGACACAAAAAGTGCAGTGGTGACATTCAAAATGTACAATAGACAGTGAATCAAGAAAGGGAAAGGAGGAAAAGTTATATGGCCAGTATATATCTTGATTAAGGATTTTTCCAGTGTATTGTTTTATTGGGAATATTTGACAGATGGAAATCCTATACTCGTCCGGGCATTAAAAAGCGTCGACGTTTCGACCCTCTGGACGCCTTGATTGTGGGTCTAGGGCGGGTCTTCTTCAGGAGATAGAATAGAGATTGCGCCAAAAAGGTTCTTCTACAACTGGGACCTGTGAAGTAGTGATTGTAGTCGAATTATTCACATCCAATTGCATGTAATACGAAGTCCAAACAATCTTGGGCTTCCTTAATTTGCCGAGTCTGGACGGTATACTGCCGTTATAATCATGCGACCAAAATGCGAGTTTGATTCGGTTCAAGCAGCCTTTACACATCCAATTTGTGCGGGGTCTGGGCGGTGTGTGAATCACGCGACCGAAACGCAAGTTTGATTCGGATCAGACAGCCTTTACACATCCTAGTTATGCGGGGTCTGGGCGGTGTATGATTCACGCGACCTGTAGGGGTGAATCCAGGATTTAACGCCGATTCCCGCGATCATTCGATTCCGAACCAGCGGCGAGTTCCGCTGCTGTTCATGTACTTCCAAGAAGTGAAGCCTGTCACCGGCCGATACTAAGTAGCAGCTTCAATAGAGCTGCATCAGTGTCGATGTTGCCATGCTCCCCACATACTCAAGTGTAAAAAGTTCTAGGTCATGAATGGCCCATGCTGTTTGCAAAATTTGAATGCATTAACATTGGCTTGCACTCACAGGCCCATACTAGTGTACACTGACATAATGTGAGTAGTCTGAGCACTCTAAAACTTTTACCCATACACTTACCAGTACTTCTGGAGCACCATATAGACACCCGTACTAGCCAAGGACCTCGTCCACCAGGACCTCCAGCTTCTCTATGGTGAAGGTACGGGCCCTAATGTTCTCTGTACGAGCCAAGTCTGGGTCCAGAGTAGAGGTACAGCAGCAGTTGGTGGTGATGAATGGCAGGCAACAGTGTCTCAATGCAAGTGACAGGTGTGGCTCTCTCACAGACGTTTATAGGCCCCTAGGGTTGTTCCAGTGGTACTCTGCTGATGCAATTGGCCCGTCTTTTTTGCATCTT
Source organism: Lissotriton helveticus (assembly GCF_964261635.1). Classification (NCBI taxonomy): domain Eukaryota; kingdom Metazoa; phylum Chordata; class Amphibia; order Caudata; family Salamandridae; genus Lissotriton; species Lissotriton helveticus. Next base: position 315,386,918 of record NC_136072.1, on the reverse strand, counting down.
TCGGTTGTGGCCAATGCCTGTGACTGCAGTGGCAGAGCACGCCTACCGTGATGTTCAAAACTGAAACGTATTTTAAAGAACAGTGGTCCCTATTTTGGAAGGAAAAATAGAGAAACACAATAATCATACGCTTAAATGTATTGTATGTCTTTTGTCCAGCCGGACAAGAATTTACCAAAGGCAGGGTATAAAATGTGTCTGTATGTTTGTAATCACTTATGACAGACTTAGATAACCATTTCCACACCATTGATCATTACAATATTATAAAATCATATTGCTTATGGTGTTTTTAGTGTCGACGACGTTTCGATGCTATTCACAACAGTATAAAGCATCATCTTCAGGACAAGAGATCAATCATTGTTGTCTTAAACTTAATCACATGTATAGCCTATATTGCATTAGTCGGAAGGAGCAGTTAGATACACCAGTAATGAAACACACATTACGATCCGTAACGAGCGGCGGCAGCCACTAGAACACTATTAGGCCGTCGGCCTTCCTCGAAGAATTTGTTTCCTGATATCGATACATGCCAGTGCCGGGTCGCACTGGGGGCTTTGAGTTACGTAATAATTCCGCTGGGTGCCAAGTTGCACCTCTTGAATAGCGGCGGAAGGTCAGGGCACGGAGGCTCCTGCTCACGCTTGGTCAGAATTATATCTCTGGTTCTCACGGGATCCTTTGAACACATGCACGATTTCTGCACACATAGGAAGTACATTCACATTTAGGTTGTTTACTTCTCATCTCTTCGTTTCTGTTTTCATTGGGTTGTGGATTTGTTGCACTACATATGCACATTTTTCCATTGGAAAGAAGGTAACCGATAATGAGAAGTGGGTCACTGGCGAGTACCAGTCAGTGTTTTCCCCCTTGGTGTTGCTACCGCGAGGTGCCTTCTTTCCTTCTCACACATTTTCTTTGTGATGAAAGGTTTGTGGTGGTGGTTTATTTCTTTTTAGAAAGAGGATACACTGCGGCTTGATGACCAATTGCGTTCATTGGTTTATATAAAATGATGTCTTAAATTGATTTGACACGTTTTGGGCTGCTAATTGTAAGCTAAGTACACTCCACAACGTTGGTGACACAGTTTTGGATGTTTCAGTTGATACGCCAAACATTTTACATTGCAATCACTTGGTATTGGTAAAAGATTATCAGCATCATGACATGATGTTGAGGTACATACATCACTTGTTATTAGTGTGACATTTAAATAACCATTTGATACGTACAGATAGTGTGTTTACAAGGATATGTCATCATCTACCAACTTGCTGCATATCCACTTTGGAATATGCTTGTATTTTGTTGACTTTTCTGATCATCTGTTTCAGCTATGCAAAAACTTCCTAATTTCATTAGTTAAAATTAATTTGAGATCATATGGTTTTGTTTGTTTGACAGAATGACCATGCTTGTGTTGTGTTCATACGAGCCTTCATGCTTTGAAACAATGGCACTTATACATTGCATTGTATGCTTTGCATGATTATCCCCTGAATTTATTTAGCATGGGAGTTTGTGATTTAAAGTGTAATGTATGTGACATTTACATGTGCTTAGCTCTATGCACACTGGATGTGACATTTCAATCTGTACAGAGTTGGCTAACAAGTGAGGGATGTGGTGGTCATATGGCTCCATGCATTTTGAGAAGGATGACAGGGTGCGTGCGCTAACTACCTACCTACTAGGTGGCACCGTGTAGGGAGATGGCTGCCACATGTTTCGGGAGGGGGAGTGATCTATCCTGCTCAGGGGTGAAGCAAGTGAGCTAGGCTAACTACCTGTAAGGTGAAGGAGAGCAATAAAATGGCTGCCACATGGTTCTGGGGGATGTTCCATCCTGCTCAGCTGTGAGACAAGAGTGCCTGTTGGGAGTTGTAGTGCTGGCTACCTATCCACAACCCCTCACTGTTGAGATAGCTACCTACCTGTAAGGTGAAGCAGAACAATTAAATGGCTGTCACATGGTTCTGGGTGGGGGGAGTGTTCCATCCTGCTCAGGGGTGATGCAAGTAAGCATGAGAAGACTACCTACCTGTAAGGTGAAGGAGAGCAATGAAATGGCTGTAACAGGGCTCTTGGGTGGGGTGAGTGTTCCATCCTGCTCAACTGTGAGACAAGGGTGCCTGGTGGGAGTTATTGTGCTGGCTGCTTGTACACATACCCCCATGCAAATATTGCTAGCTATGTTTGAGGTGAATCAGAGGAAGGAAATGGTAGATATGTGAGACGTGTTTGAAAGAGTGTGTTGTACATAAGTGTATTTAGGTCTAGAAAGTGTAGCTTAATAGTTGTGCCAGACAGTACAGGTCAGTATGATGGGATACATTTGTTGGTACTTACCAGCCTCCACTCCCCCAGCTTTTCCTGTGAGACTCTCTGGATGCAGTATGACAAGCACTTTCTCCTCCCATTCAGTTAATGTTAGTGGTGGAATGGGATGGCCACCGCCAGTCCTCTAAGCCGCCTCATGGTTCCTGTTGGCACTGTATTTCACCCTGTTCTTGAGTTCATGCCACCTCTTCTTAATGTCACGCTGTGTGTGCAGGGTCGTCCCTACAGTATTGACTTTCTTGACTGTCCTTTCCAACATTTGATTTTTTCTGACTAGGGGAGTCTGTTGGACCAGGCTTCCAAACAAATGTGGTTCTACTCTAATTATCTCGTCTACCATCACTGACAACTCATTGTCTGTGAATTTGGGCATTTTGTTTTCTGTGACATGCTGTGTGTTGTGCAAATAAGTGACAAGGGCAGGTAGGAAGGTGGTGGTGGAGATGTGTGTTGGAAGTGTTGGTGTGGATGGTTGTGATGGGGTGATGTGTGATGATTTGCCTCTCCTTTCAGCTGTGGTGTATGGCCCTTAACTGCTGAAGTTGTGCAAAGAATGATGGTCAGGGAAAGGGTTGTTTTTATACCCAGCTATGTCAAAATGAGGTATGCCTGTCAGGTGTGTTTTCCCTGGTGACCTTGGATGTCATTGGTTTTCAATATCTTGAGGGTGTTTCATTGGGGTGTGTCAGATGTGTTTGAGGGCAGCAGAGAGAACAGGCACACCTGGAGGCCTTGTTGTGTAGTTGCATTCGACTGCCATTCATCCTTTCGCGAGACCGCATTGGTCGTAACGCAATGATCGTACCGCCTGCTCTGCCATTTCATTTTGCGGTCATTCCGCGTGAGGAACAGGCTTTTTAGTGTTTTCCGCAGCATTTCCGTCTGTCGCTGTAAGTATTTCTGGAGGTGGCAGACGGTGTAATGTCACATCCGGTTTTGCAGCGGAAAATGCAGACTTTTTTTTCTGGAAGCACGGCGGTCGGAGGGGTTTTCTGTCCACCATCGTAATGACCCCCATAGGTTTTTATTTTGGGTTATTGTGTCTTCTAAGTACTTACATTTTTTTTTATGCCTGAAATGTTAGGGGCCTCACAGCTGTCTTAGTCACGTTGTAGGTTTTGCTGCCGGCCGCCACATTACAATGCAGGCGGTCGAAAGTGAAATTGGCCGTTCATTCCGGCTGGGCTCAAGGAGCCCATCAGCCAGTCAGAAGCCTCACTGTAATCCCTAGGGGCGGCGTATCTGCCGTTGGAATTATGATGTCGGTTTCTGACAGGCTCTTAATGCGTGGCTTTTTGACATGGTAATCCTGTCGGAAAGTGACTTTAGGGTCCCCTAGCAGGGCTCCCTTCTCCCTATGGCCTCCAGTTGGGGGACGAGGGGGCACCTATGGGCCCCCCCTGTTAATCCCGGTACAAAAGGGGGTGGTGATGGACGGAGCATCTGAACCAATCAAACACTCACACCCAGTCAGAAGATCTGGGTTTGATCCATCACCGTTCTTTAGCCCACTCTGCCACCCCAGTTCAGACATGGCTATATGCAAATCAGTCTGACCCTGTGCCTCATGGGAACAGTCCAGCCCGAACTGCTAAGCCATGCCTTCCCTGGACCGGAAACAAGCTTCCGAGGACCGGTTTCTGGCATTACAGCCGTCTTCAGCCCGGCTTGCTTGAATCCAGTGGCAAAGTGAGCAAGGGACTCACGTCTGAGCATACCCTGCCACACTTATGGCGGCCAAAAGCGGTACAAAAGGGGGTGGTAATGGACGGAGCATCTGAACCAATCAAACACTCACACCCAGTCAAAAGATCTGGGTTTGATCCATCGCCGTTCTTTAGCCCACTCTGCCACCCCAGTTCAGACATGGCTATATGCAAATCAGTCTGTCCCTGTGCCTCATGGGAACAGTCCAGCCTGAACTGCCAAGCCATGCCTTCCCTGGACCGGAAACAAGCTTCCGAGGACCGGTTTCTGGCATTACAGCCGTCTTCAGCCCGGCTTGCTTGAATCCAGTGGCAAAGGGAGCACGGGACTCACGTCTGAGCATACCCTGCCACACTTATGGCGGCCAAAAGCGGTACAAAAGGGGGTGGTGATGGACGGAGCATCTGAACCAATCAAACACTCACACCCAGTCAAAAGATCTGGGTTTGATCCATCACCGTTCTTTAGCCCACTCTGCCACCCCAGTTCAGACATGGCTATATGCAAATCAGTCTGACCCTGTGCCTCATGGGAACAGTCCAGCGCGAACTGCCAAGCCATGCCTTCCCTGGACCCGGAAACAAGCTTCCGAGGACCGGTTTCTGGCATTACAGCCGTCTTCAGCCCGGCTTGCTTGAATCCAGTGGCAAAGTGGGCAAGGGACTCACGTCTGAGCATACCCTGCCACACTTATGGTGGCCAAAAGCGGTACAAAAGGGGGTGGTGATGGACAGAGCATCTGAACCAATCAAACACTCACACCCAGTCAAAAGATCTGGGTTTGATCTATCACCGTTCTTCAGCCCACTCTGCCACCCCAGTTCAGACATGGCTATATGCAAATCAGTCTGACCCTGTGCCTCATGGGAACAGTCCAGCCCGAACTGCCAGGCCATGCCTTCCCTGGACCGGAAACAAGCTTCCGAGGACCGGTTTCTGGCATTACAGCCGTCTTCAGCCGGCTTGCTTGAATCCAGTGGCAAAGTGAGCAAGGGACTCACGTCTGAGCATACCCTGCCACACTTATGGCGGCCAAAAGCGGTACAAAAGGGGGTGGTGATGGACGGAGCATCTGAACCAATCAAACACTCACACCCAGTCAAAAGATCTGGGTTTGATCCATTACCGTTCTTTAGTCCACTCTGCCACCCCAGTTCAGACATGGCTATATGCAAATCAGTCTGACCCTGTGCCTCATGGGAACAGTCCTGCCCGAACTGCCAAGCCATGCCTTCCCTGGACCGGAAACAAGCTTCCGAGGACCGGTTTCAGGCATTACAGCCATCTTCAGCCCGGCTTGCTTGAATCCAGTGGCAAAGTGGGCAAGGGACTCACGTCTGAGCATACCCTGCCACACTTATGGCGGCCAAAAGCGGTACAAAAGGGGGTGGTGATGGACGGAGCATCTGAACCAATCAAACACTCACACCCAGTCAAAAGATCTGGGTTTGATCCATCACCATTCTTTAGCCCACTCTGCCACCCCAGTTCAGACATGGCTATATGCAAATCAGTCTGACCCTGTGCCTCATGGGAACAGTCCAGCCCGAACTGCCAAGCCATGCCTTCCCTGGACCGGAAACAAGCTTCCGAGGACCGGTTTGTGGCATTACAGCCGTCTTCAGCCCGGCTTGCTTGAATCCAGTCAGAAGCCTCACTGTAATCCCTAGGGGCGGCGTATCTGCTGTTGGAATTACGATGTCAGTTTCTGACAGGCTCTTAATGCGTGGCTTTTTGACATGGTAATCCTGTCGGAAAGCGACTTTGGGGTCCCCTAGCAGGGCTCCCTTCTCCCTATGGCCTCCAGTTGGGGGACGAGGGGGCACCTATGGGCCCCCCTGTTAATCCCAGCACCGTGTGGAAGGCACTGTGAGGTGCCTGCTACACGTTGCAGGGATTAACAGAAACTCCCATTTCTGTATGGGAGCTTCTACTACGGGCGGTTTACAGCCGCATCACAAGCTCCAATTGAGAAATGGGAGTATACGACCGCAACATGTGTAGCCACATTGCAATAGCGGTGTTGGGACTGTCCACCGTTGGTCGGTCAGTTGGTCCCGAGACCACAGCAATGTCGGGCAGAAATAAGTCTGTCTGACATTGTAATAAGGCCCTAAGTGTGAGTATAGAGCATTAATTGTGTATATAAACTTTTTAGTGTCCAACACCTTCCCAAAATGGTTTAGGTTGGAGTTGGCATAGTAAATGTCACCCTTTTAGCGTCCAACACCTTCCCCTAAATGGTTTAGATTGGAATGGGAATAGTAAAGGTTGTGTTCCTTTAGTGTGTAACACATGCCCCAAAGTGGTTTAAATTGGAGTAGGAATAGCAAATGGCCCTTTAGTGTCCTATATCGTCCTCAAAGTGGTTTAGATTAGAATAGAAATAGTAAATTTTGCCCCTTTACTGTCAAGCACCTTCACCAAAATAGTTTTAATTGGAGTTGGAATAGTATATGTGGCCTCTATAGTGTCCACCATCTTCCCCAAATTGGTTTAGAATGGAGTGGGAATAGTAAAAGTCGTCGTTTTAGTGTCCAACACTTTCCCCAAATTGGTTTAGATAGGAGTGTAAATAGTAAATGTCACCCCTTTAGTGCATAGTATTATAACATAATACATAGTATTTGGTTATTTGGTTGTATATTTATAATAAATAACATTATTATTAATGTATTTTCATTGACTAAAGATATTAACACATTTTTTAATTTTCAAAAGTTTAATATTGCTTAGCTTTACATTCTTTAACAATTATAATTTTAGTTTCAAAAACATTTATATATTGATAAATTAAACAATTTCATTACATTTCTATTATTAAAAAACAATGTAAATCATACTTAAATAGTATTGCGTGTTGTACATTTTTCAGATTTTTTTCTATTGTTTATCATTTTTTAATATTAATTCAGTTGTTTCATATATGTATTCTTAACATAATGGGCCTTATTACGATGCCAGTTGGACGAGCATCGAACCAGCATTGTTTCGGAAACGGGACCGGCATACAAGTAGGTGGCGTTCCTGCTCCCCTAATTAGAATGCAACCGACTTCATGGCGGTTGGAAAGTGTATCTTTCCTATTGCAGCTTTTGCTGCGGGCTGCAGCACAAGCCGTAATAGGAAAATTACTCTTTTTAAACATCCCTGCACCATGTGGCAGGCACCATGCGGTGCATGCCACACGATACATGGATGTTTCAGCAGGCCCTACAGGTGCTCTCCAGGCATACTAGCTGAAGCAGCGGGGAGATGGGGGCTATATGCTTTGATTGAAATGGTAGTAACAGCCTTGTGTGGCTGTGTATAGATAAACTTTTTTAATGTTTTGAATCGTGGCTTATTCAAAGTCTATGATTATTTTTTGGGAGTAGTATTTGTTTTATGTTTAATGTGGTTTAGGAGTTCATAGTAAGTGGTACTTTCTTTAATTGGTAATAGAGCATATGTAAAAGTTATAATTGAATTGTGATGTTTACCATGTATGGTATATGTCTGAGGAAATAGTTTGGGGTACGTTTTGTATGTCCTATCCATCATCCAGGTTTCAGAATGGCTTAGTACTAATAAGTTATGTGATGTATATAATGTTAGGGGTTGTCTATCATTGTTTAGGATGTTATATGACAGTAAAGATTCCTCATTATTATTTGTCATTTTTAAGTGTTCAAGTATTGCTATATCTTGATATTTTCCTGGTGCAGGAGGTGTATTGCTGGTGTTTTTTTTTTAGTTTGTGAAATTTCATGCTTTAATGTGGGTATAGGGGATAGTTGGCCCGTGATGTTTATTTTGTTCACCTCGATATGTGAGGCAGGCTCGTGTTTGCTGGTTATTGAAACAGTCAAGGAATTGGGGTAGCCCTCTAGTTTCAAGCCAAAATCTGGGGCTAGTATTGTGTGTGGTCCCACTGATGAATCGCCAAACCTATGAGGTGAACAAAATAAAGCCTCATATATGATAGGTTTTAACCACCCTGCAGCTCGGATTTAATGAGTAATGTAGCGCCCAGATGATGACTTCATAAAAAACGTTTATGCATCCCCCGCAAGGATAGTTGTTGAAACGCATCAGCATTTACCTTGGGGAAGAAGATCGAGAACCTTCTCTATGTACAATCAAGTTTATCATGGGGGACATGATAAAAGGCAAAATATAGCTATATTTGGTTTTTTGGGGGGGGAAATTAGAAAGAAGTGCTCTGGATAGAAGTGTCTGTTTTTTTCTCTAAAACCAGCATCAACTAATACGTTGCCATGCTAAAGTCACCATCTTCGCAGATTTCAATAACATGCAGAATTGAATAAAATAACTTATATTTTCATCACAGATTTGGCATTTTTCAAAGAGATAGCCCGTATTTCCCTTTTTTGTGTGCCCTCAACCTGCTTCCAGTTTGTGGTGGAAACCAGTGTGAAACCCATGAGAGATCCAGGAAATCTGCATATTTCTATAAAGTAGACAACATTCCAAATTCAGCAAGGGGTCATAAGTGTACATCCCTCAAGGTTTGCCCAAAAAGACTAAGGGCCTGACTATGATGTTGTCGGTTGGACCACGACAACCTGTCGTTGGAGGGCTGATTGCCGATAGCCATTCAGTCCAACCACTGTATTACAATACTGGTGGTCAGACTCACAGCAGTAGGACGTAACACTGCCCCCACCATCTGGTTCATAGATCCCGACGGTGCAATGGTCCTCCCAGAATGGCAGCGGTGCAGAGGCAGACTCCTTCTGACAATTTTTTCATGGTTGGGTCCCCACAATGAAAAGGCTACCAGAAAGGCAAAGAGGGGGCCCCCAACAGGGCCCTGCGTATCAGAGCCCCTAGCAACATGTGCCTGGGGCACATTTAGTGACCCCACCATAGCACTGTCGTATGTGGCACATGGTGCACTGACATGCTGAAGGCGGTGCATTGCTGAGGCATCTGCTGCAGCATATTCTTATGGTCACAACATGCCGCTGTGGTACCACCAACTTCCTGGCGGTCAAATTGAAATACGGCAGTCGGACCGCCACATGCTTGTTGGAGGTCTCCTGACCGCCACAATAGCAGCTGGTGGTCCAACAGCTCGGTATCATAATCGGGTCCTATGTGTTGAAATGAAGAAATCTCAAAAATAAGCAGGAAACAATTGCAGTTTGTGAGAACGTTTTGATCTGTAATGTTTTTTCACTACGGCCGATTTAGAAAAGCAATATACCATTACATCGGCTAGACCCTCAGGCTGCTGGGATATATATAGGGTTTGTAGTTTCTCTAAGAACCAAAGGTACACAGAGCTAACAACTGAGCTGCAATGTACAGTGTTTTTTCTTTGTATACTGAGTATAGACCAATTCATATGGTTAAATATGTAGAGTGATCAATTTCATAAAAATCTGTGTATTTCTGAAATAGGCACAAGATATAAGATATGGAGTTTAGGAGCAGTGGTTGTTTGCACATCTCTGAATTTGTGAGTTCCTGTACTAAAATATGACTTAGATGGTATTTTACAAAATCTTTTCTTTTTAGGTCACGGCCTGGCGAAAAGCAGCGCATGAGCTGCTCTGCCAGCAGAGGCCTTTTGGAATCGATATAATTCCAGCGTGCATGCGGGGAGACAAACAGGAGAAAAGATGTGCACGCCGCGGGGATTGGATGCTTTACTGGCGGTGTGATAGACTGGGGACTTTTTTTTCACCACCAGTAAAGGCTGTCCCCGCGTGCACATCTTCTGTCCCTCCCATGACAGCCGGGTCCCATGACAGCCGGGTTTGTTGAAAGCTTGCTGTGACTGCGGCTCTAGGGCTTGAAAGGCCTTTCTTTCATGGTCCTGACCTCGGATTACGTGAACATTTTTATTTAGAGTTACACTTCTGTGAACTCCTTGGGAATAGTTTGTGTAACCCTGGAAATTATTATTTTTATATTTGTATATTTTATGAAGCAAAACTACCCATGTAATATGATCGATAGGGTGTATTGCTTTAATGCATCTGTACAGAAAGTTATGATAAATCCACAAACACGTACTTTCCACTAAGTGATTTGGGAAAGTACTTGTATCTAAAAATGTAGGAACTTTTTAGATTTGTCGCAGGTCTGATCGACACAGGGGTGGGACAAACCAGACAGCAACATTTCTGATTTGCTGTGAAGCAGTGACTTCTGTTGCTAATAACTTTGAGGTAAAAGTCTCTTTTACCAATGGTATCGTCTCTGATCGCTTTCTTTTGGGTGGATGTAGGGGGACCTCACTCAGCACAAACGTAACACCACCTGTAGTCTTAAATCTCAAACTGCTTCATTTCTTTAATTCAGCGTCTCAAAGAGAAGATTTTAAAAGGAGGTATGTTGGGACCCCACTGTTCTATTTTGTGTTTGTGTTCCTTCTGGTAAAGTAAATGTGTGAGTCACTAAAGTGATATAGATTGAATGTGTGTTTGTGTGTGCTTTGGGTGGAAGGGGGGGTGCATTGAGAGGGCGGAAGCTATTATCCATTCTTGTGCTAGGTGCACAGTCTCTGGTATGCTATCTGAAGAGCGCCAGCAACTTCAATTTAATGACTTACGTAATGGAGGGGTTTTCACTTAGTACCTTGAACTGTCTTGGCCGGCACTGAAACGCACATACTACAATGTGTGACTTAGTTTGGAGTAATGATATTATTGGTAAAGTGTTTTTTGGTATTTTACCTGGACAGAAACAATATCCGAAAGCATCCTTCAAGACACAATAACTCTTTAAAACACACTTTGTGGTAAATTTCCGAACATATTTCCAAGACTCTGCAATCGAGTGTGCGACTATGAAATATACAAATTTCCTGTATATGTGTATTTTAATACAGGTTTTGAGACGTTGGGGGTCTTACCCACAATTAATTATGCCCCTAACGCCAAGAGACGCTGTATGAAGTAACGCGTTATAGTAATGCATTCTATCTACTTCAAGCAGAAACATACTGTTTTGGCGGATATGTGCCCCGCGACTTGAACTAATTTACTTTGGTTTAGTAGTAAGGCTTTTTGATTAGTATTCCTTTCGCAATGACAAAAAAATAATATTATTGAAGGCCAGTTGTCGCCCCTTTGATGTCAGCCAAGCACACCTCACAGATCCCGCGTCTGCTGGGCCCGACTGCAGTGTGCTGGGCTTGATCTCGACCTGTCTCCCACTTCTTCATACATGATTTACGTTGTTTACTTTTGCTCAGTGTGGCGTTATTCACAAAAAAAGTGTAAGTGATTTAGTTTTCTTTTTCTAAATAGTTCAATTTAAGGCGGGGTTTTAAAATAACTAAATCTTTACACCCGTCGATTCGCACTCTTTTTTATCATTCACTTAAAACACAACAAGACTTTTGCAGGGACAGGTATGACTAAAGCCTGCCTGAGAAGCAACAAAAATAAATCATATATCAAATAGCCTAGTCATCATGGGCAAACATGGTGTTGTGTTTATTATACGTGTGTCCCTTACAGGACACCTTACTTAGTGTGCCCGTCAGTGTCCCTGCGAGGACACCGTCGCAGCAGTGAGGTCACCAGCTGATAACTGTCAGAGATGACAGTTACCAGCTGATCGCCGAGCTGACTGCAGCTTCGCTCCATGTCTCTGGAGCATGCGTGTTGGCTCGTAATAAACTTGTTAAGACTTCACTAGTCTCCGAGTTTTCTTAATAATACTGGCGACGAGCGAGCCAACACGCACGAACCCACAGAAGGAAATAAAAAGAAAGCCGACTAAGGAATCGACTCCGTTAACAAAATGAGGAGGAGGCAAGTTTGCACAAACAAAACCTAACGCACATGTGTAGAGCGAAAATATAAAAAAGACTCGTAAGGAAGAAGAGAGAGTAACGAGACGCCAGCACAGTGAGTGAAGTGACGCGCAAGCAGTGTGTGAAATTAACGCGCAGTGAAGAAAATCCAAGGCGATAATAAGCGGCACCAAGGGGTTGTCAGGCCGAAGTAAACCAGGCAATTTGTAGAGAAAAGAACTGTAACCTGCGTACCAAATGCCCAACTGCCAAACCAACGGTAAAAAACGGACAGCTACAGCCGAGATCTGACAGCGAGCAGCTGAGGAGAATCGGAGCCGTGTACCACGTCATCACGTCATAACTAAATTGACGGTGGTGGCCATTTTAGGGGTAAAAACGAAATACATTGGATTCAGTGGTCTAGCCCACAAAAGGGAAACGAGGAAGTGAGCGCAGATAGCAAACACTACGTGACTAAATCACTTCTTCACTGTAACCGGAGGAGCAGCTGTGCATCGGTGCAACCACTAGAAGAAGGTGAAAACGGTAAATTCTAACTAAACTAAAAACTCTGTACTTTAAAGCTAAACACGCTGACTTCAATTAGCAATAGAAAAACGCTTAAGGGATTTAAATACAATCTACCTAGCTGAAGTAAGGAAGGTTATACTAGTGCAGCAGTGCATTAAATATAAACGTTTTTACAGAAGGCTTTACACAATAAAATCACGATGAGTAACTTAGCAACCGGTTGCATTTGGAATCTGTCACCTCCTGAGTCATTCCTACGTGCAGGTAGTGTGCCAGCTTTAAAGTGGGAAGAGTGGAGGGACTATTTCCTCAATTATATTTCCACAATTGAGGAAGATGCTGGATTAAAGCCTGAAAAGAAGTACAAAATGTTGATGCACAACTTGGGTGCAGGAGGAATAAAAGTATATAATTCCATAAGCAAAAAAACAAGAGGTGTAAATGATGGTGATGTGTTCTCCAACGCCATCAATGACTTGAACGCTTATTATAAACCCACAGTATGTGTAGGGGTAGACCGATACAAATTTTTCCATACGAGACAAGGAAAGGAGGAGACTATAGACGATTATGTATCTGCTCTAAAAGATTTAGCGATTAACTGTCGTTTCGGAGGTCTCCACGATGAACTTATAAGGGACCAAATAGTGATGCAAGGGTCAAATGAAAACATACAGGATAATCTTTGGGCGAAGGGTGAGTACCCATTGCAGAACATAATAGACATAGCCAGGAAGGCCGAACTCACTGGACGATGTGCTAAAGCTGTGTTGAAGGATGAAAAGATAAAAAAAGAAAGTGACCATGTCAGCAAGGTGTCTGATCATAAGAGTTGGAAGGACAGCAAGCAAGCTGTAAGAAAGAAAGACACTTTCCAACCCGAAAGAAGGCAAGAGAAGCGGGGGAAAGGGCATTGTTACCGATGCCTAAGCACTGCACATGGTCGTGGTGTGGGCTGTACTCTCGATGCAGGATCTGTATTTACTGCTAAAGGTAACCTCGGATATATACATTTCCACGATTTTTAGACAATTATTAATAAAAAAAAAAAAAAAGACGGTAGTATATCACCCTCAGATAAATTCAACTGCAAGGTCCATCTTTATCCTCCGCGCCCCCCCCCCCCTCCACAACGCTCCCATCACCACAGATCTCATAATTGACAGCTTCATTATTGCAACATCAACACAAAACCTTGCAGTATTGTGCTTGTTTCGGCAGGAATAGAAGGATGAGAGGCGAGTAACGCAAAATGGCCTCTGTTTTGTAACACCCAGCTCATCACTTCCCCGCTAAACTACAAAAAGCTGCTGAAAAAAGACCTGTTTTAATTCCTCTCAGTTTTCACGGGCCAGAAAAATCACTTGCAGAGATGAGTGCACTTTTATAAATCGATTTATTCACCACTTATGCCTGTATCTCAGTGAGGTGATATGGTAAACATCAGCCTGGACTGAAACAAGTGCATATACAGTGTGGCACGTGAAGAACTATGTCTGAGTCTAAGGGGGTTCAATGCTTCCTGCTGTTGAATATCTACATTTGTGTATCTGTCACACTGACTGTGGGGGGTGCGCGGGGATTTCGTGGTCACCTTGCCCCTGAGCCCACCTTGAACCTTGTGTTTTGTGTGGCTTTAAGTCGGTACCTTAATTTTCGCTGTAGAGCACCCACTGCTCAAAAGCAAGCACTAGGCACTACCTGATAGTAAGTCTCCACACGTCTATACTGCCATTTCATGTACTGCTTTAAACGTGTGTAGGCTAGTTGAGAAAGTGCTCAGGTGTGTCCATTCGGGCTCAGGCCCTGAGATAATGAACTGTTGTTGTTCAAGCTCGGGTCAGCTTTCCTTTCCAAGTAGCCCAGCGCTGTGGGCCCTGACGTCAGATGAGACCAAGGGCAAACCAGGGTCTGGTTAGGACAACAGCGTTATGTACTGTTCTCAGTCCATTCCAGCAATATTTGGTAAAGTTTGCTTTTCGGTGACGTCCGCGCACGTGCAGCCTTTGCAGAATAAAAACAAACTTGACGGGGGGAATATTTTGCTCTCAAACCGGAAGTGCCGTACTCACCGTGGACACAACCACTTAAGCAGCAGCAGCAGCAACAGCTATCACCCGAAATCGCACTTGCCAGGTCTACTTTTTACGACTGGAAACTTATCTTTTTATCGTCCCAAAAGTTCACATTTCTCAACGCATAAAATTTTCCCAGTAACCACGGTCAATCAGAATCGACAAGTCCCACTATTTTTATTTGCACACTTTAGAAGTAGATGTCAAACATTTTGTATTTGCTACCGGACTCTGTGCCCTCGGGTTATGGTGGAGAGCTTTGTGTTAGGACCAGTGGTCGAAGTGGGTGGGATCGGCAGGGCACGGCGTGCCACTACTTCTTCAATTCCAAGGATTTTGTTCCCCAACTTTTTTATTTTGAAAATGCGTCCCAGGACGCAAGTAATCACCATCGCCTCTAAATAAAGCACAGCGTTCGAGGACGGGCGGCAGAGAAGTAACAGGACTCTGTCTTTTCCTTCTTGCCCAGAGAAGACAAAGACAATGTCCACTTCTGCTCTACCACTTCAGCTACATAGATGCGGGGAAATACAATCGATTGTGTCCCGGAAGCGCGGCTGCGAGCGTACACTGCGCTCTCGCCGATCCTGACTTAGTCGCCATTGGGTATTTACATCACTGCCCTGCATGTGTGGGCCATGATGGGGCACAGAGTGTATACGGGCCTCTGGCTGGCCTAGACCCTCTGCTGGTGAAGCTGCCCTGCGCTTGTAGAAAACATATCACGACGCGTCTTCCGTTAATTATTGCTGTGGGTCCTTCTCAGTCTGGGTCCTCCTTAGCGTAGTGCAAACCTGCTCCCTCACTGGTGCTTCTGGGGGTGCCAGTGCACACACTAGCTAGAAGTTCATGCTCATCCTATCTTGGGCAGAGCATTAGTTTAGTATTTCTTTCAAATTAGACAACAGTTCACTCACTGTTTGCAATCACGTGCACTGCATGTAAATGGAGGCCTGAGGCCAGTGTCATAACAAGACTTGAAGAGGCTCCTCTGCACGGTAAAGCAAGCAGAGCCCCCACCCAACAAACAAGGTGTGGGCCCCCCACATACAATCACCCTGCCACCCGATATGTTCAAGTTCCTTACTATGCAACCCGGCAGCAGGCGTTTCAGTGATGCAATTAACTACATAAAGATAGTCATGACAGCAGCTAATACACTTTAATTCAACAAAATAGGGGTTGAAGGTCTGTGTCCATATGTGGCCTAACAACACTTACATTTTCTGCATAGCATTACTGAACAGTCACCACCCTAATGGAGGCCTTAAGAAAAGGAAATCAAAAAACGGGGGGGGGGAGAGGGTTATGCTAGGTCCACCCTCCTGATTCAATAGTAGACACAAAAATCCGAATTCTCGGATAAAGGACCTAGCTATAAAAAGGAAAACAGGGTTTTCGCTCAATATGAGTCAGGAAAACGAGGTGAGAAAGGAAAAATTTCCTTTCTTGAGTCCCCTCACTCACCAGGGTTTCCCCATGGTGACATGCTTCATCATAGGGGCCATCTCAACCTGCTGCGGGTTGACGCGTGCTACGACTTGCGATACTACGATGGAGCACTTTTTAGTGAGGAACTATGTGTAGTGCAGAGGTATGTGTGGAGTGGGTGAGTTAAAAATATCGTACTAGTGGGAAAAATACATTTATTCAGGCTCCTAGCTGATATGTTAAAAACGGGGTGGGTCTCTAGGGTTCCTGTCTTCAATGGGTCAGGTGTCCCTAGTGGACGTCAACTAGTTTCGAGCTTCCACAATGCTCTTCTTCAGGACGCACACAGGGTCCAGCCCTGTGTGTACCACTCGTTAGGCATCTAAACGTGAAGAAAAAAGTGCACTGCAACTAATAAGCAAGCAAAGTTAATACATACAATATAATAATCAAGGTAGTATCTGTGAATAAAAAATGAAAGTCAAAATTATCAAGTACTACCTACTCCCAGTGGGGTAGGGGAGTTCCAAGATGCAATACAACAGTTCACTCATTCGTTCAGGGTGTGTGTGTTAATCCAGCCTTAACACGCTTTTTCAAGCTTGGTTAGTAGGCAATACACATTTCTTATCAAACCACCTTAAAAAGTGGCTCAGTAAACCTGTGCCCAATGGCACTTTCAGAAAACAAAAGGGTCACCTTGTGACAGTACGGTAATGAAAAACATGCCGAATCACTGGAGAGCGTTTCTGGTTATGTATTTCAGTTAAAACATGCCTTTTTAGTAGTAAAGTAAAGGTTCTGTTAAATCATGCTTATTTAGTCGAATAAATGTGACACGTTAAGTAAAGGATCGTTGGTTATGCCTCTGTTAGTGTCAATAGTGATTCTCAGTAATGCGTGTATCACGTTGATAACGATAAGACAATACAGCACTACATGGTTACGAAGCATAAATCTGTTTTATGGTCTCCTGAGGGGATGAGAGGAATTTGCAATTGTGCGCTAAAGGAGAAAAAAGCAGGACAAAGCGATGATGAAAGCTTACTTTGCTAAAGCGGGGCAGAAGTGCACCGGTGAGTTATTACAGGTTCCGCTGGCTGCCTGTTCCTGTAAAGGAAAACTTACTTGAAAGTGATCTACTCTCTGGCGGATTCACCTGTATTCCCTCGCGACCGCATCTTAGCGAGTCACTGCCGGGTACAGGATTAAGTAGGAAGTGTTCCCGCCTAGTCATATTAGGAAGGCTAGAGCGGGAACCTTCACAAAATGGCAACCGCAAGTGGCTAAAGCAGTCGGCCCTGTTGGGAGAGTGACAATACGATGCCTAACTTAAAAAGGGGGGAAATAAATAGTAATTGATGACATTATACAAAATGCTAAAACGTATACGTGGACAAAACAGTGGGGGGGGGCGGGGGGGCTAAGGAGCTATAATGACCTCCTACAGTCGTGGATGGTAAATTATAAGGACAAAACATACACAAAGACAACCAAGGTTGTGGGGTGCCTGTTTCTTAGTGTATATGGCCATGATTAGTACTCAGGTTTGTTGAAAGAGTTATGTGTTATGCCATACAAAGGGGTGGTGTTGTGCCTTCACTGCGGGTTCTGTGTGGGGAAAATATTGTGATCCAGTTCCTGTGTGGTGCTATCTTAAGAACTGGCCCCAGGGGATATTATCGTTGAGACCCTGGCTGTCAGTGCACAATTTGAAAACCCATTGTTGTTCTTTCTCAAATAGTCTTTGCTCTAAGTTGTCACTGCCCTTGACATGTTCAAGATCCCACTTCATATCGTTGGGTGTGTGTTGGTTCTCAATAAAATGTGATGTCATTTTCGTGGTTGCCCTTTTGCACCTGATGTTACTGCGGTGCTCAACAATCCTGGTACTCACTTTCCTTGTGGTCATCCCTACGTAGTGTAGGCTGCAGGTACAGGTGATCAGATAGACCACACCTGTTGTGTTGCAGTTTGTGAAACTGCGTAGTTCCCAGGTCATTTGATTGTTAATCTAAACCTTTTTCGTGGCTGAGGTCAAATTGCATACACTGCAATTACTGTATGGGTAGTGTCCACCAGGCAGTGTGTGCAGGGTTCTTTGGCCATCTGTTTTTGCTTTGTTTTTGGGTCGAGTGTGGAAAAAAATATTTCTCAGGTTTTTCCCTTTTCAATGACTGAACATAGGTCTGGGTATGTCAAGGTTGCCACAATTCAGTGTCCGCTAGTGTTTTTTGACGATCTTAGTCACTTTATTTGATGCAATATTGTAGGTAGTTGTACAGATTGGTCTTCTGTCCTGTACATCATTTTCTTTCTGTTTTGGTTCAAGGAGTTCTTATCTGTGATTGTTAGCTGTTGCAATTAAGTGTTTTGGATAGTGTCTTGCTTTCAACTTGGCCGTCAAGTCTCTTGCTTGGATGTTGTAGTCTTCTTTTTCAGCGCAATTCTGTCTGAGTCAAAAGTGAGGTTGTCTTTCAATTGCCTCAGGTGGAAACTATCGTAGATTGACAGACAGTTCCTGGCTGTTGTTTGAAATATATGGTGGTCGTCAACCTTCCTTGCTTGGCTATGATGTTGAGAACAAGGAAGATCAATTGGGATCTACTCATGGTGTGAGTACATTTCAAAAAGGGGTCCTGAAGGTTAAGCCAACTAATGAAGTCAGTGGCTTCTGACTCATTACCTTCCCAGATCAATAGCACATCGTCGATGTAGCGTCTCCAAAGCTTAAGGTGTCCGATGTGGTGGTTGTAGTTGTTCAGTATCTTCTGCTTCTCAAGGTGATGTACATAGAGTCCCGCTCCCCATACAGATTCTGTGTACTTGGCAGAACAGGGTGTCTTCAAACCTAAAGTATTTCTCCGTTAGGGCCAGTCGGCAGCATTCAAGAACCACATGTCTGGGTGTGTGGTAAACCCATGGGTGTTCAAAGAAAAGAATACTGCTTCCAGAATTTGTGAAGTTTCCTTGTGCGGTAGACTAGTGTTGAGACTTTCTACATCAAGACCTATTAGGAGAAGCACTCCTTGAACCAAAACAGAAAGAATATTCTGTACAGGACGGAAGACACTGGCGGACACTGAATTGTGGCAGCCTTGACATACCCAGACCTATGTTCAGTCATAGAAAAGGGAAAAACATGAGAAACTATTTTCTCCACATTCGCCCCAAAAACAACGCAAAAACAGATGGGCAAAGAACCCTGCACACACTGCCTGGTGGACACTACCCATGCAGTAATTGCAGTGTATGCCATTTGACCTCAGCCACACAAAAGATTGAGTTTAACAATCAAATGACCTGGGAACTACGCAGCTTCACAAACTGCAACACAACATGTGTGGTCTATCTGATCATACGTAGGGATGACCACAAGGAAAGTGAGTACCAGGATTGTTGAGCACCGCAATAACATCAGGTGCAAAAGGGCAACCACGAAAATGACATCACATTTTATTGAGAACCAACACACGCCTAACAATATGAAGTGGATGGTCTTGGAACCTGTCAAGGGCAGTGACAACTTAGAGCAAAGACTATTTGAGAAAGAACAACAATGGGTTTTCAAATTGCTCACTGACAGCCAGGGTCTCAACAATAACATCCCGTGGGGCCAGTTCTTAAGATAGCACCACACAGGAACTGGATCACAATATTTTTCCCACACAGAACCCGCAGTGAAGGCACAACACCACCCCTTTGTATGGTATAACACATTTTCAAGAATCTTTATTCGGTGTTTAAAAAACACCATAAAAGCACACATATATATACATAAATGAGAAAAACATTAAATCTTAATCAAAATCATGACACCATAGAAACACACAAATATATACACAGCTAAAAGAAGCATTAAATCTTTGTCAAGATTCTTGTGCATGAATACAATAAAAATCCCAACATACAGGGCCATAAATTTAAAATATAAAATCCCAGGTCGTTCATTCCTCTCCCTTCGTCATCCTTAAACGAACCGCCACCTTAATAAAATTCATAATACAACATAAGGTTAGCGGATCAGAAGCTTGTTGTAAATAAACTAAAGCATCCATAGCATGTTCCAATTTGGCTTTTTTTAGTATGTCTACTAAAAATCTGCGCCTGGGCATAGAAAAATAGGGGCAAAGCAAAGTAAAATGAAGGGAGTCCTGCGGAGACCGATTGTCACAGCCGCAGGGTCCCTTCTGCTCAATAGACATGGTAAAACCTGGTGGAGAGGCCAACATAAAAGGAAGTAAGTTCAGTCTAAAACGACACATAAGGAATCTGTCCTGTGCATTATGTACAAGATACAGATAGGGCTCCATACCCTCCACACTCTTGATCAAGTTGTAAGCCCTCACGGACTTTTTCTCTCCTTCAACCTCCGCACGACATTGGGTTTTCCGCTCTAGGAAAATTTCCCCTACTTGTTTCTTGTGCTGTGCTAAGATGGTTGTGGGGTTCCTGAAAAAATTTCCGAACCCTAACTCTTCAAGAGTGTTTCTCACATATTTGAGCCAGGGGATGCGCATACAATGAGTCCTACTCAGGCAATCCAGTAGAATTTCTCTGGTTAAATATGCGTCTGGATTTGCCCAAATTTTTAGCCATGCCACAATTGGCCTCAATTTTAATGAGTCCCCCAGGTATGGCCTCCCTAGCTCCCTATGAGCAATATATCCAACAGTACTGGGTGGTACCCTCAGGATAGATTTCATGTGTCTATTCTCTTCCTGTTCAATTCTAGCCGTATTCACAAAGCCCCAGACTTCTGCCCCATAGCTTACTTTGGAACATGTTACAGAGTCGTACAGGATCATCATCTGTTCCGGGCTCCACCTGCCCAGCCTCCTGCCATAACCAGCTATAGCCCCATTTGAGGCAATCATTTTATTGCAGCGTTCTTCCACCAGGGACTTAAATTGGAGAAGACCATCAAAGGTTACTCCAAGATAGGAGAACGTTTTAACCTCCTCTAAGCGGTGGGTGCCTATTGTATAAACTGATTTAGAGGAGGGTTTTTTGCCTGCCAGGAGCACATAAGACTTGCTTAAGTTGACAGATAGGTCCAAATCACTCATAAAGTTGACGAACCCATCTATCAAAATTTGCAAACTTCGGGGTGTACGCGCGAGCAAGACCGCGTCATCTGCATAAAGCAGGACAGGGATTTGCCGCGACCCAATCCTTGGAGAATCTGCTTTTAGACCCAAGAGAGATTGTTCTAAATTATTAATATAAAGGGAGAACAAAAAAGGGGCGAGGATGCAACCCTGTCTGACTCCACTTTTGCATGGAAAGGACTCAGACAATCCCCCCTCCCTGTTAAATCTTACTGTGGCCGTGGTGTCAGTGTGTAGCTCTCTTAAAATGGTAATTAGACCGCTCTCAATCCCCAGACCTGTCATCATGTCCCACAACTTCCCTCTATTGACGTGATCGAATGCTGCTGCCAGGTCCATGAATCCCATGTAAATGGGCTCATCACTGGCCAGAGTGTATTTGGCAGTCAGCATATATAGGTTCAGGCATTGATCGCTGGTGGACCTCCCTGCCCTGAACCCGTATTGGGTATCCGAAAAGATGTTATTCTCTTTGGTCCACTCTGACAATCTGTTCAAAATTGCCCTTCCCAAAAGTTTGGCTGAGACGTCGATCAGGGAGATAGGCCGATAACATCTAGGCTCGTCCTTATTGCCCTTTTTAAAAATTGGCACAATAATCGCTTTGGACCATGATGGGGGGAGACCACAGGAGATGGCGGCATTTAAAACCCTAGTCATCAAGGGGGCCCATAGGTCTATATTACTAAGAAAGAGGTCAGGGGGAATTCCATCCGGACCCGGGGCTTTATTCTTGGTTAGGCTTTCCATCCCTACAGTGATCTCTTTAAGAGTAAACACTGCCGGTAGAGCATGGCTTTGAGTTGCTGGTAGTTCTACAAAGTTACCTGAATCATGGTTGTACAGACTCCTAAAGTGGGTAACCCACTGCTCCGGTAGGATATTGGTCCCTATTTCTGGAGAATCATTTTCTAAAAAGGTCGGATTGTTGATGATTCTCCAGAACCCCGCTAGGTCCCTTCTTTCCCCAGCCTCTCTCAGATCTGCCCAGGCATCTGCCTGCAAAGCAAGTTTCCTCCTTTTGGTCTCTTTTCTATATTTATCTCTGCTTGCCCTGATTTTTTGTGGGTCCCGTGGTTTTAACTTAAGAGAGCATTTCAGTTCCCTCAGTGCTTTAGAGCAATTCTGGTCAAACCACCGGGGATTAACCAGGTTACGTATGGGCACATTGGTCCTCAGTAGCCCATCTATCAGATTTGCAATGTGCTCAAACTTTTCTAATAATCTTGCGCCCTGTACTTCCAGATCCAAGCAATCATTTATGGCCCGCAGACCCATGTTGCTCAAGTTTTTATAAAATTTTGCCCCATCTATTCTAGACCACTTCAGTCTCCTGCCTTGGTCAGTGACCCTCTCCCCTATTAAGTGGTGGACATTAGGTCCTCGTCCTGCCCTATATATGAACGTTAAAACAAGCGGGTTATGATCACTGAAGCTGTTCCAATCTATCCCTGCACTAATTACTTTGTTAACCAGGGATCTCGAGACCAAAATATAATCTATAATAGATGAACAGCCCCTGCCTTTAAAGGTTGGTGGGAGTGTGCCGTCCGGCTGTGGGCCTATCATATTGATGGTATGCTCTAGGTCGTACTTCAGCCGGAGTGACCTAAGAGCGTCTCCAGTAGGTGAGTGAGAAAAATGAGGCCCCTTCTGAATTGGGCATTGCTCCCAATCTGTATTTACTTTAACTAATGCAGGACAGAGATGGCAATTAAAATCCCCCGCCACCACCAACCCATGGGATGGGCCCTTGTTCTGAGATGCGATTTCTTGTCCCAGCCTTTGTTCGAGTTCAGTCAGTACCGGGGTGAGGTTATTTGCTGACTCGGTATTATACAAATTAAAAACAGAAAACCGTAGCCCCTTTCCATGAAACCGAACTGCCTGGATCCCGTGTGAGGACCAATCTGGGAAGGACCAAGTGCCTGGAAGATCTAGATCTACATAGAGAGACAGGCCACCCATAGCTCTCCCAGAACTAGACTTTCTCGCGGGAACAAAAAAACACTTGTAACCCTGCAAGTGATAGTTATTCTCCACTGCCCATGTCTCCTGTACACATATGATATTAAATTTCCTAATGTACTCAGCCCATTCCTTGTTGTAAAATTTACCCGCTATGCCAGCTATGTTCCATGAGATAAGTCTCACCTCCGCTCCCCTCCGTTCCACTCCCTCCTGATCCCTTAATCTTAATTCCAACAATTGCCCTTGAATTTCCTGTTCAGGTACCCCTCCTATGTTGTTTTTAACTGTTGCCTCCGGTTCAACACACATTAAATCCCCCATGCCAATCGCCGAAGTTTGTACAGCCTTTAAGCTTAGCTCCTCCCATGTTTCTGCCAGGTCGCCCTTTTTAATACAGCCATGGGAGGTATTATCTGTATGTCAGTCGACCCCCTCTAGTCCATACAAACAGTTGAACTGGTTATGAGTATAAAAGGGTTGTTCCGGTCGGCCAACTATCGGTCTGGGGTGTAAGGCCTGATGTCTCCCCCTCCTCCCAACCCTCTCCCAAGTATCATGGGTTTGGGGTTGCTGAAATGGGCCCGGGTTAATTGGGAAAAAGAACGACACATGGAGGGTCTGGATGGTAGATTCCCTCGAGCTATTTTTTACCCTGACATATAAACTCCACCGTGCCTGTATCCCTAAAACTCACTAGTATACAATCCCCTTTTATAGATTTTTGTGTTCTCCCCACCCATGGTACCCTTCTTACCATTATTATTTCACTATTGAAATGTGTCGGAAGGGGTCTGTTTATATTTAGCCACTTGATTACCCTACTTTTCAGGGCACAAAAGTCCTCCCTTTCCCCTTCCTCAAGTGGGGGGACACCCGCCATGACTACCGTAAAAGCGTTAGTCTCTGGGGGTAAGTTAGGTCTGCGTGGTCTCAGGGTGAGCTTCATTAATGGGGTTGGGATAGTATTACCTACCGGCTGTGCCGGGGGAACAGGTCCTGGCGGTTGGGTGGGCATATTGGCAGGGGGAGGTTTGAATGTGACAGGCTTTAGTCTTAGGAGTTGTTGTTGTGAGGGAGCCACATTCACGGCTTGTGAAGGGACTGGAGTAACAACGCTATTTGCCGTCAATTGGGGCACTACGGTAGGGAGAATGGGATCAGATTGCGCTCCCTGTCGGCCAGCTTGAGTTTTCAGACTACCTAATGTCGCCTCCAAAATGGTTAGTCTGATCTCTATCTTTTTAATACTCTCGCTGATCGGCAATAGCAGGGACCTTAGCAGGAATTCTACATTTCCAAGCGGGACAACAGACAAGGGAATGTTAGCAATAACCGCTCCTGTGTCTTTTATCGTACCAGGAGCTGAATCCTTAACAATGGGTTTTGGGTCTAAGACCACCGGTGGTTTTCCTACCGGCATTGGGGTTTTTAGGGACTTGCCAAAGTCCGAGTGTAAAACCTTTGGTTGACTCTTCCCTTGGTTACCCTTAGATTTCCTCCTGCGCTTATTGGGGGGGGGTCCAAAAACTACTTGAATGTTAGACGGTTTAGATGTAGCTTTCCTCGGTTTAGGGGCCGGGGGAAGTTGGGACACTAAATCAATTCTCGACCTAATAGGACTCGGGCTATTGCCTGGCGCTGAACTTATAACTGCCCCTGGTGAGATATTAGTACAATCCCTCAACAATAATGGGACATCATCAATTCTAGACAGCTCTTCCCTGGGTGTAAGGACTTGATCTCCCAGGAGGGTGTTTTTCATATTATCAATTGAGCGTCTCCGTTCGGCCCTTAACCTAGACAGGTTACACTCTTTATCCCCCTCCCCTGCTTGCCGGGTAAAGTATTTTTCGAGAGTCCGGTTTTTGGCTACAACTGGTTTCGATGGGGTGCTCTCTCTTACCGGGGATGGCATGGTGTTCGTAGTGAGTTCCACTCTGCCGGGGGATCTGAGTCAATAAATAAACTAAAAGGTAATAGTCCCGAACCAAGAAATCCAAGAGAGTGGGCCCAGCCCGGCCTCCTTCGGCCCCGGACGGCCACAGACGGTCCCGCCCTTGTCCCGGGCTTCTCCCGGGCGCGCTCCCGCGCGCTCCCGCGCAGCGGCTCTTCCCACTCCTGTTATGGAGAGGAGGTGCTCAGGGGCGGGACAAACAGGGAGAGCGACCAGGTGCAGGTGATGACAGCGCAGGGACTCCTGGGCAATGGAGTCCCTGTACCTCACCTGGCGCTCGCAGCCCTGTTGTCCGCCTTCAATCCAGGAGATGGCAAACCGGAAAGCAAAGCAGCTGCCCAGGCACACGGGCGAAGCGGGACCCGCGCAGCGGGTGCCGCGAGGTCTTCAGGAAAGAAAGAGGGAGCAGTCTTTAAAACAAACAGCACACAGAGGGCTCTCCCGCCTCCGGCCAGCAAACAGCAAGTGACTCCCACAGGACGGTGGTCCACAGGCGCCTTTGACTCGGCGCCCAGGGGCGGGACAAACAGGGAGAGCGACCAGGTGCAGGTGATGACAGCGCAGGGACTCCTGGGCAATGGAGTCCCTGTACCTCACCTGGCGCTCGCAGCCCTGTTGTCCGCCTTCAATCCAGGAGATGGCAAACCGGAAAGCAAAGCAGCTGCCCAGGCACACGGGCGAAGCGGGACCCGCGCAGCGGGTACCGCGAGGTCTTCAGGAAAGAAGGAGGGAGCAGTCTTTAAAACAAACAGCACACAGAGGGCTCTCCCGCCTCCGGCCAGCAAACAGCAAGTGACTCCCACAGGACGGTGGTCCACAGGCGCCTTTGACTCGGCGCTCAGGGGCGGGACAAACAGGGAGAGCGACCAGGTGCAGGTGATGACAGCGCAGGGACTCCTGGGCAATGGAGTCCCTGTACCTCACCTGGCGCTCGCAGCCCTGTTGTCCGCCTTCAATCCAGGAGATGGCAAACCGGAAAGCAAAGCAGCTGCCCAGGCACACGGGCGAAGCGGGACCCGCGCAGCGGGTACCGCGAGGTCTTCAGGAAAGAAAGAGGGAGCAGTCTTTAAAACAAACAGCACACAGAGGGCTCTCCCGCCTCCGGCCAGCAAACAGCAAGTGACTCCCACAGGACGGTGGTCCACAGGCGCCTTTGACTCGGCGCTCAGGGGCGGGACAAACAGGGAGAGCGACCAGGTGCAGGTGATGACAGCGCAGGGACTCCTGGGCAATGGAGTCCCTGTACCTCACCTGGCGCTCGCAGCCCTGTTGTCCGCCTTCAATCCAGGAGATGGCAAACCGGAAAGCAAAGCAGCTGCCCAGGCACACGGGCGAAGCGGGACCCGCGCAGCGGGTACCGCGAGGTCTTCAGGAAAGAAAGAGGGAGCAGTCTTTAAAACAAACAGCACACAGAGGGCTCTCCCGCCTCCGGCCAGCAAACAGCAAGTGACTCCCCTTAACATAACACATAACTCTTTCAACAAACCAGAGTACTAATCATGGACATATACACTAAGAAATAGACACCCCACAACCTTGGTTGTCTTTGTGTATGTTTTGTCCTTATAATTTACCATCCTCAACTGTAGGAGTTCATTATAGCTCCTTAGCCCCCCACCCCCCCACTGTGTTGTCTACATATATGTTTTAGCATTTTGTGTAATGTCATCAATTACTATTTATTTCCCCCCTTATTAAGTTAGGCATCTGTATTGTCACTCTCCCAACAGGGCCGAAGGCTTTAGCCACTTGCGGTGGCCATTTTGTGAAGGTTCCCGCTCTAGCCTTCCTAGTATGACTAGGCTGTAACACTTCCTACTTAAACCTGTACCCGGCAGTGCCTCGCTAAGATGCGGTCGCGAGGGAATACAGGTGAATCCGCCAGAGAGTAGATCACTTTCAAGTATGTTTTCTATTACAGGAATGGAACTGGCAGCCAGCGGAACCCGTAATAGCTCACCGGTGCTCTTCTGCCCCGCTTTAGCAAATAAAGCTTTCATCATTGCTTTGTCCTGCTTTTTTCTCCTTTAGCGCACACTTGCAAAATCCTCTCATCCCCCCAGGAGACTATGAAGCAGATTTATGCTTTGTAACCAGTATGTGTTTTTCCCTTATATGTGGTGTTTTTTATGTGGTGTTGTATTGTCTTATCGTTATCGATGTGATATGCGCAATACTGAGAATCATTATTGACACTAACAGAGGCATAACCAACGATCCTTTACGCACCGTGTCACATTTATTCGACTAAATAAGCATAATTTAACAGAACCTTTACTTTACTACTAAAAAGGCATGTTTTAACTGAAGTACATAACCAGACACGCTCTCCAGCGATTCGGCATGTTTTTCATTACGGTACTGTCACGAGGTGACCCTTTTGTTTTCTGAAAGTGCCATCGGGCACAGGTTTACAGAGCCACTTTTTAAGGTGGTTTGATAAGAAGTGTGTATTGCCTACTAACCAAGCATGAAAAAGCGCGTTCAGGCTGGATTAACACACACACCCAGAAAGAATGAGTGAACTGTTGTATTGCATCTTGGAACTCACCTTCCCCACTGGGAGTAGGTAGTACTTGATAATTTTGACTTTCATTTTTTATTCACAGATACTACCTTGATTATTATATTGTATGTATTAACTTTGCTTGCTTATTAGTTGCAGTGCACTTTTTTCTTCACGTTTAGATGCCTAACGAGTGGTACACACAGGGCTGGACCCTGTATGCGTCCTGAAGAAGAGCATTGAGGAAGCTCAAAACTAATTGACATCCACTAGGGACACCTGACCCATTGAAGACAGGAACCTTAGAGACCCACCCCGTTTTTAACATATCAGCTAGGAGCCTGAATAAAGTTATTTTGTCCACTAGTTAGATATGTTTAACTCACCCACTCCACACATACCTCTGCACTATACATAGTTCCTCACTTAAAAGTGCTCCTACATAGTGTCGCAAGTCGTTGCACGCCTCAACCCGCAGCGGGTTGAGATGGCCCCTATGATGAAGCATGTTACTGTGGGGAAACCCTAGTGAGTGAGGGGACTTAAGAAAGGACATTTTTCCTTTCTCGCCTTGTTTTCCTGACGCATATTGGTCGAAAACCTTGTTTTCCTTTTTCTGGCCTTAAGAAAAGGGTCTTCATCAAATTACTTTGTGAGGGACATGTAGATGGAATTTAAATCCATTAAAAAAAACAATAAAAATGCAATAGGTCTTGCCTTTGATTAAGTTAAAGCCATTTGCTTTGCTATACAATACCATTAGCAAAGCAAATGCCTTTAACTTAATCAAAGGCGAGACCTATTGCATTTTCAATGCTTGTTTACATATTTGCTTGCATTTGGAAGGCACAAAGGCAGAAAAAGCCAATTGGAAATAATAAATGTTCTACAATATATTTGTAACTACATGTCTTCTGATAAAATCTATACCTCACTTGTGGGGGTAGGCTTAGTTTCCACAGTAGGAAATAGGCCATGACGCAACAAGAATAAATCAAATTTTTCCACTCAAAACGGACCCTTTTTTTGCAAAGTATGTAGCTGTGGATTTTGTGCCATAGCTCAGCTGACCCTTAGGGAAAACTAGCTAGCGTGCACAATTTTGGAAACTAGACACCTGAGGAAATCTAGGGTGGCATGACTTATGTGGCTCCCAACAGGTTGTTTTACACAGAATCCCATGCAAACATTGACAAAAAAACGAATTTTATTCATATTTCTGTGATAGAAAGTGCTGGAACCTGTGGGGAGCCACAACTTCCTTGCACCCAGCATTCCCCCAAGTCTCCTCATAAACATGGTACCTCACTTGTGTGGGTAAGCCTTGTTACCGTGTCTGGAAATGGCCCTAAATGCAACATTGATACATAACATTTTTCACTCAAAACCAACCTCTTTTTGCAAAGTGAGTAGCTGTGAATTTTTGACCTTAGCTCAGCTGGCACCTTGGGAAACCTAGCAAAATTCCAAATGTTTGAAAACTAGACAACTAAGTGACTCCAGGGGTGTGTGTCATGCGTGGCTCTCAATAAGAAACCTCAAACTTTGGTAAGAAAAACACACATTTTCAGCTCATTTATGTGACAGAAAGTTCTGGAATCTACAGGTAGGCAGGTAGCCACAAATTTCCCACCACCCTGAGTTCCCACATGTTCCCTAATAAGAACAATACCCCACTTGTGTGGGTGAGCTAAGAGTCCACAACACTAAAGATCCTAAAGCCATACATTGATAGATTTGCAATATGGGTAGCTGCAGTATTTGGGGCTGTGCTGTGGCACCACCCATGCAAACCTTCAATCAACAGCCATTTTTGAAAACTAGATAACCAGGGGATTCCAGGCTGGTGTGCCTTGCATGGATCCTATGAGGTTTTCTTATCCACAATGCCCTACACACCTTAAACTTTGTCTGAAATCACACATTATCCTTACATTTCTGTGATGTAAACTTTCAGAATCTGCAAGAATCCGCAAAATTCCTTCTACTGAGTGTTACCCTACTTGTGCCAATGGAAACGCTATGCCACTTGTGTGGCTGGGTCGAGTGCTTGTGACAGTAACAGCTCAGAGGTCAATGGGAGTCCCTTCACAAGGTGAAAGATACTATTGCTGATTCTGGGGAGCAGGTATGGCTTGATGCCAGGATAGTTCGCCCCCTCATTTTGTTTGTTTTGGCGCCATTTTGATATGTGTGGTGTTTAGTGGCATTTTGTCCCCCGAGGGAACAGATTGGGGGTGAATACCCTTATCCACCCCTGTGTGGATGGCAGAAAGTCTATTGGGGCACAGGGTGGGGAAGCATTGGTTCATGCCCGGGGAGGCTGCCTCCCCCTCCCCACAACAATTCTGCACAAATGTAGTCTCCGGTGTCTAGTGGGCTTTCTGACCCCCATGGGGGGCAGATCGGGGTAATTGCCCCAATCCACCCCCAAGGGCACAGACAAATTGTCTGTGCCCTTTTGGGGTGGGGCATGACTATGTCCATAGTGAGCACTTTCCGTCCCTTTATTCCCCCCTGGTGTCTAGTGGCCTCTCTGCCCCGGGCATAATGCGAGTAATCAACACCATCTGCCCTCACAGGGGGCAGAAAGATTGTCAGCATATTTTTAGGGTTCGGGCTTGGCCATGCACATAGTCAGCAGCCCCACCTCTTTATCTATTTATTTGTAATGCCCCTGATGTCTAGAGGGTTTCTTGCCACTCTAGGGAGCAGATCATGGTTAATTAACTCCATCCACCCCACATAGGGGTAGAAAGACTGGCTGTCCTCTTGTTGGGATCGGGTATTGCCTTGCCCATGGTGGGTAGCCCCCACCCCTATATTTGTTTGAAAACAAATGTTCCCTGGTGGGCTTTCTGCTCCTGGGGGACAGATTGGGGCAGTCACCCCCATCTGACCTCCAGAGGGGCAGAATGACTGGCTGACCTCTTGTTGGGATGGCAGCATGGCCATGCCTATTGTGGGTAGCTCCCACCCGTATATTTGTTTTAATCAAAAGATATTCCCTGGTGGCTAGTGGGCTTCTCTCACAATAATTTTTTCAATTTCAAGCTTGGCTCTTTCCCTGCAAGATATTCCATGCAAAAGTCATGAAAATGAAAAAGACGAGTACCTAAAAATATGACCCTTTTCTTCTTAAAACGTACAGTTCCTTATTTCAACTATGAAATCAGTTCAAAATTCTGGGTGGGGTGGACTTGACTTAGTGAACGAGGGCGGGGGTATGGATCCTTGACCTGCACGGGGGGCTTCGCTTTGGGGAGGGGGGGGTTGGCTAGGGGGGTCCCCCTGGGGCGGGGCGCTGCCGGGAGGGGAGGAAACTTCAGATGCGAGGCCTGACCACTAGTTTAGACGAGGAAGGCCACAGTCCAGCTTGTGCTGGTGTTGAACCACCCCCTCCACCTCACACTTATTGTGAGACCCTGGTAGCTACCAGGGTGTTTCCTTTAGTGGGTTAGTGTTTGGATGGGTACCTATGGTTTAGAGCCTGTTCTGGGGAAAGTTGGGGTGGGGGGTTGTTGGGGGAGATGTGTTCAGGAAGGGGTTGTCAGTGTGCCCCTTAAGCTGCATTGGGTTGTGTTCGGTGCCGTTCTTTCCTATGGCGACCCGACTTGAATTGAAATGTGTAACGTGGAATGTGCGAGGGCTGAACTCCATGAGGAAACGCTATAAAGTGCATGCATATTAGTACGCAGAGGGATCCAGGTGGCCTTTCTGCAGGAGACGCACATTGATCAGGCAGAGGGACGGGCGTTGCAAAGGAGGTGGCGGGGGCAGTTGTTTTATACCACTTACTCTGCCTTTGCCAGGGGGACATTAATATGGGTGAGATCAGGGGTCCCCTTCCAACCTACGACCACTATCATAGACCCGGAGGGGAGGTATGTGCTGGTGTTGGGCCGCCTGAATGGCAGAGATTTGACCTTCAGCAGCGTCTATGCTCCGAACTCCGACCACGCCGCATTTTTTGCGCGGCTGTCTGGGAAGTTGGCATCGTTTCTAGTTGGTACAGTATTTATGGGGGGGACTTCAACTCAGTCACCGACGTGGAGCTTGAACGTTCCCACCCACCGCTGGCTCAGTCGGCTGTCCGACAGATGGCCAAGGTACACAGCGACTGGCAGGAAGCGTGGGGGCTAGTGGATGCATGGCACGCACAGCATCCCTCGGACAGGGACTATTCCTTTTATTCGGTGCCGCATGACTTACATGTGCGGCTTGATGGCGTCTTGTGCACTCCGGGGGCCTTGGAACTCACATGTAGCAGTGAGTACTTAGGGAAGACGATCTCGGACCACAACCCCTGCCTGATAACTGTGCTCTGGTCGCGGCAACGGCAGGCGATCCCAACGTGGCGATTGAACCCCACGACGCTGGAGGACCCCGTGTTCGCGGCGGAGCTCGGGGAGGGCATAGAGTGCTACTTCCTGGGCAACGCCGGGACGGCATCGAGCAGGGCGCACGAATGGGACGCTTTTAAAACAGTGGTGAGTGGGTCGTGCATTGCGTCCGTCGCTGGGGTGCGCAGGGTATTGGTACAAGATATAGACCGGGCGGAGGCCACCCTGCGCCAGGCGGAAATAGATAACCACATGGATAGGAGCGACTCGGCTGCGGTGGCGGCGGCGCGCGAGGAAGTGGCGACGCAGGTAGAGCGGCTCCGCTGCTATGATTATAGAGAATACATGGCCCGTGCTCATGCTGAACGGGACAAGGTAGGGACGATGTTGGCTTGGCTGGCTAACCCGGCGGTCCGGGGCTCCTCTATAATGTCTCTGACCACACCCACAGGGGACCTGGTCTTCTCCCAGACGGAAGTGAATACCCAATTTTTGGAATATTACACGCTGCTGTATCAGAGTAGGATGGGAGAACCCCCCGAGGGTCTGGATGATTATCTGGAGGCCGCGGGACTGCCACAGTTGGGTCCGGAACAGAGCACCAAGCTGGGCGCACCTATTTCGCTGGGAGAAATCAGGGCAGCGCTCAAACACATGGCTCGGAAAAAGACCCCGGGAGCCGACGGCCTTCCCGTGGAGTTCTATGCAGCCTATTTGGACCTCCTGGTGCTGCGCTTGCAGTTAGTTTACCAAGAGGCGTGGAAATTGGGCAGACTGCCTCCCACCATGAGAGAAGCGATCATAGTGCCGCTGCTGAAGAAAGGTGGGGATCCTGAGTCAAGGGCTGCATACAGACCGCTCTCCATGCTCACAGTGGACTATAAGATCCTCAGTAAGATCCTGGCCACGCGCCTTTTAGATCATATGGGCACTCTGGTACACCCAGACCAATCGGGGTTCATCCCTGCTAGAAACACTGCAAGGTGCATACGGCGGCTGCTCCGTATCATGGGGGATGGGGGAAACGGCTCGGCGGGGGCGGCGGTGCTGTCGGTGGATATCGAAAAAGCATTCAATAGCGTGGAGTGGCCGTATCTGTTCCGTGTGCTGAAGGGGTTTGGCCTGGGGGATCATGTCATCCGTTGGACCAGGCTGCTATACAGCTCCGCCACGGCGCGGGTTCGTACGAGACGTACCGTCTCAGCGGCCTGCCGAGTGGAGAGAGGTACTCGACAAGGCTGCTCTCTGTCCCCTCACCTGTTTGCGCTGGCTGTCGAACCACTGGCGGCACATGCTCGCCTGGGACATTTGTACGAGGGGGTCTTGCTGCGCGGGGAGCTTCATTATATATCGTTGTATGCGGACGATCTTCTTTTATATTTGGCCGACATAATGTGACAGTGGGTAGGCTCAGCAGAGTGCACTTCTTCTCAGTATTTTTCTCTGGATCCTTAGGTGTTGAAGATGTTCTATTTGAGGATGGGTTCTCCAAAGATAGATCTTTGTGCCTCAAATTTGCCCAAAAGGACAGTGCTCTCCATCAGAAAAGTATGTAAAAGAACAGGATGGAAGGAGAATAGGCAGTGGATTCCACATCATGCCAGTGACCCAGAGTTCTGATGTATAAATTTCCACCTTCGATTGTGTGAGCATTTGTGAGAATCATGGAAGAAAACTAGGGTGATAGGGATTGTTTCCTTCTGACCCCGCTCCTTCTGGTTTCATCTTCTGCGTTAAATGGGGAGAGGTGAGGAGTAGGCTCTTCTCTTGTCATCACCTTCACTAGTGTCTCCAATACTAGGCCAGTCGATCATAGCCAATTTACAGTTGGTTGCTTGGAGGATATATGCCAGATGGTTGATTTCGGAAAAGGAATATTTTGCAAATAGCATGCTGATGGAATAAAGTATTCTGATAAAATAATGGAAAATTAAAATGATCTTTGTGCATAATATATTATCTTTCATTCCTACAGTTAACTTTTCAGTGAGGTCGCCTACTACTGCACTGCTTTTAATTATGGGCACCAGCCTTTCTAACATAACGGAAAAATGAATCACCCACTTTCTCCCATTCCTTTAATTCTTATCGCTTGCAGAAACAGAGCTGTGCATGGTCCTGTATGCTCGGCTTCTTATCAAACGTGAAATCGCCCAGAAATTCCTTGACCCCATGCCGCACGGCTCTCCAGCTGTTGCGCGCCTCTGCCCCGGCGCCACAGGCTCGCCCCTGACCTCGGTGCCCGTCGCTGCTGCTTTTTCCCTCTCTCTCCGCTGTTGCCATCATTTTTCTGTGCTTCTCGTGACAGTAATCTCTGTTTCTCTGTTCAATTGTTTTGTGCCTCGTTAATACTGTAGTGCTGCCCTCATTTTGTGCATTTCGTAATTATACTCTGTCTGTACATTTGACTTCGTGCCCGTTAGTACTGTACCCCTGGTGTGCCCCCCCGCTTCCTGCCGCTGCTCCCTCGTTACCCCGCCCCATTTGTATTCTGTAATCCCATTGCCCGCCCGCACCCGCCTCCCAGCTGTTTCTCCCTCCCACTTGGCCTCATATGGAGCCCGCGCGCCCGCGAAGCGGTCACGCGCAGCGGGCGTGCCGATTGTGCGCCAAAGGCAAGCCCGTCCGCGCCTGGACGGTGCCCAGCGCCAGGACCCCTGGCCCCCGTCGATGCCAGCCCACACGACGGACCTACGACGCCGCCACCCTCAACGCACTCAAACCCGACCGGAATCCTGCCTGCTACCGAGCCACCCCGAAACGCACCCACGGACCCTTCACTTGCCAAGCCTGCAAGTTCACCTGCCTTCGGACCTGCACCGCACCCGAAAGGCCAGGCACCAGCAACAACCACCTCAAATGCATCCTGCTCAACACCCGCTCCGTCCCCAGACACGCCGTCGAACTCTGGAACCTCCTCGACACAACAGCACCAGACGTCGCCTTCCTCACAGAAACCTGGATGAACGCCTCCTCAGCGCCCGACATCGCCATAGCCATCCCGGACGGCTACAAGATCACCCGGAGGGATCGCGTCAACCAGACCGGAGGAGGCAGCACCATCGTCCACAGGAACACCATCCGCATAACGACCAACTCCGACGACACCCTCACCGCCGCCAAGCACCTCCACTTCCAGATACACACCGACCCAAGACCACCCTCAGAGGCATCCTCATCCACAGACCCCCGGGACCACGCACACAATTCAGAGAAGCCATCGCAGACTTCATCAGCCCGCACGCCTTCACCTCCTCTGACTACATCCTCCTAGGGGACCTCAACTTCCACCTGGAGAACAACAAGGACAGCAACACCACCACCCTGCTGGACAACCTCGCCAACCTCGGACTCAAGCAACTGGTGAACACCCCCACCCACTACGCCGGCCACATGCTCGACCCCATCTTCTCCTCCAGCAAGCACATCTCCTTCAGCCACTCCACCGGACTTCATTGGACTGATCACAGCTGCATCCACTTCAGCTTCAGGAGAACCACGACCCATCACCACCCACAACAAGTTCCCCGCAGGAGCTGGAGCAAGATCACCGCCGACCAGCTCACCACCTCCCTCAGCCAGAACCCACCCGCCAGCACAACGGAGCCCAACGAAGCAGCCCGCATCCTCACTCAGTGGCTCACAAACTGCGCCGACGACCTCGCACCAATGAAGAATTCTCCCAGCAGACCAGGCAGCAATAAAGCCTCGTGGTTCACCGACGAACTCAAAACATCCAAGAAAAACTGCCGTACCCTTAAAAAAGCTTGGCGTCTCGACCAGACTACAGAAAACATGACTGTCATCAAGAACGCCACCCGCACACATCACCAGCTGATCCGCACCACCAAAAGGACAACATTCAAAGAACGACTGGACAACAACACCCACAACAGCAAGGAACTCTTCAGCATCGTCAAAGAGCTCTCCAACCCCAGCGCCGGAAACAACGACATCACTCCCTCGCAAGACCTCTGCGACTCACTCGCCTCCTTCTCCCACCGCAAGATCGCCAACATACACAACAGCTTCGGCGCATCAACCACGCACCCCACCACCGAACCAACACCCCCCACCACCACCCTCTGCGCCTGGATCCCGGTCATCACCGAAGACACCACCCGCACGATGAACACCATCCACTCCGGATCCCCAACCGACCCCTGCCCCCACCACGTCTTCAACAAGGCCGACTCCATCATCGCACCCCAACTCCGAAACATCATCAACATCTCCTTCAACACCGCCACCTTCCCGGAGAGCTGGAAGCACGCCGAGCTCAGCGCCCTCCTGAAGAAACCGACAGCGGACCCCACCGACCTCAAGAACTTCCGCCCCATCTCGCTCCTCCCTTTTCCTGCCAAAGTCATCGAGAAGACCGTCAACAAACAGCTCACCGCCTTCCTCGTGATGAACGGATCCCTCGACCCCTCACAGTCCGGTTTCCGAGCGAACCACAGCACTGAGACCGCCCTCATCGCAGCTACCGAGGACATCAGATCCCTGCTCGACAACAGGGAAACAGCTGCCCTCATCCTCCTGGACCTCTCTGCAGCGTTCGATACTGTCTGCCACCGCACCCTAATACAGCGCCTCAGCAACATCGGAATCCAAGAGAAGGCACTGGAGTGGATCACCTCATTCATCGCCGGAAGAACCCAGAGAGTCCGCCTACCCCGTTCAGATCCGAGGCCACCGAAGTCATCTGCGGCGTACCACAAGGATCCTCACTCAGCCCCACCCTCTTCAACGTCTTCATGAGCCCCCTCACAGCCATCGCACGCCAACACAACCTTAACATCATCTCCTACGCCGACGACACCCAGCTGATCCTCTCCCTCACCAACGACCCCGCCAGAGCCAACCTACACGAAGGAATGAAAGACGTCACCGAATGGATGAAGAACAGTCGCCTGAAACTGAACTCAGACAAGACGGAAGTCCTCATCCTGGGATCATCCCCCTCCGCCTGGGACGACTCCTGGTGGCCCCCTACCCTGGGCACCACCCCCAAGCCAACAGACCACGCACGAAACCTGGGCTTCATCCTGGACTCCTCCCTCTCGATGATCAGACAAGTCAACGCAGTCTCGTCAGCCTGCTTCAACACTTTGCGCATGCTCCGTAAGATCTTCCGATGGATCCCCACCGAAACCAGGAAAACGGTCACCCATGTACTCGTCACCAGCCGACTGGACTACGGGAACACCCTCTACGCGGGAACCACTGCCAAACTACAGAAAAGACTCCAGCGCATACAGAACGCCTCGGCACGACTCATCCTGGACATCCCCCGCCACAACCACATCTCCGTCCACCTGAGGGAACTGCACTGGCTCCCCGTCAGCAAGAGGATCACGTTCAGACTCCCCACCCACGCACACAAGGCTCTCCACGACCTGGGTCCCAAGTACCTCAACAACCGCCTCACTTTCTACGCGCCCACTCGCCAGCTACGATCGACCAGCCTCGCCCTCGCCACAGTACCACGCATTCGCAGAGCCACCGCCGGAGGAAGATCCTTCTCCTACCTGGCGGCCAAGACATGGAACTCCCTCCCCATCCACCGACGGATGACCCACGACCATCTCCCCTTCAGGAAGCAACTCAAGACCTGGCTTTTCGAGCAGTAACGGACCCCTCCCTCCCAGCGCCTTGAGACCCTCCGGGTGAGTAGCGCGCTATACAAATTGTTTGATTGATTGATTGATTGATGCAGACAAAAATTCTATCCGTTGGGCTAAAGCTGTGAAGTTACTTTTTCAGGTGTCCACTGGACATCATACATTGATCCAAATTTGATTCACTCACGTTGTTTCTCTAAATATGTGACTAAATATCTTTGCCTATCCGAATGAATACCAGTTATTAATGCAGTAGTTCTAGTGGCCATGATAGACGTCTAACACCTGGCAGTCTCACCCACGGTAAACAATTGTGGCTCAGGATAAGTGACTGTTTCTTTCTACCTTTGTAGTAATAACTGGTACTTTGGAAACAAGTAATATCACATGGCTTATAGTATCTCAACTTACTCTCTCAGGTAACTAAATTACTTGAATAATCTAAAAAATGGAGCAAACTGTGGGAAGTGCGATTGTTTGCTTGCGTTATCTGCTGTTTCCACCTCTTTAGAGAACTGGTAAGAGTTGAACATCTTAAGGATTTTTACCGAGAAGAAGAAAAAGGTGAAGGGTGGACTACTTGAAATAATTTCTGCCCTGGCAATTACTAAACATTTCAGGCCATCATTATTATGCTCAGTGTGTTACAAAGGAGAGCCAAACATATGGAAAACAACATCGGTCTTCCTGTAGTTAATTACTGCACAACCTACTGCTGCCTGCCGCCCCTAAGTGGGTGCACTTTCTACGCTGAAAATTGAGTGCCGCGACCTCGAAGCGTTCAGATGGGCTTATCAGGTGTCGGTCCCCTCAGTTATGCGGTGAGTGATCTGTCTGTCTATCACGGCACGACCCATTGCTGCCTGCCGCACCCGAGTGGATGCATTTGCCACCAGATGTCCTTGTGTCTCCGTAGGTACACAACAAGTTAACTTTTGCCCTTTTTTGCTTTTTGGCCAACAGATGATGCGGACAGGCTGCCCTTCCTTTTCTTCACTGGCACCTGAAGAGGGTACCTTTTCTTAAACTAACATCACTCTCGCCTATTCCGTTGAAATGCGCACTTCTCAATTGTAGATCAGCCAAAAAAAATGCCTCATATATGTTGGAGCTCCTACAAAACAATGAGTTAGATATCATAATCCTCACAAAAACCTGGCTAAATTCATCCTCTATAGGAATAGAAGGGGGTTCCCCAGGGGGACTTAATGATGCTGGCAGGGAATGAGGTGAAGAAACAGCTGAATAGAAAAACAAAAAACCCCTGCCAGGGCAGATTGGGAGGTCCCGCGAGGGGATCCTTTTATAGGAATAACAAGTGACTAGGAACCTGTCTGAGCGGAACGAGTATGAATTTGGGATTCAGGCCACTTTCTAGAGAAATATATATATTTTATTTACAGTACAAAAAAGTTTCATTCAAAGTAGGCATGAGATCATGACATATCCTAGATACGGAGGTTTATATAAAAAAACATAGTAGCGGGTCCCACATACTCCCTCAGTCACCCAAAGCAATCATTCACTTTCACCACTTCGGGCATTCAGCTCATTCATACTCCAATCTTACATAGACACATGGCAGTCCAGGGAAATGTGATCTTAAACAATGACCACTGGAGACTGCAAAACAGGTATGGAGGCAAACAGTAGTAGATGGTAATGGAACTTGTGCTGCATAGGTGCCATCCAAATAGGTTATGCCGACGCGCGTTTCGATGCTGGGCCTAATGAGGCTGCATCTTCATCAGGGCGAGGGTGACCAGGAGGGACAAGGGCTGAGCAGTGATGGATGCACTGTAGGTAAAAAGGTATAGATTAAGGTAGGTACTGCATGTTTAGAAATTTACACACATTGCTCAATGTTAATTTAACAAATCATATGAGGCCTTTTTCTCTAGCTGAAAATCTAGTTGGTATAGGCAGCACCCCTGAAATACCACAGGATAACGGGTTTTTATTATCATAAACATTTTTCAATCCAAATGGGGGAATGCCTCGTTTCTCAGACAGGTGGACGTCACTCGGGAAATGTTAAAAATAAGTCAGGGAAGAAGTGTTCACCAATTCAAACAGGAATAAAAAATTCAGACAACCGAATCACTCATTCAGGATCATGGGTTAAATCACGCATGGGGTTCACTATAGGTTATGGGCTCGGGCACTGATGGGGGGGGAGTTAGTTGGAGGGAATGGAAATTGGTATCTAAACGGTGCAAAAATACATAGGGGATTAAAATACCTGTAAGGGGACATGGGCTGACAGATGACTTCCTATTTCGCTAGTTGACTTCTGTTTACTCGGACCAATCGAATAAGGTCCTGGGCGGTCCTGTCATAAAAATATATATGGGGTATGTTAAGGGGACTGGGTTCAAACAAAGGACCGATCAAGTCAGATTCCCGTAACGAAATGCTTATTCGTTTACCTGATAAACAAAGGGGCGCACTCCGCTGCGTAGTATTCAATAAATAGAAATGGGGGGGGATTTTCTGAATAATCGGGTGGCCCAGAGGAGTCCTGCAGACCAAGAGATAACTTCTGATTAACTAGGTAGACATAACATATGTCATATCGTGCTCGCCTACCCCGGGGGTAGCCGGGGGTCACAGTTACCTGAAACAGGGGATATGGGCGCCAACCACCAGATGGGGTCTTCTCTGAGGTCACGGAGTTTCAGAGGATCCTACAAAGCCAAAGGGGGCCACTGATAAAAAAGGGGTACATAGGCATTGCGTGATAGAGGATTTAATATCTCGCTCGAGCAAGTCCGTTTACCTGGTGGAAGGGGCGACAGAAGATGCCACGGGGCGGAGTCTCTGCGGCAACCAAAACTGACGTAATGGGTCAAAGATATGAGGATTAGGCGCGGATCCTACAAAACATACAAAGTACTTAGAATAATACACGTAAAGAATTCAAGTTGGATAGAGCCAACACAGTTTGTCCAATCAACTGCGCTCTAATTTACCTGAGGATCCTGAACAGGGCAGGGAATTCTAGGGCTGACGTGGAGGGTTCGCGGGGTCACGGATGGAATCCTAAGGGAGAGGGAGAACCTCCGGTTAAAGGGGGTGTGCCAGGGCTAAGGGGGCCGGTCAAGTCTACGGCATCCGTAAAGCTTACCTCCTACGATGGCAGGCATCTCGGACCGCAGGGCGGCGTCTTCTGAGAGTCCCGGGATAACAGGGACAGAAAAGTCCAGAAGGCGGGTTTAAGTAGGAAAGCGGCCGGCGGTATAGAGCACAGGTGCGCTCGATAGTGAGTTACAAGCACTGCTCCGGATCGGAGAGGTTGTGCGGCGGCCATATTGGAACGGAGTAATTTGTTCCGAAAAACAAACAAAAACACGGATAATGTGGGAGGATATAAAAGTTCCGACAGTAGGATGGTAGGGCTATGGTATCTGCAAGGGGAGGGCAGGGTCCCCTAACTCCTCATAGTGGAATAGACTACAAGCGCCGGGGATAAAGAAGGGGCCACGAAGGGATGGGACCGGGACGAAGGTTTAAGATAGCAATAAAGGGACAGGATGAAATAAGACTTTAAAGTTAGAGATAATTTAGAGGGGGGGGGGGAAACCAAATATAGTTAACTTGGGCGTGTCAGGAAAGTCAAGGGGGCATCCATATCAAAACGTCCTGATAGTTTTGGAGGGGGGGGGCAAAAGATAGCCAGGGATATATCAAAAACCATCTAGGGTACATCATTTAAGGCTTCAAAGGCATGGTATCTCCTGGATCAGAGATCCAAACATCAAGTCAGAGGGGATCCATCCAGATGCTATAGGACATCAGGTAACAAGGGAGGAATTACATGAGAGACTTGATGGAGAGGGGGGCTGCTAGTGTAGGTGTCGGGGTCGTCGAAATGCTATTTCGACGCCTCATAGTAGAGCATTTTGCCAGGGGCATTCCTCGTTGTGGCCTTTGGAGACTGAGTTAAACATAAATATCCAGAACACTTCTGCGGAAGTTCACTGGAACAATTCTTGCCTGGGCCTCAATTTTCTCCAGAATGAACCACTGGAGATCTTGTTCCGTGTGGTTTTGACCCAGCCAGTGGGCCACCAGAGGTGCCGATGTTTTTTGGTTCCTGATGTTGGATTTGTGTTCCCCAATTCTCAAGCGAACTTCACGTCCGGTTTCTCCGACATATGGAAGATTACAGGGACATAGGATGATGTATACCGCATTTGCTGTCCTGCAATTCGTCATTTTTTTGTTCCTGGCTACCGATATGGTTCGTTCAGTGGTGGTGACTGAATCTCCAACTATGGCATGGGGACATGCTTGGCATGAGCCACACTTGTGATTGCCATACACGGGGTCCAGATTGGTGATGGCTTTTTGGGTGCTGGTGGAGTTTTCCAATATCTTTCCCCTGACCAGGTGGTTTCTCAGATTCCTGTTCCTTTTGAACGCGAATATAGGTCGCCTAAGGGGTGGATTGTCCTTCTCCAGATTGAGTAGATGCCAGCTCGAGTTGACGATCTGCCGAATTTTGTGGTTCATGTTGGTATGGCGGGTCACATACACCAATTGTTCCAGAGAGTCCGGTTCCTTCACTGTGAACCTCGCATCTCGGTTGGCATACCTTGCCCTTTTAAAAGACTCTTTGACCAATTTGCTGGGGTAGCCACGATGTATTAGTTTTTCCCTCAGGATATCTGCCTGAAGAAGAAAGTCGCTGACATTGGTGCAGTTCCTTCTGATGCGGAGGAACTGACTGTACGGGATACTGTCTCGTTGGTTCCTAGGATGAAAACTGGAGTATTGCAGCAGGGTGTTTCTAGCTGTGGGCTTGGTGTATAGTGATACCATAAGATGATTGTCCTGGTGTTCAACCCATAGGTCCAAGAATTCAATCCTCTCAGCACTAGAATGGCTGGTGAACCGCAAGTTAGGATCGGCTGCATTAAGCCATGTTATGAATTCCTCTAGGGAGGTGTGATCCCCTTCCCAGATCAGGAAAATGTCGTCTATGAAGCGACGCCATCCCCGGACATTCTCGTAGAATGGGGCCATTTCATTGAATATGTTGGTACTTTCAAATTCTCCCATGTATAGACAGGCTATACTAGGGGCACAGCTAGCCCCCATACTAACTCCAGAGGTCTGTTTAAATAGGGACTTATTAAATTCAAAATAGTTCTCATGCAGGACTAATTCGAGACATTGTAGGATGAATTCTGAGTTGGTTATGTCTGGTTTGGTATTCAGGATGTTTTCAATCGTTTTATATGCTCCTCTTTGGGGGATATTAGAGTAAAGCGATTCAACATCAAGGGTAACCAAAAGTTCTCGATTCCCAAAAAATTCTGTTCCTTCCACAAGATTGATGAAATGTCCTGTGTCTTTTACATAGGACTTGAGCCCTGTGACCATAGGTTGGAGAAATTTGTCTATATATTTAGACAGTGGCTCAGTAGCAGATCCGATGGTGGAAACTATGGGTCGCAAGGGGGCGGTCCTCGCAGTTCTTATGGGTTTTGGGGACCCCATAGATAATGGGTATCCTGGTGGTGGTAGGTGTGAGGAATTCAGCCTCAGCCTCGCAGATCCAATTGCGGTCCACCGCGTGGGTAACTCTGCTGAGGATCTCTCGCTTAAGGTTCGGTTCAGGATTTTTGGTGATCTTTTGATAATGTCCAGATGAATTGAGAAGGTCATTCATTTTATCGATGTAATTAGTCGTCTCAAACATGACTATGCCGCCGCCTTTATCACAAGGCTTGATTGTGATGTTATTGTCATTTTTTAATTCTTTGAGTATTGCTTCTTCGTCCTGGTGAAGATTAGACTCTGGCATAGGGACATATTTAATCATTTTCTCCACCTTAGATGTCACAGATTTTTCGAAGATTTCAATCTCAGGCCCCAGCATGTCGAGAGAGGGGGTAAAGGTGGATGGGGGTTTCAATCCAGATCTGTTCTCAGTGTCTGTGTTGTTGGGTCTGTCTAGAAAGAATTTTTTTAAACGGATCTTTCTGAAGAATAGATGTAGGTCTTTAGTAAACTCAAATTTGTCAAAGTTGGCAGCAGGTACGAATGAGAGACCACGGGTCAGAAGATCCATGGCCAACGGGTTCACTTCTTTTTTGGTGAGGTTGAATACCGGAATCCCTTTTATGTTTTCCAATATTGGTGGTTCCGGGTTTGGACATACATTTGGGGTTGTCCTCGTCCCGTGCGATAATTCCTGGTGTGTTGCCCCCGCGGAGGGCGTTGATTGCCCCGGCGGTTCCCTAAAAAATGGTTCTGGGGGTTACCACGTTCATATCCTCCATTCCTGTTGGTGCTGTGCCCTTGATCGTAGTTAGGGTTATATTGCTCTTGGTTTTCCCCTTCTGAGTCCGTGGTGTCTGAGAAGGTGGTAACTCTTTTGTTGCCCCATCCCATCCTTTTTTGTACTGTAAATAAAATATATATATTTCTCTAGAAAGTGGCCTGAATCCCAAATTCATACTCGTTCCGCTCAGACAGGTTCCTAGTCACTTGTTATTCCTATAAAAGGATCCCCTCGCGGGACCTCCCAATCTGCCCTGGCAGGGGTTTTTTGGTTTTTTGTTTTTCTATTCAGCTGTAAATTCATCCTCTACCCCCATATTAGACCTCCTAGTACTTCTGTGGAAATGAACATTTTTAGGGGCCCACCGGTGCAGGGGTTCACCCTTATCTGTCCACTGGTCCTTAAACCACAAAAATAGAGATTGGCACAAAAGCTGGAACATCAAATAACAAGTTTATTAATCACTCATGAGTGGGACTACATCAATACAG
This sequence comes from Lissotriton helveticus, assembly GCF_964261635.1. NCBI lineage: Eukaryota > Metazoa > Chordata > Amphibia > Caudata > Salamandridae > Lissotriton > Lissotriton helveticus. The sequence continues at coordinate 315,342,771 of NC_136072.1, read as the reverse complement.
CACCCTCGGGCACTGTAGGAGGTAGTATAAGGAATACAGAAACCAAGGGTCTTTTATACCCAGCTTGTTGCTGAGAAAGCATGGAGACTCAAAATAGAAGGTACAGGCATACACAAGAGTAGCTATCGACTAACACGGGCAGACAGATATCATTTGGTCAGTAAAGTGGGAGGGGAGACAGAACTGCTTACATCAGTTGGAATAGCCTGACAGTTACATTCTAAAACAGGTGCATTCTAGCAGCTACAGTCCTTTCTGAGCTCATTCATTGCTCTGGCTTAGAATAGAAGGAGTTAAATAAAGCTGATGACTCAAGCAGAATAGAAAGGCAGGCAAAAGTGAAGACGGCAGAATCACATGGCTCAACAAAATGGATGCCACAACTAAAATGGCTTCAGCTTATGCTAACAGCAATTTCTGCGATTTCCACAGACGGTCCTTTTAGCATTAGCTGAAGACATTCGCTTTGCAGTAGAAGAAACATGAAAGTTATCACCTATGTCAACTAACATTAGTTGTCTTATTTCTTGGTCAGTTACCAGTCGAGCATTTACATTCTGAACATTTAGTTTAGCTGGTATACATGAGGTACAAGTAGAAACACATAGGGAACAGAGCATTGGGCCACATTGGATACAAAGGCAGCAGGAAAAAAGGATTGCAACAAATATACATAGAGCTGACAACTTCCAGCCCCAGACAGTAAACATTGTTTTTAGCCATCTAATCAAGGTCCATGTTCCTGAATCCTGATGGATTTCAGTGGCTATTTTGTGCATTTTAGAAATCGCCTCAAAAACTGAAGGGGCGTGGTCGGGGATATACACGCAGCAACTGCTCCCAATGATGCAGCATGCTCCACCACGATCGGCCAGGATGACGTCCTGTTTTGGAGCGCCACAATTCTCGCAGTTTTTGGTTTGCAAGTGCCATGGCTGTCTGATTGGTTACAGCTTCTACAACACGTGTCAAGCGCCTGATTTTTCTGTTGTTTAAGGCTGAATCTACAGAGAAGAATAGCCCCAAATTAAAGTCAACGTACTGCTGCAGTGAAGTATCAGTTTGATCCACCTCATCATGATTTATTGTTCTCTTATATAGGTTCTTAGAAATGTCATTATACAGTTTATAGTCTTTGTGGTAGGATGCAGGAGTCAAAAACACAGGTGGTAGCAAAAAGGACACATAGCAGTTACCTGACCATCCAATAGGTAGGTGGTAATAACCTTTACTCCCACAGATAAAATAGGTGTTATGTGATGACCAAAAACTGCTGTTGTTCGTTCCAGTAACATTTAACACTATAGTACAGTCATTTTTCCCCACAGGCATACTGCCAATACTGCTCATACAAAGGTCTGCTCGAGCTCTATTAACAGCTATAACAGGAGGTCCATTTCCTTTGGTTGTTCGAGTATTAGAGAAAACATAGCATGCAGAGGAATTTCCTCGACGATACTCCTCCATTTCCCATACAGTTCCTTTAGCTTGTGGATCTCCTTCCTCATCAAGGTAACACACTTTGTTTAATTGGGCATTCAGTCCACCTACATCAGCTTCAGTAATGTTAGCAACTTTAGAAGCCCATAGTAGCGCAAACCAGGCCCTACAAGAACCATTGGGTGAAAACGGCAGAAGAATGAAATGTGTTTCTCCCATTTTCTGATGAGCTGGCATCATTCCGTACACCCAACGGTTGGTAAAGTTTGTAGCGTTGTGGTGTGATGCAGCATTTGAATGAATGTATTGTTGAGATAAGACTGTCAGTGCTTCTGCTCATGATAAGGGAGAGTGTAGTAATGGTGCTCAATGGGGACAGGAGTAGTGACAGTCAGTAGATTTCGAGCAGGAGCTACTCCCTCTATAACCCATGTTATCGTAGCAATGATGATAACAATGGAAGTAAGTCCAATAACAAACATAGTCTTTCGCTCACAGACTCTCGTAGCAATTGATCTCTTCTCCGCAGGCATGTTCATCTCGATGTTGAAAAACACAACAGATAGTATCCTAAGGCCCTGGGCAGCCGTTGGTTTCTTCACTGAGATTGAGACCAGTATCACTAGTAGAGTCCCCCCCTTTGTAACTCAGGCTTTCACTAACCCAGGAGAGTGGCTCAAACAGTGTTTTTCAACAATGAAGTGTCTCCCTTCCGGGGTCGCAGCTGATATTGAGATGTACCAGGGATCGTATGGTCCGGGAAGACTTCCTCAGGTTCTTCAGGTGACGCACCTTGGCCTCTCTCTGTGTCCAGGATGTTGCGGTGATCTTTCAGTGCAGCAGGTTCCACCAAGGCGGACGGCACCCTCTTGTAGTGGGTGGAGTGGACCCAGTGCTTCCGATTGGTCAGTCAGACTGCAGTTCTAGTGGCCAGAACTACTTGCACGGGTTCCTGCCACCTCGGTTTCCAGGCTGCTCGACCTCTGGAATACCTTCACCATCACCTGGTCACCGGGCCGCAGATCATGGCCATCACCTTGCGACCTTTTAGGAAGAGCTTCTCGAACCTGTTGATGAATAGAACGCAAGCTGTCAGTCAACTGAGACAAGTAGTCGCTCATCAACACATAAGGTACATCATGTATAGGGCGTGGCTTAGGAATCCCCCAAATGTTCATTGGCCTCCTGAAAACCACTTCGTATGGTGTGAGGCCAGATCGTGTATGTGGTGTCGATCCAATGGAGAGGAAAGCTATGGTCAGTGCATCAGGCCATTTCAGAGATGTGTAAACTAGGATTTTGGTAAGTTTTCATTTCAACCCAGAGTTGTAACGCTCCACCAAGCCTGCTGACTGCGGGTGAAAAGCTGCATGAAATTTCTGCTTAATCCCCAATCCTTTCACGACTTACTCAACAACTTGCCCAATGAAATGGGGTCCGTTGTCACTCCACAAAATTCGACAAACGCCGAATCTGGGGAAAAACTCTTTTAGGAGCACCTTTGCTGGAGTAAGAGCTGTATTATCTTTCGTAGTGTATGCCTCTATCCACTTACTAAAGGCACACACCACCACTAAGACATACTTCAGATTATTACAGTGTTTTAGTTGGATGAAATCCATTTACAAAACCTCAAAAGGTGCAGTTGGTATGGCAAACCCTCCTGTTGGAGTTTGTGTTCCCTTTCCAGGATTATACTGGAGAAATCAGACAAGACTGGACTATCTTTTTAGCTGTGCAGGCAATATCTGGATGGTCCGAAATTTGCATAAGTAGCTTTGCTATTAGGATGCTCCAACATGTGCCGGCCCTTGTGCCATGTGAAACATTGGTCGTAAGTAGGCTGTGGGCAATCTCCACTTGGTCATGTCTTTATTCCTCCAACAGCTCTCATCATCCAATGTTCCCTCCTTAGACCATTGGTCTAATTCAACAGCGGAGGCATATCGTTGCATGTCCAGTACCTCTTGCCTGGCATCATGCCAACGTTCAGCTTGTGACTGAACCACATACATAGATGTAGTGCTTTGTTGCATTGCAGTCTCACGAGCTGTATGATCCGCAAAGACATTGCCCTGTCCTATTTTATCAGTCACTTTCATGTGCGCGCTCCACTTGACAATCGCTACTTTCTTAGGATATGTCAAGGCAGTAAGGAGATTATGTACTAATTCCCCATGCACTATTTGTGTCCCATGTGATGTAAGGAAGCCTCTTTCCTTCCAAAGCGGCCCAAAATCGTGAGCCACTCCAAAAGCATATCAGCTGTCGGTGTAGATGTTAACAAACAGATCAGTACTAAGCTCACATGCTCTTGTTAGAGCTATTAACTCAGCTGCCTGAGCTGACTTCTGTGGGATGTGAGCTGTCTCAACTACTGTCTGAAGTGTTGTTTTTGTATAGGCAGCAGATGTCGTGCCATCAGGGAATTTCAAATAAGACCCATCAACCTACAATTCCCCATCAACACTAGAAAGGGGCGTATCTTGCAGGTCAACAGGACTCTTTGTTTGGTCTTTAGTAAGGGATATACAGTCATGGGACTCTTGAGACTGAGGCTGAGTTACTGGAAATGGCAATAGTGTAGCGGGATTTAGGGTCGAACATCTTTTCAGTGTGATATGAGGGGCCAAAAGTGTCAATTCATAACCTGTCAAGCAAGCACAGGTCAGATGTGTTTTTGTTTGGTTCAAAAGGGCGTCAACCGAATGGGGCACTAACACAAGCAATCTGTGTGACAAGACTTTTCCCTCACTCTGACGTATGGTATGGACACAGCTGTCGCTGCTACCGCTCGAGCGACTGGATCAAGGACAGCTGAGATATATGCACAAGGACGCTGCTTATCGCCATGTGTCTGGGTTAAAACCGAGAGAGCACAACCATCCCTCTCTTGTAGTTAGAGTGTGAAGGCCTTAGTGTAGTCTGGAGTTCCTAATACTGGTGCAGAGCAAAGAGCTTGACATAACTGCTGAAAAGCATTCTGGCATTCAGTAGTCCATGGGAGAGGCATTTGAGTGTCTTTAGTGAAAAGGGTTAACAGGGCTTAACAATGTAGAAAAGGCCAGGGATCCACTGCCTACAGAAAGAAGTAAGGCCAATCAGTGCACAAACATCCTTCTGAGTGCAGGGCACAGACGTGTCCAAAATAGTTTGAATGCAATCTGGTGTGAGTGCATGTCCCTCCTCAGACAGGAGGGGACCTAAGTAGGTAACCTGCTGTCTACAATACTGCAGTTTCTTCCGGGTGACTTTGTGATGATGAGAGGCAAGAAATGATAACAACAGTACAGGTACAGGGAAATAATCAAGCTGTCTTTTTAATGTCTGGCTATAAATTCTAGGACTCTCAGTATATCCTTGTGGAGCTCTACAGAATCTGAAGGATCGATTATTCAAAGTGAAGCCGATCAAGTATTGGCTGTCAGGATGAATAGGTATCGAGAAGAAAGCATTCTTCAAATCGATCACACTGAATGTAGTTGCAGTAGGAGGAACCATTGTAAGAAGTGTTGTGATATCAGAGGCTACCGGATATTGAGGTACTTACTATCTTGTTGACCTCTCGCAGGTCAATGATGAATCTATAAACCTTAGTATCAGTGTCCTTTTTCAAAATGGGAAGAATAGGGCTGTTTCAGGTATTGTAGGGGACTTCTTCCACAACCTCCACTTCAATCAAATCCTGCACAATGTGTATCAATGCTTCTTCACCTTCTCAAGAGATTTTATATTCGGACAATCGAGGCAATGAAGCACCTTCCTTCACTTGAATATGTACTGGTGGGATAACCTTTTGTCCCACATCAGTATCTGATGTAGCTCACAAAGTGCTAGGTAACGATGCTAGAGCAACATCCTCTTTAATGAGACAAGACCACTCAACCATCGGATAATTGTCATTTAAAATAACAGGCACACCTTCTTGGAAACAACGTATTGTAGCACGAAAATGTTTGAGCATATCGATACCCACAATATTATCCATGTGTTAGGGGAAAGCAGAAATGAACATGCTGCAGTGAATTTATCAAGACTAAATGCAAGTGGATGTGACAATGGGCTAAGGGAAGATGTCCCATTGAATCCTATCGATGTTATCATTGCGCCAGACAGGGGAGCCCTAGGAACCAATTGTTTAGACAGAGCACTACGAGTAGCTCCTGTATCAACCAGAAAGCGATCAGTAGAACCCAAGATGCATCGACATAGGGACCCCTCTGATCTACTGGGACCTCAACCAGTTCCTTACCCCATCCTAGGCATTCCTATGCATAATCAGAATGCTTAGGGCCATCAGCCAAGTAATCAGACATTTGGTATTGGTTTTGTCTGTCAAAGGTATTAAAAGAAGTTGAGTTGGTTTCAACTCCCTCAAATCTGGTACGATTATCCATGCCTTCCCTATTTCCTGTGCTCCCTGGGCAGCCTCTCATACTACCATACTACCTCTACCCCGCTGATACTGCTGACCTTGCAAAAGGGGGCACTCAGGACGTCAGTGTCCAATCTCCTTAAATATGCACATTGATCAGAAGACAAAGTTGTTCGAGGGAAAGGGGCTACGCCAGGGCGATACATCGCACGTCCACCTCTCGCACTACCTCTAAGTGATGGACCAAAGACTTGAGTCAACATGACTTTCGTTTTTAAATCCTTTACCTTTTTATCCTCCTTGCCTTTGCTTCCAATTCCTGACGCTCATAATACTGGTCCATAGTCAAAAGGGAGACGGGGGAAGACGTAGTTCATGAACTCTCGCTGGCCTTTAGGCGACTAGCTATTTCTGGCAACATGTTAGCGACAAATTTGTCAACAAACAGATGCTTACCCGTGTCATCTGTTAATGACTGCCCACTAAAGTCATGGAATGTCTCTTTGAATCGTGTAAAGAAATCAGAAATTGACTCATCTGCTTTCTGTTTACAAGACACTAATGTTGTCCAATCTATTTTCTTAGGGGGTATAAGAGTTTTCAACTTAGTTACAATAGCTTTGGGAAGATCTAATATCACCTGTTGTGGTTTCTGCGCAGGCTCTATTTCCTCTAAATGCACCCAAGTATCACCATAGGCTACATTATCATCTACCTTCCGAATTGATCTGCACATATCAGGAGGTAAAATAAGTCCAAAGAACATGTCAATATCAGGCAATGTCATAGTGCAAGAACTAATAGGTCCTTCTACTTCTACTTCTTCATAAAAAGCGGCTGGATTTGTGTGCGGATCAGGCAAAGCAGCTTTAAGAGCCATAACGTCTGCTCTACTCCAAGGGGTATAGACCCAATTATAAATAAAATATCCCTTTGCATTATCTGAAGTTTTATCGTCACTTGTTCACGCTCCCTTTGGAGGAACATACAAAGGCGCAGCTTCACGCATCGGCTTCACAGTAACTACAATATCACCAGTGTCTTTAACTGTCCCTACAGCTGTTTCTCGTTGCGCCAGAGACTGTTTGTTCAGCTGTAGCTTTATTAGCTGCCTTTTTCTCTTCCCGTAAACTGAATGCCTCAACGCGCAAATTTAACCACTCGCCTTATTTAGATTCGACACCTGTGAAAAAAGAAAAGTGCCATCACTTAACTGTTTATAATCAGAATTTATATCAGAGGGCTCTAGAGCACCAGAATGTTTTCTGAAAATTAGTATTACCACCCAAGTAAATGGTTCTAAAAAATATAACTGCTCTAAATCTGACCATTGCTGAATCATTGCTATGAGGTCTGGGGCGGAGGCACTCCCACGAGCAGCAGATCTAAGGGTGGCCTTATGCTCAGTGGTTAAATTAGAGCGAGTTTTCCGCCCAATTTGCTTATTGTCATCTTTTTCATCTGAAGAAAAATGCTCATCATCAGAAACTTCATTCTCAGGGGCGCTAGGAAATTTATACAGGCGGAGGTCTATCTAACAAAATATAATCATTTTGAGGGCTATTAAGTATGGGATAAATGGGGTGCCTAATAGGGTACTGGCCAGTTACCTTTAAATGACGCTCCCTATCTTCTTTCTCTTTTATTTCCTTCATCTCTTTATTTTTCAATTCTAATGCTTTCTGGTAAAATGTCTTGCGCTGTTCTTTTTCCGCTATAGCTTCTCCTCTCCTCACTCCCTCATTCACCTCTTTCTCCCACATTCGTACACAATCAAACATATCTTGCTGGCTCTTTCTCTGAAACAGACACTGCTCAACATACTGAATCTTCTTAAAATCAAATGACCCATTTACAGGCCATCGTAAATCAGGATCTTTTTTCGTATATTTGTTCCACAGTGTACTATACATTATGGGAGAAATACCGTATTTAATATACATAAACCAATTAGGTGTCCTCTCTAGGGGAGCCGGCTGACTACTTTCTAGATCCATATTGGTATCTCTAAGACAGCAACACATTCTACGAAGTGTGCTAGGAGCAGGCATGCCAAAAGTATTATAATAAAAGATTGGCACAGAAGCGAGAATATCAAATAACAAGTTTATTAATCACTCATGAGTGGGACTACATCAATACAACACCCTCGGGCACTTTAGGAGATAGTACAAGGAATACATAAACCAATGGTCTTTTATACCCAGCTTGTTGCTGGGTAAGCATGGAGATTCAAAATAGAAGGTACAGGCATACACAGGAGTAGCTATCGACTAACATGGGCATACTGACACTGTAACCCCTGTGTGATCTAATGTACGCCTTTGCAGCCCTTGTGTGTGACCATGATGGCCACTGTTGGTCTTAACTTCAATAAAAAGAATTTATAAAAAAAATAATAATAATAATAAAAAAAAACATGGGCAGACAGATATCACTTGGTCAGCAAAGTGGGAGGGGAGACAGAACTGCTTACATCAGTTGAAATAACCTGACAGTTACATTCTAAAACAGGTGCATTTTAGCAGCTACAGGCCTTTCTGAGCTCATACATTGCTCTGGCTTAGAATAGAAGGAGTTAACTAAAGCTGATGACTCAAGCAGAATAGAAAGGCAGGCAACAGTGAAGACAGCAGAATCACATGGCTTAACAAAATGGTTGCCACAACTAAAATGGCTTCAGCTTATGCTAACGGCAATTCCTGCGATTTACACACCTCCTAGTTATGACATAATCCGCCTAGACAGAACCACGAAACAGGGCGGGGGACTAGCTTGTATACAGCAGAACACACCATCTATCTCCCACATGGAGACGTCCACCTCATCCGTAGTTGATTACCTCTGCCTCAGCATCTCTAGTACAAAAAGAACAATTGATGGACAGAATGCAGAACAATGTCATACATTCAGCCCAGTACAGAGATCTGGGCTTAAATCCATTGTTTTTTGCTCACCATGCCATTCCAGTTTGGACCCAGCCTTATGCAAATCAGGCTTGACCCTGCGCCCAATAGGAACAGTCCAGCCCGAACTGCCAGGCCAGGTTTAAGTTTAAGTTTAAAATATTTATTAAGCGCACTTTCACCAGCGGTTTCATGGCGCAGGTCCTCCCTGGACTGGAAACAAGCATCCTAGGACCGGTTTCGGGATTTCAGCAATCATCAGCCAGGATAGCAGTGGCATGGAGAGCACAGGACCCACGTCTGGGCCTACCTGTCCCACTCGGGGTGACAAACGCAAAAATAACAATTGATGGAAAGAATGCAGAACAATGTCATACATGCTTTGTTCGCCCTAAGTTGGCAGGGTCTGCCCAGACGTGGGTCCCTTGCTCACTTTGCCACTGGATTCAAGCTAGCCTGGCTGATGAGGACTGTTAGCCCGAAACCGGTCCCAGGATGCTTGTTTCCAGTTCAGGGAAGTCCTGGCTTGACAGTTCGGGCTAGACTGATTTGCATATTGCTGGGTCTGAACTGAGTTGGCAAAGTGAGCTAAAGAACGATGATGGATTCAACCCAGATCTGTGACTGGGGGTGAGTGTCTGAAAAGTTTCAGCACACTGTCATCATCTCCTTGTGTTTGCTTCAACATCTCTAGTAATCACTTCCCTGTATGCAAACGTCATACCTTCTACCACCCTCCTGGCGATAATGTCCTCTCTATCGAACAACTACTGGAAATTATCTCCTCCAATGACGGCCACTCAATATCACAAATCTACCTCGGTGACTTCAACCTTCATTGGTCTAAACCTAATGACCAAGTGGTGAGCTGTCTTAACGCTTTCCTATCGGATATGGACCTTACCCAATTCTGTGACCGGCCAAAGCACAACAAAGGTGAAATTCTGGACCTCATTATTTCAAAAGATAATACCATCAGATTGGGGGACATTATTCCGTGGTATTGGTCCGACCACTACTGCATCTTCTCCTCTATCAATAGGGAGGTGATATGGAAAAGGATCCAACACAAGAAAACACAAAACAGTTGAAAAGGGACCTCAGAAAAATTAACATGGACTGCCTTTCTACCGAATGTAAAAATGCCTTGTCTCTCCAAGACGACTTATCTGATGTACACGATCTCACAGACTTCTATAACTAGACTATCTCTGGTATCATGGACTCAATAGCACCTCTACATCAAATAAATGCCGCCTCCAAATTCTGGTTCAACAGTAACATAAACTCTGATTGCCATAAATTAAGGGCAGTTCAACGTCTATGTAGATCAAAACCTTCAGTGTATCATCTAAAAGTCCTTAGATCGGTTAGAAGCTCCTAAAATAAAAAAATCAAGACGACCAAGGCCGAATATTTCAGAGCGCAACTTAAACAAGCCTCAATTCGCCTTAATTGTTTTTTGAAATTATCAAACAGCAATCAGCGATAGCTCCCAATCACATCGACTCAGCAGTTGACTCACCTTCCTGCACTGATCTGGCTATCTTCTTTATGGAGAAAACTAAATCAATCAGACTTGATCTTGAAACTAATATGTCCCTTCTTACGTCACTTGAAATTACCGCTCATCCTCCCCTCTCTACGAGACTAAAGCCTCTCAGTATTAGCACTAAGAACATGGCCTTGTGGGGCTCCTTCTTGCCCCTTAGTGAAAACGACATCTACAAAACCCTTAGCATTAACCCATCTAATCACTTCAGCGACCCACTGCCACCGTCGGTCTTCAAAGATATCCAGGAAGCCCTCATCCCCCTCTGGACTAAAATTATCAACGCCTCTTTATCTCAAGGCAATATCCCCGAATGTTTAGAAGCTGCTCAAGTTTTACCCATTCTAAAAAAAAACTGATGCGGACAGATCAGATCTCAACAACTTCCGTCCCATCTCCAACATCCCTACTCTGGCTAAGCCCCTAGAAAAATGCATCCAAGCGCAACTCTGCTCACACATCGAGACTTTCAATCTCCTGGATCAACACCAATCAGGCTTTAGGAGTTGTCACAGTACTGAATCGGCGCTCGTCCACATCACTGATGACATCTTAAACATGTTAAACATACTATAGTGCACAATCTAGAAGACACCATCTGTACTAAACAATTTCCATTTAGCAATGATGTGCAAACTAATTCTATTCATCAATATATTTCAAACCTTAAAAACAGCATCATACTTAACCATTTCATTGCATTATAAAAAGTCTTAGTACAATTTATTGTTATAGAAGCGTCACACAGCCACCTGACTGCAAGGTATAAAGTGTTCAACTGCCCAGCAGACCACCGGGTTCGTTTAACAGAGGCTGCTCTACAGGTCTTCCAGTTAGCGTGTACCAGTACTAGTAGTTGTATATATGTCTTTCTAGGTATTGCAGAAAGCAAGCTAAATTCTAGGTTTTTTTTCTGTTCAGTTGTAACATATGTGTGTCATGTTACCTTTCCATCCACCACATCAAAAGATATTTTTTACTACTATGGCAAGCAAAGTAAAGTATGAGCAACATGCCTGTACTCTGGCAAATATAGTTCCATACTTGTTTCTGATTTTATTAAAAAAAAATAGGCTGATACTCTTTACTGGTGTATTGTAATTGACAGTGTGTTCTCATAATTTGATTTGATTGATTAGATTTTAGAATTTAAAAAGCGCAACGAATGCCCGGAGGCGTCTTGGCGCTAACAGCTAAAAGGTCAAGTCAGAGTGGGAGCGGGCGGATTAGATGTCTGTTTGAAAAAGCCAGGTTTTTAGATATTTCCTGAATATAGTAAGGTTCAGGCTGTTTTTAATTGAAATAGGTAGACTATTCCAGAGTTTAGCCGTACTTACCAAAAAACTCCTGCCCCCCCAGCGAACCTGATTGAATCTAGGTGCTTGGAGCAGCTTCTGTTGACCCGATCTGAGGTTCCTGGAAGGGGCGTAGTATTTTATTCTGGAAGTCAGGTAGGCAGGACCTCTGCCATGGAGTGCCTTAAACGTAATGCAAAGCACCTTGAATGCTATTCTTTTCCGAACCCGCAGCCAGTGAAGTGCTGCTAGCCGCTGTTTCAAAGGTTCGTGCTTAGGAATATTCAAGATTAATACACCTTTGGCCCTTAAAACGTTTTTGACAACAGTCGTAATACACTGTGTATTCATTGCTGGATTATTAAACTATGTCTGAACTTTAGTATTTCATTTTACACATTATTATAGACTGATTTACACCTGTTTTGGGACTAAATTGAGACCAACCAATGAGAAAGGCCTGAACCTTACAGCTCCACCCATTAGATATAATCATTCAGAAGCAGTAGTCAAGCCTGAGGTTCATAAAAAGGGCATAAGAATACTTGACCAAATGGCCTGGATTTCAGGTGGATGTCAACCAAAAACATGCAGGCTTGTGAACTGAACGTCTGAGAGTTCTGGCTCTAGAAAACACACGATAACACATACAACTCAGACCAATAAATGACATACGACTCAGCTTGAGAACAGGGAGAACAGCTTAAAGGCCAAGTAATGGGAGGATTTTGTGGCTGCAAGTAACTAGAAGGATAGCTCTCAATTTTGGCAAATTCTGAACTATCCCTATTTTCAGAAGGAGCAGCTCTCCAAACAGGCAACTACTGTTCCGGCGCAGGCATGGGTCTATCACTTTTCAGCCCTCTAAGATTATGACTGCCTTGAGGCAACACCCATCTGATAGAGAGTTCTAGCTGCAGATACCTTACCTTTGAATTTTCTAGGCGTCAGGCAAGGAATCTGCAGCTAGATAGAGTCTCCACCAGATAATGTGTAAGTAACTAGTTGATTTGTACTCAGGTTGATGATAGGCTTGTATTCACTTGGGAAGAAGTACGAGACAGTTCTATCCCTGCTCTAGAGCTAGTGGGGTCCCAGGTGATTTATTGAAATCCTTATTCAAACTATGGGCCCCTATTCTTACATTACATATCAATGCAGATATCCGGGACCCTTACCTGAAGTCAAGCGACTGTCTGTATTATTCCCAGTACACAAAAAGAGATAGAAGTGATCCAGTCTGTTATAGGCCACTCTCTCTTGTGGACTTAATAGGGGGCATTCTTTTGGTCAGTCTCTACTGAACAGTTGGGCAAATGAGAGCAATATTTTGTCTGACCTGCGATACAGGTTTGTCCCAGAAGGGGTACTGTGGTGCAAAACTTACATTTGCATCTCTTGATCTCCATATATACAGTGGCTAAAAACGGCTCGGTGCACTTGGCCTTCGTGGACTTCAGCTCGGCCTTCGATAAGGTAAACCGTGACATGCTTTGGGGTAAGCTGGGGTCCTTGGGGGTTGAACCTGCTCTTGTTAATTTTATGAGAGATCTTCCCATAGGTTTAACATGGGTAGATAGATATGGCGCTACTGGCGAGTACACCCACCCTTTTAATTTAAAAAGATTTGTGCAACAGGGATGCATTCTCGCTCCATTTTTTATCATGTATATTCATCGACTTGATGGGGGTGCTTTCCTGCATTAGCCTTAATGTCCCTAGAGGTAATGACAGGCTAATCCCCATGCTTTAATATGCCAATGATGCAGTATTAATCGCTCGTACAGCCTGAAGCCGTCAGCGGCTCTTGATTCATTCATCCTTATTATGGCCAACATGAATCTTCCTACAAAGTTTAAAAAATTCTCATTTTATGATGATTGGTCCTAAGAACATGAAAAGTGCTAGACTTCTGGCCAAAAGCCAGTCGCTTAGCAAGGTGGAAAACCTCCCCTGTTTGGGAATTTTACTATACTCGAGTCTTAGTAGGCAACTTATGATTTAAAAAAATGTAGGGTGCCTAAAAAGAGCAATTTCCGGCTTGAGTGATATTGCTAGCTCTCTTGGGCGTAAGCCTATAAAAGTAATGTTGGATGTATATAAGGCTAAATGCATCCACACAGCTACATTTGGAAGTGAAATATGGGGCTACGCCTCTATTGAAAACATTCAGGTTACGGAAAATACATTTTTATGGGGTCTTTTAGCCGAGGGACAGAGCACTCCAGAAGAAATAAGACATGACTAACAAGGCATGAAATTTATCTCTGATTTTATTAGTTTACGCACACACGCTTTTACTTTGGTGTTCAATTTGGTCTAAGGAGGAACTTGAACTGTATTGTATTGTATACGATATTTGTACTGCGTAGCTATCTCCCAACGGGTATCATGGCGCTGTAGTACATGAATCCTCAACAAACAGTGGAGGGAAACGGGCGTAAACTAAACAGGGCAATTCCAAAGCTATCAAGCCCTGGGAAACGGCCATGTTTTGATCTTCTTCTTGACAGTAGTAAAATCATGTAGCTGTCTAAATTCTAGAAGGAGGCTGTTCCAGAGCTTGGCAGCGGCCGAGCTAAACGCTCTGCCTCCTGACTTAGCTCTTCGAATTTTCAGGACTTTCACCAAACAAGCGATGGCAGAGCAAAGACACCTTGTTGGAGTGTACCATGTGAAGGTCTCTTGAAGATGTATGGGTCCAAGGCCATGAATGGCCTTGAAAACCAGACATAGAGACTTAAACTGGACCCTCTGCATTACAGGCAACCAATGAAGCTTTGCAAGGGCCAATGACCCTGACGAGCGTCGTGGTTTAATCAGTGCCAATTTGGCCGCCACGGTTTGGACTCTTTGGAGGCGCTCAATAAAAAATGTAGGGGCCTCTAACAATAGGGCATTACAGTAGTCCAGTCTACTGAAGATGATACTACCAACGACCTACGCTCTGGCCGTCTTTGGCAGCAGAGGGAGGATCTTCCTTAGTGCTTTAATCAGGGAGAAACAGTTCCCCACCACCTTGTTTACATGCATTTCCATGGTTAAGTTCGCATCAAGCATCACTCCCAGATTACGTACTGCTTTAGCCGAAACCAGAGTAGACGTGGTTGGATAAGGCTAAAAATTGTCCGGAAAAGGGGGAGGGACCTTCCCCATGGCGCAGTATGAGACTTCAGGCTTATCTGAGGTGAATTGAGTTAGTTCTTAACCATTGGGCAGTATCCTGCATGCAGTCATGAAAAGTTGCCAAAGAAATCGACTGATTTCCCTCTAAGGAGAAGAAGAGTTGGGTGTCATCGGCATAATTCACCACTTTTACACCATGCTCCTTTATGATTCCAATCAAGGGTCTGATGTAGATATTAACAAGAATAGGGCTTATCGCCGAGCCCTGAGGAACGCCATGGTGGATGTTGGAAAACTTAGACTGATATGGCGGAAGAGAGACCGCCTGACATCTGTCAGATAGGTAAGAGCGGAACCACTCTAGGGCCGTCCCTGACACCCTGACTTCTTCCAGCCTGGTCAGCAGAATACAGTGGTCGACCGTATGGAATGTGGCAGACTGGTCAAGCAAAATAAGAATGCTCGATTGTCCCCTGTCTGCCCGCAGCCGGAGGTCGTCTAACACGGTCACTAGGGCAGTCTCTGTTCCATGGCCAGGTCGAAAGCCGAACTGAACGTCGTCCAGCCTGGAGTTAGATTCCAGGAACTGAGACAATGTATTGCTGACCAGTCGTTCAATGATTTTATTCGGGTAAGGTAAGAGAGAGATTGGTCTATAGTCCCCAGCACAGGTCGGGTCAAGTGTTGTGTTTTTTAAGAATGGAGTAACCACTGCCCGTTTCCAGCATGCTGGAACTGAACCAGAGGTTCAAGAGCTATTACAAATCTGGCGCAGAGTGGGAAAAAGCTCTGGACCCAACCCCTTCCAAATTGAGGGAGAGGGTCTAAAGGGGACCCCGAGGACACACTCATAGCAGTTCTGTTAAAAATCTCCTCCGAGAGTGGCTCGCAATAACTCAGAGAGGTCAATCAACCTGACTCTGCCCTTATATCCTTCCCTAAATCTTGTGTCTCCTTGATTTAAACAGTGGGGTCTTCTTTCTTAGAAGGATTATTCCTGTTTACTCCATCAATGATGTTGCTTATTTTCTCCATGAAGAAAATCGCTAAGCTATCACACAAAGCTTGGGTTGGTGTAATTTTAGACTGTGTACATTCCGGGACAGTCATGTCCTTCACTATTTTGAAGATTGTTCTGGAGTTATTTTTAGAATTTAGGATGATATTAGCAAAGTATTCAGATTTGGCCAGATCGATTCCCTTTCTATATTTTACTATTGCAGCTTTCCAGGAGGCTTTATCCTCATCCGAGTAAATCTTCCTCCATTTTCGCTCAGCCTGTCGGCAACTCAATTTTAAAGATTTAAGATGATCATTGTTCCAGCAGGCTGACGGCCTGCCAGTCTTTTTGCAGTTTTTTATAGGGGCAATATGGTCAAGTCGACTTTGAATCTAATTACAGAAGCCCGTATGATTGTCTTCCACTGTTCTATCATTGTTAAAATCGTTTCCTAAGGAAAAAATCAAAGAGGAACCAATTTTTTTTTTAAAGAGTCACCTCCAATCTCTGCTCCTGAACATCCTTGTTTCGCTGGTGGCAGGCCGAACCCTTCTAAGGTCAAGTATCTCGAATTTGACCCGATGACGGTCCGACCAGCCAACCGGGAGGATCTCTACTGCTTCCGGGGCCTGTTCCTTAGAAAAGACCAAGTCCAGTATATTCCCCCTGTTATGGGTGGCTTCATTAATCCACTGGCGTGATCGCAGGCACTCGCAGGCCTGGGTAAGATTGCTATATCCGGAGTCTAGATTTCTGTTACACCATAGATTAAAATCACCAATGAGGAAAAAATTGGAGTGGGTAAGGGCCATATTACAGATGATATCTATCAGTCCCTGCAGATGCAGTGAGCTCACCTCTCCGGGGGTTCTGTAACAAATAATGCCCGCCAATAAGCAGCCTTTAGAGTCTTTAAGTGAAAAATCAAGAGGTTCGAAGCCTTCGACTTTGGCGATCTCTAATTGGACGAGGTCCAGGACTTTCTTAAAAATAATCCCTACCCTCGTCCTCTAGCTCGCGGTTTATGTAGAATTTTATAGCCCGGAGGACAAGCCAAACCTAGTTCTACCTCCAATCCCGAGTGAGTCCAGGTTTCAGTCATGAAGAGAACATCTAGACAGTGAGAGTCAAGTAGCAGTTGAATCTCCACATGATGTTTTGGCAGGGACCTAACATTGAGCAGCCCTATGACATCCTTCCTGACAAAGTCAGCCTTAATGCCAGCTGTTCCATCCAGACAGGGTATAGCAATCCTGTCACTTGTCGACTTACCTATCTGTCTTAGCGCCTCACTGGAGTAGCAAATCTTCTTACTAGAATCGCCCCCTACATCAAATCGGGCAGCATGGCTGCAGCTGTGCCCGGCCTGTGCGCGGACGGGCCGCGCACTGAATTAAATAGACTAATCCTTTGGGATTGTCTATCCTTGTATTATGCACTTCAGATTACATTGGTTCATTATATAAAATCGTATTTTATCAATTTAGGGAGACTGGGCTTGACCTTAGAGCCTGAGAGAATCGGGAAAAAAGAAAGCTTTTCCTTCAGAATGGAATCAGATCGGGAGACGCTAGCCTTGACCAAGCCTATGAGATAATATGTAATGGTCAAAACCGCACAGGGAACTGAGCCTTACTTACTTTTGGAAATGCCCCATCTTCACAAGCTCCTTTTGACTTATTTCAGACTAAGCACCTTTCACCAGCTTTTATTCTCAAGTGAGGTCTGGCACAAGTCTTCCAATTTACCCCCTTGTATACGCAATAGTGTATCAGCTTGTGATACCATGCATGTACTCCATATTTGTTCCAAATTTGCTTCCTTTTGCCATAAGTATATTAGGCCCCTTTTGTTGTCCATGGATTTTAAACAGATTAGAACTTCGTTTTTATATTTATAACTTTTATCCACACTGAAACTGTGTTTTATGTGTCTTAGTTATTGGTTGGTGTTTATAGGGCAAGTTTGTAGTCCTTCTTGATTCATTCCTGATTCTGGCTCTTTATCTTTGGTAAATGCAAGCCATTGACTTTCCTGCACCTTAAGTTATGATAAAATGTGACATATTTTAACAGTTAATTTTTAAATTTTTTGTAATTTTTTCGTTATATTTATGTACTGTAAACATTAATGCGGCATGGTTATGACACTATGGTGGTATGAGTGTTTTAAGCAACTGCCTTAGCAACACCGAATCATGAGCCGGCATCTGCAACCTGACTTAATTCATCACCTCGCGGCGATCCCAGAGAAGTATGAGAAAGAGGCATGGCAGAGCTCCTACATGAGATATAGTGTACAAACAATCAGAGCCGCAATGTGTTGCCCAACACGAGGAAATGACTGCTGCTTGGCTCTGACAGCTGAAAAGGAGGAGCACCTGCCGTGCAGCTGAGGCCACTACTGCTCAAGAAGCAAAGTGGAGGAGCCTGCTGAGATTACCTCCTCTGGGAAGAAGGGTTACAAGTGGACAGGCACTGCTATAGTAGGAGGAACAGGTGCTTGCAGCCTGCAGCTACAGTATTCTCTCACTCTTTCAGGCTTAGGAAGAAGCTGACGGCTGTGCTGGGTGGAAGATCTAACTTGGGGCAGCTCAGAACAACCGAACACTGACCCTTAAGAGTCCAGGCAGTGTAGGCAATAGAGATAAATAAGCGCCCCTCACAGGGAAGATGACAGATGGCAAATCTGACCATTGAGACCTATATCAGAAGGGCAAAATACAGCCTGTATGCCCAGGAGGTTGCCTGAGGGTAGAACTCCTCCGTCATGGGCTGAGGGTGACGGAGTGCTCACTGCATTGATGGGGCCATTACAAGGATAGCGATTGAGGCAAAGATAAGGGCCTATACAGTGAGGGGGCCTGGGATTACACACCAAGATTGGCTGCTGTGTTTCAGTAGCAAGACTGTGTTGAAGAGGGTGGAGGTCAGGGACACCCTGTGCATTGGTCAAAGGGTTCAGCACAAGACACTGGCAGATCTGATACTTCTCATCTTTAGCCATTGCAGAAAAGAACCTTCAGCCCCTATTGCCAGAACATAGGAAGATATTCAGATAAAATGACATCTGCACAGCCCCCTATGACTAATAGATCTAACTCTGCCACCCTGATGTCAGCACAGACTGACATGTCCAACACACAGCACAGGGGCAAATTGGATGCCATATTACACTATAACTTCATTCGGAGACATACCTAAACTTAAGATCGACTCAGTTGTCTTGAACTTCGGACACTTTAATGATGATTAGAAGAAAATGGTGGAGAGAATCTTCAGGGCAGAATCAGCTATAACAGACCTGGAACCAACTATAACAGATCCCAGAAAACAAGTAAAAGACATGATAGAACATGTTTGGTTTTTGGATTATAAGGCAAAAGACTCCTAAGGAAGAGCTGGGACAAGCAATATTTGTGGTTAGGTTGCCTGAAAACAATGATGGCACAGATATGGTGTCATACCTTAGTCTTAGTTGCCCCTGAGGCGAAAAGCCGGGAGCTAGGGTTCCATGCTGGTATCTTTTTAATCTTTTACCCACTTACTTTGGCCACCGTTTGCTTCTGTGTTATTTTAAAAGCCTTACTTGCTATCACGCAGCTCCGGACGGGCTCCGCCGATCAGGTGCGGAAGTCCAGTGCCCACGCTGAGTGGTTTGCTTGCAATCTCCCCCGGAGACGGTACGCCGGGGGCGGGACTTAGACCTCTAGCGTGACCTCCGGTCGCTCAAAGGAAATGGCTGTCCCTCCACGCAGCGGACGCGAGCAGCGGGCGCGCCGTAGGAGCGCCGTAGGTGCGCCAGAGGTGAGCCCGTCTGCGCCTGTCCGAGCCAACCCGAGCCCAGAGGCCACGACCCCTGGGCAGGTGTCTTCAAAATCTTTCTCCAGGATAGTTTACTCTTCCACGGAGCTGTGTAGCATTTGTGATAAAGCTGTAGAGGAAGGGGTCACCGTGTTAAAATGTCGCTGTCATTTCCCCAGCCAATTGGAAGGTCCGACGGCTTGTAGAGATTGCTCATTTCAGGGGCATATGCAGGTCAGCTTTGAGACTTCTAATCGGCCTCTGAACCCCCCTTCACTAGGAGACCGCACCTTTCTACTTTGCAATGATGGGTCCTTAGCAGGGCACGCATTTGAGGTTTGGGATTTGATTAACTCTTAATCGCCGGGCATTTGTTTTCTAACGGAAACATGGTTGAACACCACCAATTTCCCATTGATTAATATAGCTATCCCCTTGGATTATAAAATTATCCATTTGGATAGGGTGGGAAAAACGGGGGGGGGGGGGGTTTAGCCATAGTCTGTAAAAGCTACATTAAAGCCGCCTGGCTTGGCACCCATACTGACGATGGTATGGAAGTAGGTATCTTTAAAGCCAACTTCTCCCCCTCTGAGAGCTGGACAGGGGCTTTAGTCTATCGTCCCCCGGGTCCGAAAGGAGACTTTGTGGACAAACTGGTAGACCTGATAGCTACAAACGTCCTGGCAGCGAATAACTTTCTACTATTGGGGGATTTTAACTTCCATGGAGAATTATCCTCAACCCCGGAAGTGAGAAAACTTCTTATGGATCTGGAGCAATTAGGGCTCTCACAGAGAGTTCTGGGACCCACGCACAGTGGGGGCCACACTTGGACCTAGTCTTTACGAATATAGGTCACCTCAGTTTCGACCCACCGGCGCTCCTCATCTGGACGGACCACGCGCTGATTAAATTTACGGCGGCCTGTAGCTCGCCGACACCGCCAGATCAGTCCAGAGGGTGCGGGAAAACAGTCCAGCTTCAATGGAACAAGCTGATCGTGCAAGCTTTTGATACAGAATTCAAGGCGTTGCCCATGCTGAGAGATCAGGATGTGTCAAGGGCGCTGGCTGATTTTGGGGCTGGTCTGAATTGTGTTTTGGACTCAACTGTACCAGTGCGGCCAGGGGCCAGATCCACCCGGGATCGCCACTCAGCCCCTTGGTACTCGAGGGAGCTTAGACAGGAGAAATCCTCCTGCAAAAGGTTGGAGAGACAGTGGCGTCGGCGTAAGTCCGCTCAGTCCAGGGCGTCTTTTAAATCGGCTCTGGTCTCCTACCACCAGAATCTGAAGGCAGCCAGATGTCAATACATCGTGACACAAATTGAAAGGGCAGACAACTCTTCTAAAGCATTGTTTGAGATTGTTAAAGGTTTTACTGCCCCTGTAGCCTGCAAACAACCATTAACCAAATCCCAAGAGGTATGTGACTCTCTGGACGGTTTTTTTAAACAAAAATTTGAAAGAATATATGCCAACTTTCCATCCTGTGAACAGGATGCCTGCTCATTGGAATGTGGGTTGGGAGGTCGCGCTGTTCAGGTGGAGTGTCGCCTGGAGCACTTTACATCTATCCCCCTGATGGAGGTTCACAGAGCCTTGGAGACGGCGAAATCGGGTTCCCCGACTGACCCCTGTCCCCCTAAAGTTATGGCACTTTTGGCAAATTCCCTTGCCCCTCGCCCCAAAAGATTTTCAATCTTTCGATCACTGAAGGCGTGGATCCAACCGCATGGAAGGAAGCTTTTGTCCGTCCAATTCTCAAGAAGCCCTCGGCCAATCCGCTGGATTTGGGCAATTATCGCCCTATCTCCGTGCTCCCCCTCTTGGGTAAAATGCTGGAAAGGTTTATCAACATGCAACTAAATGGGTACCTAGAAACTAACAACATTCTGGACCCTTCACAATCCGGGTTCAGACGGGGTTTCAGTACTGAAACTACCCTTCTGGCCATAACGGACTCCTTGAGGATGACCATGGACGCAGGAGGCTCAGCAATCCTAGTCCTGCTCGACCTCTCCGTGGCTTTTGATACCATCTCCCACACGAGGCTCGCGGAGCGGTTGAGTTCGGCTGGTATCCAGGGAATAGCCCTCAAGTGGCTGTTGAGCTTTCTTCAGGACAGATATCAAACTGTCACCTTGGGCCCCTATCAGTCCAAAAACACTCTGTTGGACAAAGGCGTCCCCTAGGGCTCCTGCCTTAGCCCCACTCTTTTTAACATCTATATGGCACCTTTGGTTAAGGTGGTGGAAGCCCTGGGGTTCGAAACGCTGTCTTATGCCGACGACACCCAACTGGTGTTTAAATGGGATCACTGACATAATATCGACGACACAAATATCGAGATACACAAATATCGAGTCAAAAATATCGATTGACAAAATATCGACTCCCTATCTTCAAACAGGTAAGTACCAAAATATCGACTCCAAAATATCGACTTACAAAAATATAGACTGTCAAAATATCGATTTTTTAAAATGTCTTAAAATTAAGTTAAAACTAATATAGTAATACATATATTTAATATAAACTTAGAAATAATTATTAAAAAAATATAATTTTAATAAATAATTTATATAATTAAAAAAATTATGTCACCAAAAATTACACACACACATATATATATATATATATATATATATATATATATATATATATATATATTAAACATATTATTAAATAAACATATATAACATTTTAGAAAATGTTTAAAATTTATTGTTACAACTATAGTGAGTTCAACATTAGCAAAAGTGTTGGATAGCGTAGAGGTAAAATTTACTACTCCCACTCCAGTGGGTGCAACAGTAGGGAAAGCGCTGGATAGCGTAGAGGTTAAAATTACTATTCCCACTCCAGGGATGTATGACGTTACAACGCATACTTTTACAACGCCTACCATTACAACAAAACTTTTACAACGCAAAAACTTTTACAACGCATACATTTACAACGCAAGATTTTACAACGCATATACCTTTACAACGCATACCATTACAACATAAGTATTGGTAAGTATATAATAATTTTTTGAATATAAATTAATAAAAAATATTATAATATAATTTAATATAATTTAATTTTATTAAATAAATGTAATTTAAATGTAATTTTACTTTATTTTTACAAAGTACCCCTGTACCCCAAAAACCCAAAACTGACCCTGAACCCTAAAAATACCCCTTTACCCATAAACTGAAAACTGACCCTGAACCCTAAAAATACCCCTTTACCCGAAAACTGAAAACTGACCCTGAACCCTAAAAATACCCCTTTACCCAAAAACTGAAAACTGACCCTGAACCCTAAAAATACCCCTTTACCTACAAACTGAAAACTGACCCTGAACCCTAAAAATACCCCTTTACCCCAAAAACTGAAAACTGACCCTGAACCCTAAAAATACCCCTTTACCCAAAAACTGAAAACTGACCCTGAACCCTAAATATACCCCTTTACCTACAAACTGAAAACTGACCCTGAACCCTAAAAATACCCCTTTACCCCAAAAACTGAAAACTGACCCTGAACCCTAAAAATACCCCTTTACCCAAAAACTGAAAACTGACCCTGAACCCTAAAAATACCCCTTTACCCAAAAACTGAAAACTGACCCTGAACCCTAAAAATACCCCTTTACCCAAAAACTGAAAACTGACCCTGAACCCTAAAAATACCCCTTTACCTACAAACTGAAAACTGACCCTGAACCCTAAAAATACCCCTTTACCCCAAAAACTGAAAACTGACCCTGAACCCTAAAAATACCCCTTTACCCAAAAACTGAAAACTGACCCTGAACCCTAAAAATACCCCTTTACCCAAAAACTGAAAACTGACCCTGAACCCTAAAATTAAAATATTTATCAATTAATCAATTATAATTAATTACCAATTATATTTTAATTAATTACCAATTAATAATTAATTAACAATTAATTTTTAAAAAATATCAATAAATAAATTAACATATTTAATTAATTATAATTAAATTACTTCCCACCCTATTCCCCTATAAACCCACAACCCGCTACAGAAAATAAATTACTAAAATTAAAATATTTATCAATTAATCAATTATAATTAATTACCAATTATATTTTAATTAATTACCAATTAATAATTAATTAACAATTAATTCTAAATTATTATCAATAAAAAATTAACATATTTAATTAATTATAATTAAATTACTTCCCACCCTATTCCCCTATAAACCCACAACCCGCTACAGAAAATAAATTACTAAAATTAAAATATTTATCAATTAATCAATTATAATTAATTACCAATTATATTTTAATTAATTACCAATTAATAATTAATTAACAATTAATTCTAAATATATATCAATAAATAAATTAACATATTTAATTAATTAGAATTAAATTACTTCCCACCCTATTCCCCTATAAACCCACAACCCGCTACAGACTTATATTACACAAAAAATAAAAATTATTATTAACTTACCTTAAATTCGATATTTTTGTTGTCTATATTATGTCTAGTCGATATTATGTCCATTCTATATTTTTGATTCGATATTATGTCCATTCTATTCGATATTAATTTTCTCTAGTCGATATTTTTGTTGTCTATATTATGTCTAGTCGATATTATGTCCATTCTATATTTTTTACTCGATATTCTGTCCAGTCGAAATAATTGACTCGATATTATGACTGTACACCTTTAAATGTGGACCAGATAGAGAGGCCGATAGACGTCGCTTCTGTACAGGAATGCTGGAGATCTCCAACTGGATGGCAAAAAACTGTCTTCAGCTCAACCCAAGTAAGACAGAAGGGATGTTCCTGGGCAAGGCTGAAGATGCTTGGTCCTCGGACTGGTGGCCCACCCAACTCGGCGTCTCTCCAGTGCCGGCTCAGAGGGTGAACAACCTGGGCATTAAACTGGACCAGTCTCTCTCAATGCAAGATCATATATCCTCTATAGCTGGGGCTTGCTATTTCAGATTAAAGCTGCTGCAGAAAATGTTTCCCTTTATTCCTATGACGCATCGAAGGACGCTCACTCAAGCAACGATCATTAGCCGGCTAGATTATGGCAATGCCCTGCTAGCCGAGGTCGGAGTATCCCATCTAAGAAAGATGCAGGTCATTCAGAACACTGCAGCCAGACTGGTTTTAAACAAACCAGCTGGCACACCATCACTGCCCCTGCTGAAATCCCTTCACTGGTTACCAATTAAACAAAGGTCTTTCTTTAAGGTCTGCTGTCTGACCTTCTCAGCGCTTCAGTGCTTAGGTCCAGTGTATTTGCAAAAGAAAGTGGAGAGATACCGACCCACCCGTGTTCTGAGATCTCGCACGCTGCATTTGCTTCAAGTGCCACGCATTAAGCGCAGCAGGTCAGGGCCTTCTTCTACTTAGCTCCCAAATATTGGAATAGTCTGCCTGTGGCCCTGCGAGGCATTCCATCCTACCATGTCTTTAGGAAACACCTGAAAGCCCACCTGTACTAGCTATCCCATTTTTTTGCTCCTGTTTTTACTTCGCTCGCCAGTTGTGACTGAGGGAAGCGCCGAGATGCCCCCCCGGTGATTCGTGCGCGATATAAGTACCTATAACATAACATAACATAACATATCTGGATGCATGGACTTGATTAGGGCCACCAAGGGGGGGTTACATAAAGAATGAAAAGAGTTGGGCCCAAAGATGAGCCCTGAAGTACCCCACAAGGCAGTGTGTAAGATTCAGATGTAAGGCCCTTAAAGGCAACTGATTGCGTATGGCCAGTCAAAAAAGACTTCAGCAGCTCTAATGCTGCACCTTGAATCCCCAAATGTTTTGGCGATTGATCAGGATATTAAGGTTAACTGTATCGAAGCCTGGAGATA
This sequence comes from Lissotriton helveticus, assembly GCF_964261635.1. Classification (NCBI taxonomy): domain Eukaryota; kingdom Metazoa; phylum Chordata; class Amphibia; order Caudata; family Salamandridae; genus Lissotriton; species Lissotriton helveticus. Next base: position 315,317,398 of record NC_136072.1, on the reverse strand, counting down.
GATCTAAAAGGATAAGAGCGGCATTACCTCCCTAAGCCCCCGCGGCCTGATCTCTTCACGTGCTACCATAAGGGGGGTTTCTAGCCTGAAACCACTCCGAAAACCACACTGAGTCATCCAGCATGTTGCTTTCTTCCAGGAAAGCTGCCAGTTGCACAATCATGGCTTTCTCAACTATTTTTGCTGGCAGTGGGAGGCTAGAAACAGGACAATAGTTATTTAAGTCCTGTTCGTCTAAATTGGTTTTTTTCCGAAGATTCCACTCTGAGGCTGTTTTCCACTCCTTAGGATATATTCCAGTACTAAACATAGACTTGAAAATGTTGTCCAGTGAGGAGCACGCTCTTCCGGTATGAATCAGGAAATATTTGGGGTACAAGGATCAGCTGGCAATCCTGACTTTGAATTTTGTGAGGCCTGGGTGACTTGCTCTTTTGGTAATGAAACACAACTGAAGAAGATAGGCTTAGCAAGTGATTTTCTGAGAGGTTCTAAATTTGCCTGTCCTAGATGTCTATTAGTGGTGAAATTATCAAAGATAATTTCACCTTCTGCTGAAAAAAAATCACCGAGGAGTCACAGAATTTTTGTGTTCATTCCTCTGATATATGGGATAATGGAGAGGAAAGTTTGGACTGCTTGGAAAAGAGTCCAGGCAGAATTATTAGCAGCTTGAATCTGTTTAACAAAAAAGGCTGCTTTGGCATCTATTTTATTTTAAACACAATTTTGTATTAAGTTCCATTTTGTGAATATGCATACACACTCAGTAAGTGAATGAGTACATGGCATTGTAACATCTCGGTACAGCTTGACAAACAGGTATGGCTGTCTCTGTCCGCGCAGGGCCATCAGAACAAGAGGCAAAACTCAGGTTTTCTTCATAAGTGAACCACAGAACATAATAGAGGCAAAAAAGAGAAATCCCACACAAAAACACCCCCCACCCCCTCCCCACCCTGGCCCATTAGACCACACAGTACAATAAGGTTTAGGAAAAGGAAAAGCTGGGGTGGATGTGTACACAGTCGCAATTATAAAAGGAGTTTAAAGTGAGAATCAAGTTCCAACAGGTGGAGCAGGACATAACATACAATCCTGGGCATCAGCAACAAATCATAATAAATTACTACACAGTGTCAAGCCATTCAGTCACAGGGGAGGGAGGTGCAGATGATGCTATGGGTTCAGGCGGCGACATCGGGGGGGGTGAGTGTAACCAGGGCCTTAAGCGCCTCTAGCATTTGCTCCCAATCCATAGCAATGGGGGTTTTGCGGTGGCCTCGATATTCTTCCTGTCTAATGACAGCGCTTTCTGCGGCGCCCCACCTGATCAACTCCGCCTGCCAAACCGCTGCTGTAGGGAAGTGGGTAGATTTCCACCTCATGGTGATGGCCGTTTCGCAAGCAGCATGGCTAGGTCCGCAAATTTATAATGCACTTTCAATGTCTTGGGGTGTTTATGCTGACCTGGCAGACAGCTATCCACAGCCATCCAGTCGGCCGTGCCCGTAACCTCTTGGACCCTGTAAGCTATTGTTTGCCAATAAGTTTGCAAGAGTGGACAAGACTACAGCATGTGGATGAGATCAGCATCCGCCTCTTAACTTTTAGGGCAGGAAAGTTGGGCGTCTGGGTAGATCAGTTCAGTCGGTGTGGGGTCAGATAGGCCCTGTGTAAGATCATGTGTTGTATATATTTAAATTTATCATTCTCCGACACTTTCTTGGGGAACTCCAATATAGTCACCCAGCCCCTGTCCGTGAGGCTGTTTTGGCATCTATAATGAGATTTTTATAGTTACTTATACAAATTTTGTATTTTTCCCTTTGCTGAGGGTCATACTCCCTCCTCCAAATTCAATGTCTACGGAAATTCATTTGGCTTCTTTAAGAGAGTCGTTAAACCAGAGAGAAGTAGGTTTGCCTCTTCTGATGGTTACGGGTTTAACTGGAACTAAAGAGCAAGACACTGCATTTAACCAGCCTGTGAAATTATGGACCATGAAGTCGATGTTGTTCACCACATCTGGTTGCGATCTTACCAACAAAGTGCTAAGATCAGATACTTGTAGCTTATGTCATTGTTGAAAAGGTATAAATGTCCTAGTGCCTTTTACACAGGGAGGTTTACAGTGAAGCTCTAATTCCCAGATCACGGCTTTGTGATCTGTCCATAAGAGAGGCAACGTCATGGGAGAAGAGAAAAAAAGATTATTCGTAAATATTCGATCAAGTGTATGGTCTGCTATCTGCATGAATATATGACATCACTTCGCATGAGTTGCATCTCATGCCTTTACAACGCGGTCAGTACAACAACTGTGTTGTTACCATGTGTACCATTACAACGCAAGTCATTACAACAACTTGCTGTAGGGGGCGCTGGAGTTTGGAATAGTATAAATTACTATTCCAACTCCAGTCTGTGCAACAGTAGGGAAGGCGTTGGATTTAAAATCCAACACCTAAAGCCCCCAACAGCAAGTCGTTGTAATGACTTGCGTTGTAATGATTTGATTGATTTGATTTGATTTGATTAGAGGATTTATAAAGGTCAACAAATGCCCATGGGCGTATTGGCGCTGGATAAAATACGGGACCGAAACTGCTGAAACATTGGGTATATTAGCCAGAGGTGAAAAGCCATGGCTTTATCTCTTTCCGAAAGGAGAGCAGCGATGGGCTATTTTTAATTGTAATTGAGAGCAGATTCCATGCCTTAGCTGCATACAGCAGGAAGCTTCGCCCCCCCACCTGACCTGTTTGTATCTTGGGACCTGGATCAGTTTTAGTTTGCTACATCTCAAAGACCTGGATGGCTGATAACTTTTCAGGTGGGTTTTTAGGAACTGCGAGCCTATCCCATGGAGGGCTTTATAGGCCAGGCACAAGGATTTAAATGTTATTCTATTTTTGATCGGGAGCCAGTGCAAAGATCTCAATCTGTGAGCTATTGCCTCATGTCTGGGGATGTCGAGCACCAGCCGTGCTGCTGCATTTTGTAGGCGCTGGAGTTTTGCCAAATGCTGGGTCTGGATTCCCGCATATAGCGCGTTTCCGTAATCCAATCTTGATAAAGCCAACATTGTGACCACTGTTTTGCAGGATGCCGGGGGGATGAAAGGTAAAAGTTTCCTGATCATTTTCAGGATGTACCAAATTGATGATGACAACTTATTAGCTTGTGATTCATAAGATAGTTTATTGTCCAGGAGAATACCCAAGTTTTTTACCTTGTGCACTGGTGATGGGCAGTTACCTAGGCTGTCTGGCGACCAATCCTGAGACCATGTTTGTAAATCTGAACCTAACAGCATCACTTCACTTTTGTCTCCGTTCAGTTTGAGGCAATTCGTCTGCATCCAATGGGTGATCTGTTCCATACAGTGTTTAAACCTGGTAGCTGTCTCTTTCGCACTGTTTGAAATTGAGACCACTATTTGGGTATCATCTGCGTATGAGACTGGGAGGAAGCCACAGTTCCTAATTATAGCCGCCAGGGGTGCCACGTATAGATTGAATAGTGTGGAGCTTAGTGACGACCCCTGGGGAACCCCACAAGGGGATCTAAAGGATTTGGATTTGGCCTCTCCTAGTTCTACTGTGAAGGTCCTATTGGATAAGTATGATGCTAACAGAGACTGAGCTGTCTTGTGCACTCCCGCCTCTGCGAGACGGACGAGGAGAGTGTCGTGGTTTACCGTGTCGAAGGCCGCCGAGAGATCTAACAAAATCAAGGCGGCCTTTCCCCCGGCGTCCAGTACACTTCTAAGCTCCTCCATCGCCATCAGTAGTGCTGTTTCTGTTCCGTGCCCTTCACAGAAGCCAAATTGCGAGTGATCTAATATATTTGCTTCCGTGAGGAATTGAGACAGCTGTCTGTTCAGAAGCTTCTCAAGAACTTTTGCTGCGATGGTAATGGTAATGGGACGCGTGATAACAATGCGGTCGTTGTACTGACCGTGTTGTAATGGCACCGTTATGTACCAACAGTGTTGTAAACGCTGTTTCCCATGTGTGTGGAATCCTTTACTCACTGATCAATAGCGCAGCAAGCTAGGGTTTCTGTAAGCAATTCAGTGTCTGGGTCTGCATGCTTCTCTAAGTGAAAATTAAAATCACCCAGTATAGTGAAATACGACTTTGAGATAGCTCATTTTAAAAATGGTTCTATAAATGGAAAAAAGTCAGTGTCTTCTTGGACAGCCCAAAGAACCCCTGTTAATAAGTCAAAGAGACAACTCTGAGTAATTGGTGTCAAACATGCCCTACTATTTCCCACAAAGTTAAAAGTCACGGCGAAGGGAAAAAGCGGACTTTTTACTGATCCCCAGGAGGTCTGGAACGGGGTGGGGAAGCAAACATGATTTTGGCGTTGTTGTACTTCCCGCTACAATGTTCAGAAAACTGTGGTTTAAAAGGAAGTGAGATAGAAGGATTGAATTGGGATGCGCCTCATGGCAGCAGAGGCACCTGCAAAGGCATCAGGCACTGAAGATGGCGGCAGACCTGAGAAGGGTCTTGCTGAGATCTGATCCTAAGAACACTCTGGGGGAGGGTATCCAGCTCAGATTTCAACCAGTACCTCTCCACCAAAGAAGAGGTGAAAATGTCCAAAACGACCCTAGGCTCTGTAAATGAACTGATCTGACTAAACTAGTTTCTGCTCAAATACGCAGACCAAAGTATGATGGGCGAGAGGAAATGTAAGAACTGATATAAATGCTGAATAATAAGTGAATGATATGCTTTAATAGCTGTTAGAGGTGGCATTTGTAGTGACCTTATTTAGGTCACTCATCTCCCCACACACTCAGTCTGGATGGGATCCTTTCTGGACACTGTCAACAGGGAGATATTTGTTTAGTATGATGTATTTGGATAGGGGTTGATAGGCCCTCTGTTGAAGGAGAGGGTTGTTATTGTTGTTCGCAGTTGCAAGTTATTGTTTGGTTCAAGAGATCACTCACGAAAGCTCAACTGCAGGAAATGGGGATGGTGCACTGTTTGGGGGGGGGGGGGATGACTGGTTATGAACCGCCCTTTCAGTTATGAAAAATAAATGTTAGAGTACTTGCCTGGAATCTCAATGGTCTTATTAGCATATCTAAACGATACATTGTCAAAGTATAAATCGAGAAGGTGCACACACATTGCATTCCTATAAAAGACACATGTGAAGAAAACTGAAGGGATAGACCTGCAAAAACGTTGGATTTTGGGGTGACAGTTATAATATATGCACTTCCCGGGTTCACAGAGGAGTACTGATTTAGGTAAGACCAGGGGTCCCATTCCAATTGACGGTTGAGACCAAGGACAAAGATGGGTGGTATGTTGTAACTGGAGGTTGACTAGATACAAGGGGCATTGCAAAGGTGAATATATGAAGCCCTAATACTGACCTGTATTTCTTCAAGGACCTTTCACAACATATGTCCCATGTTATCCCTTATCACTTGATAGTAGGTGTGTATTTTCATTGTATTGCAGATGTAGTGCAGGTTAGATCGCATCCACCACTCTCTGTGTCCATGGCATACATCACAACAAGAGCACTTAAGTCCTGGCTGGCGCAGTGGGATTTAATTGACAAATAACGCTTGAACCATGCTGTCTTTGGGGAGTACTCTTACTACTCAAGTCTGTATGAGTTGCATGTTAGGTTGGACAGGATTGTGTGCTTTCCCTAAATACATGCTGTAGTGACACGCAGAGTATTTAATATATATTCAGGACATACTCCTGTCATAACCCAGTGCTCTTAAAATGAAGTGGGCAGGTTTATAACTGCAATCCCTTGTGGGAAACTGAAGGTTGAGGCAGTAAACGACCAAGTGTTCCACCAAACAATAGTGAAGATATCCAAAATTATTTCAGGGAGAAGGAAGAACCGTGGCACTGCCTCATCAGTCATGGTAGAGTGGAAGGCCTTTGGTGTACTTATACAGGGACACTGTATCAATATTGCTGCTGGGATAAGGCAAAGATTAGGTGGAAATGTATTACAGAACATTTTAGGAATGCAAACTCCCTCCACTCCCCCCACTAAATTAGGAAGATGATAATGATATTGCTCCTTAAAAAGGATAGAAGTTAACTTGAGATTGCATCATATAGGGCTGTTTCAATGCTTAGCACTGACCATAAAATATTGATCAAAATATTGGACTTCAGACTCTTCCCAAAATTGCAAGAATTAATTCACTATGACTAGAGCGGATTTATTCCAGAACGTAACACAGTAACCAGTATAAGATGGCTGATGCAGATATTGGACAACCCGTCCGATATTCACCCCAATGGAATCATTCTTGCAATTGATATGGAAAAGACAGCTGTTATATTTGATACATTGAATTTGAACTACCGTTACCTAGTAATGGATGCCATGGAGGTGCAGGGTAAACTTCAAACATGGACCAAACTGCTTTACACGAATCCCTTGGCACGAGTGTGCAAAGGGCATATGATTTCAATGCCATTTACAGGAAGGATAGGCACCCACCAGGAATGAATATATGAAGTTACTTTGCATGCTTACAACGCATGCCTTTACAATGAGGTCAGCACAACGACCGCGTTGTTACCACGCATACCATTACAATGAAAGTCATTACGACTTGCTGTAGGGGGGCGCTGGAGTTTGGAATAGTATAAATTACCATTCCAACTCCAGTCTGTGCAATAGTAGAGAATGTGTTGGATTTAAAATCCAACACCTAAAGCCCCCTACAGCAAGTCGTTGTAATGACTTGCATTGTAATGGTACACGTGGTAACAACTCGGTTGTTGTACTGATCGAGATGTAATGGCACTGCATTGCACCTACAGGGTTGTAAGCGCTGTTTCCCACCAGGGATGCCTTATGTCCCCAACATTATTGCCATAGCTATCCAGCCACTGCCATGCATGGTTAGAGGTATTACCATTAGGAGTGCCACACGCCATTTATCTCTGTATGCTGATGATTTGCTCTCATTCTTCCAAAATGGGCAGATGAATATTCAAGGAGGTTTGTGTGCACTCAAAATATTTGAGGAGGCATGGGGATAACAAGTAAACTGGCTAAGCCTAGTGCATTCACAGTACCCCAGCCCACCATACACAAAGAACTCCCAGCAGAGGCAACTATCCAAAAGTAGGAAGTTAACTTCATGCGATTGCTTGGAGTACAGATCAACAGGACCAAGGCAAGCTTGCTTGAAGGGAACATCAGCGCTACATGGCATCCAAGCAAGGCAGCACAAAGTCCTGGCAAATACTTATATTGTCTGTGACTGGGAATACAACACTTGCTAAGACAGTGGTGAGGCTTTATATTATTTTGCAGTCCTTCTCCATAAAAATATCGAAAGAAATGTTCTGAGAAATTGTCTCTTTATACCTAGACTTAATCTGGCATCAACATAGTCGAAGAGTATCACTGATGAAACTCTGGCTACTGGTAAAAGAAGGGGGCCTGGTGGCCAGAGAATTTGAATTATGCTGCTTACCAGCCAGCTCCAGTGGGTGACTATTTGGGTCGCAGTGTTGATGTTACATCGTTTGAGAGAAACTCCCACCATTCCAACACTTACCTCATTGTTGGAGATGCTGTTGGAACTTGGTGGGAAATGTAAAAGAGTGGAGGGCATTCTATTAGGAATAGTCAGATATTGCTGAGCAAGGAGCTTACATAGAAACTTCACATAGGTTCCTTAAGCATCAAAACTAGCACTGTTAGGCTTGAAATTTATACCACATAAGGTGAATAGGACAGGGACTCAGAGATTGATAAATGGGTCACTGTCTGCTGCATGGAGCGATGTGCACAGCAATGAAGGGATTACGGAAACTAGGTCAGTCAGAACTTTTGTTGTATATGGACCCTATTTTAATATGTACCACTAAGGGCAAGCGCAAAGCATTGATTTTGATAAACATCAAAATCAACGACAGACCCCTGGGACCCACACAGTTCCCTCTAATCAAAGAATAGTGGCCTTCATTCACAGTATCAGCCGTTGCTTGATACCGCTTCTAGGCAGAGATGCGTAGAAACAAAACTCAGAATGGTGCATCCAACAGCAAAAAGTCCACGTTTCTTATTTGTATTTGTAATCTCCTTTAATGAAGTTTGAAGTCTTTCATAAAAACAGCAGAGATCACAGAGAATGCTTTTCGTTCAAAAAATTGAAAGTTATCAGGGCTTTTCTCTATATGTAAGACATATGTCTCCTTCAATCAATGGTTTCATAAGAATTCCCATACAGAGTAATGCCACCTCATCATCCTTTGGCACAATTGTCATCCATTTTATGGTGGAGTTAAATTATCCACCAAACTCAACATCTGCATCTGTCTCTCTCCTTAGTGAATCAGGTAGTCCCTCATGCGATGACCGGCAAAGGCATGTTGATGTATTGAGCACTTTTGGTACAAACTAGGTGCTCACCAGAGACATTATGGAATAAATGGGCTGCAGACCTAAATACCGTAGATATCGGGGGCAGGTCAGTTCCTTAAACTCCGCTGTAAGCAAAGTCAAGAAGGGCCGCCACAGTTCTGGGAACTCGTCTCCTCTTCCCGCCAAAGTGAGGGATAATTTCTCCATACCGAGCACCATCCATAGCTTTTGCAACCAACCCAAGTGTGGAAGAGCCTGGGGACAGCGCAAATGTGCGAGTATGTTCTGGGTAGCTGCCCCTAGAGCGATGGCAATGAGGTGGCCTCTCCTGGATTTCAAGGGGTACATCAGCGGATTGGGAAACCCTAGGAGGATGTAAGCTGGGAAGCGTGGGAGTTGTGTGTCAAGATGAGAGTTTATGTCGTCAAGGATTGTAGCCCAGTATGGGTGGATTCTGTCACAGCTCCACAACAGGTGCTCTAAGGTGCCCAATTCCCCTTACCCTCTCCAGCACCGGTCACTAATGCAAGGGTCGAAACGGTGGAGGCGTTCCGGTGTGTGATACCAATAAGTAGCGACTTTAGTCAGTGTCTCCGTAAGTCCTGCGTGATAGGCTGAATGTCGGGCCCTATAATATATGCCACTCCATTCTTTCTGGGATAGGGTTCTAGCTAATTCCCGCTCCCAGCGAACTCTACCTGCATTATAGATATGAGTGTTGGCCGCAAGAAGATGCTTATACAGGTCTGAAATACGTTTTTTGTCTAAAGATCGGGTAACCAGCCACTTCTCATAAGGGGTTAAATAACGTTGAGCTCCGGACTTAATTTTCAATGGAGTGCCCAGTGTCTAAGTTGTAAGTAATACATTCTGTCTATCTCTGGAATGCCATAATCTACCCTAAGTTGCGGGTACGGAATGATGCCCTCTAATTCAAATAGGTGTCCCAGGGATCGACAAAGGGAAAGACGCCAGTTCGCGAACGCTTTGGGATCCAGTCCTGGAGTAAAGTCAGGGTTATTAAACAATGGAGTCATAGAGGAGGGAAATGACGTCAAGCCGTGCGTGATAGCGGTGCGGTCCCAGGCCTCCGGAATTGTACTTGTAATGTGGGATGCGTAAAGGATGAGCGGTCTGTGCTTTTTCTGAAGAAAGGGGATACCCTGCAAGGGCATGCTTACAACCGCCTGGTCCTGGAACAGCCAGTGTTTTTTGGATTCCAGACGGTGCCACTCCACCAGATAGTGGAGCTGCGCCGCATAGAAATAAAGCTGCAGATCCGGTATTCCAACACCACCCTGTTCCGGTGGGAGAAACGCAACTGCCTGCTTGAACCGCGGACGACAACCCCGCCAAATGAAGTGAGCCAGCTCGGACTGGGTCTGCTGGATCCAGCCCGCCGGAGGGCGCAAAGGGAGAGTCTGGAAATGGTAAAGGATCTGGGGAAGGATTGTCATTTTGACGTCAGCTATTCTGCCCATCCATGAAAAGGGGTGATGTTTCCAACTGCGTAGTTCCTTGCGGATTTGGGTGCGAAGCTGATCATAGTTAGCTGTGATGGTGGCGGGAATGGTAGGGCCCACTTGCACTCCCAAGTAAGGAACTGTGGTGTCGGACCACTGAACAGGATGCTCTTCCCGTAAGTGAGCTAGCGTGGACGTAGATAATGAGATATTAAGGGCAACTGATTTGTCCGTATTAATCTTAAACCCCGAGGCCTGCGTGCAGTTATGCAACTCAATAGAGAGGGCCCGAAGAGTCCGGGCAGGATCAGTGATGGAAAGCAAAATATCATCCGTGTATAGGCTAAATTTGTGAACATCCCCCCCAAATTTAATCCCTGCAATGCGGGAGTGGTGCTGAATTCTCTGCGCAAGATTCTCCATATAAAGCGGGAAAAGGATGTGGGAGAGAGGGCACCCCTGCCGGTTACCCCTACCTATGAGGAAGCTTGAGGACGTTTGTCCGTTGACCCGCACCGTGGCGCAGGGCGAGCGATAACAATTAAGAATGCGAGTGCGCATTTCCTCCGGGATAGCACTGGGTTGGGCAAATGTATTAAAAATGTCACGCAGCACGGAAGCCACCTGGTTGCTAAAGGCCTTATAGAAGGCCGCATAGTAGCCATCTGGGCCAGGGGACTTCCCAGTCGGAGGCGCGAAATGACCGCAATGACCTCCTCCAGCCCAATAGCCCTATCCAGGTGAGCAGCCTGTGCAGGGTTCAGAGGGGGCAGCCATGCGCCGTCTAGATATTCCAGGCCATGGAGCGCGTCGAGAGAGTCACCCGAGTAAAGCTTAGCGTAGAAGTCTCGGAAGGCTTCTGCTATTGCAACGTCGTCAGAGCCGAGGTCACCTCCTAGTGTGCTTATAATTTGCACTCCTTGCCTCTGTCTCATTTCTTGTAGTTTATGAGCTAAAAGGCGGCCACATCTATCACCACCGGTGTAGTAGGAATGGCGTAGGCTGAGGGCTGCGTATTCAGTTTTGTCCTGGTCCAACGCGCAAGCTGTTTCCGCTCCTTGCAAAGCAGACGCTAGGCCCTGGCTGCTCCAGTGCGCTGGTGCATCCGCTCCAGCTCCGCCACCCGTTGTGTAAGCTCGACTCGATTCTGGCCCCTTTCTCTATTGATAGCAGAGGAGATGGCTATGAATTCTCCCCGTAGGACGGCCTTCAGGGCAGTCCATTGTGTCGCCAATGAGGTGTCCGCATTGGAGTTGAGGGCTAGATAGTTCAAGATAGTGGTCTTAATTTGATCAATAATGGAAGCCTTGTGCAAAAGCGAGTCATGAAGGCGCCAGTGTTGCTGTGGTGTCTGAGTGTATGGGAGTGAGAAAGAGGCAGTGACTGGGGAGTGGTCCGATAAAGACGCCGGCGTCCATAGCCAATGCCATTAACGGGGTGGAGCACAGGAAATAGTCCAGCCTAGCGTATGTCTTGTGGGCCCCTGAATAATAGGTTTAGGACAGGCTATGGTGGTGAAAGCGTCGCCATACGTCAACGAGACCCAGGTCTTGGATATGTGCTAAACCAGCCTGAGTGAGGGCCCCCACCTGACTAGTGCGTTGGCATGAGCGGTCAATAAGATTGTCAAAGACAAGATTCAAATCACCCCCCAGTAGTCGGCGCCTCTCCGAATTGGCTGTGGCAGCGATGAGTGCGCTGTGTAAGAATTTGTCCTGACCTTCATTGGGAGCATATACCGAGCCTATTATGAGGGACATACCCGCCACTAGGAATTGGTATGTGAGCAGACGGCCCTTGATCTCCCTCCCTCTGGACCACTTTGCCGTGAAAGGAGCGGGAAACCAAAATTGCCACCCCGCTGACTTAGCGGAGAGTGAGGAGAATAGCTGTATGGGGAAGGCTCGGGATTTCATCCTGTGTTGGTCTTTGTGTAGCAAATGGGTCTCCAGTAGGAGGCAAATATTGGCTGCTGAGTGTTCCAGGAAATTCAGGACTGCTCACCGTTTGGTGGGGTTATTCAGACCCCAGACATTGAGGGTCAATATCTTAAGCGGTCTGTGCGCCATTTAGTGTTGGAAACAGAGGGGAGCTGGATCAGGCGCCCAGCAAGCCAGGCGCGGGAGCAGTGCAGAGGGAAGACAGCAGTACTGGCTTCGGGGACGGTGCACGCTAGCGGGTGGAGGAAAATGTGGACGGGGGAACCACCCAACAAAATGCAAAAAGGGGAGAAAAGGAGAACCCCACCCAAAAAACCCTCAACCCACCCTAAACCAAAAATGCTGTGAACAAGAACAGTCTCTGAAGAAAGTACATCGTCCCAAGACGACCGGAAGAACAACCGCCTAGGGTCCATGGTATGGTCAACGAGGAGACACATCCCCCCTCCCGCCGCCCACCCAAAAACAGCAAGGATGCATCAGCTGGGTTCCAAGATGTAAATGCACTCCGGGGCCATCATTTGTCCTCCGAACCCTCACCAGCAAGGGCCTCCGTAGCTGTAGCTAGAGCGTCTCGTTGGTTTTGAGCGATTTCCAAGGCCGGCGGTCTCCGGGGGCGGCGCCTCCTGGTCTGACGCTGCCAGCCCGATGGAGAGATATCAGGACCCACACTTGGGCCACCGGTGTCGCCCTCCTCGCTCGGTGGAGTCAGGCCCAGCAGGCGGCAGGTGTCCATCAGCAAGCGTAACTGGTGCAATTTTCCATTAAATGGAAAGATGAGGTGAAATGGGTGTCCCCAGGAATACAAAATCCCTTGCTGTCTCAAATGATCAGTCTCAAAGCGGAACTGTCTATGTCTTTGTAGTGTGATCAAAGCCAAGTCTTGATACAGTACCGGGGAGTGACCCTGGAACGAAATCGGGTGGAGGGATCTCGCCTTGGACAGATTAACTTCCTTAGTCTTAAAGTCCTGAACACACACTAATATATCTGCCGGTGGTGCGTTGGGGCCTCGAGGCGGTCCCACCCTGTGTGCTCTGTCAAAGACGACGTCTGTTTCGTAGGAGTCACCTAGAATATGCCGGAAGAGGCCCATGGCAAAAGCAAACAAGTCTTGAGTATCTTCAGTGCTCCTCAGCCCCTGGATCCGGATGTTATGTCTGCAGGATCTCTTTTCAATATCCTCCAGGTGCATCTGCATATCAACGTTTTGGTCCTGTAGCCGGAGGACTTCTTGCTGCAACGTCGTCAGGTCCGTGACCGTGGTATCACTCTTCTCTTCGAGTGTGGCCACGCACTCTCCGATACTGTCAACATCTCGGCGCACTTTTTTCAGTTCTTTGGCGAATTCAGCTTTCACTGACTGGAAATCTTCCCTCAGTGTGAGGAAAATCGACTCCCGAAAGGCCTTTGTGATGGGCTCGTCCCCCGACGTCGTGGGCTGTTTGGGCGTCCCAGCTTCCGGCGATGTAGTAGCCATATTCGAAATGGACTGTGAACGGCCAAAGATGTCCTTCAGGGGCTTCACCTTGGTGTTTCTGGCATTGGACATGCCCCTGTGCTGCTCGAGCGCCTGGTAGTGCGAAAGCTATACCCCTCCTGGGCCCGTGTCCATCTGCCGGGGCCGCCGTCGGCAGAGGGCGTATCGCAAGGCAGTGAGAGTCTATCAGGAGTGTCCCAGAGTGTACCAAGGCTCAGGGTCCAACGTCACTTTGTCGCCCAGATCCCGGGCATGGAGATCGCAGAGGTAGCCACCCCCCAGTCGCGTCAGGCCGGGGGAGGGTGCACCATTCAGTGCTCGTGCCCTCCGCTGCGAACCCTCCTCGACTCTTGCCATCCCGGAGGCCTCAGGGGCAGGCGTAGCATGGTAGATGCAGGGTGCCGAGCGGAAAGGCCAGTGCTAGTTAGTGGTGGGGGCCTGCTACCTGGGTCACTCGATGGGGCGTAGGCCCCGAACCTGAGCCACCAAGCCGCACGTCCACGTATCCGCAGCCCCCACCGTACCGCCACTGCGCCTCAACGGTGCGCGTGAGCTTGCTGCACCTCGTGTGCTCGGGCCAGTACCAGACCGCAGCCGACAACCTCCAGCGTGTAGAGGAATAACGATGTGGCAAACGGTGGGCAGTGCGCCCCGCGGGCTCGGTGTGGGGAGGCGGTGTTAACGTCAGGTCGGCCTAGGAGCCCCGGCCTCACCTGTGGCATTGTCCTGCCGGGTGTCACGACGTCAGGTTCCGCCGCCTGCAACAAGCCGGGGATCTGCGCGACCCGATGGCGCAGGGGCCTGGGCCGCGAGCAGCACTCAACCCGCGCTCGCCGGGCAGCGCAGTGAAGCCTTCCCTTCAGGCCTGTGGAGTAGCCGGGTGGGCCCCAGTCAGATGTCCCGGCTGGCGTAGCTCGGTGAAGCAGCTGTCTGCGCAATTCTCCCCCAAACTGCTCCGGGCTCACCCGCTCCGCCACTGTGCCAGGTGATGCAATGCAGGGTTCCTGCACCACACCAAGCCGGGGATCTGCCCGGCCCTGCTCTATGTCGCAGAGGACCGGGCCGCAAGCAGCACTCAACCCACACTCGGTAGGAGGCACAGTGAGGCCTCCTCTCCAGGGTTACAAAACAGCCGGACACTTTCCAGGCAGGCGCCCCCACCTCTGAAAAAATAGCCAGTCGCTTCAGGGGCAGGTTAGCACCCCCTTACACTGATGGGCCCCGGGGGAATCACTATCCAGCGCAGGGACGTGGCCGTGTAGTCACGTAGGCTTCTCCCTGGATCTCCGAGGTCGCGTAGACCACTGCCGCCGCCGGAGTGCCACCAGTAGGGCCGCGATCACTGGAGGTTGGGGACTGGTGCGGCCCATGGCTTCAGGCAGGCCCAGGACTCTCTCCTGACTCTGGAGCACAGTCGCGCCCCACAGTGCCCCTCCGGTGGTCGAATATGGGGGCAGGAGACCGGTGGGGCGGACAGAGAAGAAAGGAGCCGGCCTCGGCGATCCGATCCCGGACCACCGCGTTGTCGAGACCACGGTCCCGTGGGCGGCCGGGTCTGCCTCTCCGCACCCACCTCCTCCGCAGCCGCCTAAACACAAGAAACAGGCTCAAACCGGGCCGGCCAGCGCTCCCAGCATACACAAGTCCGGTCCCACGCTGAACGGCCCCCCCAGGGAGCCGTGCTGTGCTGTCGCGGGCGGACGATGGGCAGGAGCCAGAAAACGAGCGTCCTACCGCACAGCCATCTTGACCACGCCCCCAATGTCCCCTATTTAGACAATTTTTTGGCTGCTATTATGTGACAGCGATCAACGCAAATAAATCAGATGTCATGCTACTCATTAAAGCAAACCCTTAACCAATCAAAGTGGATGGAGAGACCTAGCCAGGACTGAAGCGTTCACCTACCTAGGAAGTACTATCAGACCTGATGGAGGGACAGGCAATGCTATCAAGAACAGACTGCATATAGCCATGAATGCCTTCAGGATACTGAACAGTGTGTGGAGGTCATTTCAGCACAGCACCAACACAAAGCTAATGCTATACCAGAGCTGTGTTCTCTCCATTCTCTTGTATGGATCAAAATACTGGCAGATGATGAAGATCGACATCACCAAACTGTAAGCCTTCCACACCAGTAACCTGGGAAGAATCTTGCACATTTGCTGTCCGTGAATTATCTCCAACTAGGAACTGCTCACCAGATGCAAGCAGGAAAGCATGGTCGCCATCATTATGAGAAAAAGATGAAGATGGATAGGACACACTTTCAGAAGAGAACAAGACTCCATCACAAAATCAGCACTCCACTTGATCCAAGAAAGCAAATAGAAGTGAGGCTGGCCAAAGAACTCCTGTAGGCAAACTGGAAAAAGAAATGAAGACCTTGAACCATAGCTGGGGCACCGTACAGATTCTTGCCAAAAGACAAAAGTGGAGTTCTTTTGTTGCTGCCCTACATGCTGGTTGGTATAATGGGCAGTAAGTAAGTATGTCACAGCTAGACCACTACCTCTTCTACAGGGAGTGAATGAATGAATGAATACATTTATTTGTGTGGTTACTCAAAACCATTACAATAAAACAACGAAGTAGAAAAAGAACATTCCATATTTTTTTTTAAATTGAACGATTTAAAATCATAAACATTGTGAATAAAATCTGAAGTCTAAAATTCAATGATCATTAAGTCCAAGAAAGCTTTTTTGAACTCGGCCAGCAGTTGTGCATGCTCTCATTGAGCTAAGTCGTTAGTTCCAGACGGTATAGAAGCTCAACGCAGATACTTGCCCGGTTGCTTAGCTGGGAGGGACCATCAGCTTCATACGAGTCTGTTGTACAAATTTACCAAACATAGCCATATGTTTCACTGTGTCCAATGTGTACAGTTGATTAATAGACTCCTTTGCAGTTCTAGTCCCCTGTTGTAGCAAGATGTGCCTGAGGTAAAGACTGCGATCTAGGCACAAGGCCAGACAGCAAAGTAGGATATGGGCCAAGGTCTCACGTTTGTATTTGCAGAGCCGACACTTTTTGTCGACCCTGAGGGGTATAATTCTTTAAGGGGGAGAGGATGTAATCTAAACGCTATGATCCTGTGAAGGGCTTGTCTCCCACCGCCTGCGTGAGATAAAGTTAGGGGTTGTATTCTGTGTGTGGGAGGCTTTGGGACTCGTGAAAGCCTCTTGTTTCCAATGATTCCAAGTCTGAAGTGCGAGAGCAAAGGCAGACTTGTTTTTTTATTGTACATTTGATAGCAGTATACTTGATTATCTTGGGGTCCCAGTTTTCTATTGCAAGTTTCAAAACGTCTTTGGCGGCGGAAAGGCTGGCTGACCAGGGATTGCCGGGTTGCAGAAAGATACTTTTTATAATATACTTGTATTCTCTGGTGCCGCCCTGGTGAGATAGAAGTATTTGCTCAGAGAGGCCATCTCTTCCAGCTTTTGTTGGTTCAGGTTAAATTCTATCCGCACTAGATTATTCCTGGTGCATGCGGGTAGGTGAAATAACTTTTTGTAGGCTAAGCAGTGGATTTTTTCTAGGTCTCTCGCTAGTTTCCCTGGAAATGCCTGTTGTGCGTAATCAAGTGATGGTATTAGTTTCGCCCTCAAGACTCTTTGGATAGCCGTTGTTGTGGGGCTGTGTAGAGTAGCATATAGCTTGCAGAGGTCGTAAATGATACTTTTCCCTTTCGTACGCATTTTATCGAGAAGGACCCCTGGGTGACCTGTTTCACTGAACCAAACTCCCAAGTAGTTGTAGTGTTGTGTGCAATCCAGAGTCAGCTGGCCTAGCCTCCATTTTACCAGATTTTTCTTAGGGTATTGCCCAAAGATTATTGTTTTCGATTTGGATGGGTTGGTAACTAGTTTATTTTTGGCAATGTAGGTTGCCAGGGCCATAAATGCTTTTTGTAAGCCTATTTTAGTATAGTCTAGGAGTACCAGGTCGTCGGCGTATTGCATTAGTTGAATCTTAGTGTGCCCAATCCTAGGTGTTGCTAATGTGGCTCCAATCAGGGCTTGACCCATGTCTGCGGTGTATAGAGCATCGGAGCTAAAACGCACCCTTGCTTTAGGCCGCGATCTGTGTCAATTTTCCCTGTAGCAGATAAGCTCGAAAGTTTGATTCTTACCCAGGTTCTTGAGTATAATGAGCGAATGGCTTGTAGTAAAGATGGATCGATGTTCCAGCGTGCCATCTTCTGCCAGAGGATGGAACAGTCTACGCCGTCAAAAGCTGCAGAGTAGTCAATAAAACAAGCAAAAAACGGCTGGCTTTGTCGTGACACAGCTTTTTGAGCTAGATATGAGAGCACTGTTATATTGTCCACAGTTGATGCTCCAGGTCTAAACAATGTTTGAAAAAAGGGTAGTAAAAATTTTACAAAAAAAAGAAAAAAGGGTAGGAGACCTTCATTACTGACCCAGTTTGAAAGTTCCACAAGAAGGGTGCTTGTATAGGCCTTGCCCTCAATGTCAAGCAGGGCAATCATGCGATAGTTTTGTAGGTTAGATTTTGGCCCTTTGGGTGCAATAGCGACCCTCTCCAGAAATCTGGAACGTCCCCCAAGAACCGACATTCAGCATATAACTTGGTCAGGTTGTCCGTCCAGAAATCTGTGTCGGCCCTGAAGAGGGAACCAGGTAGGCCGTTGAGTCCCGTTGCCCCATTGTGTCTGATCTTTTTTAAGGTTGTATGAACTACAGTTTTTCCTGGAGGTGCTTGGTCATCCAAAGTTTTTGAGGTGTGGGCAGTGATGTCTAGTTCTCCAACCTCGTTAAGGTCTTTATTCGGCAAAGTTATGCTTCCATCCTCTTTGTACAGTATTTTCACATGAGCGGCCCAGGTGCCAGCGTTAAGTGAGTTCTCTCTATGGTTGATTCCTTGGGTTAGGGTATTTAGATATCGCCAGAACTCTTGGGACTTACAGGGTCTCAGTAAGTCCCAAGAGTTCAGCCATTTCGCCTCAGTGCATTCGCGTTTCGCGGCCCAGACCTCCTTCAAATGGATTTTTGCTGCTTCTTTGAGTAGCCTTTTGGCAGATGCTGAGCCAGTTTTCTAATAGGCCCTACGTTTGGCACTTAATTGTTTAGAACTCTCTTTAATTGCTGGGACGCGTCCAAAGCTGTGTGATGGATATGGAGGGGTTCTGCTTGTTGTGCCTCCTTGGAGCAGTGAAGCTAATTTGCGGGCAGACCGATCCCATTCGTCTATGGTGCCCCAGTTGTTTTCACTTTGTTGCCAGCCAGCCCATATTTTTTTTCCATTTCTCAAACTTGTTAATTGGCACTGGCCCCCATTTGATTCTTCTTGATAGTATAAACAATTCTTCTCCATTTGATGCCCCAATGCATCGTAAAGTATGGCGAGTGTCTGCTGTGAGATTTAACGTGAGCGTTAGGGCGGCGTGATCGCTGTCTACTGTATAGTTTACCATGAGATTTTGTATCCGTCTGCTTAATAGGATGTAATCTATTGTCGTTTGATTGTTGTATGTGGGAGGGCAGAATGCCCCCAGTGCGTCCCTTAAAAACAGAGAGTGGGCTGTTAGCAGATTATAAGAGTGCATCAGGGCGTTGAAGACATCTGTAGCCATAGAATGGTTGCTTTGTGCTGTAGAGACCCCTATGTTATGTGTGTTAAAGTCCCCAAGGATAATTGATTCCATAGGAGCGAACTGTAGGAGAAGATTTTCTATCTGACTTATCAGCTGGGTCAGCTTGTCCTTGGCACCCGACCCATGAGGGTTGTGATAAACGTTAATTAAGAGTATTGGGAGAGGACCGTTAGTTGTAGATAGGCCTTTCGGTGTGCCTGCCAGAAACATACTTGATATTGTTTTTATTTCTGTAAATTGTATTTTCAGGGAGTGCTTGATGTATAGAGAAATCCCTCCTGATGGTCTTCCAAATATGTTGTCCTTAATAGATGGTTTACAGTATTCCGCGTAGCCTCTTATTGATATTGGTTTCGTTGCCCACGTTTCTTGGGTGCAAATTATATCGGCTCCTTCTAAAAAAGCCAATGTCGCTGGGTTTTGCACAAGCTTTGAAATCCCTGCGACGTTCCAGGTCATGATGATTACGCTTTGAGTACTGACCGTCGAGTTACTATGCTTGGCTGGGCCATCTTTTGGCAGATGCGGTGTGGTCTCCTTGCTTGCACCGATTTAGTCAGCGAGGGACTCTTTAAGTTGGGTTCCTGGATTCTTTGTAAGTCGTGTTTTCCATCCCAGGTTTGCTGTCCTTGTAAGCGGTTGGAGCACCAGCTGACTTTTTGTTCCCTCATATCCACAGAATTTAACCGATGGTCCGTTTGGTCATCCGCAATATCGCCAGAGTTAGTTTCGAGGTTGGTTTTACCCGGTATTGCTGAACATGTAGTGTTGTCATTTAGGTTCTGAGTCGGTGGAGAAATATTGGTCTCATATTGATTAACAGTGTAAACCCCGATCTCCTTGTTTTCCGGCAACAGCCCCTGCCGAATGGAGCCATTATTGTTGGATTTGTTTTTTCTTTGTTTGTTCAGCTTTTTTAATTTTTTCTTATTTTTCCGGGAAAGATGGTGAGTATCTGAGCTTACCGGATTCGAGGTGTTTTGGATTTCTTGGTCTTTGGCAGAGTCGAGGCTGGTTTCTATTGCAATTTCTTTAGCTCTGTGTGGGTACTTGTCCACTGCCCTTGTTGTATCTTGCTGGAGTTCTTTATCGTTGGTTTGTGAGGTTTGCAAGTTTTTAGTGGTTACAAGATCCTTGGTGTTTTGCTGGGAGTGTACAATGTTCCGTTGCCTGCTAGCTTCTTCCTTAAGGTCCTCAATTAGTGTATTCATTATCTCTGGAAGCTTTTCTAAGTTGAGCAATACAGGACTGCAGTCACAGCCCTCTTGTTTGACAGTTGGTATTGTGTTTACCCGGGCTCTGTGGATCAGAGAATTCAAATGTTCTAGTTTGGAATCTATTCCTGAAATCAGGCCTGCAACTGTTTGTAGAATGTTTATTTGAACGTCCGGTTTGTCTGCGTGCATTATTGCAGCATTTGCCATTGAGGTCAGGGCATCATTAATTAATGCTAAATGGTTTTCAAGTATGGGCGGCTTCTGCTCCGTTTCTTTTCCCGCACCCCCTCTGAGAGGGCTAGGGATCGGAGGATCATTGTCATGTGCAGGGCCACTGTGGTTTGAGGAGTAGGTTTCTGATGTTTCTAGTGGTTCTGCATTTGCACTTATTATATGAGCGTTGATTATACTGGCCCCATTGGCTCCGTTAACCCCATTAGCTCGAATCGCTCCATTAGCCGTGAGGCCCGTTTGCATGTCCCATAATCGTTGAGTTGCTGAATTGTGTGGGCTATTATAGCTAGACATGACTGATGCCGTAGTTGTTTGTGCTGTTATGCTTCCCCAAACCATTATTATTTCTGGCGAGAGTGGGATAGCCAGGGGCCTAGGCGAGTGGGGTCTTAAAGTTATGTTGCAGGCGTCTGTAGGTGGACTGACAATACTGATGGATTGTCCTGAACGTGGTGAGCTCACTACTCCTCTAAGTTCACCAAGTTTGTCGTTTGGCGTTGTATGGAGCAGAAATTCCCTTATGTCTCTATTGCTGTCTGTACTAGTTGTTACAATTTCTCGTCGAATTTCACCAGTGCCTCTGGAGTGCTTGGGCTTGGGCTTAACCGTGGCTCAGATCTGTGCTCGGAGCGTTCAGTGGTCTCAGTGTTCTCAGAGCTCACGGGGTCCAACACAGCCTGTGCTCTGTTCTCCTTACTTCTTACACAACTCCTAACACGTTCATCCACTGCTGCACGGTTTAAGACAGTGCTCGGTTCAGCAGCCCGCACTCTCTAGTCTTTACTCTGCCCCCAGACGTGTCCCTCCACTGCCACTACAGGCCCATGGAAAACTCCCTCCGGGGAGAGGATCAATCGGGCAGGCTCAGTGGCTCTGTGTCTCTGCAGGCACGCCTGCCCGAGAAGCCGAAGGATAAGGGCAAATAATAGCAGAAACACAGCACACAGCAAGGAACAAGCTGCAAGGAGCAGGAGCGTCTTCCACCTCTCGCGCCTGCTCCCTCTCGCCGAAAATGCTTTAAGAATTTCTACAGGGAGTGGGCACCGCGGTCTAACGCCTTCATTCAGTATCACTCAAAGTAATAGGCAATCCTCCAAGCCCAGCACCCCCGAGGAAGGATACCAATCTTGTCTCCTAGTAGAAACTGTCCCTGAACCAGATCCTGAACTTCATCAGCATACCTATACGTGTCACCTTAGTCCTACTGTTGTCAACCTCAGCATCAACAGGGGCTCTCGAGATTGCAAAGTGATGTGTGTAAAAACCGAAATGTTGTTACTCTGACGCTCCTATCAATTGCAGGTATGCTTATTGGGCATTAGTCATATTTGTGTTACCCCTTACCTGAATGCCTGATGTGATCTTTAATGTTAATAGAGTTTATCTGACAAAAAGAGTTGTTGGCAGAGTTAAGAATGCACAATGCTGATGTGGAGTCGATTCCGAGGCTTTTATTGATCCCTCAACAGACACTTGTTTGAGAATCTTTAACAAAAGGCAGTTGTGACCCTCTGGTCTCCTTACCAAATGCATAAAGAGAATGTCCAGTAAAGAGTAATATCTTAGGGCTAGAAACATGCATGAGTCCTGATAGTGATATGTCAGGTCTTCGCATTGCAAAAATACAGCCCGAAAATCAGAACCCGTTTCTTTCCCCCTGCTGTTGAATGTAATCCTGACATAGTTAGCAAAAGACAACTGAACGACCACTACACATGCCTTCCGATAGAGACAAAATCTTGTGAGAAAGCCATAACATTTAGACCTTGAAGGAATAGGTACAATAGTCAATTTTCTCAGGACAGTTGACTAGCTTAGGTATGTGTTGCACAGATTCTTTCAGAGATAAGCTTTTCAGATCAATGAAGGGAAATAGAGAATATGTATGTGCCAGAGCACTCAGGTGCAAAAGTTATTAGTGGTGTGCCCCAGAGTTTAAAAGCAATGTAATCTTTAATTCTGGGATCCTGCTATAGAATAGGTAAATGATCTGAAAGGCATCTTTAAGGTTGCAAATGTACATAACATAGATTTGTATCTGGTTCTCTTATGATGATGATGAGGGATGACTAAACATAGTTAATCCAGGAGTGTACCAGGAACCAATGTTGAATGTTTACATTAGGTATCATTGTGATACACACTGCAGAGTATGCTCTGAGAGTAATTGTTTTCTCTTTGATTCGAATCGGAACAGAGATAAATGAGTGTGATTCCGAGCCCTGCAAGAACGGAGGAAGTTGCCATGATCTCCCAGGATACTTTTCATGTCGCTGTCAGGATGGTTTTAGTGGAGTGCAGTGCGAACTAGGTAAGCATTAGTTCTTTCGGGGCTGTTTAATTGGAAAGCAAATAATAATAGTGCTAATGGTCCTTTGTGTGCCATCTTGAATAGAAAACTGTTTCAACGTGTACATATTCAGTGAAGGCCTAACTGCCTTGGAGTGACTTCATTCTAGTATATTACACTCCCACAGCTACATATTGTAACTGGGTGGGGGAGGGTTGGGGAGGGGGCACCCTTCCACATCAGCATACATTACTCTAGCTATAAATTAATTAGTACCTGGCCCTAGAGTAATTGTCCTCTGTTATACACGTGCAGCCCCACCTGTATACCACAGTCCTATCCTGGAGGGATCTCTCTCTGGCATGTATATCCCAATCACCCTACATATCACCACCCGAATACACTTGAATTCCTCTGCTGGAGAGAATATGCACATACAATTCTAGACTCCTTTCAACATAGACAATGTGTCAACTCCTCCTATAGTTGTATCCAGGAGTATATTATGAAGCATGGATAGTATATTAATAGTGGAATTTATTTGCGATACTTTTCATAATTCCACCATATTGCTTCCCTGACATTGGACGGGATAATCTTTGGGTGGTATTCTACCTGGTTTTGTTTTGTGTATCCTCTCTGGCTACTGCCTTTTATGCCAAGGCTTACTGCTATGGGTTCATGATCACTTTCCACTCTTTTGATGATTTCAATATCCCCCACACATTTCTACCTTGCGGGATCAATCAACAGTAGTCAGTAAGATAGCCTTTAACAAAACGTCAATGTGTGATTTGTGCAGGGGGATCTGTAATAGTACGACCATTCAGAAAACTTGAACCAGATTTTTTTTTAAAAGGATGTGAAAACCTTCCCCTTCATATTGGATCTTTTCAAATTCAAAATGAGTTTTAATATACACCACCACATACCTTCTTCAACGACCTTTCTAGTGATTACTTCATGTAAGTGAAATGTGTTACAGTCTCTACAGATTAGGAGCAGCTGAGCATCAGTGACCAGGCCACTCTCTGTATTGTGATTCACATACTCCACTCGACCTCAGGTGCCCATCCAGGGGGTACAAATACATTCTGAATATCACAGCTTTAAAGTTCTTTACTAACCTCAGTTATCCTCACAAGATGTTAGAACCTAAACTACCCGCTTGTAATTGCTTTGATTTGCATTTCAAATTACATGCCACCCTAACTGAAAGGCAGGGCTGGCTTTAGTGCTGTGGTGCCCAGTGCAACAATCTTTGCTGGTAACCCCCCCCCCCCCCAAACAAAAACCTCCTACTTCACGAATCCCCTCACTACCACGCTCCCCAGTGCCTTTATCTCTCCACAGCCACTCTCTCACATGCATTTTTTTGTTCTGTAATGCTACTCATACCTGTATAAGGTGTCAGAGCACTTTACATCAAACACACATTATTCAGAGCCAGTGAATCCTATGTGTGTAAATGAGTCTATAGGAAATGTTATATAAGACAATGAGGATTACAAGATGTAGCAATCATTTGCGAATCATACTAATAGCCAGTATATTGTAAGAGTGTCTGGCGAAGCACAAACTCAGGATTTAAAACGTACAACGGTGGTTGGTTTTACTAATAAGAATGTATTTATACCCAAATGAACCCCTTTAGCAACATTAGGACAACGAAAGACTGGGGAAAAACATAACGTTCTGACTTATACCATGCAGTTCCCATGCAGCTCTTCGATGACAGTTCATAGCTCGCTGTGCTGTATTTGGGCTGTAACTTATGAACTGCAAGTAATAAAAGGATCTCTGTGACAAAAGCCGTAACCCGCTGAGATTTCCACATAAAGTACAGTTCTGTTATCTGCAGGCTACATGTTTTTTACTGCAGGCGTAATAACCCGCTGTGCTACTTTATCATGACCAAAAACTGCCACTAGACCAAACTCTGATATCTCTCCAGCAGGAACATTTATCAGCAGAGCTAACTTGACATTTTTATTGTTGCCCGAAACCTACTGGACACACAAGGTACTCTGTAGCAGGTGCTTTTTAAACCCATATTATGTCCAAACACTGCGCCCCCGGAGATAAACACCAGGTGAGGCTGCTCCGGTCACACCAGCCTGGAGCAGACCCTGCTGAAAACTCATCCACAGGGGGACCTTTTTTTGATCGTTGTGCTGGGTCATAATACTAAGTGAGACTGGCTAAAACGTTCTCTGTCAATCCACGTTTCTTGAAATCACCAAATCTCATACATTTTAACAAAACGTTGCCATTTATTCAACCTATTATTTAAGGCAGCATGATTCCAAGACATAATAAATACAATCCTTTAAGGTAGCCACCCCCCTTTCCCTTTCTCAAAACCCACAAAGTTGCTGCTTTTCATTTATATATGATTTGCCACATGATATGTAGTCCAGCCTGCCCTGGTCCCCGGGTTTTCCTTAAATGGAAATAGCCGGGGCTAGCATTGCCCAATTAAACACTTCATCCCTTTCATTTGTTCCTTCAGGATTAGCACCCTTTTTCAACAATTTAACTGTCCTTAATAACAAGGATGCTGTTAAATGTTCTTTATTTTGGGCTACCAACAGGTTAGGTCCTTTTGGATTAAAGGGATGGGTGGATCTTAACCTCTCAATGTTGTCACTTGAATTTGAGTGCAATGAGTGTTTCATTCTGGTCTTAACTGGGGGACAACATCTGTACCCATAATACAAATATCATCCAGATATTCTAAGATGAGCATGCTAATAATAAAGAGTCACACTCCACTTCCACGACTTGAGGTTCTCCAACAAATAACATGGATTTTCCCAAACTCCCTCGCTTTATGTGTTGTCACTTTATTGTCTTAGCATTGGTGTAGCATAGAAAATAGATATAGCGCATGTTCTACTCAGTGATATAGGTATATTAACTTTAGGAAATAAATCACAGAAATCATAATCAATCGATTTGTAGAGCACCACTTGTTACCCGTGAGGGTATCCAGATGCTGGTGGGGACCAAGGAGTAAGTTGAACTGCCTGCTCTTTAGCATTATTCGGAAATCCTGAAGAGTCGAGGAGGTACACAGGTGCAGGGGGAGGTGGTTCCATTTCTTGGTGGCAAGGTGGGAGAAGCCTCATCCTGCTGCTCTACTGCGGCCGATGCTAGGTGGGTGGGTCAACTCGAGGGTGGACGATTGGATGTCTGGTGGATATGTGGAATTTCAGGCAGCGGTTGATGTAGGCAGTTCTGATGTCATGTCAGGACTTTGAATTCGTGAGTGAGGAGTTTGAAGAGGCATCTCTTCTGTACCAGGAGCCAGTGGCGATTCCGAGGTGTGGGGATGATGTAGGTGCGTGGTGGGAGGTCTAGGATGAGTCTTTCTGCAGTGTTCTGGGTGGTCTGGAGTCTTTTGAAGTTGTGCGGGTTTATTCCTAAGTAGAGAGCTTTTCCCTAGTCCAGACAGCTGGTACTGAGGGCTTGGGTAATGGTGCACCTGGTGCTATGGGGGAGCCACTGAAAGATCTTGCGTAGCATATGCAGGATGTGGAAGCAGGTAGACGCAACGGAGTTGACTTGAGATTTCATGGTGAGTTTGTTGTCCAGGATGATGCCGAGGTTCCTGCCATGTTCGGTCAGGGTTGGGTCCTAGTTCGTTGAGCGTCCCATGGGGATTCTTTGATGCCAAAGAGGAGGACTTTGATCTTGTCTGTGTTGAGTTTGAGGCAGTTGTGTCTCATCCAGTCAATTTCCAATTCAATCCAAATCCTTTATTCGATCTTACACATAAGATCATAAAAGTACTTACAATCGCAATTTATCAAAAGACATAAATAAATATTAGCATAAAGCCTAATAATTAAAAAGGTGCTACTAACCAATTGATCATGAAATCCATTTCACCTATATATATAAGCTGGATACTATAAAATGTGTAAAAGACAGTCCTGATTCGTTTTATGTGCCAACCTGCTTCCTCTTTTTCAAACATGCCCATAAAAATGATGCTCACGAAAAACACACAAAACATTTCTGCAAGGTTTTCAGGAAAAACAATGCTACACGTCAATATTTAAAATAGTAACGCTTGCAAATCAGTACAATAAAATTATGTCTTTCCTGATAGTAAAAACCACAAAAGAATAAAACATGAAGATCATTTTGTGGGGATTGATTGTCGCATGGGCAGACGGAAAGATCAGAATGTTTGTATTTCTTCCCTGGATACCCTACCATCAGTGGAATCAGATTTAGACGAAATCTTAATAAAATATATTTGTGGTTTGGCAATGTGACATCAGCCAGGTAAAAATAACTTCCCTCTTCCAGCGCTGGAGTTAGTTCATACAGATGAGCTGTCTGGGTGTAGAAGTGTTTTCCCTTCTTAAATATTGTGCCCTCAAAGTGAATATCTCAGCCAATTTCTGCTTTGTTAAGGACTTGCAGGCAGATGGATCTTTAAAAAGGCAACTTAGACCAATTGCTTTTCATTTCGACTCCACAAACTTTAGCCACCTAACCCTGCTGTAGTTGTCTGATTTTAAAATAGTTGTTATTAAATTTTGCGTAAGGGATACTTTATCCCTGCGCCAAATGGAGAGCCACAGCAGGAGTGGTGCCATTTTGATCGAGTCCATAATGTATGGTAGAGCCAGTTCCATGTGAAGCACGTAGTTCGAGTATGACTGAGGAAGGAAAGTAAAAGACTTAAAAAATGTATTCTCAATGGATTGCAAGGAATCACTGGGAGCCATCCCCCATACTCCTGCCCTGTACACTGCTGCCGCCTTTGTTTTTTCTTGATACATTTTATCATTGGAATTAAAGGTTTGGCTCCCAACCTTTTGGACAGTGTTTTCAACGCCGTTAAGCTTCTCTGCATACCCATTGCTCTTACCTCTAGCAGTTTTAACCATGACTGATTTTCATCAAAGTGAACTCCTAGAGGTCGATTACGATGGCGGACGGAAACGGGTCCGACCGCCATGTTCGCGGCAAATATACTCCCGACCGCAACGCGGATAAACCGCCGACGCGATTAGCATTTTTCCGCCAGCACACACCGACCACAGCGGACGGATCACACCAAAGACCGCCGCACGTGGACGGTACAACAGAAAAAAACGTCCGTCGCGGAAGCAGGTCCAACCTCCGCCAGGCCTGCGGAGGGACCGCCCGCACGATTAGGATAACCCCGCCATCCCAACGGAACTCACCACCGTCCACGACCGCCACGGAAAAAAAGCATCGACAAACGGAACTTGGCTGCGGAAGGACCAAACGAACATCACCCCTGCCGTCAAACCGAAACAAAAATGGCGGATGGAAGTAAATAGTAAACCAAAAAAACAGGACACACACCTACTTGGAACACTCACCCCCAACAACTGCACGCCCAAATGACACACCCCCCAGGACAAACAAGAGCATCCAAGTCTCCACACCCACAGAACACCTGACTGCAAAAAACCATTGGGACACAACAACCACACAGAGTATAAAAGGAATCCCTCCCATTACCACAATACTTTGCATCACAGCACAGCTGCAAGAAAGAGGCACACATCACACACAACAGACACACACTAACACACATACAACCTGCACACCAACACACCCACCACACCAACCCCCATAACGCCATCCCTACATACCACACACCCAACACCCAATACCCCCAACACCTTGCACATCACACACCATGGCCCCTAAGAAAAACCCCAAGTTCACAGAGAGTGAGTTGAAGGTCATGGTGGATGAAATCATCCGTGTAGAACCACACCTGTTTGGTACTCTAGTCCAGCAGACCACCTTGGCAAATAAAACCACAATGTGGGATAGGATAGTGACCAGAGTGAATGCTTCAGGGACCGTGCCACGAACCAAACACGATATCCAGAGGCGGTGGCAGGAACTCAAGGCAAGGATGAAAGGCATCAGGGCCAAGAACCACCTACGGGCACACCACACTGACGGTGGCCCTCCCATGGATCCAATACCATGCACCCAATGGGAGGATAAGGTGCTAGCCACACTGCACCCTGAGAGCCTGGAAGGAATAGATGAGGGAGTGGAGGCGGATAAGTACAAACCAATGACCACCATCACACTGTTATTTCTTGCCTTGCACAACTGCTAAGACACATCTCCCGGGCTCCAATCCATGCATGTGGACCACACAGTCTCCCAAATGAGATCCCCAGGGCTCAAATGCACCCACCATGATCATCCACAAATGTAGCCTCCTACGTTCCCAGGCTTGCATGTGGTCAAGCATCTAGCACTACAACTCCCAACAGGCCCCCATGTCTACAGGGAGGGTGGGTGTGGGTGAGAGGCCAGCACTACAACTCCCAACAGGCCCCCATGTCTACAGGGAGGGTGGGTGTGGGTGAGAGGCCTCAGATGGACCTGCTCTGTTGTGAACACTGCCCTGTTGCTCTTCTGATGCTGCATTGTGCCCTCTCATGTGCTGCCTCAGGTGGACCTGCTCTGTTGTGAACACTGCCCTATTGCTGTTCTGATGCTGCATTGTGCCCTCTCATGTGCTGCCTCAGATGTACCTGCTCTGTTGTTCTATCCAGTGTACATGCTCCTGGCTACTCACAAAGTCAACCTCTATGCTGTGCAATGAAGCAAGTTAATCCTGTGTTGTGGTTTATCTGTGTCATTCCTGGTTGTTTCCTTGCATTGTTGATATATTGCTGCTGTCGTACATGCTATGTCTGCCACTTTCACATAACCATTGCCCAGCACTGTTTCCTTTCGTTTGGCAGGGTGACAGTCATTACATTATGGCTGTAGACTGTGTAAGGGTGGGGGAGGCACTCTGAGGCTTATTTTGGGACAACAGTGGCTTCCCATGCACTGCAGGTTATGTGGATGTTTTTCATATGGTGCATGTGTCACACTCATGATTTGTGGCTACCCAGTAGGTTGTTCAGTCTCGACTTTGTCAGTCAGCATGTCAGGGCTCATCGTGTGTGTGTTGGTTGTTGATGTGTGTGCAGCAGGGTTGTTTTTTGTTGTGTGTGGTGTATGGGCCCCTGTCTGTTAGTGGGGTAGGTGTGGGGTTGGCCTGAGGGTGGGCCTATGTGTGGTATGCCTTGTGTGTTGGTGTGTGTATGTCGGCCTGTAAGCTGTGTGGCCTAGCCATTCCTGCCTGCCTGCCTAGTTGATTGTGGGCATGGTTTCCGCCGTCTGCTCCGCTACGTTGCGTTGTCAGTGGTGTGGCTGTTTGTTTGCGGTGCGTGTGTGTTCTGGGTGCGTGGGGTCAGTTGTGCCCAGGTGGTTTTGCTGGGGGTGCATGTATGTGTGTTCCTCTCCAGACCTGGGGTTCTGTTGTGGGCAGGGGCTTCGACACGTGCGTGGTGTGTGTGTTGTGTGTTTGCGTACCTGCGTCGTCGTCGGCGATGGTCCATGACTTGCTGGTGTTGGAGCAAGAAGAGTACCGGGAATGCGTGTAGAGCTGGGTCCATGGCGGTGGTCTGGCTGTGGTGGGTCTCTCTGCAATGTTTTGCCTCTCAGCTGTGGTGGTTCCGCCGTGTTAAGGCTGGTGGTTTTTCCGCAGCGATTTGCTGTGTGGTTTCCGCCATCGTGATTTTGAGGATGGTCGAGACGTCATTCCGTACGGCGGTGTCTCTGGATTGGTTACGTTCGCCGCGGGGTCGGATGTATTTACGCGGCGGATCACGTTCTTCCGCGGCGTACGGAAATTCGGCAGTGCTTCCCATCCAAATATGGCAGACGGACTATCCGCGGCTTGCGGACTGTAAAAAGCATTTTCCGTCTACTCCAGGCCGGCGGTCGTCCTTCCGTCCGCCATCATAATCGACCCCCTAGATAGGGAAACTAGTCCACCACATCAATTTTACCAGAGTGCATAAAAAAAGAAGGTGGTCTATCGCGTTTTCCTGCCCCAGCAATGATTATAAAAGATTTGGTCTGATTGACCTTTAAATCTAGTGAATTCATAAAAACTGCATAGGCGGATATAAGATGCTGGAGCCCCATCCCTGTTCGGGCCATCAAAACGGCGTCATCAGCATACACCAAAATCGATAACCACTGATGATTAGAGAGCACAGGGACATCCAAGGCTGCGCCCTCAAGATGTTTTCCCACACCGTTGGTATAGAGGGAAAAAAAAACGGTGCCAGGACGCATCCTTACCTTACCCCTCTTAAGATCTTGAATGATTGGGTACACTCCTCGTTCAACCCGACACGGACTGACGAGAAGGCTTCAGAATACAGCTGTCTAATGAAGTCAACCAATGCCTGATCTTTTCCCTTCTCCAGCATTAGAGTGTCTTTCATAGATTCACATGCTTGAATATTCCCCGTCGTCGAAGTGGGAGTCCCACGGTAAATAAAATAGCAATAAAATTCTAATAACATATGTATATAAAAACATAACACATAAAGTACACTGTCACAGCCTCACTCACCTGAATACTAGGTACCGCAGGAACGATGAGAGCCTCCCCTCTCCCCTACAAAACAATCCTCCACTCAGATCTAAAACTGACAGGGCGATTGCTCTACAGGGGAAGGGGGAGAATACACCTCAAGAAAGAGAGGTATCCTCTGTAGGTAAGGATGATTCTAGGCAGGAAGTCTCGGGGAGGAAGGTGTCCCAAGGAAGAAAAGGAATCTCAGGGCGTCAGGGGAATGACCTTCAACAGGCCCTGGAGAAACAAAAAAAACAAAACCCCAAATGCTTATCTATTTGTTGCAGGAACCTCTGAGAGAACAATCCAGCACAATTTAATACTAATTAGAACAGACCATTTTCTCATACCCTGAGGTGAAATTGGTAACGTCTTGGATTAGGGGAGAATAACCTTGTAGACTCCCTCACCATAACAAACAAAGGAATCCCAGCCACTAGCAAGGTAGGCCCATGGAACGTGGGAGGCGGTGCCGCCGGCTCCTGCCGTGCGCCTCTAAAAGTCTCATGGAACTGAAAAATTATATAATCAAGGGTTGGAGGCGGTGCTGCCGGCTCCTGCCATGCGCCTCGGTGAGAAGAAGGCCTAGTTACAATTCACCAGGATTGGTGCCTCCTCCTTTAGTATGCGTCCACATAAATCATAGGTTGCTATATGCAGATGTGATCATTTCTCACACAATGCCAAATATAGCTAAAAAGAAAAACTACAACTCACACAGCGTCCTGTTAATGTGAGTAGATAGCACTATATCTCTCTCAAGTCTGTGGAATCAAATGGCGGCTACTACCGCGAAATACTCTCTAGCGGCAATCAGCCGCGACTCACCAGCAGAACGTCACCGGCTGTGAGGGAGGAGTTCAGATTAGCGGCTCCTGCTGTGCATATTGCCTCCTGGACGAGTTCAGCCGCTATTACCCAGCAAGCGGCAACGGCCGCAGTCACAATGTTCACTAAGCGGCTGCTGACGCGATGATTTCCTTTTGGCGACCTTAGCCGCGATTACCCAGCAGGCGGCAACGGCCGCGGTCAAAGAGTTCACTCAGCGGCTCCTGCCACGATGATTGTTTATTTTGGCGGCTTTAGCCGCGATAGCCTTGCAAGCGGCAACGGCCGCGTCCGATGATTACTAGCTAGCGGCACCTGCCGCGAATCCAAAATACCGGGAAGGAAGAGCTCGATAATGCGAGTTCTCCGGAGGCAGTTTCTCCTTCTTTAGAATAGGCAGCGAGCAGCGGAAAGTCTCCAAAGAGGGGCTCACCTCTCAACTGTAAACCACAAACAAGGTCAAGGAGGGGTTGGGAAAGGAAAGACGGGAATTCACAACAGGTCACGGAGAAGGGGCCTGGAACCTGGAAACATACTATAAAGCCAAGCACTGGATCAAAGGAGGGGAGGGACTTATATACCGCCTCCTTCCCACCTGGTCTCTACACATTTACTTAAATGGGAAGGTACTCTCTAGAAGAGGGGGAGGAGGTATAAGTCCCTGGGGGCAGCAAAGGAACAAGTAAAAGTGGTAACAGCAAGGGAACAGGTAAAAAGTGGTAACATACACATTAGAAAAGGTAGTAAATACCCAGAGATAATTCCTACATAGGAATACATGGTAGAGAGAAAAAACGCATGTAACATATTCCTGTCATTATGTTAGTCCAAACTACAGCCAATCAGGCGCCAGCACCCCTCCAGAACCTTCTCCTCAGAGCTCAGTCCCTCAGATTTTCTACCGCACGTCGTGTGAAGTGAGTCTCCCTGAGCTCTGCTCAGTTTTCTCAACTTCTTCAAGTTTTCCTGTGATTTCCAGCATGTCTTCAAGTAAGAAGTCTTTATTTAGACCTTGTTCTTCTTGTGGGAAGCTGCGTCTTTACTCTGAAGATCCCCACAAGAAGTGCATTTACTGTCTTTATCCCGACCATGAGGTTGGCAACTGCAAATTTTGCAGAACCGTCTCTACAAAAACCCTTAAAGACAGGGAAGGCCGTCTCCTCCTGTGGCTTCAAAGACTTAAAGATAAGGATTCGGTCCTTTTTGACTCAGAAAGCCTGGTGTCTGTACCTTCAAATGCAGCCTCCAAACGTAGCAGTGTGCAGGATTTGCCCTCTCCATTCCTGAAAAAGAAGAAGCTTTCTCTCTCTGTGGCTCCTGCGGTGTCTTCACCTCCTCCTGCTACGTCCACGCCCACGAGACCTGGCTCTCAGGCGTCTACTGCTTCTTCCCATCATGTTTCTGCTAAAAAACATGTATCTGACGAGATCTGCCGTGACAGTGACGACGACATCTGCTTCGGGATCATCGACGACTGCAACATCGACGTCATCCATGTCAACGAAGGTGTCCCTCAGTTTTAAGACTGTATCATCGACGATACCTATTGCTTCGTCGTCGACAAAGAAAACTCTATTGTCGTCAGCTAAATCTTTGTCGACGAGAGTTGTTAAGAAATCTTCTTCGTCGTCGGCCCCGTCGACGGCGGATCCTTCGGCTACGACTCCGTCGACGCCTATGCCATCATCGTCAGCTGCTCCTTCGACGACTTCGTCGACGGCGATTGCATCTTCTTTTGCTTAGTTGCCTTTGGTGCCGATTTCTTCCACCGGGTCTGCCGCATCCACCGTCGACCCACTGCACCAACGTCGCAAGATGCCTGTTGACTAGCTATCCATCCCAAGTGATTCACAGCCTCCCTCGCCCTTGTTTGCCATGGGTTCCGAGCAGGGCTCTGGTTCGGACGACGATGTGGATGATTCCTTCATTGTGGCACGCTGTCCTTCTGATTTAGTTATCAAATGCCAGGACTATGGGGAGGGCGATGAAGAACAGTATTTTCAGGTGGAGGAACGTTCTGTGCAGGTTCCAACTGTGACATTGCCGCTATCGCTCATCTCCAATCTCCAGCATATGTTGGAGGGTTACAACAGGCGTTTCCCGCCATCTCCACAGGGTTCAACAGTGCCTACTGCTCCTGCGTCTGTTGCGGTTCCTGCTCCGGCTCCACTTCCACAGCCACCAACGTCTTCACCTCAGGTTCAGACGTCAGTTCGCATTCACACTACAGTGTATGCCGATGACGATGATGACGTTCCTCCAGAACGTGAGGATGGTGAAGTTCATGATGATGATGATGACGCCAGTCACATGGCTGAGTAGGACAACTACCAAATTCAAACGCCGTCCCCCCCTCCGGTGACGCCAGGAGATTCTCCTCCGGTGGACATTGCAAGTTTCCATCAACTGATGGATAGAGCGGCTCAACGCTTTAAGCTGCCAAGAGTCCAGAGAGAGGAGGACTGTTTCCTCTACGATTTCAAGAATCAACCGTTTAAACAAATCCATACGGTTCCCATCATCGATTTCATTTGGAGTGAGGGGGTGGAATTAATGCAGACGCCGAATTCCTTACCGGCGCAAATACCCCGCCTTGAAAAGAAATATAAGGCGCCTTTGGATCTCCAGCGTGCCTGATTGCGCAGCCAAAGCCAAATTCGGTGGTCACCCAGGCTGCACAGCTTCGTTCCCGGAACCCGACTTCTCCCATTACAGCTCCTCCTGATTGGGAAGGTCGTCGCCTTGACGCTATTGGTCGCAAATTTTCAACTATGGCCTCTACTACAGTGAGAGTGGCTAATGCTTTAGCCCTTTTAGGGCGCTACGACCGCCAGATGTGGTCAGACATGTCTGCCCTTGTGGCCCTAGTCCCGGAACCCTCCAAGGCGGAAGCCTTGAAAATTCTTCAAGAAGGAGAGAGAACGTCGGAAGAAATTATTGACTGTGCTGTTGATATTGCTTGTACTGGCTTCCGGCAGCTTGCTGGTGCAGCTGTTTTGCGAAGGTTGGTTACGTTCCACCTCTTTTCGCCAGGAGGTACAGGCGAAGATCCTGGATATGCCGTATGACGGCGAGTCGCTTTTTGGTGCACATGTCGATGAGGCACTACAGACAATTAAGAAAGACTCTGACACTGCTCGTTCTTTAGGGACTTTTCAGTTCCGTAAGCAGCCTTTTCGTGGTGCACGCGGATGCGGCACCTCTTCTACTTTTCGTGGAGGAAACACTCAATATCACTCCTACCACCAGGGTAATCAACGATATTCTTCCAACCAACAGCAGTCCTCCCGTCAGCAGTCTTCCAAATCCTACAGGGGGAAATCTTCCTATAGAGGATCCACTCCCAAACGACAATGACTTGCCTTTTCCCCCAAAAGTTGGAGGTCGAATATCTCTGTTCTCTTCTCAATGGTCCTCAATCACCTCGGACCGTTGGGTTCTGGACATTGTAGCAAAGGGCCATGCTCTAGAGTTCGTCAAGATTCCTCCTCCCACTCCACCATTTGGCCCGCCTCCAGCCCACCACAAGGAGCTTTTCCATCAAGTTTGTCCTATGATCCAAAAAGGTGCCGTCGAAGTGGTTCCCAAGTCTCAAAGGGGGAAGGGATTCTATTCTCGTTTTTTCCTTATACTCAAGAAGACAGGAGACTGGAGGCCGATCCTGGATGTGCGAGCACTCTACAGGTATCTCAAATGCCAATCCTTCCGCATGCTTACACTCGTAGAGATCTTGCGTCTTCTCTCCATGGGCGACTTCATGACCGCCATCGACCTCCAGGACGCTTACTTCATGTCCCTATTCTTCCACGGCATCGGAAGTACTTGCCCTTCCGGGTGGGACTCAGAGACTTCCAGTTCAGGGTGCTGCCTTTCAGCCTACGCTCCGCCCCTCGTGTCTTCACAAAAGTATTAGCTCCAGTGGTGGCTTAACTGCGTCTCCAGGGCGTACAAATTTTTTCATACCTGGACGACTGCCTCCTCAAATCACAGTCTCGCAACAAGTTACTTCGGGACACTCGTCTTTGTCAGGACGTGTTTCGCTCCCTCGGCCTTTCAATCAATGCCGAAAAGTCCCAGGTAGACCCAGCTCCCTGCAGAAATTTTCTAGGAGCCACTTTGGACACAACACTTGCCAAGGCATTCGTGACTCAAGAGCGTCAACTGAAGATTCTCCGCTTAGTGTCTTTGATTCGTGCAAAACAGTCCGTTTCAGTCCGCATCTTAAAGTCATTTCTGGGGATGGCATCATCATGCATTTCACTGATCCCACACTGCAGACTACGGACTCGCCCCATTCAAGAGGAATTGGACGGACAGTGGCGTCAGGTCACCGGTTCCTTCAACGACCTCGTCAGTGTCACCGCTCGCATGAGGGTGGCTCTCAAGTGGTGGGCGCAGCCATCCAACCTTGCAGCAGGGACTTCTTTCCTTTCCACCACTCCAGAACTCACTCTGACAACGAACGCCTCCTGAGAAGGATGGGGTTGCACACCTTCAAGGCCTGTCCATAAAAGGCAAGTGGACTCTGCTTCAACGTTCTTGGCACATCAACAGGCTGGAGTTGATGGCCATTTTTCTGGCACTCAAGTCGTTCCATTCTCTGATCCAGGGGGAATCGGTGCTTATTCAGACGGACAATACAACCAGTATGCACTATGTCAACAAGCAGGGTGGAACCAAATCTCCACTCTTGTCTCGGCTTGCTCAGTCGATCTGGGATTGGGCACTCCGTCACCAGGTTACCCTGACCGCAGTTCATCTTCCAGGCATCTCCAACATCCTAGCAGATTCCCTAAGCAGATCCACGTCGTCGACCCACGAGTGGAAGTTACATCAACCGACTCTCGACTTAGTCTTTCGACGGTGGGGTCATCCGTCTTTGGATCTCTTTCCAACCCCGGAGAACCGGAAATGCCCATCTTATCGCAAGTTGGCATCCCTACCACGGGTCGTGCGGGAATGACCTTTTGATGAACTGGTGTGATCTATTCGCCTACGCTTTTCCCCCAATTCCGCTGGTGCCTCGCGTGTTGTGGAAGATGCGGAGACAGTCTTGCCACATTCTCCTGATCGCCCCCAGATGGCCCCGACAGGCATGGTTCTCGGAGCTGCTTCTTCTATCCCAGTGCAAGCCCATCCTCCTTCATACTCGAGCAGATCTCCTCACTCCTCACGATGGACAGGGATCAGATTTGCCATCTGGACCCCTCCTCTCTGAAATTATCAGCCTGGAACCTGAGCACCTTGAATTTGCCCATTTGAATATTTCGCCAGACTGCAGAGACATTCTCGCTCAGGCCAGAGCTCCGTCTACAGTTAAGACCTACAAGCTCAAGTGTAAGAGGTTCTGTCATTGGTGCGCAGCTGCTAATATCCATCCTATTCATTCCACTCCAGCTCAGCTGCTCCCGTTCTTTTTGCAGCTGGCTCAATCAGGGCTTTCCCATTCTACTTTGCGAGTTTTCTTGGCGGCAATTTCTAGTTTCCGTCAGGATGGCTCCTCCTCGCTCTGTTCTTCCAGAGTCTTTCGCCAATTTTTCAAAGGACTGATCTGGAAGTTCCCACCTATTCGGTGTCCTCCTCCTGCCTGGCACCTTAATGTCGTCTTGGCTCAACTAATGAAGGCAGCATTCGAACCTATCCACAAGGCGGACTTAAAGTTTCTGACCTGGAAGGTAGCCCTTCTCCTTGCTCTGACCTCATCACGTCGCGTGAGTGGACATTAAAAGATGCCTTAAATTTTACTTCAATAGGACGGCCCCCTTTCGCAGGTCCGAGCAACTGTTCATTGCTTATGGACGCATGCGCAAAGGACGTCCTGTTACCAAGTCAACTACTGCACGTTGGATTTCTTCGGCCATTGCCTTCTGCCAACAGAAAGCCGGCAATCCTCTTCAGTCTTCAGTGAGGGCTCATTCCACCAGGGCGATGTCATCCTCTACTGCCCTGTTTGCCGGTGTGCCGCTTCATCAGATCTGCAGAGCAGCCACATCCTCCAGCAGGCATACGTTCACGAAACACTACTGCCCCTGGGTGCCATCAACGAAGAAGATACAGCAGTGGGACAGGCAGTGCTTCGCAATCTTTTTACCTAAGGTGAGCCTCTGTCTTCCCTCCTCCACTATGGTTTTATATGATTACTGTTATTACTTGTATGACTATATTATGGTCTCATTGAGTTTCTTCCATGCTGTTGCGTGGCTTTTTGAGCCTTGATCAGATACTACTGCTCACTATTCTATTCAAGCATGTGAATCTATGAAAGACACCCTAATACTGGAGAAGAATAATTGTTACTTACCTGTAAACAGGTGGTTCTCCAGTATTGGTGTCTTTCATAGATTCACATGCGACCCACCCTCCTCCCCTCAGAGGCTCGCTTCTCCTCATAGACTCTTTTGTCACTCTTGTGCTACAAAAATCTGAGGGACTGAGCTCTGAGGAGAAGGTTCTGGAGGGGTGCTGGCGCCTGATTGGCTGTAGTTTGGACTAACATAATGACAGGAATATGTTACATGTGTTTTTTCTCTCTACCTTGTATTCCTATGTAGAAATTATCTCTGGGTATTTACTGCCGTTTCTAATGTGTACTTTATGTGTTATGTTTTTACATACATATGTTATTAGTATTTTATTGCTATTTTATTTACCGTGGGACTCCCACTTCGACGACGGGGAATATTCAAGCATGTGAATCTATGAAAGACACCAATACTGGAGAACCACCTGTTTACAGGTAAGTAACAATTGTTCATCTCCTCCATTATTTGCCAGAGTCTAGGGTGAGACACGCAGTCAAAGGCTGCGGATAGGTCCATAAAGGCAAGCTAGATCTTCCCACCCATGGCTCTGACATATCTGTCCATGATCAATGAGAGGTTCAGGCATCAGTCTATCTTGCCCTTTTCCTCTTGGATGCCATATTGGGACTCCATTAAAAAGTACTTGCTCCTCACCCATGCCTCCAATCTTGTCAAAAGAAAGCGGTCCATTAGTTTGGCCATCGTACCGACCAGCGAGATAGGTTTTAGGATTACTTTTGTCTCCCTTTTTGTGAATCAGGATGATTATGCTGGTTTTCCAAGACATGGGGGCCAACTATAGCGATTTTTTTTTAAAACATTGGTTAAAAGGGGGACCCATATGTCCATGTTCTCAAAGAAAAAATCCATTGGGACACCATCGGGGCCCGGGACTTTCCCAATACTGCAAGCCTATATCCCATTCCCAACTTCATTAGTGAAAAAAGAGAGATGGTACCCAGAAGTAGTACAAACAGGAGGTATCGGGTAATCAATTGGGGTAAAAGTACATTTAAAGTCAATTTCACAATATGACACCTGTTACTGGTAATCCTCTCAGTACTTATTGATGGTCAGTTGAAGCTGAGAAAACTTCCTCCATCAGTTATTGCTCTGGTGATTAGTCTCTCAAGTAGTCTCCCCATTGTCGGGTTAGTCTAATCCAAAACTCAGATACTAAAAAACAGGAACCAAACAACCCTTATTCAATCAGCTATGTCAAAGTTCATAGCTGAAGATGTTCACCTCCATCTAGAGATTGATAATAACAGCTACCATTAATTATCAATCAATTGCCAATCGTCTTATTGGCTTTTCAAAATTGTTGCAAACATGTCGGAAGCAGGAGTTATCAAAGATGAATAAAAACAGGCCTGGGTAGTACTGTACACAGCAACTCCAGGTGGCTGCGCACACCTCAAGCTGCACTAAACGACCCCACTATCACCGTGTCTTCAGTCCTCAGTTATGTCTCAGCTTGCACCAGCCCCCAGCGGCTTCCCTTATAACCCCTGCACGAGCCTACTCCTGCACCGCACTATTCCCCAACTCCTCGAGCCTTGGTGCAATCAGAAAACTCACCTTTTTCCCCACTGATGGTCGGGACTTGCGTTCGAGGAGTCCGGGATGGGCCAGTATTGCCGAGTCAGCACAGCTCAACAAGCTTCGGCAAGCTTTAGGTGTGAGCCCATACGTGAACAGAGGCGTGGGAAAGAGCACATCCAACTGCTTTAGGTTTTTGCAGTTCTGCGGCGCTCCAGCACTCTGTCAATCCTCGATCCTTACTCTATGTACAAGACAAAAAGGCATGTGACACTAAGCTTGGGAAAAAAAGGGGATTTAGTTTTGTCCATATTATTTTTTCACATATGCTGTAGGATCCATTGATAAGTATAAACTGTGATCATGAGTACTGTGCGGACATATGCAGCAAGTCTGCGCAGTTTCCCAAGCTTAGTGTCACTTGTCTATTTGTCTTGTACATAGTGTACTGTCAATATCACCAATCACTATATGTCACTTTTTTTTCACCACAGTCACCTATTCCTCACTACAATTGAATTTGTAAAGCGCGACAGCCTTAAACATTTTGATATTCAATTTTGAATACATTATTGAAATTCTAATTCTGGTGTGTGTTCTTATCAGAAGCAAAAATATTTGTCTCTTCTTAAGTGATTGAGATTTCAAAGGATTAGTTACATTTTTTGGGATTATTAGTGAACTGTTCAATTATATGGATTAATTTATTTATTATAATAAATTCAATTGTTGATATTTTAGTCGTTGATGGTTCCATATAGACTAGCACTACAATTTATTTATTTTTTAAAATGTTTTTATTGAAAACAAAGCAGGGCACATGTAGATCAATTGGCACAGACATTGGGTATCATAAGTTACATTAGACCTTTGCGTCAGTTTACTCAGCAGTAGAATTATTGGCAAAATACTCATCCCCTTAGGTACTACCCTGGATCCTCTCCCTCCCCCCCACCCCTTATTCAGATTCGCTTTTACCCTCTAGCGTTGGTGGTTCACATAAATAACCTCTATATTTGTTCCAGGCCCCCTATATTTTCTCCCACTTCCGGGGACAACCACAGTGCAGATAAACCACCCTCTCCGCCATCATTGCTGCATCCAAGTCTAAGCACCAATCTGTAAGCCTCGGCACCTCCTCGAAACCCCAATACTTTGGTATATTTCGTTTAGCATACATTACACCCAGCGTCACCCAATCCTGAGCAGGGTGTGTGAGATCATTCGGCTCCCAAAGGTTCAGGAGGCAGCATCTCGGCTCCAGGACAATTGACACCGCCACCACCTGGGACAGTGTTCTCATGCTTTTAGCCCAGTACAATGCAATCCGGGGGCACTGCCATATAGTGTGAAAGAATGTTCCCACCTCCCGCAACCCCTAAGGCAAAAGTGATGTGTGGCCCTTCCTATGGTGTGGAGGGTGACCCTCATATAGTACACACGGTGTAATATCTTTAGCTGTATTAATTGGAGCCTAGAGGGTATGGCCACTTCCTTGGGGAGGACAGCGCTGTCTGCCAATCCACCTCGTCGACTTCCCCTAAATCAGTTGACCATTTGTGCATTAATTTTATTGTTGGGTCCGGTGTGTTGTTAATTAATTTACGATAAGTAAATGACGTCGCCTTCTTGGGCATGTGTTCGGTGAGCAATCTGTCCTCTTAGGGAGTGGCTTCAGGTACATCGGTGCCTAGTGGGATAACCGACTCCAAGGCATGTTTGATCTGTATATACCTGTACATTTCAGTGGTTGCTAATTCATACTGGGCCTGTAGCTGGTCAAAAGATACTACTGCACCCCTTTTCCATAAATCTCCCACCGAAGAAATGGCAATGAGGTCCCAAGCCCCAAATCCTTTACTATTGCGAAATTTACCCAATTGCCGCGCTGTCCAAAGGGGGGGTCATTTGAGTGATAATGTTTTTGCATTGAAGACGGGTCTGCGCCGCATACCAGATGCTAACTGTGTGTGCCGTCGGTCCCACCAGGGAGGAGGAGCCACTTCTATCATATAGTGCAGATAGAACTCCAGCCTCCCCCAGTTCATACCTGTCTGCCTGGAACGCCGGTTCTGCCTGGGGCGCGTGTAACCACTGATTAATTATTTTTAAATGGGCTGCCCAGTAATATAACTGGATGTCCGGGAGGGCGATACCCCCGTCGTACCAGCTCCGGCTCAATTTGCCCCTCGAAATACGCGCAGGTTTATTACCCCAGAGCAAGCCCGAGACAACCGTGCTTATATTTGTAAAATATTGCAGTGGGACTTGGAACAGTGTGTTTTCAAGGACATAGAGAAGTCGGGGAAGCGTCATCATTTTAAAAAGGGCAGCCTTGCCCAGGAGTGTCAGAGGCAGGTACTGCCAGTGCTACACATCCCGCCCAAATCGATCGAGGGGGGTCTTTACATTTTTGATTAGGAAGGCTTCCAAATCGGGCATTATCCAGATACCCAGGTATTTAAAAGAGTCTTCCGTGGCCGTGAGTGGACAGTCTGTTGTGAGCAATGGGGGCGGGCCCTTGAGGACGTACATTACTGATTTGGACCAATTGATGGTATACCCTGATGCCCGACCAAAGATCTCACAGATATTTAAAAGCACTAGTATTGAGCGTCTCAGGGACGACAGGTATAACTGAACGTCGTCCGCGTATAGGGATATACGGTCCTCCCAAGACGCGGTCCAGTTGAGCCCCCGAATCATGGGGTCCCATCGGATCAAGGCAGCCAATGGCTCCAGCGCCAGTGCAAACAGCAATGGAGACAAGGGGCAGCCCTGACGCATACCCCGACCCA
This sequence comes from Lissotriton helveticus, assembly GCF_964261635.1. Lineage (NCBI taxonomy): Eukaryota > Metazoa > Chordata > Amphibia > Caudata > Salamandridae > Lissotriton > Lissotriton helveticus. The sequence continues at coordinate 315,274,844 of NC_136072.1, read as the reverse complement.
ACTGAAAGTCTCTCGAGATATGACCATTTGCTACTACATGGGCGAGTGGACGTGAGTATAATAATTGCACCCATGCGCAAAATTTGGGGCCGAAGCCCAGGTGTGAACAGCAAACATGTACGGCCACTCCACCATACCGAATGCCATGCGGGCGTCAAGTGAGAGGATAATTGCAGGCTCGTGTATACTAATTATAAGCGCCGTATTCCTATTGGACATGAACCCGGACTAGTCCGGGTGAATCAGGGTTTTAAGGTGTGGTGTTAGTCGGAGGGCGATCAATTTAGGCAATACTTTGGCCTCGGCGTTGATTAGAGATATTGGGCGATATGAGGAACACTGGTCCGGTGGTTTATCAGGTTTTGGCACCGTAATTATAGTAGCCATTCGCTGATCTCGTGGCAGATCCCCCACTTTAAAGCTATTTATAAACATCGACAAGAGGTGTGGGGCAGTTAAGTCAGATGTACGTTTATAGAGCTCAATGGGGATACCATTAGGACCCACAGCTTTCCCAGACTGTAGGGAGTGAATGGCAGTCACCAGTTCGTCAATCGTAATGTCGGCGTCCAGAGAAAGAGCCGCTTCAGCAGACAGGGTGGGCATTTTAATATCTTTAATATATGTTTGCGCCTCCTCCGTTGTCATGTGAGACTCAGAGGTGTATACTTGTTCATAGTAACCTGCCAGAGTTTCTACTATATCTTCCGGAGCAGTTACCACTTCCCCAGTCTGAGTATGGAGCTGTGCTATCGTTCTCTGTGCTCTTTCTTTCTTGTCCAACCATTCCAAAAGCTTGCCTGCCTTGTCCCCCATTTCATATATTGTGTGTCTCGTGATTTGTATCCGCAGTTTAACCTGGTCGCGTGGATATTCCTTAAGTGTGCTTTGCTTGACGCGTACATTTTGTGCTGTCTCCAGGGTGGGATTATCCTCGTGTCTGACCTGAGAATCAGCCAGATCAGCCTTTAGGGCCTCTAATTCACCTTTTGTTTTCCGCCTGTAGCAAATTATGGAGGCCATTGCCTGCCCTCTCACCACTGTTTTATATGCTTCCCACAGTATACTGGGGGATTGTACGGAGGACAGATTTTCTTGGAAATAATGTTTCGTGACTGTCATTATATCTTTCCGGATCGCAGGGACCTGGAAATAACCTGCAAATGTAGGGAAAATTTGCTTTCTTACCCTGGCGTGTATCCTGTAGGTTAGGGAGATGGGTGCATGGTCTGAGATGCCACGTGTACGGATCTCAATATCTGTCAAATGGGGCAGGTTGTCGCCCGAAAGGAAAAAATTGTCTATACGTGAGCAGCGGTAGAAGTGGGCGGGGACGGAAGGGCACGGCGTGTCCCTACTTCTAAAAATTCTTTCAGTCCGTTCCCCCACTTCTTTCTTTCAATAAAGCATCCCGGGACGGCAAGAATAGTGCTGCTTAAAAGGAGAACTTTTTTTCAGCTTCCAGGGGCTGCTCGCACTTCTCTGTTGAACTCCAAAGGCTGCAGCAAGCCTCCCTGAGCTCGCACAGACTGCGGGCAGGCCCATTGTCATTCCGATTGAGGCTGATTATCCCCTTTGGAATGACAATGCGCCCGCCCGCTGCCTGCCGTTAGCATATGCCAGTGAGATCTGCATGAGGTGTCTCTGGTATCTGGGTGCAGGCCATGGCTCGTTTTGCAACAAATATACCGCCAGATAAGAGCTCTGCGGCTCTGCCAATTGAGGTCAGAGTTCCCAATCTGTCAAACTCTAAGGCTCTTATTCTCTTTAAATAATTAGTGATTATAAGCACATTATTTTTTCTGGCAAGAGCATGTGGGCTGTTGCATATTTTCTCTAGTTTTTCATTTAAACTATTAGCAATTTTAACGTAAGATTAATTGCATCCAGGGAACCAAGTGGCAACCTTGGGTCACACATATTTTTCATGTTATCCGAAACAAATAAAAGCACCCCTTCTTTCTTCGATGTATTAACCAAATTTAAAAAAAACAATGGGTCTCCAGGTGCACTCTATTCCATTTGTATTTTTAACTAGACCTAAAAACAGTAGTGTCTCGTAAAACCTCCTTAGCCATTAACAGAGAATCAATGGATGTTTAATAGTCGATTTTCAGTGATTTCACTTGTTAACTCTTTATAGTGATAAAATATTAGAGTTGTTAAAATGTAAAACAATATAAAAACACTGATGTTAGCAGGATTTACGCAATTTCCCATGGATGTGCCCATAAAATGATTACTACAAAAACTTCACATGACTAAGACATAAGAATACGGGAAGTATAAGGATTAATCAAGAAATTCAAGTCCTGGCAAGAAACAATGAGTTGTATTTTACTGAGTGACTTATGCCAACTGTTTGCATGTTTCTAACTGCTTTAATGTATAGGGGCATGCTTATCACCTAATTTCATGACTTCCGCAGAATCACTACAAATTGATGCTGTACAAAGGATCCAGTACCTCTATCTTAATCCGCTGTCAGAAACACAAGTTTTGTTTCTGGGTGATTCATGAATATCTTGCATTTCCCTGCACTCACTGCTTCGTTAACTACTGTTGGTCCTCCCATATGTGACAGAACACACATTGACACTAAGCATAAAGAAGATCTCTTGGATATTGTAAAAGAAGTATGAACTACTTTATGCATCCTCATGTCCTGCAATGTTATGCAATCTTTACTTTTCCTTTGTCTATGTAAAGCGCTCTGATACCCACGGGTCTAGCTAGCGCTATATAAAACTTTATAAATAAATAAATAAATAAAATGTACACTCAATTGTGATTGGAACCAAAACAAGGGCTGTTTTCCAGTGCCTTTGTAAGCAGGCAAGAGATTGAGAGCGAAAAGGGGAATAAATCAACTCTTAGCCAAGAACAAATATTGGGAATTTCTGCTGTGTGTATATGTGCTGTGGTGTGTATGCTGCTGCTGTGTGTGCTTGGTGTGTCTGTGTGTGTGTGCTGTGTGCCTTTGTATGTGTGTGTGTTTTTATTTTGTGTAAGGTGATTGTGTGTGTTGTGTTTATATGTGTGCACATTCTTGTTTTTATTGTGGGTGTATTTGCGTTGTTTATGTTGTGCTTTGTGTGTGAGTGTGGATTGTGTGCATTTGTGTGTGTGCGTGGCACATTATACAGCGGTACAAAATGATGTGGGGCTCCTTCTGCCCCCACCTTCCTCTTCACCAGCAATAGTTCGGGCTGGACTGTTCCCTTGAGGCTCAGGGTCAGACTGATTTGCATATGGCCATGTCTGAACTGGGGTGGCAGAGTGGGCTAAAGAACGGTGATGGATTAAACCCAGATCTGTTGACTGGGTGTGAGTATTTGATTGGTTCAGATGCTTCGTCCATCACCACCCCCTTTTGTACCGCTTTGTTTGCCATAAGTTGGCAGGGTATGCTCAGACGTGAGTATTGTATTGATGGGGAGAAAAAAGGCACGTTGTTTGGCAAGGAAGGACAGACAATTGGGACAAAATGAAGAGGTTTCTGTTTTCATTATGAGCATATCGCTCCATTATTCTCAGTTGTTTATACATTCCCAGCACAATGATGCCTCTTTGCAGTAATATGCATTCCCTTTTACACTAGGAGCATTTTCATGCCCTCACATCATGCCCATGGCAATAAAATACTACATGTGGGTATAATGTCGATTTGCATTCGGCGAAAACGCTCAAGGTACACATATACAGGCATAAAAAAGATTTGGCTAATACGCATTAATCATTCGCATGAGGAAAACCAGAGTATACCTGTGAAAGGAAAAAACGAGAAGCAGACGATAATAATGATGAAAGCAGGCGCAGCGCTAGCCCTAAACTATAAAGGGCAGCGCCCGTGCATTTTTTAGATATGTGCATGGCGGCCCATGAAGGGGGCACCATGTTGATAGATAAAAAAAAAAGAAAATAACATGAAACCGGGTGCAGCGCTTGGCGCTGTTGCGATAAAATCCTGCAATCACAAAACAGTATAAATAGTCCCAAACGAAAGACCTAGACACTGTACTGCGCAACAAAACCGTAGTTGGTCGGTGCTGCTTCCGATACAACAGAAGTGATGTATCGGAACAGCCAACCTATTCAGAGCCAAGAAAGAAGAGCATCGGAGGAGTTAGCCAATGGCAAGCAGTAGGCGGGATTCCACACCAGTATACTGCTTACTCTAGGTCTTGCAACAGCACATGCCCTGTCTAGCCTCGACCTAAAAAAGTATCTGTATGTTGCCGAACATAAGTGGCAGACCTCGCATATGTCTAACTCGAAGTCATCTGCATGGACCCAGTGCTGCTCCCAAGGCTGTTCCTGCTAGAAGGTTACCTTCGGAAAGTCAAAAATGTAAAGTCCAAATGCAAAAACAATCTACGAAGTAGGACTCAAACTTACCACACCACTGTTCAAAGAGAAGGTACATGGGCGCCACAATGTCAAGTAAGTCTACCTTAAGGGCCTTGGTCGTGAAGCCGATTCCCCAGCTGATTCCGATGCGCCCCGAGTTTTCTAGGCTATCGATAATGCCTCAACAAATTGATGCCTTAAAGAAGGCTATGCTGCAGATTTTTGGCACCCTCTGTTTTGCATGCATTCAGACACCAAGGAACATCAGGAGCCTCCAGTTGGGTTTCTGTCAGCAGATTTGTCTTCAGCAACAACTGACATTTTGGGAGCCACGTCAGGCCACGTACTAACTTTATTAAAAACATCAAATCCTTCTCCAAGACCTGCACCGGGCTATCATGAACGACTCTGGTGCCTTGTGGCCAGCGTCGGGAGAGAATCTGGTGCTATGTCTGATGTCAAACACTGTACTGATTCCAGTTCGATTCAGCCAATGTCACAATTTAAGATTTCAAAAGAGCTCTTCATACAGCTTGACTCTGAACCAGTGTATGTACCAAGGCGGACGCAACAGCAGAGGCTTCATTATCTTTTTTGGCTCTCATTCCGTGCCCCAAGAGGGAGATGATGATGGGGATGTTTTTGATAGGCACTTGGTCAAAGCCCTGTTTCTGCTCACAGATAGATAGGGAGGTGTCCAGGCATCACAGACCAGTTCCTGACAATCCTGATTTTTCTTTCCACTAAACATACTACTCCAGAGGAGAGGCTTCAGTCAGCAAGAAGAATCGTATTTCATTCCCTACAACTCCTCTGGACTGGGTGAATTGGGAGTCTGAGATGAAAGCAGCTTTTCCAAAACATATGTTATCTTCTGCTAGCCAGTCATTGATATCAGTCAACGTTGTTTGTTTATAAGGTCGCTACACGCATGTTCTCTGGGACATGGCCATTGGAATCTTACTGGGGGTCCTGGAAAACCTTAGGACCTCTCTTGCTCAGACGAATCATTGCTGACGAGACGCAGGCAAGTATGTGATTCATGCCGCCCTAGATACTTCTGATAACTGACGCTCTTGAAATGTTTTCTTGTAACTGATGTAATTTGTAACTGATGTCATTTTGTGGAACCTTATGTAAAGCGCTTTGATACCTCCGGGTCTAGCCAGCGCTATATAAAACTCAAAATAATAAAAATAATAAAAATCCTAGTTAGTGATTACAGAGCTTTCCCCAAGCAGAGTACTGTGGGGAACTTGCCACCTTGTGTAATTTGTCAATGTTGTACACAGAGTGAACTGGGCAGGAGCAGTGATGCGAAAGAAGAGGTGACTGGGCAGGAGAGTGACTAGGCAGGAGAGTGACTGGGCAGTAGAGGCAACAGGGCAGTAGAGGCGACTGGGCAGGAGAGGCGACTGGGCAGGAGAGGCGACCGGGCAGGAGAGGCGACCGGGCAGGAGAGGCGACCGGGCAGGAGAGGTGACCGGGCAGGAGAGGTGACTGGGCAGGAGCGGTGACTGGGCAGGAGAGGTGACTGGGCAGGAGAAGTGACCGGGCAGGAGAAGTGACGGGTCAGGAGCAGTGATGGGACAGGAGAGGCTACAGGAAAGGAGAAGTGAACGGGCAGGAGCAGTGAACGGGCAGGAGCAGTGAACGGGCAGGAGCAGTGAACGGGCAGGAGCAGTGAACGGGCAGGAGCAGTGACGGGACAGGGGAAGTGACGGGGCAGGGGAAGTGACGGGGCAGGGGAAGTGACGGGGCAGGAGAAATGACAGGGAAGGAGCGGTGACAGGGTAGGAGAAGTGACCAGGCAGGAGAAAGTGACAGGGCAGGAGAAGTAACTTATACTTCTGTTCCTTGCCTATTTATTTATATACTATTGCATGACATCTACTGATGTGCCTGCAAAGCATACCTGTTGCCCCAAATGTTTGTCCTGAATTTTGACCCCTTGTCCTGAACTCTTACACTCACCATCCTGAATTTGCACCCATGCCAGTTGGCCACCCTAGTCTGGAGTGCCCACAACCTCCTCCCCCTTTGATTTGATTTGATTTGAATAAAATTTATAACGCGCAGACAATAACCCGAAGGCATCAAGGCGCCTAACAAAACATATCATTAACATAGGCATGACACCGTTACAGGTAAGCCTGCACAAAGAGATGCGTCTTCAGAGCGCTTCTGAATGCCTGAAGAGTAGGTAGGGATCTTAGTTCCAGTGGAAGTGCATTCCACTCCTTGGGCGCCAAAGTGGAGAAAGCCCTGCCACCCCATTTAGCTCTTCTGACTCGAGGGACTGATAGGAGAAGTCTACTAGAGGAACGCAAGTCCCTGGAGGGCATATAGCGGGACAGGATAGATCCTACACCAGTGGAACTGTTTTTGGAAAGGGCCCTATAAGTCATGCATAGGGTCTTGAAAAGGATACGGTCCTCAACAGGGAGCCAGTGTAGCAATTTTCTGGCCGCTGTGGCCGAGGCACGCTTGGGGAGGTCCAGCACAAACCTGGCAGCAGCGTTCTGGACTACCTGCAAGCGCTGCAATAGACTCTTATTCAGTCCCATATACAGCGCATTGCAGTAGTCCAGCCGGGAACCAATGAGGGCAACTGCAAGCTGTTTCTTGCCTGCAGAGATAGATAATGCCTGATTCTCCTCAGAATGTGGATGATGCCCCAACAGGTAGAGATAGTTCTACTGACCTGTTTGTCTAAGTTGAGGGCAGGATCAATCATGACCCCCAGATTTTTTGCAGAGTAGGTAGGGGAGGGGCAAACTCCTAATGAGTCTGGCCACCAGCAGGATGACCACACGTCATCATTCCCTCCAAACACCATCACCTCCGTCTTCTCCCCATTCAGTTTTAATGAATTATGAATCATCCATTGTCCGACTGCCTCCATACAAGATCTAAAATTGGAGGCAGTCGGGACACCTGACTGGGAGAGAGAGACAAGGATCTGGGTGTCATCCGCATAGGATACTATCTCCATCCCATATGATCTAATAAGCCTGGCAAGTGGGGTCACATAGATGTTAAATAGGGTCGGGCTAAGCGCCGACCCCTGAGGAACCCCACATTGCACGGGCAGGGACGGAGATAGATACTCCCCCAACTTCACTCTTTGCACTCGATGACTGAGGAAAGAGGTGAGTAGATCTAAGGCTGAACCCTGAACCCCAACCTCCCTCAGCCGAGCTGTTAACACTGAGGGAGAGAGGGTATCAAAGGCCGCCATCAGATCCAAAAGGATCAGGAGGGTGGTCTGGCCCCCATCAACACGCGTGCGGATATTATCCAGCACTATGGTGAGGGCCGACTCGGTGCTGTGTTCCCTCCTGAAACCATGTTGGGAGGAGTCAAGACAGCCCGAACTCTCTACAAATGCGGCAAGATGTTTATTAAGATGTGCTTCCAGCATCTTTGCTGGAGCAGGGAGCAGAGATATGGGCCTAAAATTTTTTAGAACCGCAGGATCCAGAGAGGCCTTTTTAAGTAAAGGTTTTACCACCGCGTTTTTCCATTGGGTGGGGAAGAGGCCATCCCTCATGGCTCTATTCATTATGTCAACCAGGGGGGGCAGGAGAGTATCCCTACACTGTTTGAGGATCCTAAGCGGGCATACATCCAGGGGTGAACCTGATTTAGTTTTATTGAGGAGATCATCCAAGTCCTCCAGAGAAAGAGGGGGAAAAGAGTCTAAGGTTCCCAAAGGGAGTGTTTCAGCCGGAGCAAGGTCCGTAGATCCCAGAGCAGGAGACCCACTAATGAGAGATTTTTGCAGCTCCAAGGCAGAGTAAATGTCTAAAATTCTATCTACGGGCACACAAACTAGTTTATTTTAACAAACTGACTACACTGGACTGAGTACCTGTGCGCCCTAAACTGGAAACACATTGAATAACACAAGAGACTTGGGATTAGACAGCGCCGCCAAATCTGGGATTAGTAGAAAGGCCATGAAGAGGCAGAACACACGGCTCCTATTCTAAAGAGCTGGGTGATCCTCTGCCTGGACAAAGCAACGTCTGGGTCATGCTGCTTCCAATCCACTTATGGCAAGCGTGTCTCTGAACCAGCAAGAGGAGAGCTTAGCCTCTGGCACAACACAGGAACCTCTGCCTCAGCAAGGGTTCGGCTGGGAGTTTCCCCGGCCTGGACCCAAACCCATCTCTGCACAATACAACTTCTCTTCAACTCAAAGTCACAAGACTGCAGATGCCATGAATGCATTCTGCCTTTAATTCTGTTCTGTTCGGCATTGCCCTAAAAAAAATTCAAAAATGGCTAGAAGTAAAAAAAAAATTATATTGATTGTTAGAAAGATTATGTTAAAAGTGCAAACTTTAAAACATCTGAAAAAAGATTATGCATAGTTAAGCACAGGCAGGAATTGTACAGGAAGTTCAAAAGGGTAAGTGGTCCTGTGTGAGGGTCCTTATGAATAACATTAATGTGCTTACCTCAGAGGTCTACCCAGATACCTTCTTTTGTGTACCAAACATGCTCATGTGTGTCATTCAGGCAGGAACTCAATTCAAAGGATATTCAGGAAGAATCTGTATCTTACACTAACAGTGATCCATGACGTTTATATCTAATAAGTATACATATCTGCAGTATTGCATTGAAAAAGGTAACTATGCCGGACTGGCCGTTCCAGGCATTAGGCGTTTCCCAGGGCTACTGGAAGGGTAGGGGCCAGTTTAGATTGGGGGGGCCGGTTTTGTACAAGTGCAGGAGTTTTAAAAACACAGCAAAGTTCTTTGTATATTCAGCAGGTTTTGGTCAACAAAACAAGTGCCAAGATAACTTTGGTGATCAATGTACCTGCTGGAGAGAGATGGGAGCGTGTTTTGTCTAGTGGCTATTTTACTCAGGTTTCATAAGTCTTTATTTCGATTGTTACATCATAAAAGACAATTATACAATAAAATTGATGGAATACAAAGTAGATAAAACAACATAATTGCCTAGAACATTTCATCATTAAAAAAACAATTAAACAATTTATTAAGTAAAGACCCAGTGTATGAAAGCCCTAAAAAAAGAATTTTATTTTATCAATCAAGTACCTGCAGATATCTGCAGGAGTCTGGCTCGAATGATCCATGCCCACCCCAGATACTTAGCCACGCCTATTACCACCATCTCTGATGTATTAGTACCTAACGCCCACAAAGCTTCAGTGCTCCCTTTAATTTTCATTTTACAAAAAATAGGCCTAATCCATTTAGATCTGGGGGTGTGATAAGCTGGACATGCAAAGACAAAACGACCCACACTCTCCCTTTGGTCAACACACCAGGGGCAAAACTCGTTAGAATGTCTGGACCAATTTTTTGTAAAAGATCTTACTGGCAGGGACCCAACTCGAAATTGATGATAACGTTTTTTATCTAGAGTTTTTGTGATAGCGTCCCAGTAATTCTCCAGAAGAGGGTCTAGTTTATGGGCCAGGAATCTGCCTGTCAAACTAGTGACATCAGATTGCACGATGGATGGGAGTTTAACAGATGCCCAATAAAGTGCTTTAAAAGCTTGCTTTGACGGGAATATGGTGGATCCTGGAGAAACCCATAGGTCATTAAGACCCATGTCCTCCAAAATTGATTTCACCTCTCGTAGCCAAGGGATGTTACTAGAACCTAGTAATGATCTCACATCCAACAGTTCACTTGCAAAGAGACTTAGATCCGGTGATGTCCAGATCCGTCTCCACAGCGCCACTAGCCGATAACGCGCCATCTCGTTTATCGGTTTACAGCCATGTCCAGCAAGAGTGGTTTGGTTGGTGTGGATTGTGGGAGACCTACCAGGTTCCGCAAAAATTTGTTTTGTACTTTTACCAATGGCGAAAGGTCCTTGTAACCCCACAGGTCAGCCCCATACAAGATGGCAGAACTAATCTTGGCCTCATAAATCCTAAGTGCTGGTTTAACCCGTTTAGTTAATGACAATTTTTGTTCTTGGATTAAACAGCCTGTGAGGCGGGCAAATTTTAAGCGGAGTACATCAATCTGGGGTTTCCAGCGGAGGCGATAATCTATAGTTACTCCAAGGTAAGTCATAGCCTCAACTTGTTCAAGACTTGCACCATTCAACGTAACAAAACTTTTAATGGGGCGATTTTTTGTTAAGACCATAAATTTGGTCTTGCTCACGTTGATTTGCAGATCGTTTAGCTTACAAAACTCCTCAAACCTATTTAATGCCTTTTGCAACCCGTGTCTTTGAGAGGAGTAAAGTATCATCTGCAAAGATGAGCATTGGAAATTTAGTCACACCTAAGCATGGTGCATCCGTTGGGGTTCCGGCAAAAAAACTTCACCACCTGATCGATAAACAGTAAAAAAAGGGGCGGTGCCAAAACGCACCCTTGTCGGACACCTCGTGTTACAGGAAAACTATCCGTTACCTGCCCCAGGCCACCCCACCTTACCCTAGCAAAATTGTCCTCGTGTAATCTGATCAAAAGGTCCAATAGGTCTAACAGTAATCCCAGGTTTCTCAGGACTTCCCACATCTTGGCTCTTGGCACGAGATCAAAGGCCGACCTCAGATCTATGAAGGCGGCATAGATGTGTCCGCCGCCCATCAGCACCACCTTCCAGTATATCAGAGTAAGTCTGAATACCTGATCGATGGTGCTGATGCCTGATCTGAAGCCCGCCTGTAATGGGGAAAGAACATTTTCCATCTCCATCCATCCCTGAACTCTCGCAAGGACCATCGTGGCAAAATATTTTTTGTAATGAATCGATTAAACTGATGGGGCGGTAGTTTCCCGGAGTCGAACGGTCCCCTTTTTTAAAAATTGGGAGAATTTTCGCCCCTTTCCAGGACTGTGGAATCCTTGCTCCTTTGGTGATTGCATTTGCAATCAGAGTTATATAGGGAACCCATAGTTGGAGATTTGTTTTAAAGAGATCCGCCGGAATAGAGTCCATCCCTGGCGCTTTCCCCGATTGGACCTGCCTGAGAGCAGACTCAGTATCAATAGTTGTAAAAATCAGCGAGTGACTAAGATTAGGGTGGACAGGTGTCTGCGTCTCTTCCCTATTAAAAGATTGCGGATTGGGGTCCTTGAACTGTACTGAGCAAAATTCCACCCAGTCTTCCACAGACACATGGTTTGCTGGAATTTGGGAGTCGGGGTTCCTACCCCATTTCACAATTTCCCAAAATTTGGCCTGGTTTGGGGATAGACATGCCTCAAATAGATTGGACCAATGGCACTCATCCCATTCTCTCTTCGCCTCCCACTGTGCTTTTTTATACGTTTTGCGTGCCATTTTAATATCACTGGTAACCCGTGATTTAATGGCTGCGATTAAATTGCTATGTTCTACCCTACAGTTCTTGTTATACCATTTTTTCCGTGGACCCATTCCCATCTCCTTCCCTTGTTTATTAGGAAGAGTCAACAGGGCCTTAAGTTTGGTAAAACACTGTTCATGGAGCTCACTAATCTGGGGAGTAGCATCTGAAGTGGATGATACGTACAACATGGCACTCAGTGTCATCGAAACTTCCTTTGATATTCCCTCCAACAATGTGGCATCATTCACGGCCCTACTCCATTTTACCCTTCTTCTATCATTTGTCAGGACGGCCTCGGCCGTTATGCACGAGGCTAATTGGGGCCTAATCAAATCACATGGAAGTTTAAGGCTCGTGACCAATGGGTTGTGGTCGCTTTCTGGGCAAATCACAACTTCCATATCGACAAGGAGTGGCCAGTATTCCATTTTAATCAGGATATAATCTAGCCTACTTTTGCTAACCCCATTGTCGAAAGTAGGGCGTCCAGCCTTGTCGGAGAGTGAGCGCCCATTTGCCGCTCTCAGACCACACTCCAAACACAACCCTGACCAGTGAAGTGCGGCCTCAGTCCCCTTCTTGATTTTATTCAGGGCCAACTTCGGGATATTCCACACTGCATCTACCTCAGACCCCAAATCCTCCTCTTCGCTGAGCAGGGGTTCAAAAGTACAGTTTAGGTCCCCTGCTACAAGGATTAATTTGTCTCTCCCAATTAAATCAAGATAGGAGTCCAATTCATTAACAATAGCCGGACATCGCCCGCCAGGGCAACCTCGGGCATATATATTAATTACTACTATGTCCAGATGGTTCTTCTTCCGTAACTTGATACCCAAAAGATCTGGGTTATCCACTACAATTTATGTTGGTTTATAATCAATGGACTGTCTAACCCAAATCACAAGACCCCCAGAAGCTCTACCTTTGGGACCCTGGATTGCCAGTTTGTAGAAATTTAGAAACCCTACCCGATATATTGGATCAGGGGCCCAACTCTCTTGAAAGATTAAAATATCAAACGTATCAATAAAGTCTGTCCAATCCTCAGAGCACACACGCCCCTTTAGCCCTGCGATGTTCCATGAGGCCATTTTAAGTGGCGTACCCTGGCTAACGGGTGCAACAAGATCCGAAACACACTGCTCTGGAAATATATTCCGACCAATGCTCGGAGGACAAGCAACTGACCGGATACTGTCTACATAATTAACTAAAGCTGTAACTGGCACCTTCTCCAGATGTTCGCCCTCCCGACTTGCTACCACATTGTCTGCTACATCACCCCTGTTGTCATAGTTTCCACATTCACTCCCTCCGTCACATGCGGAATGGAGTCAATCAATACCCTCCAAACCAAATAAGGGTTCAAAACGATTATACAAGCGAGGGTAGAAAGGGGAATGAGGGAACCCTGCCAATTGGGGTCTACCAACAAAGCTATTAAGCATCAATGGGTTAGCAACTGGCACACTGTATCTTTTGGGATAAAAATAGCCAAGACCCAGTGACTGTACATCACCCACCCTCCCATACCTTGCATCTCTACGAATATAGTCCATCACCCAAGGATCTCTAAAGTTTATAATAATACAATCTCCTTCTAGATCCTTTACACAATGTCCCACCCAATCAACCCTTCTCACATTCAGTATGTCAGTAACGGAGGACGGTGGAAGGGGACGATTTTTATTTAGCCAATAAACAACTTTGTTTTTAAGGTCCCCATGAGATTCGATTTGGCCCTCCCTACAAGGTGAGACACCTGTTAAAATAATTGTATATGGGGTAGCTTCAATGGGTAGGTCTGTGCGGGGGGGGGTCCCCGTTTATTAGCCTTCAATGGAGGAGGAACTGGATTAAAAGTAGCAGCACTCCCCCCCACTCGTGAGTTTGTTTTAAATTTCGTCGGCGGGGTAGGACCACCCCTCACATGGTCCAAGTAACAAGTTTTGGGTATTGATGTAGAGTTACTTTGGGGGGCCGGGGAATTGGATTTAAAACTGGCCTTCTTAGGTTTTAAAACCTGTGGGCATGGTGCCGGTGCTTGGGTGATGACATTATGAGGGTTCCCAACACCAGAAACCATACTAGCAGGATTATTTGTAGCTGGCCGAGAAGTTGCTGACTTACCAGGAGCTAAAACAGACTGCTTACTGCTAGCAGCTACACCCTGAGTTTTAGATTTAATAGTGCTGGAAGTGTTAGACAAAACCTTTTGGTCATTAACCAGACTTTTTAACAAACCAGTGTTAGTATTAACAAGGTTCTCAAGGATATCCAATTTTGAGTGCATAAGTCTAGTTCTTTCCAATAGGGGCAGCATAAGCGTTTTAAATAATACTTCAATTTTTCCGATTAGACCCTCATCACCACTACAGCTCACGGGATCGGGGTCAGAAGAACCAAGTTGGACTAGTGAGGAGGGTAGGAGATCCCTGTCTGTCAAAGGGGACTGTAAACTGGAGTAGGGTTCTAAATTAATTGGGAGCTGGTGTGGATCATTTAATTTAGGTATTTTCGAGCTACCTCCCCTCTGGCAATCCTTCCTACGTTTTCTACGTTTCCTTTTACCAGATAGATTAATGGGAGAGTCCCCGGTTGATGAAGAATCTAGTTGTGATTGGCTAACTAGGTGTACACTCCCCCCCTCCACACTCCTGGAGTGCTCACTAGAACTCGTGTCACTGTCGGAGGGTATCAAAGACGGGCCCTCCCAAAGACGGGCCCTCCACCTCGCAGTGTATATCCACCAAAACTGGAACCAGGGATGGAATAATACCTGGTGCCATGTTTTTGGGACTTGGTACCATTGCAAGGGGTCCTAACGAAGAGCGTTTCCCGCTAATCAGATCGAGAGAGAGCCTTTTTTCCGCAAAAGCAATCTCCTTCTCCAAGATTCCTGTGGCCTTAATAATAAATGCATCCAGGGGCCCAGAAACCACCCCCTTTGTAGTCTGTAGATGAACGGAACGTTCCTTCCCGGAACGTAAAGGCATAATAATAACAGCTAGTGGCAATAATTAAGAAGGGAACAAATACCTATGTGTTAACAATTACTCACTTTGTAGGGATAAAAGAGCCAAGGAGGATGGCCCAAGCCAACCTCGCCCGACCACGGACGGCCGCAGACGGCCCCGCCCTTGTCCCGGGCTTCTCCCTGGACGCTCCCGCGCGGCGGGAGTAACAATTGGTTAATATAGGGACTTTGGTTAGTGGGGCGGGGCAAGTAGGGAGAGCGGCCCAGGTGATGCCGATTCGGGCTAGCGGGGACTCCTGGGAAATGCAGTCCCGGTCCCGCTGCTCGCAGCCCTGCTTACAACCCACACACCCACAGCAGACTCCAAGGGGCCAACGCTTCCTAAGTCTACAGACCTGTAACAGCACACCCCACGAAGCGGGACCCGCGAAGCGGGTACCGTGAGGCGCAGCACAAGGAATCAAAGAGCAAAGCACAGGGTCCCGGCAGGTCAAAAGATTTCAGCAGAGCTTCCCAAATGCAACCCAAGGGCTGGGGTTTTTAAGATCGTTGGTGGGGCGGGGCAAGCAGGGAGAGCGGCCCAGGTGATGCCGATTCGGGCTAGCGGGGACTCCTGGGAAATGCAGTCCTGGTCACGCTGCTCGCAGCCCTGCTTACAACCCACACACCCACAGCAGACTCCAAGGGGCCAACGCCTCCCAAGTCCACAGACCTGCAACAGCACACCCCACGAAGCGGGACCCGCGAAGCGCAGCACAAGGAATCAAAAAGCAAAGCACAGGGTCCCGGCAGGCAAAAAGACTTCAGCAGAGCGTCCCAAATGCAATCCAAGGGCTGGGGCCCTCAAGATCGTTGGTGGGGCGGGGCAAGCAGGGAGACTGGCCCAGGTGATGCCGATTCGGGCCAGCGGGGACTCCTGGGAAATGCAGTCCCGGTCCCGCTGCTCGCAGCCCCGCCCACAACCCACACACCCACAGCAGAATCCAAGGGGCCAACGCTTCCCAAGTCCACAGACTTGCAACAGCACACCCCACGAAGCGGGACCCGCGAAGCGGGCACCGCGAGGCGCAGCACAAGGAATCAAAGAGCAAAGCACAGGGTCCCAGCAGGTAAAAAGACTTCAGAGTGGCTGTTTTACTCATCTAAGGTAGCGCAGAGGGGTAATATGCCTGCTGCAAAGAACGTGTACCATGGATATCAAAGAGCAATATGTTATGTTTATAGTTCAGTGGGTACTGCTTTGTGTTCACTTCTCGAATGAAAGGACACTTGAATACATATGATCTGGGAGTTTGGGCGGGACTGGTCCCATTGGGTGCAGGATCAAGACTGATTTGCATATGGCTGGGTCCAAATTGGAATGGCATGGTGAGCAAAAAACAGTGGATTTAGGTCCAGATCTCTGTACTGGGGTGAATGTATGACATTGTTCTGAATTCTGTCCATCTTGTTCTTTTTGCTTTTGTCATCCCGAGTGGGACGGGTATGTCCAGACGTGGGTCCTGTGCTCTCCATGCCACTGAAATCAAGCTATCCTGGCTGAGGAGGCCTGAAAGCCCGAAACCGGTCCTAGGATGCTTGATTCCAGTCCAGGGAGGACCTGGCCTGGCAGTTCGGGCTGGACTGTTCCCATTAGGCGTAGGATCAAGACTGATTTGCATATGGCTGGGTCCAAACTGGAATGGCATGGGGAGCAAAGAAACAATGGATTTAGGCCCAGATCTCTGTACTAGGGTGAATGTATGACATTGTTCTGCATTCTGTCCATCGGTTGTTCTTTTTTGCTTTTGTCACCCCAAGTGGGACGGGTATGCCCAGATGTGGGTCTCGTGCTCTCCATGCCACTGGAATCAAGCTATCCTGGCTGATGAGGGCTGAAAGCCCGAACCGGTCCTAAGTTGCTTGTTTCCAGTCCAGGGAGGACCTGGCCTGGCAGTTTGGGCTGGACTGTTCCCATTGGGCGCAGGATCAAGACTGATTTGCATATGTTGCACGCTTTACATAAACCTGCATTCTCTATGAGTGTTTGCTTTTTCCTGAATTAAACCTAAAATAAACATGTTTATCCATTGTTTGAATTAAATAACGTTATAAGCTTTAACTGGTCAGTGAAATGCTAAACGTACAAAAAATTGGAATGTTTTGCTATTTCGAGCCACACCCCTGACTCCGCCCACTGATCCAATCTTCGGTTATTCCCGCCCCCTGATTCTCCACCCACAGTTCCCCTACTTTTTTTTCTCCACTTCGAACACTGTACGTGAGAGGCTGTGATGCACTCCGGATTGAAAAGTATAGCGCTGCGTATTGGGATGTCTGTACCTCCAAGCATCTGTGAGACCCAAGGCGTCTATGAACCCCTGCATAAGGGAACCACCCGCTCCAGTTGACCTACTTGGGTGGCGGTCCCTAGTGCCATCTAGGACTGTGTTAAAATCACCTCCCAAAATTAGTTCTCCTTCGGGCATGTTTAATAGGAACTTCCCACGCTCCGGGATGGCCAAAGTCTGGAGGGCCGGGGGAATGTACACTGACACAACATTAAAACGCCCCCCCCCCCCACTGACATGATATGGCTGCAAAACGGCCCTGATAGTCAGTCCAAGCCTGGTGTACAACCAGTGGGAACTGCTTTCGAACCAGTATGCCCAACCCCCGCGATCCATAGCTTTACACGCCGACCCCATCAGGTGAGTTTCTTGTAGTAAAGCCACCTCCGGTGCATTGCGTCGTATATACTGCAACAACAACCCCCTTTTAATCTTATCCCCCAGGCCATGTACATTCCAGGTGAGCAATGTCAGGGGAGACACCAGGGACCGCTGAAGACTGTCAGTACTCTCACCAGAGTTAGGTAGCCGTGTTTCTACTGCCATAGGTAATGTATTGGTACAAAGCGACCCCCATGGTGTGCACCCACATGATAATATCCTGCATATTCTACATTAAACATTGCCCTGAGCAAAAAAATAAGGAAACAAGAAACATTACGAGTGAACTCCCCATCCCTTCCCACCCACCACCCTGCCTCCCTGCTAGACGGATTCAAAACTACCCGCCACCCCAACCAAGCAGAGTGCTTAATACCCTTTCCCAGTTCTGCAACGAAGGTCGTAGGAGAAAAACGCCCCTGCCCCCCTCCGGGCCAGTACATTTGTAAAATCAAAAACCCAGAGCCCAACGATAAAGTCAGCAAACAGGACCAATGAAGAGCAGTCATCGCAAACAAGTCTCTATACCCTCACTACAAGACAACCCCCCAGTAAGGGCCAGAAAGTACCCACGAGCAGCAACCCTGAACAGCTGCAACGTCATCTCTGTCATTCGGAACCCCAGACAACGTTACCAAAGAGGATACAGTCCCAAGGAGGCCCGGGCCAGGTTTTCTTCCACGGCCATGAATGCAGTTTGAGACGTACAGCTTGTCGGCATCCGAAGATAAATGTTTATTCTTGCTCCATGTCTTCTCGTTGTTCGTTGCGCCTCGCGTCTCGATGTCCAGCACGGCCAGACCTCGCAGCCTTACGCCAACCATCCAACCATTCCTGAGCCTCTTCAGGCGTGGAGAAGAACCATGCTTTGCCCTCCGCTTCCACTCTCAATTTGGCTGGAAATAGCATGGAGTATTTGAGTTCACGCTCCCAAAGCGCCTTCTTCACATCAAGGAATCCTCTGCGTTGTTTCGTTACTGCCGCCGTGTAGTCCGGGAAGATCGTGATCTCAGCATTATCAATGCGGATCGGAGGGGCCTGCCAAGCAGCTTGCAGGATTGCATCGCGGTCCCTAAAGTTGAATATTCGCGCCAGGATCGGTCGAGGGGGGGCTCCCGGTATTGGTCTGCCTCCCGGGACCCGGTGCGCACGTTCAACTGAGAAGAAGTTTGACAACCCTCGAGGCTGGAGGTGAGTAGTCACCAGGTCCTCCACAAACAGATCCAGGGCCTGGCCCCCTGCCGTCTCCGGAACACCTATAAGGCGGATGTTATTCCGTCTCGAGCGCCCCTCCTGATCCTCGAGGCGGGCCATCATGAGCTTATTGTCTGCCTCCAGCTGCCGAACTTGCTTCTAGAGGGTGGAAGTGTCAGACGAGAGGGTCGCTGTCGTTATTTCAACCTCCGACACTTTTGTGGACATTTTATTGAAGTCAGCTCTGATCAACGCCAGCTCAATTGCGAGGGTCCCAATCCTCAAATCCACCTTATTGAGGGTGGTCATAATGTCCTGCAAGGTGACCTCTTGCGGGGCGCCCCCAGACACCCCCGTTGTTGATGGGACCTCTTTGTCCTGCCCATCTCCTTGGGATTTAGTGAAGAAATATTTGTCTAGCTTCTTCTGGTTGGCCCCCTTAGCAGTTCTGTTGCTCATTCTGCTATCAAAAAGAAGGATTCCGTGTCAGCCGTGGTCCACAGAGGGTGCTGTCTGCAGGCCTGCTCACCACAATGCCAGAGTCACATAGAGGAGCTAAATCCCAAGTACTTGGGAGGGGTGAAATGCTTAATATCGTCTAAAAGGTGGCCAGTGTTCCAGTTTGTGCCTCCGCAGGTGGGTCGCTAGATGCCAAGGAGGGCTTTCCAGGAGTTTAGAGCAAAGCGCGTCCTTGCGACAGCTCCACTGAGGATTCCCTTTGCAGAGTCACACGTGGTGGCAGGGCCTCCCCCCTGGTCACATGTGAAAATCCCAGCGGCGATGTCGGCCCCCCAGGATGATTCAGGCCGAGCCCACCGGTTAAAATCGGTGGATTTGAAGTATTGGCGTGTTCGGGGGGGGGGGTCCCAGCCAGTGTTCTCCTGCCACTTCTCCCCGATATCGGTGGCGCTGGCGCTCAAAATGGTGGCCAGGGGATTGAGCAGCCTCCGCCCGACCTTCAGGCACTCACTGTTAGGCAGCGCCGCGGGGCCCCAGCAGTCCTTCCGCCGTGTCCTCGGGTGCCGCCACAATCTCCGCAGCTCAGCGTCACCCTAGGGCCGGGAGGGGGAGCGCTCCGCACCTCCGCTCCTCCCCGATCCGGACCTCCGGCCTCTCACTGCGGATAGCCCAGCTACTGTGGGTCCTGGTCGCCACGCGTCAGGAGGCCGCAGATTGTTTCTCCATGCCGCAGCGTCTGTGAGTCCTGATGTTTCCCGGGAACAGACGCGGACGATGCTTGTCTGCATCCGCCGCTCTCCCACAAGTTTCTGGGCTATTAGGACTACGGATAAGTGTACGGATAGTCTGGGCCCGGGTATGGAGCTCGGAGCCTCCCTAGGTTGCGGCCATTACCATTGGCTGCTAGCCAAGCCCCCTAACACTACAATTTTGATGATAATGCTTTTTGCTCAAAACCTCATCAGGGTAGTCAGGAAGAGTAAAGTACGTCTTAATTAGAAAAGCTTGCTCAGAGAATAGAATCATGGGATAGCCCACTTATGTTCTCATAGCTGCTGGCGGTACCATTTACAGCTGAGATGTCACCCTTACATTTTTCTCAATCATTTTCTCTACATTCTTTGCCATATGAGACAGCCCCTTGGAATCATTAGCATGTATTAATTAGGACTCGGCCAGCTGAATATTATCTGATGTATAAGCGTTGATCGATTGGACAGCCTCATTAGCTGCAATCTCACGAGGACCTCTATAACAGCTAGTATTGCATCATTGACCTTGCTGCATACCTTAGGCCCATTTAGTTGTTTATTTAAAAAAAATGTAATTAAGTTTAAGCCACCCTCCAAATTTAAAAACATGATTCATCCTAAGCTCTTGCAAATGTGACTGCATTAACCTGATCCTAAAGGCTCTCACATGGCTCTTCTTGGAAGCCTGTCCCATATACAAAATAGCACGTCTTGTTTACAGAGCAGAACATCAGTCACTGCATTCCAAAATACCTTGTTCCAAAACTTGTAATCTTGCCACCACTTAGTCATGAGCCAACGAGAATTTTCACCTGATAGCTCTTCCCTGTTGCAGATTGGTTTCCTGTGTCCTTTATCAGACTAGTGCAGAACTGAATGAGAAGAATGTCCTCGGCCATGTTCTATTGCAGCGTGCTGCCACTTTGCTCAGTAAGTCACCATCTAAGCCCCTTCTTGTACGTGGCATGTGTGCGTGAAGTGTTGACAGGTGGTGCATTAAACCTGACATGAGAACCATGGTCAGCAGAAAGAAAATACCTAGAACGTGCATCACTTAGAGTGCCACTGGGAGCTTGGCTAGCAGCTCTTGAGCATGTTAAAATAAAAGAATTGTGCCATTTCTTAAGATGATTCAAAGGTGTTCATCATATTTAAAACACATACGAATTTCTTTCATGTTTTCTCATTTCAGTATTATGTGCTTTTGTAGCAGCATTGTACTTGGTTTTATTTCTTCAAACTGATAACAGTACTAATGAAGGCTGCTATCAGCTCAGCTTAGATCCAACCAGCCTTTTGGTGACTAATGCTGCATTTGTCTCAGCTCTGCTCATCAGTGAGGAAGCAGCGGCTCACGACAGCCACTGAAGACCAAGCATGAGGGGCAAATATTCCACATATTTCAGGTAACCATGCGCAGCATTTCCTGTGAGTTTTCAATGATGCATGGTAAATTAGCGAGTCTCACTCACCCCTGTGCAGACTCCTTGCCCTGATGCTTCATTAAAATGGGCATAGGCCAGCTCAGGTGTGTAACTCCATACATCATGAAAGGTAGATGCAGTCAACAGTGACTGATAAATGTGACATGATCAGCATGTAAATCATGCTTACCTCAAAGAGGGTTTGATGAGGCTACCTTTATCACCTCTCTTTCTCACTTTATAGGTCATATAAACTCTGCTACGCATTTAAATGTGTCTAGCCAGACCAAAAGATACCTTTCATAGAGTTAAACATGGAGCTTCAATGGGAGAAATCATTTATTTGTATCAATTACCGAAAAATCACAGTACTGTAAAGTGACATCACATCTTTGACCAGTCATCTCGAAAGAGCCCTAATAAACATGCAACCTCAGGCAAAATATACCTTCTACAACTGGATCTCCTCTGTATTGGCCCAAAAATTACCAACAAACACTACTTCCAGGGTTAACCACAAAAAGGAAACCATGTGGATTAATGCCAACATCAAAAGAATGAAAACGGGGGGTGTGGCTTAAGCGCCGATGTAGGCAGTAGTGAGCCTCGGAGCTCCTCCGCGGCTGCCCTCCGATCCTGACCAGCAGCTTTGGAACCTGGCACCGCATTCTGTGAATGAATGTCCGGTGCCCCTCCTGAGTGCTCTTACTGACGACGGCAGGGGCGATAAGGGGGTGAAAAGGGTTTATTACCTCCCTCGCTGCACGCCACAGCCTCGGGCGACAAGATGGCGTCCTCGCCTTGTGAGACTGGCGCCTGACGGAGATAGCGGCGATTGAGACTGGCGGCCGCCCCGGGGGAGCTGTGGCCCTGATATCGCGACCGGAGGAGAGACTGCTGCTCCTTTTAACACCAGCGATGAGGAGGCGTCTCATACCGGCGGGCGGGGGCTGACATACCCAGACTGCTTTGCCCCGATTGCTGGCCTCAAGATGGCGGCGCCCGGGACTGGATTGGCGCCATTTGAGAACCTGTGCAATCTCTCCACTTGCTGATAGCCCTACAAGTCACTCGTTGGGGGTCGTGGAAGCCCTAGAGTCAAGACGAGGAGCCCCGCTCACTGTACCCCGACCCGGAGTGCCCTGAGGTAAAACACGGAGCGGCCCAGCACTGCGTGGGGGAGTCAATGAATGTGCCCCGATTAGCGGCCTTAACTACGCTACTGCTGCTGCCTTTGCGGCCTGGACTTGGGTCTTCACAGTGGGCTCCCCTGGAGTGATGGGCTGAGGCGTCCCCCCGGCCCTTGGCTGAGATAGGTGGCGGTGAGGGCCACAGAAGTCCACGGCCTCCCTGGCGGATGATCGGAGGCGCTGGGGGTGAGGACGACCCACCTAGCTGGAAGAGGTATTGGCAGACAGTCCTGGACAGTGCACCTATACGACGCCTGCGACCTGGGAGGAAGCTGGCCTGCTGTGATGTTGGTGGGGTATCAAGGGGCCCCACCGCTGGTGGCGGACCTGCGACAGACACAGATGAGTGGTGAGTGGGGGCCCCCTCTCGATAGGCGGGACACGGACGTCACCGCCTTTACACTGTCTACTTCAGGCCGGACAGCTCGGCGTTGGGAGGCTCTTCTGGGCAGTGGTGGTGCCTTGCTACTGCGGGGTACGGCTGCGGGCTCCCCCCGAACCTGCTAACATTGGCAGCATCTGCCCAATACAATGGGTCGTGTGTCCAGAAAGAAGGGCTTTGAGGTGCTGCGCCTAGATGAGCCGGAACGACACATGGAGGACGAAGATGGAGATACTGAGAGACGGGGACCTGTTCGGCCTGGGGACCCTACCCTTTGCAAAATAATGCAGGCTATTATGGCCTCGCGAGAAGCGCTTGAGAAAAGGATGGACGCTATTCGAACGGACCTCACCCTACTGAAAGACGATCATCGGAAGCTCAAGGAGAGGGTGGCGACCCATGAGTCCAACATGAAGGGCATTCCCGATGAAGTGACAGCCTTACGACGCTCCTTAAGCGAAGTGACGCACAGAGTCAAGGTCCTCGAAGTACGAGCAGAGGACAGTGAAGGGCACTCGCGGCGCAACAATCTCCGTATAGTGGGGGTTCCGGGGCGCGAGGAGGGCCCTGATGCGGTCCGATTTCTGGAGGACTGGTTGCGGACAGAGGTGGCGCCAGAGGGCCTTCCCCCATTTTATGCGTTGGAGCGAGCACATAGGTTCCAGCCCGTCCACCTAAACCTGGTGCTGAACCCCAACCAATGGTGGCGAGCCTGCTACATTACCGCGACCGAGACTTTATCTTGCAGAGGGCTCGGGAACAACAGAACCTGCAAATAGGAAACAGTAGGGTGTTGATATTTCCGGATTACACCAGAGACGTTCAACGTCAACGGCCCTCCTTTCTAGCCGTCAAGAAGAAGCTGCGTCAGCTCAATCTCCCCTACGCCATGCTCTTCCCGGCACGTCTGCGGGTGACAGCGGACGTGGAGACCCACTTTTTTCTTACCCCGCAGGCCGCGTGGGGCTGGTTGGAGAGTCACGGTGGTGCAGCAGCGAGCACCCCACGGGCGACCTCGCCTCGGGAGCGACAGGCGACTACTCCACCGAGGGGGAGCCCCACTTTTCCGGTGGCTCAGAGACATGAGCGAGACAATGCGTGCGGGCTGTGGCGGCCATCAGTCAAGGAACGGCCAGACATTGAGTATTGTTACCGACACGGCGAAGAGTGGAACAGGGAGTCCGGGCTCTGGCAGCTCCCAGGGTCTCTCAGACATGGAGATGCCGAATGTCACCCCACAGACAGCTAACGGAATGTTTGGGTGATGGGGCTGCAGAGGTTATGCGGGATGTATGCTTCGGGGCTGTTGTGCTACCTGATCCTGGGGGCACTCAGAAGTGGGGCAGCGCGACTGATGATGACTTCTCAGGAATGCCGGGGTTTCAGCTGGCTCTACAGATTCTTTTCCATGGGGGGTGACCGGGGGGGGGGGTTCTGGGGTCATTGTGTACGAGCCATGAGTTCCCTCCTAGTTGCAGTTATGGCTTTGAGCAGTTTGGTTTGGATGGGAACCTGTTCTTGTGTGCCTGTCCTGGGGAGCGGGAGTTGGGGGACGTTTATGTGTTGGGTGGGATGGGGGAGGGTCAGACATGTCGCTAGGGGGGTTAGGTAAGTGTGTGCACGCAGCAGATCCATGGGCTCCTCCATAGGCCTTAAAGTTATGACTTGGAATGTACGGGGGATGCATACTATGTGTCGGCGACACAAAATTCACGCCTACTCAGAACGGAGGAGAGTGCAGATCGCATTACTTCAGGAAACTCACTTGCCGAAAGCGGAGGGGATGGCGCTACAACGCCGCTGGAGAGGGCAGATCTTTCACACCACTTACTCAGCTTATGCCCGGGGAACATTGGTTTGCTTGAGAGCAGGGGTACCATTTCAATGTGTGAAGCAGGTGGTTGACCCCGAGGGCAGGTTTACTGTGGTCACGGGGTGACTAGATGGACGGGACATTACGCTGGGAAGCATATACGCCCCCAATGTCGATCAGCCCACCTTTTTCACGCAGCTCTCGCAGAAACTGGCGGGGGTACTAACGGGCCCTGTGCTACTAGGGGGGGATTTTAATTGTGTGACGGACGTAGACCTGGACCGTTCCCATCCACCACTCCCTGACGCCCCTACCCGTAGAATAGCAGAAGTCTGGCGGGACTGGCAGCAGAGTTGGGGTCTTACAGATACCTGGAGGACCCATCATCCCAGAGAGCGTGACTACTCTTACTTTTCTGCAGTCCATGAACTGCATATCAGGCTGGATGCGGTTTTGTGCTCCCCTGGCGTTCACATACTGATTACGATGAGTGAATATCTGGCTAGGACGACCTTTGATCACAACCCCCTATTGGTGGCCCTGAACTGGATTCGGGTTAGGATGGCGATTCCTAATTGGCGTCTCCGGTCAGAGGCCTTGGAAGATCAGGTCTTCCAAACCACCATATGTACTGCCATAGAGGACTATTTCCAACACAACATGGGCACCTCTTCCAGTCTGCACAATGAATGGGATGCGTTCAAATCGGTGATACGCCGACAGTGCATTGGAGAGGCAGTGGGAATTCGCAGAACTCTACTGAGTGAGGTACAGGGGGCGGAGCAACGGCTTCGGGAGAGGGAGCGGGAGAGACCGGGTCGGGAGGACATACAAGAGGGGCTCCTGAGGGCGAAGGAAGAGCTGGCTACACAAGTGGAGAGACTGAGGTGCTTTGATTACAGGGCCTATATGGTGCGGGCACACGCGGAGCCCGATAAGTCAGGGGCGCTCCTGGCCTGGCTGGCGAATCCTGCCCGCAGGGGTATGCCAATCCTCGAAATATGAGACGAGAGGGGGACGTCCCACTTTGGGCAGCAGGACATTAACACACAGTTCCTAGATTACTATTCCACCCTTTATTGTAGCGCGCTGGACCCCAGGGAACTGGAAGAAGGGGATTTCCTAGATATAGAATTACCTCAGATTGAAGCAGAAGAGGCAGAAGGCTTGGGCCGACCGGTGGAAGTGGGCGAGGTTCGGGGAGCCCTCAAGCGCATGGCTTAGAACAAAACCCCAGGCACTGACGGGCTGCCGTCAGAGTTTTAAGTCACTTATATCGACGTGCTGGCTTCGCAGCTGGTGTCTCTCTATAACCCATTGTAACAGGTGGGCTATCTGCCCACCTCGACAAGGGAGGCAGTGATTGCACTGCTCCTTAAGCCGGGGAAACCAGAGTGGGACCGAACAGCGTATCGCCCCTTGCGATGTTAAATATTGATTATAAGGTCCTGAGCGGTATTTTGGCCAATCGCCTGATGGTGCACATGATGACTCTGGTGCACGGAGACCAATCTGGGTTCATCCCCACCCTGAACACGGCAGTGAATATTCGGAGGCTATGCCAGCTGCTGCATGAATCGGCTGCTGGAGGCGACAAGGCATGTGTGCTATCCATAGACATTGAAAAGGCTTTCAATAGCCTAGAGTGGCCGTACCTGTTTCGGGTTTTGAGGGCCTTCGGCTTGGGTGAGGGGTTTGTGGCATGGACGCAGATTCTTTACTCCTGCTCGACGGCTAGGGGCCGGACGGGAGGGGCGATCTCGGCCGTGTGTGCTGTGGGCAGGGGGACGAGGCAGGGCTGCCCACTGTCTCATCTTCTGTTCGCCCTGGCAATGGAGCCACTAGCGGCGCGAGCACGGACAGGGGAACACTACAGGGGCCTAGAGATGATGGGTCGGATGCACTATATTGCCCTATACGCCAACGATTTGCTGATGTTCCTTGCCAATAATACTGATGCGCTCCGTGGAGCCCGGGAATTGCTAGAGGGACTGGGGCGAGTCGCGGGGCTCAGGGTATCTGGCTGGGCCAAGACCTGTCTGTTTCCGATGCGTGGAGACCGTGACGATCCACCTGAGAGGCTTGACGTGAGATGGGAAGGCAGCTGCTTACCATACTTGGGGGTTAGAATTTACCATGAAGCAGCTGATTTATTTGAGGGTAACATAGGCTGAGCCCTGCGAAATACCAAGAATAAGTTAAAAGTTTTCCTGCGGTGCAGCTTTTCAGATACTCTACTTTTTGGAGGATCTTATTACATGTTCACTGAAAATCAGGGGGCGTAACATAATACCGAGCACGCTGTGAATACTATGGGGGTCATTAGGATGGCAGGCGGACTTTGCCCGCCCGCCATCCTCGTGGTAATAGGGACCGCCCGCCATAAGGGCGGGGGTCCCATGGGGGGTATTAGGATGTGCCCCCAGAGTGAAGACCGCATGCCTTTCCGTGGCGGCAAGGCATTTTCAAAAGCCCATTGTAATATGGCTGGCAGTCCACCCGACATCATAATGGGCCCTTATGCGTCTATCAGGCAACAAATATTTGTTTGACATTGCTATTTCAGTGACTTCCTTTGACTTTCGATGTTACAACATCAACTTGAATGCGCTGATACTTGCACTTCTATTCCTGTCCTTTTAGATTCACGGTCAATGCTTTGGCAGTAGTATACAATTAGACTGGACTGCCTTTAAGGACCCACTTTGTGTTTTTATATCATTCCGCCCGTGGTAGGTAGTATCGTTTTTATTATTTCAAAATCTGGGTTTGGGTGTTCTTATACTTTGAGCACACAGCCTATGACAAATCATTGGTTTTTCACTAGGCCTAATACTTCCGGAGCAGGAGAGGGCGGTGTCCAGGGAGTCCTGGGTCCTTAGGCTCCGTTGGAATAGGGCCCTGGAACATCATAAAGGGAGTCCGGCATATTCGCCCGAGATTCCGATATGGTTCTGCATGGAACTGCCTCACGGGGGGATTGGCAGTGGCTACATGAATGGGAGGAGTTCGGGATCTCCACCCTTGGGGATCTATACGAAGATGGTACACTTCTACCATTTCAAGATCTCATGAACAGACACAAACTGCCTGCTCAGGACTTTCTTCGACACGCAGCCGTGACGGCTGCTGTGCGCAAACATTGAAGAAAGGATTAGAGGAACCACAGGTCTTCCTTCCTTGCCAATATGTGGTCACCTCCGCGGGTAGGGTTAAGGCGGTCACGTGCTTGTATCGAAGACTGACGCAGGGCTTGAGGACTCCACTAGAGGGATTGCGCGCTAAGTGGGAGGCTGACCTGGGAATGCCTATAGAGTCTAAACCTTTGGAAATGCTGGTGGAACTGGCATGGAATCGTTCCCAAAACGCAAGATTCCAGCTCATCCAATTCTACGTGTTTCATCGGGCGTACCTCACTCCTTCCAAACTTAATGAGTTCTTCGGCTCCCACGCTGCCTGTCCGCGATGCAGACTGGAAGACGCAGAGTTCATGCACATGTTCTGGGATTGTCCACTGCTCCAGGGTTACTGGGGAGAGATAATGGCCAAATTGACAGAGGTAACGGAGAGGGACCTGCAAAATACTCCAGCTGTGTGCCTGCTGCACTGGTTTCCCCACACTGCCCGCAACAAAATCACCAGCAGGTTCCTGGATTTGGGGCTGGCCCTAGCCAAGCGAGAAATTACTAGCCATTGGAAGGCGGTCACAGCCCCAATGCGGCGCGCTGGCTCAGAGACTTTATCAAGTGGGCGGACTGCGAGGAGACCTTCCGGCTCCAACTAGCACGAAGAACTGATAATGACAAACTATGGGAAACAGCGAGAGCCTGGGTGGCGCTGACAGATCTGCTTAAGGACCCGACTGACGAAGAGGACTGATCCTTCCGGCCTTGCATGCCCCCTTGGCTACATGGGACCTTCGCCGCAGATAGTGGGGTGAACAAGTAGGTGGGTGGAGAGGTCACTTGAGTGGGCGCATCCTCCCGGATGGGACATGGGCTACTGACACAGGACTCAATTGGAGTGTGCGGAATACATTCTGAGTGACATGCATGGTGTTAGGGAAGTGGCATGTCTGAGGGGAGGAGGGAGGAGGGGCTGGGGGAAGGACGGAGGGACCATGAGAGAGGGGGTTCGAGTTGACGGGGGTTGATTTCCCTGTTGCCTGATCCGATGAATGGAAGACGACAGTGCCTTGTATGAGTGGGTAGCAATCCGATTGAGCCCCGCGGGGTATGTCTCATGTCAACTAAGTTATGATTCTTAACCCAAGAAAGACCGTACACCGCACGCTGAAAGTGCAGATGGGGTAGCTTAACCACTGTGAGACGATTCAATGTTATATTGCGTCCACAATCGTCGATTGGACTTTGTAAGTTTGTCATATATTATGCGATCACATATATGAGGCGTATTGTCTCAGAATGTCAAAGTCAATAAAATCTGTTTGAAAAAAAAAATCAAAAGAATGAAAACACAATGCAACATACTATAACGCAAGTGGAGAACATCAAGAGATAGAGAAGACAAAATCATTATATGCTGGTATAAAAGAGCTTACGGAAACAAAAAAAGAAAACACTATTCCACTGGCGTAATTAAAGCCAACTGCCCTTCTAAGAAACTCCAGAGGAGTTTGCGGACTCCCGCAATTCTTATTGCCAAAACCCAGAACTACTATACCAGCAAACGTTCTGCGACAAAATCTCCATAGAATTGACCTATAAAATTTAAAAGATAGAAAATTACCTCACGGAGAACACAGCTAACACCCTAAGACAAGCCCAGCACCTCCAACAATCTTAAAAGGTATTCCACGCTCAACCTGCATATGGAGGCAGGAAGAAGCTTACTCAACAAGTCTTTGAATCTAGGTTCTTTCCCATCCGAGTTGAAAACCTCCTACATTTGACCACATCTGAAAAGGAAAAATCTCAACCCAGCAAACTACAGACCAGTATCTAATCGTCTTTTCCACAGTAAAATATTTGAAAACACAGTTTTTACTCACCTTTCCCAGTTAACAAAGGAAAACAACTTGACACAGACCAGCAATCTGAATTGAGACCAGGTAAAGCCACACACAGCCCTCATCTTCATTTGGAATGACCTACAACTCAAGTTGGACAAGAACAGAGCGATGATCCTGTCAGGCATGCGCATTGCGTACGGCAGCGAGGTATAAAAGAAGCTCGCTCCCGACGGCGAACCCTTCGCGATCTAGTGTTGCTAGAGGACGGACGCGTCTGTTTCCTGTTGATGCGCTATCCCTTTCTGGTCCATGACAAGCAAATCCTTCTGCTCCACAGCGTCGTATGGTTCTCACGTTCCTCCGATACTTACCAGCTTCTCTGGCGATTCTGGCAGCAGCAGTGACTGCCTGACGATCCCCGGTCGTGGCGGTGCTTTTCTCTGGCAACCTCATTAGCAGCAGTGACTTCTTGGAAATCAGTGGCAGCGTTATCCCCAGACTATCCAGATTGCAGCAGTAAGTCCCTGACGTCCCTGTTTTGAGCGTGGGTTGCAGCGGTGATCCGAATATTTCATGGATTCCTGACACCCCCTCGAATTCTAAGACAGTAACAAAGATCAAAAGAAAAATAGACATTGAAACAAATAACCAACCTTACAATAAATATATATAAACTTTCTCTAAGATTTGGATTACATGAAGAATTATACTTATCTAAAGGGGTATACAACGTTTACAACGCAACTTTTACAACGCACTACCATTACAACGAAACTTTTACAAGGCAACATCCATTACAACGCATACATTTACAACGCAGTCATTACAACGCATGACACTACAACGCACACCACTACAACGCATACCATTACAACGCAGTCATTACAACGCATACCATTACAACGCAAAACTTACCATCCAACACTTACCCTACTGTTGCACCCCCTGGAGTTAGAATAGTAATTTTAACCTCTATACTATCCAAAACTTTCCCTACTGTTGCACCCCCTGGAGTTAGAATAGTAATTTTAACCCCTACACTATCCAACACTTACCTTATATGCAATGTAATGTAATGCGTTGTAATGGTATGCGTTGTAAATGTAGTATGCGTTGTAGTGGAATGCGTTGTTAAGGTATTTTTTAAGAATTCGTTGTTTTGGTATGCGTTGTAAAGGTGTGCGTTGTAATGGATGTTGCGGTGTAAAAAATGCGTTGTAAAGGTATGCGTTGTAAAAGTGTGCGTTGTAACGTCATACATCCATTTAAAGGAGTTGCCCGTCTTTGTGGAGACCAGTTCCGTCTTTGTTGCATTTATTCTCAGCCCCTGCAAATAAAGGGACATCATTACATTTTCCTATTGCACGACTTAGGCAAAGTCTATGTGTAGTTTTAGTTCCAGTTCTCAATTCTATTTAGTTTCATTGAGTTCAGTGAGAAGGGTTCTTACCTTTGTTGAAGTTCTTCAAGAGAATGTCCATTAGACCGATGTAAATGGGTGTTCTTAACTATATTATAACCTCCTTTTTTCCCCATAGCTTTGTTCTGAGTCCTTAAACACCACTACACTATTTATTTTTATATAGACGGACTCGATGTATCAGCCATCCAGTTGAGCGAGGCCTAAATGGAAGAAGGGAAATCATGAGGTAGTTAGTCAGAAGTAACATCTTTGCATTCATACAGACTTCCGTCTTTACTCTTCTTGTTAGATAATAACACTCTTTTTCTTTCCTTTTAGGATATTCTCTAACCACTGGTTCCTGTGCTTGAATTAAAAACATAAGTCGATGCTCTCCCTCTATTTTCTTCCCTTCTTCCCCTGGTTTACTAGTGGCACTTTGAAATAGCTTGGTGCAGTGAGTGACTGGTGGGGCGTAGGGACGTGCCATCCACATTTCACTCCTGGGGAACTGTAAGTAGCCTTGACACATCCAGTTGCTTCTCAATCTGTCAGCAACATTTGACACTGTCAACCACTACATGCTACTACAAAGACTTGACCGTCTCAGAATACCGCAAGGACAGACACAGCTTGGCATGCTTACCTTCTTTCACATCAGCCCCTCTCACCCACTCCTGTGGTGTCTTTTAGGGGTCCATCATATCGCCTCTATTATCATGATAGTGGCTTCAGCCATGGCATTCTTGCCTCAGTGCAGGCACTCTTAAAATAGACCACCCAAGCATTACATGCAAAATATCCTGCCTCATAATTATGTTTAGTTTTGTCTTCTGTTGTGGAGCACTTTAATTCTCCATTCATCCATTTCCTCGAATAAGATGCTGGATTTGAACATTACTCAAGGGTTCATAAGGAGAGTGTTGGACCGGGGAGTCCTATCTGATGTTAGCTAGTCAAAAAGGAGTGGAATAGACAAACCAGGTTTGAATCCCCTATATTCCATTATTTGTGGTTTGTGTTGGGAATCTACCTGTGGATATCTAGAGAATGCTAATGTGATTCTGGTATTTTACTGACCTCTTCTGGTCGTTTTCTATCATGACAGTTAAATTTAGAAAATTGCCAGAAATAAAAAAAAGAAAGTCCCTCAGCAAAAAGCTATTCTGGTATTTTACTGACCTCTACTTGTCGTTCTCTATCAAGACAGTTAAATAGAGGCAGTTGAACAGAAAAAAAGGCCGTAAGCGGAAGCAGACAAGTCCTAGGGCTGATCTCCTGAGCCCACAAAGTACATATACAAGAGGTCTCGAATGCTCGATCTAAACACTGTCTTAGCTGACTATAATCATTTGCGCTCCGCAATACAATCATTCTTGCGTCAAAATATAAATCTGAAAGAAACAGTTAGTTATAGATTCTGTACCTTAGAATTACCCTCAGGCGTCAGACTGGATCCGGAAAGTTTTTTGTCAGCTGCACCCCTGCACGTCGGAAGGTGGCATTGGTCGACTCCGCGTCTGTTGTCTACATCGTAGTCGCTGGGATGTCATCTAGGTAGCTACATAGAGGCTGCCTTTGCGCACTGACATCAGTTCTTCAGCAAACGCAGATCCGGGGAGAGCGGTACCCCCAGTCACTTTTTGACTGACTTTTTTCTTGGCTTTTGTCGATTTCGTTTTTTGAGTACGACTCCTGGTGCACGAGGCATGCCTGGCTTCAAGGCTTGCGGTTCCTGTAGCCGACTGATGTCAGTGACCGATACGTACCGCGTGTGCCTCTTCTGCCTGGAGTGCGACCATGAGCCCAAGTCGTGCTCCGACTGCCGAACCATGAATCCGAAGTCTTTGCTGGAGCCGTCCCGAAACGCTTCTCGAGGCCCGGCAATCAGCTCCGTACTGCTCGAGGTCCCGGCTGCGTAGGTCGAGGGACCGGTCGCGGAGCCACCACCATTCGTGGCCCAAGTCTTCGCACTCGGGGTCAGGTAAGTTGAAGCACAAGAAGAAGTCGAAGAAGCATTGTTGCTTTTTGACTTCTCCCCGTCCGTCGGCTGATGCGACGAGGGATGCGGGTGGTGCCCCCTCCCATGGCACCGCTTGCAGAGCCTAAAGGGTCGGCTCCGGGTTTCCCCCTTCCAAGGACCTGGAGTGACCCCAGCCCGACTTTGTCAGTTTTACGAAGCGATGCACGCCATCTTTGGGCAGCCTGACTCTGCCGGCGTGCCTTTGGGCCCATGGACTCGGCTGGGGGCCCTGGGCCTTCGACGCCGGCGGCTTCAATATTGGCACCGCAAGGTCCCCTTGGATCCAGGTCTCCGTGGCTACAGAGGAGGGAGAGTTGTACGCAGTGGTGTTGCGTAGGGCAGCCAAGGCTCTCCACCTGGAGCTAACCTCCTGACAAAGGTGCTTCAACCGGCTGCGAGCTCTTCAGAGCCCTAGCTGCCGTTTAATGAAGCCCTAACAGACATCCTTTTGGGCACCTGGTCCAGGCCCTACACAGGGGCTCCTGTGGACAGGAAGATTGCTTGACGCCACCGCCCAGACCCTGGCGACCCCACTTTCCTCTCCCAACACCCCACCCCTGAGAGCTTGGTGGTCCAAGCCTCCACCTCCAAGTGCGCATTCCCTACCGCTGAACCGGACAAGGAATCCAAACAGCTGGATCATCTTAGGAAGAAGATATTTTCTTCCTCCAGCTTGGGACTGCAGTCGGTAAACACTGCATATCTGTTGGGCCATTACATCCACTCCGTGTAGGACACAGTTGCGCAAGTGCTGCCTCAGTGCTCGGAGGACACCCGGGCCAGACTCTCTCGAGTGGTTGCCGAAGGGAGCGACGCAGCAAAGTTTACCACCCGCTGTGGGCTGGATACCGCCAACTCACTAGGAAGGTCAGTAGCCCTTCGACGCTACGCCTGGTTGAGGTCGACTGTTTCTTATGGACATCCCCTTTGATGGCCGTTGCCTTTTCGGCGACAAGGCATACAACGTGCCTGAGCGCTTTAAGGATTCTCCGTCTACGGCCAGGTACTTGGACCTCTCCGCCACCCGCCTTTCGTCCCTTTCGTAGCTACGGAAGGGGTGCCCCGCCACGTCCTGCCCAGAGCCACAACCTGGCGCAAGCTGTTCAGCCTCTGCATGGTCGGGGACGTGGGCACCAGCACTGTGGTTCTGGGGGCCAGCGGGCGGGCCAATCCACCACAGCCCCCTCTGCAGCAGCCTCCAAACCCGCCTAGCCCAACCTTTCAGGCCCACCACACGTCAGTGGGCAGCAGGATTCGCCATCACCTCCCCGACTGGCGCACCATCATGTCGGACAGGTGGGTTTTGCAGATAGTACGGAGGGGCTACTCCCTCCCCTTCTAGACTATGCCTCCATCCATGCCACCTCAGTACCATCGCATCTCGGAGGATCATCTGGCCCTTCTCCAACAGGAAGTTTCGGCACTCTTGGCCAAGGGAGCTATCAAGAGCGTTCCTGTCACAGAAGTAGGCCAATGTTGCTGTTCCCACTACTTTCTGGTGCCCAAGAAGGAAAAAAGACCTGCGCCCTATCTTGGATCTCAGGAACATCAACTGCTTCCTCCGGAAGGAGAAGTTCAAAATGTTGACGCCCGCTCAGGTCCTGTCTGCCCTCGACCCTGGAGACTGGATGGTAGCATTGGATTTGCAGGACACTTACTTTCTCGCCCTGTCGGCCCAACGGCGTTACCTGCGGTTAACGGTAGGCCACGAGCACTTTCAATTTACCGTGCTCCCGTTTGACATTACCAGCTGTGAGAAGTTGGGTCTGGTATATGCTCTCCACTATTCTAGTGGGCACCTTGCACCAGTCCAATCGACCCTTATTGATGATGGTTGTAAAGTCAACCTTATAGAAAGCTATCCCAGGGGTAGCAGTGGCGAGCAGGCTTCAGGCTAAGACTTCAGAGAGCGAATTAAGCTAGCTGTTTTAACAATGATATTCCCTTGAGTACCAAATGAA
This sequence comes from Lissotriton helveticus, assembly GCF_964261635.1. NCBI lineage: Eukaryota > Metazoa > Chordata > Amphibia > Caudata > Salamandridae > Lissotriton > Lissotriton helveticus. The sequence goes on along the minus strand of NC_136072.1, from coordinate 315,239,905 downwards.
AGCACACCACACAAGGTATATATCAAATATATATGTATTTATTGTGAACACAACCCCTCTGGACTCTTTATGAGGTCATCGGCTGTGCCCAGCGAGGCAAGATGGTGGCCGCGTAGTTGCGGCTGAAATGCAGTAGGCAGTGAGGTCATGGTCGGTCAAGCCTCAAGGAGTATGCCATTCAGCAACCAAACGGGAGCTTCTAACCCCGTTGCCCAATGTATGCGGCGATAACTTACCGGGTAATATTGCGGGGATCGGCGAGCTGTCTCTCTGAGGCGGCGGCTGTAATCCAGGCTTTCCTGTCTCCCGGCTGCTGGCTCTCTGGCGGTGTTTGCGGTGTTCACGGCATTGGTGGGCCGAGCGGCTTGAGAACGCTGGAGGTGGAGCTCGGAGCGGAGCTCGGAAGCAGTGCGAAGCAGAGCAAACGGAGCAAACGGAGGGCGTGGAGCCCCAGGAGTGTCTCGAGTTTTTCGTGCCCGCAGCCCGAGCAACAGCGAGCGAGAGCAATGGCCCCAAAAGTGAACACGGGGGGAAAAGCATCTCTAAAAAAGAAGGCTAGTAATGATCCCATAGGCGCTTCAGGAGCAACCGGTGGAATAACTAACGCAGGAGTGGACACTGAAATACCTGCGAAGGCGAAAGCACAAACACCCTCTCAGGAGCCTGAGAAAAAAAGCAAGCAGCCCACTGTCAGGACCCAACAGACAACCGCAACTATAACCATTGCAGAGATATTTACCCGCAGCGGTAAGGAGAGGGGGGCTAAAGTAACTGAGGCTGATGCTGTAATAACAGGAGAGTGTGAGGTTGTGTACCAAACGGAGGGCGCTGGCAATGGTATTCCTGCGGGTCTGGCAGATGATGGTAGTATAAATGCCAGCATAGACAGTCGATCCCTTCAGGATAATGAAGGTACCCTCACCCCAGTATCCAAAAGCACTTCTCAAGAAATGGTAGTTAACTCGCTGGGGAATGCCTCAAGCCCGGCTACTGCGCCCCAGAATGTTGGATTGGGGGATATGGGCGATGCAGAGGAGGGTGCTACTCGAGTAAATGCTGCACCGGGATCAATCACAATGCCAAATAAGAACTATAAGATCCAGGACTTGGTCAATACTCTCGAAGATGTTATTGGAAACCCTGGCTCCTCAGATAGATAGGGAGAAGGCTCCCAGTGAGTGTTTTTTTTCAGTGTCAGAGGAGGCTGATTGGTCCGAGGAGGAAGAGGAGCATAGCTCTGACATAGATGAGAGCAATACAGAATCAGAAAGCGATCCGGAACAGGACCATCCGTCAACGGCAGTAAAATCCGCCGCCCCTCTGAAAGGTCAGGAACATCCCCAAGGGGGTCTGAGGTGGGACCACTCATCCATAACACCTTTACAGGGGAGCCCTAACCTCGAATCAACTCAACTGTCAATGCTGGAAGCAATTCACCAGGAGATCATAGCACATAGGGAGGAGACCAGGCAGGATAATCGCAAGGCCCAAGCGGCAATGAGGAAAATGAAGGGCGTAGTAAGGAAATTATCTAAGGCTTGTGGTAATGTGGGGGACAGAGTGTCGAATCTGGAGGAAAGGGTAGTCTCAACAGAGGCGGAGGCCGCTGCTGCTACCAGTAAGGTCGAATCGTATGGTGCCCAGGCAATGGACATACAATGGAAGCTCAAAGATTTGGAAAATAGGCTCAGGAGGAATAACTTAAGGGTCGTGGGCATACCCGAGGGCTCAGAGGGGTCTGATGTAAGAGCCTACGTCATCAAACTCTTTGAGCAATCTTTTCCCGAGCTAGCCAGTTGGGGCTGGGCTGCTGAAATCCAGAGGGCACATCGGACCCCCTTCAAGATACGCCGCAATGCGAAGGAAGGTGATAAACCCAGGGCAATCTTAATTTTTCTGGGTAATTTTGTCCTGAGACAATCTATTGCCGAAAAGGCAAGACCTGACGCTAAAAGAACAAGTGAAGGGGTATCATTCTTTGTCCGACCGGACTATTGCCATATTACGGTCGAGAGGCGCTGGAGACTACGACAACTGATTAAACCCTTCCAAGACAAGAAAATGCAGATATACCTTATAAATCCAGCACAGCTCAAAATAATTTATGAAGGGCGGACACAATACTTCGCGTCAGAAATTAAGGCGCCGGAGTACTTGGACTCTATGAACAGATAATCAGTTAATCTGTTTCCTTATGTGTTCCCCTCTCATGCTCTTTCTCCTTCTTTTTTCTTTTCCCTAGCTTGTTTCATCCAGCCTCACGCTATTTCTAAGATTGTATAGTATACTTTATGAGTATAGTGCATGAGTCTGGAAACCTTAGAAGCTCCAGAAGTGTTGCTGATTGCTCCATTATAATGTTATTGGGATCATGAGGTTCTGGAATTAAGTAGTAAGTAAGGAAGTCCCCACTGCTATACTGCATCCATCATATGCACAGACTTTGTCTGAGCGCTTCACGGGGGAGGGTGCATGGGTTAGGGGGGGACTGGGGGGTGGTAGGGTGGAGGGGGCGAGGGGTAGGCGGGTGGGGGGTGCAAATGTAAAAAAGAGAATGTATTACACTAATGCAAACGTAATCTTATTCATAAAGTTGAAACAAGATCTGTATTCCAAATATATTTCCAGCATGATAATTGGCCAGTTGAAGAGAAGGAAGCATTTAAGACAGAAGCATGTCTAAGCTCAGGATTTGCTCTTTGAATAAAGGGGGCCTAAATGACTGGAAAAAAAGAGGACGACTGGAGGAATTTGTTAAATCAGTACGGATGGATATCTTGTGCATACAGGAGACCCACTTGCCCTGGGGGAAAAAGCATTGGTTAAATTTAAAAGGATATGAGATTCTTTCTTGTTCCTCCCAAACGTCTTCTATCACGGGGGTGGCTATTATAAGTAAGGTGGGCTTGGGAGGAGCCAAACGATGTAAGGCGGACACTATGGGGAGGTGGGCAATATGTGAAATGAATACCATCTGTTGTATCTATGGGGCCAATAGTGACGATCCTGATATCTTTGACCGCATGGAGAAGGAACTGACGAGTTGGCCAGCCCCATAGTGGTTTGCGGGGATTTGAATATCTCAGCAGACTTTGTGGGGGGAACCGAATACACCGGACGTAAACCCCGGGTATATCGGGCAGTATGCTCGATGATGCAATCACATGGGTTGAGGGACGTCTGGGGGAGTATCGAACCAGGGAAGTCTGGATTCACATATTTTTCACATCCATTTAAAAAATACTCTAAGTTTGATTATTTTATGATATCCGCCACGGAGTTGAGTTCGGTTAAAATTTGCAAGCTACCCATGATATTATCAGACCACAACCCTTTGATGCTAACAATGGACATTAATAGGCCGGCTAAAAAATCAAGACCCTGGACTTTTGATAGGAAACTTCTAACAGATAGTATTTATCTGGCGTATATTAAGAACTGGTTACAGGCTTTCTTTGATGCAAACAGATACAGTGCATCACGAAACTCTGTCTGGGATAGCTATAAAGCTGCTTTAAGGGGAGAAACCACCAGCTATACCGCTCGAAATTGGAAAAGGCTTAATTTAGAGAGAGAACAACTAATGAATAAACTGACGGATGCTGAGGAGCAGCATAGAAAGAATATATCCCAGGGGAGGCAGGGCACAGAAAGTCTAGAAAGAGCGAGTTCCATCAAAGCAGAGATACAGAAGCAACTAGCCAAAAAAAGGCAGCTGCAGAATATCAAACACAGAGAAGCAGGCTGTATGAAACAGGGGCACAAGCAGGGAGGGCACTCGCACTCCGCATTAGACAGGTTGCCTCTAAAAATATCATCACACACATAGAAGAGCAGGGTCGGAGCTATGAGTAGTCGCTGGAAATTTTAAATGTCTTTAAAAGATATTACCAAATGTTGTATCAGGAGGAATCGGTTACAGAGGAACCAAAGACAGATTGGACGGGAATGGGAACTAAAGTGGCTCAGGGTGATAGAGAAATCCTCGAACAAGCCATTACCCTAGACGAATTGTCGGAGGCCTTACAAGACCTAGCGGCAGGGAAGGCGGTGGGCCCCGACGGCTTACCCCTTGAGTTTTATAAATGGGTATCTGAAGAAACATCCCCACTTCTTTTGGACCTGTTCAATGGGATCATAAATACCGGATTCATTCCAGAATCATGGATGAGTACTAACATTGTGGTGTTTTATAAAAAGGGCAAGCCCAAGGAAAATCCAGGCTCATATAGGCCCATATCCCTGATAAACACGGATAATAAATTATATGCTAAGATCTTAGCTACCCGCTTGGGGCGGATCATTAGGGCCCTGGTTTCTCCCTGGCAGCATGGATTCATCCCCGGTAGGGGAACTACGGACCATATCAGACGGGCTATCACGCTGTTTGACATCCATGCTGCTGGGGAGGAGGGGGTCGCAATGGTCCTCCTCGATGCGGAGAAAGCTGCGGAGTTGCGGTCTTTTATACGCCTTTCCACCTATACAACTTCTGCCCAGAATGCTGAATAAGATCAAGAGTGACCGGGCCCAAGTCAAGCTTGTGGCTCCGAATTGGCCACAAAGGATCTGGTATCCCGAGCTGCTCAACATGGCCATCGATCTTCCGATCCGACTACCTCTTCTGGGTGGATCTTCTGTTGCAGCAGCAGGGAACAGTCCTCCACCCCAACCTGTCCAGCCTTAACCTCCTTGCGTGGGGATTGAGCGGCGGCAGTTGATGTCGTTTGACCTCCCTCCCGGGGTCTGCAATGTTATCTTGGCAGCCAGGCGTCACTCCAATAAGACGGTTTACACCTGCAGATGGAACAAATGTGTGGCAAGGTGCAGAACAAAGGCTGTGGATCTCCTTTCTGCTCCTCTTTCTGAGGTTCTCTTGTTCATCCTTTCTTTGTCCCAGCAGGGCTCTGATCTTGGTACTCTAAAGGGCTACCTCTTAGCCATTTCAGCCATCCTTAGGCTACCTGATCAGCCTTCTCTTTTCAAGTCTCCTGTTGCAAATAGATTCCTTAACGGCATTACTCATCTTTTTCCTCCTGTTCCCTTCGTAATGCCCCAGTGGGACTTGAACTTGGTTCTTTCATATCTTATGTGCGCTCCTTTTGAGCTGCTACATAACTGTCCTCTCAGACTTTTCACTTTGAAAAATGCCTTTCTGGTGGCAATCACCTCTGCACGCAGGGTGAGTGAGCTACAAGCTCTTTCTTCCAAGCCTCCCTTTCTGGCTGTCAATCTGGACAAGATCTTCCTCAGAACTAGACCTTCCTTTTTTCTCAAGGTGGTTACTTCTTTCCATATTGGCCAAACCATCACTTTGCCCACCTTCTTTCCGCATACTTCAAAAGAGGAATCGAGGCTCCACCGTCTGGATCCAATAGTGCACTATCCTTCTACTTGGATCGCACAAAACAATTCCGGGTGGACGACCAGCTCTTTGTTGGTTACGTGGGCACTAGGAAAGGTCTGGCCGTGCACAAACTTACCATTTACGGGTGGGTTGTTCTGTGCATCAAAGCTTGCTATTCTTTGGCAAAGAAGTAGCCTCCAGTGGGACTGCGCACCCATTCTACCAGGGCGACGGAAGCCACCACTGTTTTGGGGCGAAGAGTCCCCATTTAATGACATCTGTCAGGCAGGTTCGTGGGCATCGCTGCACACATTCAACAAACACTACTGCCTGGGCAGCCAAGTCCGGAGAGATGGCTTCTTTGGATTTTCTGTTCTCCAGGACTTTCTGATGTGAACTTAGTTCACAGATCCACCTCCGGGGTTGGTATTGCTGGGGTATCTATTCTAAGGTAAGGAATCTATAACTAACTGTTTCTTTCAGGTGAACAAGTTACTTACCTTCGGTAACGATATATCTGTAAGAAACATAGGTTAGTTATAGATTCCTTACCGCCTCACCCATCCTCCATGGTCGGCGAACTGACTTCTAGGATTAAGGACTTCCTTTCAGGGCCCTAGTTTTGTGCACCGGTGGTCAGTGTCTTGCATGGCTCAGTGCTTCTGGCGTGGAAAGTCATGTACAGAACTGATGTCAGCGTGTGAGGCGGCGTCTATGTAACTTCCACAACGTCATCCCGACGACCACGATGTAGACGACGAAAGCGGATTCGACCAACGCCACCTTCCGATGCGCAGGGATGCTGCTGATGAAAAAACTTTCCGGATCTAGTGTGACGCCAGGGGGTAATTCTAAGGTAAGGAATCTATAACTAACCTATGTTTTTTACAGATATATCGTTACCGACGGTAAGTAACTTGTTCTTTATGAAGAAAAGTTAATGGATGTTGTAGTTTTTACCACATAAGCACCCATGCCAAAATGTATTAAATCTGACAGTTGCCGTGTCACAACTCCGTTTGGTCTCGAGAGGGGGACGCGTCAGGGCTGTCCTTTGTCGCCTCTCCTGTTCGCCTTGGCCCTTGAGCCCCTCACGGCGTGGATCCGGTGGGAACCTTCGATGAAAGGTATTCGGTGGTCCTCCGAATTCGAAAATCGTATCTCGCTTTATGCGGACGATTTATTTATTTATTTATTTAGTGTGTTTTATATAGCGCGCAGCTACCCCAACGGGGTGTCCCGGCGCTTCAGCAGCTGTGCAGGATCTTACTCGATTGAGGGGAACGTTAACAGAAGAGGAGAGTTTTTAGAGCTCTACGGAAGGGTATTTCATCTTTTATTATACGAACAGAAACAGGCAGTTTGTTCCATAGGGCAGAAGCGTTGACCTGAAAAGTTTTGCCCCCTGAACAAGCTCTTTTGTATCTAGGAGTAGACAGCAAGTGTTGAGAGCTAGAACGGAGACTCCTAGCATTGCTATAGGGCTGGAGACAGGAGGACAGATAGACGCATCCTTTACCCCTGAGTGAACGATGGGCTAGGGTAAGAGCCTTAAATTCGGCTCTTCTTTGGATCGGTAGCCAATGCAGTGCCCGTCGGTGGGGAGAAATGTGCTCTCGCAGAGAGATACCACAAACTAACCGAACTGCTGCGTTTTGGACTATCTGAAGCCTATCTAAGAGGCCAGAAGCCAGCCCCAAGTAAAGACCATTCGCATAATCCAAATGCGAGGTGATAAGGGCCTGAACAATCGTTTTCCTGGTGTTGGAGGGGAGAAAATTAATACATTTCTTAATCATCCTAATCTTCAAAAAGCAGGAGAAGGACACTGATTGAACTTGATTTTTAAAAGAAAGGGTGGTGTCCCATCTAACCTCTAAGTTTCTAACTGATTCCTTCGGGAGGGGGCAGAGCTTAGGTCGAGTGGCCACCAGAGGTTAGAATCCAATGGTGATGGCTGATAAAAGAATAAGACCTCCGTTTTTCCCGCATTAAGTCGGAGGAAATTATCATCCATCCACTGAGCAATCTTACGAAGACAGTTTTTTAATGGGTCAAAGGTGGTTGCAATAGGGATATCATCATAGGCAAACAGGAGTTGAATATCGTCTGCATAGGAGATGACCTTAATTCCCAGCTCCGAGATAAGTTCTGCAAGTGGGGGAAAAGTACACGTTAAATAATAAAGGACTCAGTGCCGAGCCCTGGGGGACTCCCCATTTTAATGGGCAATGGTTGGACATGAAAGGGGGTGTAGACACTGCCTGTGTCCGATTGGTAAGAAAGGAGGACAACCAATCCAGAGCCTTTCCTTGAATGCCCTTAGACCTAAGGCGGTCAATCAGGACGGGGTGAGAGACGGTGTCAAAAGCTGCTGATAAATCGAGCAGCACCAACACCGCTCTTGAACCCCCGTCCAGTTTCCACCGTACGGAATCGGCCATTTCAATCAGTGCCGACTCGGTACTATGGCCCGTCCTGAATCCATGCTGGGAAGTGTGGAGAAGGCCATGGGTCTCAAGAAAACCAGCAAGTTGTTGGTGTGCGAGTTTTTCTAGCACCTTGGCAGGGGCAGGTAGTAATGATATAGGCCTGTAGTTACTTATCTTACTATATCTGACTTCGCCACGAAAATCTTTGATAGTGTTATGCGATGTATTGAATTCATTTGGTCGGAATTCAGGACTCATTATTAATTGGACGAAATCCTATTTATACGTCCTTTCGGGTGACGTCCTTCTTCTCCCACGCAACTGTCCCATTCAGTTAGCACACACGGCGTTTAAATACCTCGGTATTTACATTTCATTGGACCCTGTAGTTCGGTACGAACGTAATCTCCTTCCGCCCTTGTCCAGATTGAAGCAAGATGTTGCGGGTTGGCGTGGGCTTCCACTCTCTCCGCTTGGTCGTGCTGCCCTTTTCAAAATGATGTCTTTGCCTCGTTTTCTCTATGCTCTTCAGAACACTTTCGATATCGTTCCCGCTAGTTATTTTCGGGCAATAGAGGATCTTTAAAGGAAATTGATATGGGACGGCAGACCTCGTATTTCGCTCGCGAAACTGACACTCCCGTGGTATGACGGGGGTATTGCTCTCCCAGATGTCAAGCGATACCATTGGGCGTCCCACTTGGGAGCGATTAATCATGGTATGTTTGGTCTCGACTTGCACCCTGCCTTCGCAATGGATAGGTGGCTTCTGCCTGGTGGCAATTACTATAGGGCACTCTATTCTAAATCGGTGATCAAAGCTTTAACGGGACCTACGAGGATAGCAGTACGCCTGTGGCAGGATGCGACTAACGCCACGGGATGGACGGATCGTTTGACTCGGGCGACCCCGCTTTTTGGTTCTGATAAACTTGGCAAATTGTGGAATACCAAGGGGTTCGATAAATGGGACCTGATTGGTATTAGTAAGGTTGATGACCTCTGGGTCAAGTGTCAGGTGAAATCATTCGAATCGTTGCGGGAGGAGTTTGACTTAAGCAACTCGGAATACTTCCGTTATATCCAGGTTCGCAAAGCTTTGAGGTCGGTTTTCCCGGTCGGGGAGGTAATTCCAGAATCATCTCCGCTCGAAGATAGATTACTGGATGGATATGTGCCCGATAGTACCATCTCCCTAGTCTATAAAAAACTAATCAATGATAGATCAGACCTCCTATTGCATCTTCGAGAATTGTGGACATGTGACGGTCTCGAACTGGATGACGAGGACTGGCAATCTGTGATCTCCTCACCAAAGGAGGTCGCAATCCCAGCTCGACTCCGGTTGGTCCAACTTAAGATTCTGCATAGGATTTATGTCACGGGCCCTCGCTTGGTCCACATGGGTTTTTCTGAGGATGGTCTGTGTAAGCGAGGATGTGGGCAGGTGGGGACATTCCTTCATATTATCTGAGAATGTTGTGAGGTCGCGACCTTCTGGAGCAAGGTACACGAGGTAATGAATGAGGTAACGGGGATTGCACTCATGCCAGAGGCTAGACGCTGTACACTAAATGTTTGGGAGCCGACGGACCACAACGCAGCGCAAACACAGTGGGTGACCCTGGGGGCCAAGATTGCTAAGAGGGATATTGCTCAATTGTGGGGGTCCCCGAGACCGCCTACGGTCGCGGCGTGGAAGGACAACATGGACTGGTGCATGTTCAGGGAAAAGACTGTGTACTTGGCCCGGGGCCGACCCCGGAAATAGAGTAGAATATGGGGTCCCTGGAATGGTTACCGTGGAGATATATGTAAGCCACCTGTTGTCGATGTCCCGGATGTCCCTATTTCCCCCTAGCCTCACATTCCACATACTGTGCTGTATATGCTTTAATTATGCCCTGCCCTCCCCCTCTCCTACATTGATTGCTGATTTCTTTGTATTGCTTTTTCTTTCCCGTCTTGGACTCAGTACTGTATGTAATATATTTTGTTTTTTTGCCTTGCTGTTTATATAAAAAAATGTCAATAAAAATAAATATTAAAAAAAAAATCTGACAGTTGATGACTTTTTAGTCTGCTGCGCCTGTTTATGGAATCTTGTCCAAACAGGAAGACCATGCTGCCACAGATATGATATCCAAGTGTATACACAATTACTGTTTTCCTGGTACAGATAAACTAAAATACCTGGCATGTTTTCACACCAAGACAACCCACGTTTTGAAAGTTGATTCCAAGGTGGCCATTGCCATTCCGTAATTTTCATTGGACCTTAAGTTAATTTAATCCTGGAGCACATTTGTTGACATTGCTAAGTAGTTAAGGGGGGTCTAAAGATTTGTGGTTGTTTCTTGGCTATCTGGGTGAAGTCTGTCACTGTCAAGGAACATTTCATGAAATTATGCAACTTTTTTGATAGTATAATTCCGTCATCAAATTCCGTGGTTCAGTTCTTGGTTCAGAAGTATCTTTACATGAAGCTTGAAAGGGTTGGGAGCGTGAGAGCGGACAATGACTACAATCAGCTTTCCAGCTGGGCACTTTGGGAAATAGATATTTACTGTAGAACAGGGTAGTCTCACCCATCCTTAGGTCTGTGTTCGAGCTAAACAGTAAATGCCAAGAGAAGCTGCCAATCCACTTGCTTTCTCTGTGAGTTGTTAGAAACATTGGTAGCCACATCACTCTGCATTCTGCTACCTGTAGCTTTACTTATCCAGTTATCAATACAGGAGTCACAGTGTCAGAATGTAGTGAGGTAAAAATGCAGGACTTGTTAAACACTCACCTCCCCATTACATTGGCCCAGGTGAGGGGCTATATCTTTATGCGCGAATGTCTGACATAATATGACGTCAAAAATATCGGAGGTGGAATATCGACGTCAAGAATATCGAAGTCCTATCTACATTAAAATAAGTACAACAATATTGAAAAAAAATATTGTGAAAAATATCGTCAAAAATATTGTTTTTTATGTTTAAGAATAATATAAAATTAAATAAATAATGCAAATAATTAAAATAAACAGTGTTAAAAATATGTTTAAGATTATAAGTAATACATATAATGTAAAAAAATTAAACATACTTATAAAATATAATATATATATTTACAATTAATTACTCTAATAACATAAATTGTTAAAAAACATTTTATAAATTATAAATACATACATACACATACAACAATAATATAAATAAAAATATCAAAACTATGTATAACACATTTTTAAAAATAATTTTAAATAAATTAGACAATACATTAACTAAAACAGTAAATATTGGATAGCGTAGGGGTAAAAGTTACTCTTCCAACTCCAGAGAGTGGAACAGTAGGGAAAGTGTTGGATAGCGTAGGGGTTAAAATTACTATTCCAACTCCAGAGGGTGCAACAGTAGGGAAAGTGTTGGATAGCGTAGGGCTTAAAATTATTATTTCAACTCCAGAGGGTGCAACAGTAGGGAAAGTGTTGGATAGCGTAGGGGTTAAAATGACTATTCCATCTCCAGAGGGTGCAACAGTAGGGAAATTGTCCAATTCCATAGGGTGCAACAGTAGGGAAAGTGTTGGATAGTGTAGGGGTGAAAATTACTATTCCAACTCCAGAGGGTGCAACAGTAGAGAAAGTGTTGGATAGCGTAGGGGTTAAAATGACTATTCCAACTCCAGAGGGTGCAACTGTAGGGAAAGTGTTGGAAAGCATAGGGGTCAAAATAACTTACTAATAATCAAAATAGTATTTTTTTTGTAAAAAAATTATTATTTAGTTATTAAATTACAACAAATTAATTAACAATACCAATAAATAATTATTTAAAAATAGTTACCAATTAAAAATAATTAACAATTAAAATAAATACAATTAAATAATAATTATTAAAAATTTATTAACAAATCACAATAAAAATATGTATATATTTCAATACCAAAAAATAATAATTATTAAAAAAACATTTATCAAGTAATAGTTTATTAACAATGAATTATTGATAAATACAATAATTAATGGACAATTATTCTAAAAATGTATTAAACATGTATTACCAATTAATATTTGATTAACAATAATTTAATTATCAATACTCAACACAAAAAATAATTACTTAATTGCAATTAAATTACTTCTCACCCTATTACCCTATACCCTCACAACACACTTCAATAATACATTAATACACTTAATCTAATTAACAATTAATCAATTAATAAAAAATAATTACCAATTAATAAAAATTCATTACCAATTATTAATTAATTAACATATACTATTTATCAATACCAATGAATACAAATTAAATATTTACTTAATTACAATTAAATTACTTCCCACCCTATTCCTCTATAAACCCACAACCGCTTCAGAACTAAAACACACAATTTATTTAAAAATATTTAATCATTCATAAAAAATATTGAATTAATTGACGATAATTAAATTAATTTACTTCCCACCCTATTCCCCTATAAACTCACAACCCGCTACGGTACTAAAATGCATAATTTACCTAAAAAAATTATTACTAACTTCTAAAAATGTAATGCATATATTTTAAAACAAGTACAATAATTAACAAAAATTATAAAAACAAACATATAAAATATATAATAAAATACATAACACTAATATTAATATCGATATTAGTAACATCGATATTTTTGCTATCGATATTACTAACTTTGATAGTAACAAAAACGAGATTTCTTACCTTCAGGTCGATATGCTGGTCGTCGATATTCTTGATTTCGATATTTAGACTGTTTACCTTTATGCGCAACCTGCTCACCCCTGAAAAAAATGTTAACCATAAAGCTGACTAAAAAATGATTTCATTTATGAAGTTTCATGTGTTTTTTTTTTAAGTGAACAAATAAACCAGCACCTTTAAGGTCTCAGAAGCAAAAAAAATCACAATGTATGCTAATAAAGCATATCAAATTAAATATTTATAGTCTTAGATCAAATATTGACAACATCGTTTTGTGCATAAAATAAAACAAAATACATTGTTGTCGGTGTCTGAAAAAATATGTACAAGCAAAGAAATTTGGAGCAAAAGTTTAATTAAAAAGAGAAAAAAGCGTACAATAGAAAAAAGTATATTCCTTTCACGAGTTACCCATGGGTTCTTCTGAATGTTACATCGTTCTTTACTATGTACACATTTTTAAGGACACCAAAGGGAACATTGACTGAAATGGCCTGGAGCTTTCTGGTGACATTGTCGTAGTTTGTGTGCAATGTTCATGTAGCAGATATTGAGCCCAACACAGGTGTGGAGAGGAATTGCAATCTGGAAGATTTCTGAACCAGACTAAGGTTTCTGGTGTTACGCAGATTAGCTCTAGGTCCTGATACGTGGCAGGAGCAGTACCCACGAAGAGTGTGGACTGGCCTATAATGCCAGTCAGGATGTCTACTCAGCCCATGTTCTTGAGTAACATGAATCAGACCGGGTACATGATCACCAGGTTTTGTAGACCTGATCCAGTTCTTGAGGAGCATTAAATGGTGTGGTATTCTTAAGGGGATGTGGACTGGGTTGATGTTCTTAAGTGGGAACTCCACAACCTAGAAAGGTATTCTGTGGATCGGAGTCCAGTTCATGAGGAGCAGGGAGTAGACTGACTGGAGCTCCTTCATGGTTGTGGCTAGGTGGGAGTTTCGACGGGCATACTCTGAGCTGTGGTTCTTGCAGTGGCATGGACCATGCCTGCATTCTTGAAGGAGTTTGGACTGAGTTGGGGAATCTCAGAGAGTGTAGACAAAGGATTGCATTTCAGCCCGTTTTTCGGTTGGACAAGGTGCTAGAGGATTTGTGGATTGTGTCTAGAATGCATTCCATAGGAGAAGCGATCTGTTCAAAGGGGCTAAATCACTGTGGTTCCAATAAAGGACTGTTAAAAAATTGAAGTATAAGGGATTTTAAATACTCATAGCTGCCAAGGTTTCAGATTCCTATGTGGGACATTTTCATAATTTCAGTGGAATTATGAGTGACATTTCAACGACTGGGAGTGACACTTTCTTGCTTGCAAAATCAAGCAATGAAGACAATGGAAACATATAAATACCGCCACAAATGACACCCATTTGAGCAACAAGAAACTACAAGAAGATCTTTCAACTTCTGAAAAGCACCATAAATGGAAGGGCACTTACCACTCTGTCCATGCCGCCCACCCCACCGTGATGGCATTATAGCAGGTATATCCATGCCACACTTTTGTGCCCACTTCTTCCCCGGCCGCATGATTGGCTGGTGCAAACTGCAGTAAGCCCCCAGGCGCCACTTTCTACTTTGCAACACAAGGATGTTTAATTACAGGGGGCCTGCTAGCCACCGGCTGAATCACTGGTCAATTAAGAGAGGGTAGGAAAACCTACACAGCCGAGGATTTGCCTAATGCACAAAAGATGGAAACTTGTCCTAATCGGCCTTCCACCTGCGCGTGCCGAGGAGGCCTGGGAAGAAGCCGCTCTGGCCTAGGACTGCAGGCGGCCCCCCAAAAAGCCCGAACCATGATGCATTCCTAGAAGCTTGCCTGAAATGAAAGCTCCTTTTAACTGTTTTATTTCTACTGCTGCATATTGATGTTTCAGCATGTTTGAAACTTGTTTGCACTGAAAGACTGGGACCGGCCTCCAGAGGTCATTATCTGTAAATGAGGCCAGGCAGCAACAAAACATCACAATCAGGCAGCAGGCTGTCTGACTCAGAGCAGCGCAGCACAACGGGAATCTCCTGAGACCGATACATTGTAGCACTGCAGGCATGAACCTACCAGCAGCCCATAGCTCAGTGGCGAGCATACCAAGCCTGCAAGAGCAGGTCACAGGCCACGGTGTGAAGTGATGCCATTCCCGGCAGCCTCCCACGCCAGTTAGGCAGCGCTTCAGCTGAGACACTATAGAGAATGCATCATATTCATGACATGCATTTCAGTGCTGTGATGCTGAGCACCACACTGATATGCGTTAGTCTAATGCCTGATGTGTGGTACTTGGCAGGACTGAGGACTAGTTTGTATGAGGTTACACAAACACAGACCAGTGGCGGCTACTAATTCGGTTGACCGCAAACTCCAATTATCACATCAGAGTAAGCAAATTCCTCTACAGTTTGTTGCACTTTGGATAATAATGGGCTACCAAGAAAAACACGTAGAGTGATCGAGTACATTTATTTTAAATGAATTCACCCAAAACTCCACGTCAATAAAACACTACCAATTCTTTTACCTGACGTACATGAGAGAAGTTTGTTAGTGATATTCTAAGTGCACTCTTGACAAACCCAAGCACGACAAACTCAAACACGCACCCTGGAGCTCCTCTGATAGAAATGTTACTGGGGGGCATTGTCTTTGTGGGATGAGGCACTTAGAGTGCTCATATGATGGAACCATGAGAGCTCCCCTAGGTAGGCATATTTTCTGGCATTACAGGTAGTGGCGGCTGGTGACATTTGAAAGTGGTGAGGCGTAAAATTTGTGGTGGAGTGAACCATGGCGAGCAAGCGCAGCGAGCAAGCCCGAACGACCTAAGGGGGTTCGGCTAGGTTCCCGTCGAGAAAAGTTTGAAAAAATAGTGGGCAAATTCATTTTCAAGAAATTTTGAGAAAGCAAGGTTAATAAAGCAATTGTGAAAATGCACTTATAATAATAAGATTATGCAGGTGGGCGTAACAGTGAACATAATGGGCATTAGGGTACACATCTCTAATTCTTTTTTGTACTTCACCAAGGCTTCCACTCATTACTGACACACCATCATAGCTTTGTGCAATAAGTTTTTGTTTTTGAAGCAGCTCTGGAAAAATCAAGTTCATTTCACTTAATATAGCTGAAGTAATGGTTTCTGCACTAGAGTCCCTTAAATGTGTGAAACCAAGAAACCTCCCCACAACTTTAGTGTCATTGTCAAGGTAACGTAAGACTAAAACGTACTGTGCCTTTGTGGCCATATCAGTGGTGTCATCAGCCTGAATAGCCACAAAGTCTGTATTTTTCACCTTTTGGACAATATATACTTCTCATAATTTCTAGCACACATTCAAGGAGTCCATTTTGTATCGTTTTGGTGGTGCCCTTAAAGACTGTAGCGCTTGCTAAATGTGCTTCCATTTCATTGTACTAGAAGAGGAGCATTTTACTGCTGGAGATGCTGATATATTTAGAAGTGAAATCTTTCTTATCAGACACAAAAAAGAGGTAAATGCATTCATGTTCACTCTGTTCATTTGATTTGGCGATAGATCCTGTTTCCTTTAAGCTATAGGGCACATCCTGCTTTTAGGATGTACCGCAGGAGTGGGATCCAGCATTAGTTTAGCGTTCAGTCTTTCTTTAATTTTCATTCATTTTATTTTTGCCCTGTAGAAGTTGACAGCTGTGATTCAAGTCCCTGCCAACACGGAGGAGAATGTGAGAACTATGAAGGCTCTTACCTTTGCGTCTGTCCCGTGGGATTCTTCGGCTACAATTGCGAGATAGGTGAGAATTTTAAAATAACAGTGATAATAATGCCTCAAACCCTCCAAATATGCCTTTCAAACTTTACTAGCTCTGCTTCCGATGGATACAAAGACAACACCTAAAATAGACATAACCTTCTTTACACCTACACCAAACTGACGCACACCATACACAAAACAAATGCTTAACCTACAGCCAGGGTACATTAAATCTGGGCAAAGGTACATTTAACCAACATGCCTGTGTCAATAATTGATAATAAATTAAAACTCAGTCGACGTGGTATGCCTTTTACATCCAAAGCGAATTAAGTATGTACCTAAATATACACACACAGCATAGGAGAGGTGTGAGAAAGTTGCTCTATATATACTGGACCAGAATGAGGTACAGTGTGTATAGAGTCCACAAACTCCAGAGGTATAACAGAGGTTAAAGTTAGGACTGACCTTAGTCTCAAAAGTGGTAGCTTGGTCGAGCAGTAAGGCAGTACCAGAGGACAGTGTAAAGCATTTTTGTACACACTCAGTCAGCAAAGGATTTCACACACTCAAGGACTGACCTCAAGGCCAATTGTTTTTAAATCAAAAGATATACTGGCAGATGCATCAAAGTAAATACCGGGAGCAAATGGGCAGATTCTCAGAATCTGCACCTTTGCTCCCGGTATTTTTGCATTTGGGATGCATCATCCCAAATGCAAAAATTGCAATTTAAGGAATCTCTAAATTGAGATTCCTTAAATTGCAATTGCATTTAAGGAATCCCAAATTGAGATTCCTTAAATGTAATGCATGAAAGTAAAAAAAATAGCGAATTCGCTAATAGGGGGAGCAAATTACCATGAAGTAGGACTTTATGGTAATTTGCTAAAACTTTGAAAAAAGCACTTTGTGCATTTTTCAAAGAAATGTAAATGTAGGTGTACTTATATAGCGCAAACCTGTCACCCAAAGGGCATCCTGGCGCTTGCTTAGGGAACCCGTCCTGGTATTCCCCTGTGAGAAACCCCGGCAGGGTGTCCACAAGGTGAAAGCCAGGCATCCCGCCGCGAGGGGCCGTAGTGGAGATTAAGCAAGCTATTGCCCAGAGTTGCAGAGTGTTACCCCGTGATTCGAGTAGGCACCGGAGCGAGAATTGTCAAGTCCGTGGAATTTTGAGCCCGAGACCCGCCGAGGCGGGGAATCGAACCCTGGTCCACGGTCGATCTCAGCTTCCGGGTCTGCCGCCTCTAACCACTGAGCCGCGCTTCTCCAAAGCTTCATGTTGCGCACACACATGCCCTTAGGGCATGTGTGTGTGCAACATATGTGCATAGATCAATTTCAGGGGTGCAACAGGGTGTCATTTTGACACCCTTGCACCCTTGAAATTGCATGAGCAATTTGCGAGCACCTACTGGTACTCGCTAATTGCTCATGCAATCTCCAATACATTCCTATAGGCCTGTAGGCGCATAGGAATGAATGGGACAGCAATCCTTAATTGCGACTAGCAATTTGCGAGTAGCAATTAAGGAATGTTAAGGAATCGCTATTTTAATAGCGATTCCTATATGCATAGGCTTTTGCTATTCCTAAATAGCGATTCCTTAAAAATCGCTATTTAGGAATAGCAAAAGGATACGTTGATGCATCTGCCAGATAGTTGTTTTATTTTTGGAACCAACAGGTATCAAAATATACTTTTCTCAATATGAGTACTCTCATGCAATTACTTTGCAAGGAAGCAATGACGTTTGTGAACACAATAGATACAGGGGTTGCAGTAGGCAACACAATTCTAAACACACTTTAGCATTGAGCTCAATGGATTGTCATCATATATGTACAGTTGATTATAATACAGATTACTTTACTAGTTCCAGGACTAGATCCTAGATTCAGTCCTGGGGTCTAAGCTGAAACCAGATTAGCAAAAACGTTTTAGTTACTGTAGTGAATTTTCATGAATGTAAAGCTGTTTTAAAAGTTCACACTTAGAAACTTTAGAATGAAAATCTGCCAATGTTATCCAATGGGAGAAAATTCAGGTTGCAGGTAAGGTGCGATTGCGTTACTTTTGTAATCCAGTACTGGGCTTGTAGGGCCAGCACTGGGGTCTTAATTCAAAACAGGTAGGTAATTGCGTTTCGGTATTTTGTATGATTTTTAAAGAATATTTCACATTTTCAAAAGTAGACAGAAGAAATTTCATAGAAAAGCAGACAATGGGTTCCTATGGAGAAAATACAGATTACTAGTAAACCCGGTAAGGATTACTTTTGCGGTTCAGTACTGGGCTGCAAGGTACAGTACTGGCTTCTCCCCTGATCACAGGTGAGTACTTCGGAATTCGGGTGATTTTATATGAATATTTTTAGTTTCCAAAACTTCACACTTAGAAGATTTTTCGAGTCAAACCAGTCAATGTTATCCAATGGCAGGTAAGTGACTTATCGGTTTCCAGGTGAGTACTTGGCTGGTGAAGTTAGGGTTCTGGGCATAGACTCAGGGGTCCCCCAGGGTCAGGTAAGTACAGTTAGTTCACCCCAAGCGGCTCAGGGGCGGCCGGGTGCAAAGGTAGTTAGGCCCAATGTTATCCTATGAGGGAAAGGGGGCCTCCGGTTGGTGGCTGCTGGCTAGCAGGCCACGCGGCTGTGGGAGCTGGGCTCCTGGTCACTTGCTCAGGGCAAATGGGGAAGTAGGATAGGGTACAGGTTGCACTGCCAGGGGCACTCGGGCGGCTGGGTGCAGGGTCCTTTTGAGCTGTCGGGCGCTCAATGTTATTCAATGAGGAACTTGAAAAGGGAACAAAGGCTGCAGGCTTGGGGACAAAGGATCTTCTGCAGCGACCAGCACTTCGAGGGGTAAGTTGGGATCTTGAAGGATAGGTAGGCACCCAGGAGTTGGGCACAGGGAGTCGTGGGGCGTCGGGGGCAGGGGTGTCTTTTGAGGTCGGGAAATCTTACCCCCTGCTGGTCGCGGTCGGAGGGTTCCTCTGTCCTGAGGCTGCAGGCATCGTCGGGGTCGTCAAGGAGGGTCTTTGGGCACTGGACTTCGGGTCCCAGTCGCCGGGGGGACGTCCTCATGGTCCTGGATCACTCGGGCACGGGCCGGGCTCGGCAGGTGCAGAGTGGGTTGGTCCGGAGCTTCCTGGCTGGCACCAGGGGTGCAGCTGAGCCTCTGCTGATGGGAGTCCCAGGCTTTAAGAGGGTCAGGGCAGGCAGGTCCTCTGGGTCTCCCAAGGTTGCTGTCCGCAGGAGTCGCCGGGATACGGCAGGAGCAGGTTCCAGGATCGACAGGCTGGTAGGGCTGGGGCCAAATCAGTTGTTGTCGTCCTGTTGTTAGCAGCTGCACGGCGGGTCTTCTTCTTCTTGATCTTCTTTCTTCTTTTCTTATCGGGATCTGAGGAAGGAAGGTTCAGGGAGCCCCTAAATACTGAATTTAGGGCCGTCCTGGGGTGGGTACACACCCTAACCTGCTCCTCTTCTGTGGGAGAGGGGCAGGAGCCTAGCTGTGATTGGGCAGGGCCCCCGATCTACAAGATGGTTGGGGCCCGGGGTCGGGCTTCACCTAATCTCCCCCATCTGAGGGGTGGGGTTGGCACAGGCTGGCACACCCCCCTTCCTGACGTGGTTTTTTCCACCAGTCCTCCCACCAGAGTGGGGGTCAGGACTGGTGGGGGCCAGTTGCTGGGTACAGCAAATGATCTGGAGAAGCTCACAGAGGCGGCATGCCTTTGAACCTTCCCCCTGCCCATCCTGGGGGAGGAGACCTAGCACCTCGCCCAGGATGTGCATTGTTGCAGGCCCAGGAGAGCAGGAGGGCTCTCAACCCAGGGGTCCAGCAACATGTGTGCTGTGTGGCAGCCTCTGCAGCCACTCAGCCCAGACTGGTGCATTTTACATTACATCCCACACTGGCATCAGTGTAGGTTTAATGTGCTGAGAAGTTTGATACCAAACTTGTCAGTCTTCAGTGTAGCCATTATGGTGCTGTGGAGTTTGTATTGACAACCTCTCAGCCCCATATACTCTTAATGGCATCACTGCACTTACATTGCCCAGAAATGGACCTGGGTACTGTAGGGGCACAGGGCTCATGCACCCGTTCCCACACCTCTGGCATAGGGCGCCCAGCTAGAGGGGTGACTAACGTATGCCAGGGCAGTGGGCTCTGTGGGCATGGCACAGATGTGTGCCATGTCGAATCTTTGTTTAGTCGTGCACCTAGACACTCAGCCTGCAAAGGCAGTGTGTGAGTGTTAGGGTACAGGCCCCTGAGGGTGGCACAATAAGTGCTGCAGCCCTCAGGGGTCTTCTCTGGTCACCATGCCCTGGGTACCTAGGGTGCCATTTACTAGGGGCTGACAGGTGGCCAGAGATGCCAATTGTTTTTTAGTTTCAACACAGTTTTAGGGAAGGAACACAGGCCCTGGGTACCTGGTTGGCAGGAGCCCAGAGCACACTCAGTCAAAGCACATCAACAGTTCAGAAAAAAGTGGAGGCATACCAATGCAAGAAAGATGGCACTTTCTCACAGGAGGGGCACCCTACTGGCCATCAGAATATTGCAGAATATATGTTGAAGCACGTCACAAGGGGAGGGGCTGAGATCTATATGCTTTAGGCTTACCATATACAGATTATAGGTTGGTACACACGACATACATCTGCAAGGCCGTTTCGAAGAAAAGACTCATTAATGGCCCAACAGAAATGGCCTTATGAAACGTTCATATACTTAACGACATTTAAAGAGATACACAACACATACATACCTTAGAAAGTATGCCTTACTCCAAAAGACACATCCGACAGATGCAGAAGAGACTAAATTCAGGAGAAAATAGAGAGGACACTTATATTCCTCAACATACTGCTGTTATGTAAGAGGAGTGTGGGTATCGATTCCACTAGAGTCCTCTTGTAGCACAAGTATTCCCACGCGCCTATATAGGGTAGCCATATACTGTTGCATGGCTTTCTGGATCAGTTGGAAATGTTTTCTAAACTCATACAAACCCAACACAGATGACAAGGCTTACTTCTGGTTGCTGCTCAACCTACTCCTTCCCAACATAGATATACCCATAGCCTGGGCAGGAGACATTTAATTGTGTATTAGACGGGACCCAATGCAGACAGCTTCCAAGGCTCCACACAAAAATGGCAATGACCGATGCACTGTTTGAAGTAATGGATAAGGCTGACTGCATTGACATTTGGAGAAGGATATTCCCAGCTCTAAGAGAATGCTCATGGTACTAAGTGACCATCACATGTACAGGAGGCTGGATAGAATGTTATTATCACGGGGTCTCAGTACACAAATGCTGTCTACTCAGTACCCAAATCGGTTTCTCTTGTACTTCATGCCACTTCTGATATGATAGGCGACCTAATAGAATATCCACCTGGAGATTAAACACAGAGGACATGAAGAACACAATGTTTCTCACTGAAATGCGACAGGCCTTATAAAAGTTTCTAGAACACAACTGGGGAAGAATGACCTCTAGGTCCAAGGAGTGGAAGGCTTTAAAAGCTATAATAAGGGATGAGTGCATGAGTAAGAAATGCAAGAGAAAGAGAAGACTGCAGCAAAACCTAACAAAACAGTAAAGGAAGTTAGCTGCATTACAGAAACGGAAGCTGGGAGGCCTACAGCAGAAAAATAAATACTAGTGGCTCAAAGGGCAGAGGTGGCAACCAGGGATGACCTAGACCAGCTCACCCTTACAGATTTCAAAACTACATTGGGACAAATTGAGGAGACTTCTGCCATGGTTACTAAAAAAAAGAGACATACTTCTTTGGTGCTGACCTTAAACAAACCTGATGGCACAGCTGTGCTTAAGCAGGATAGCATCAACAAGGCGCTTGCCCAATATCTGGAAAACCTGTACAAAAGGTGTTGCAGATTTGTGAGCTGTCAGTCCTTTATATATGTCAAGTTACAAATAAAATTGAAACTCACTCGCTGCTTTAGCGAGAAGCCAGTGTCGTTATTTCTCCCCGGCCGCCATCTTGAGTGAGGAGGTTGCTCGGCGTTGCCGTGTGAGGTCGCGCACTAGTGCAGAGCCACGTATTGGCGCGCATAGGCCTATTTAAACTGCCAAATGCAACCGCGCAGCGGGCGCATGCCTCAAGCCTGTCTGCGCCCGTCCGCGCACCGGCCGTGCCAAGTGCCAGTTATGCTGCCCGACTTGATCTAGATCAAGGTAGGATAACTTACCCTAGGGAGAGCCTGCTTAGCATTTGTAAGATGGAAGGAGGAGGGGAGCCTGAACTTCCAGTAACTTCGAGGAATGACCAGAATATCTTAAACTGCGTGCTACTGAACTGTAGATCTTTGGTAAAACATCACACAGAGATCTCCAATTTGGTGGAGGACCTGGACCTAGATGTCCTGTTCCTTACAGAGACGTGGACTCGCACTGACTCGTTGGTAGAATTGGGCCTTGCCTTATCGGAAGGCTTTAACATTTTTCACAAACCCAGAGCAGTGGGGAGAGGAGGAGGAGAAGTCAGGGTGTCCTTTAAAGAAAAATGGGATTTCTCACCCTTAGAGATAGAGGTGGTGATAGGGATAGAACTATTGGGTTTCTCTCTGCAGGAAAGGAAGGGGAGGCTAGCTACGGGTATGGTCTGTTATAGACAGCCAGGCTCAGATACTCAGTATCAAGTTTTGTTCGACGCTATCACTGACCTTTCCCTAGCTCACTCCAGAATGATTATACTAGGGGATTTTAACTTGTGGGATAATGGTACTCTAGGCATTCATCTGAGAGAGTTGAGCCAAATATGTGAGAACTGTAATCTCAGCCAGCTGGTTCAAGACCGACACATCAGGGAGGGCATGTGTTCGATCTGGTATTCGCAAATCAGACGGATACTAAGATAATGGACATATTGCCGCAAAGCTGGTCGGATCACTCTTTAGTGCATTTTCACATTTTAATTCCACGACCGGAGATAAGCAATAGCTGTCGGACTACTTTCCGACAGGGAAGAGAGTGGGCCAAGCTAATTAATAATAAGCTATATTTGACACCCCCTAACCAAAATCTGTTTGTTCCATCTAGTTCCATCGAGAAAAATGATCAGGAATACTGCAATTTTATTGACAGATCTCTGGATAAGTAAGTCCCTATTAAGAGACTTAAAAACAGGAAGAAAGCCTCTGCTCCATGGTTTAGTGAGGAATTGAAAGCCTTACGTCTTAGCTGCAAGAGGGCGTAGAGAAAATGGAGGAGAAACTATGCGGATATAGATAGAAAGGAACTAAAATTAGTTCAGGCCCACTACAAGGAAGGCATTGCTAAGGCCAAAGCAGATTTTTTCGCCGACTCTATTCTGCATGCTCCGAATCGCACCAAAACATTGTTTAGCATCGTGAAGAATCTCTCACACCCAACTTGTACAAGCAACAAGGTGGTTGCTTCACAGAAACTCTGCGATTCGATCGCGGCACATTTTGAGGAAAAAGTCAGTAAGATTGTGGGCGAATTAGGCCCTAATAATAACAACAACTGGGTTGACTGGATCGGAAGATCAGGAGAAGAACCTTTAGCAGTCACCGGTTTGGAAAACTTCCAGGCTCCATCTGAGGACCAGTTTAATGAGTTGGCCCTGAGCATTACATCTGGCTACCCCCGGGACCCCTTGCCCCATAGAATCTGGAAAACATCTGGTAAGGAGACCCTCCCTTGGCCGCGTCTAATTTGCATCCAATCTTTAGAAGAGGGAGTGGTCCCGGAAATATGGAAGAAGGCGAAAATCACTCTGCTGCTCAAGAAACCCTCCCTTGACCCCCTGGTTTCAAGCCAATTTTAGACCAATATCTCTCCTTCCCTACCCGATTTAAATATTAGAAAAAATAGTCAGTAAAACCTTGTCTGGATACCTGGAGGACAACCTCCTACTAGACAAGGATCAATTTGGCTTCTGCCCGGGCCAGAGTACTGAGACCGCCTTGGTCACCTTTATGGACAATCTTCGGATGCGAGCAGACAAGGGAGAATCTTCCGTTTTAGTATTACTTGATATGTCAGCCGCATTCGACACGGTGAATCATAAAGTACTTTTGGAGAGTTTAAAAATGACAGGGGTGGAGGGAGGAGCTTCGCGCGCATCCGAGAGCTCCCGAGACCCTCGCCACCTCCCGCATCTATCCTGAATTTTATCCTGACCACGAAGATGGGTTATTGAAGACGAAACCCAGCTGATATAATAGCTGCTTTCAAAAATCGATGTGGGCTCCGGGAACCGCAACTACGATACTTTGAACTTTTGTGGCCCGCTCCACGGAACTACCCGGGGCTCGAGTCATTATGGTGCCCTGGCAGTAGTTGAACAACAACGGCCGACGGGGCTCTGCTCACAACCTTGGAGTTAACTTTCGGTTTCGTTTTTGGTTCCTTGGCTTCCTCCCATCTCAGGACCGCTCTGGTAGCCCGGGATGCAGCCGGACCCCGCAACTTCACCGTGTACCAACTGCTGAGTGGTTTTGGTTGTGGTGCTATCCTGCTGAAGTTCGCTTTTGGAGAACCCGGTGGTGAATCGTGTGAGCCATTTTTACCAGGTCTCAAAGGCCCCTCTGGGGCGCAACACCCACTATGGCGGGCAAACCCGATAGCGAGAAACGAAAGACCAAGACCATTCACCGGGGGGGTACCATTCAATCGAACGTTATGGATCACTATACCCATCCTAGGGGGTCCCCCGGTGGGACGAGTAGGTCTCTGGGAGAGGCAGGTGACAGCTCAGTCGTGGCGGAGGATTTGACTCTACAGGATGTCATGGGCGCCATTGCTGGCATGAAGACCTCCATTGGCCAGCAATATGAGGCCCTGGCCCACAAGCTTGACACTGTGGCAATTGACGTCAATTTGATCAGGGTGGACTTATCAAAGACTAACGAAAAGGTCAAATCCTTAGATTTGAAGACCTCCAGCCTTACTACTGATGTGTCCGATTTACAGACAGAGGTTCATAACCTACGATCCTCCAACGCTCTCTTTGCTCGTCGGCTGGAGGATTTTGAAAGTCGGGCCAGACGCAATAACGTACGTATTATTGGGGTCCCTGAAAAATCGGAAGAACCTGCTGCAGATCTCCTTGTGGAGGACCTCATCCTAAACCATCTCGCCCCCAAAGGCCTGAGCAACTTCTTTGCGGTGGAACGTGCACACGGAGTGCCGGGCATCACGAGTGGGAGGCCCCACGAAGTTTGAAAACACCACGGTGAGCTTCTACCCAGACTTCACCCAGTTCGTTCAGAAGCAAAGGATGGGGTTTCAGGGGGTGAAGCGACGACTGAGGGACATGGGTATGAAATACGCGATGCTCTTTCCAACTCAGTTGCGTGTCGAATACGAGGATTGGGCGTTTTTCTTTGACCGCCCTGAGAGTGTGAGTGACTGGCTTGATACCTTGCCTACGCAGCGTGATCGCACGGAACATTCTGGTGGAGCTGAAGGTGGCCCGTTGGAGCAAGAATGAGAAATGGTTTCTGGTTTCCGGACATTGTGCATAATTTGCAGCTGTGGTTCGGTGACTTTTACCCTTGCGTAACTTATGGCGGTACACCCAGGGGTGGCGGGGGGAGTGGGACTCTTTCCTCCTCCGGGTTTCTTTTTGTAGAATAGTTCATGTTAGGGCGACAGGCACACTGCAAGTTGGGGTGGCTTTTGAGTCTAACGCAGGGGTGCAGGGTGGGGGGGTTGTATCGGGTATTTGTTGGGGGGTGTGGGGGTTGGGTGTGTTTCATTTTTTCTCAAGGCAACATATTGTTTTACTTCTGGATCTGGGTGTTGTGTTCACTATGGGGTGGGTTCTGCATTCACTTTTGGGATGGGGTAGGGGGTTGAAGTTACTGTGTTTGAATGTTAATGGGTTGGGGGATAGGATAAAACGTGGGGTAGTGTTGCAACTGCTTAGACGCCTCTCCCCTGATGTAGTGTTACTGCAAGAGACACATCTGATCGGAAACACATGCCATGCTATGAATCGGCGAGGATATCGTCTTGCTGCACACTCCAGATTCACTACTGGTTCTAGGGGGGTGGGTATTCTAGTCAAGACCTCCCTCCCCCTGGAGATAGATGACATACTCCTCGACGACAGGGGGCGCTATGCTGCTCTCACTGCTAGGTGGGAGGGGAATACTATCTCATTGCTTTCTGTATATGTCCCACCTGGTCTGCAGACTACGACTTTTGCTGATTTGGGGAGAGTAATTCTGGGGCTTCCAGATGGCATTCTAGTGCTGGGTGGAGATTTCAATTCTGTTGTCTCTGGTAGGGAGGACCGCTACCCCCCCAGGGACCTCACGAGATCACAGTCTTGGCTGAGTGGCTTTCTGGAAACGTTGGGACTGGTAGATTGTTGGAGGCTGCTGCATCCGGGACAGGCGCAATACACCTTCCACTCTGGTGCTCACGCTAGTCATTCTAGACTTGACTATGTCTTGATGCCGGCGTCACAGGCCTCGTCAGTTAGGGAAGTTAGACACCTGGCTCGGGGTATTTCAGATCACTCCCCATTGTGGCTTTTGATGGACACGAAGATGGGGGCTGAGAGTCGATTGGCACCGATTAATCCTTGGTATCCCCGCAACCCCAAAACCCAGGCAGAGTTGGTCAAGTCTCTGGATCACTATTTTGCTGAGAATGTGGGGTTTGTGTCCTCTTCTGTTTCACTGTGGGAGGCATTTAAGGCGGTTATCCGTGGACAGGCCCTATCGTTAATTGCTGGTGCCAAGAAAAGCAAAAATGAGGCGGTGGTCCACCTCGAGACCGAAATAGCTGAGCTGGAAGGGGATTTGGAGCTGGGTATTACTTGTGAAAAGGTTCATGTCCTCAGTCTCAAACAACTTGATTATAGGGCGTTGGTAACATACGCCGCTAGAGTTATGAGTAGAGAGCAGCAGGGACGGCTGTATGATGTGCGAGACAGGGCTGGGAAACTGATTGCCTAGTTAGACAGAAGGGAGAGGGCGAGTCGTGTGGTTCCTGTGATTGAGAGGACTGACGGAGTGCGAGTGACTGACCCTGTTGAGATTGTTGAGTGTTTTGCTGACCATTTTCGAAATGTGTATTCCCCAGTTTCCGATAGGCCAGAGGAAGACTTGCATCTGCTGTTACGAGATATTACGTTGCCTTGCCTGTCGGATTCAGATAGGGACCTGATGGACGCAGTATTTTCGGTTGATGAGGTCGCACTCGCTATTCGTTCTGTCCGTTCCGGGAAAGCTATGGGCCCTAATGGTCTCCCCATCGAGCTTTACAAGCTGCGTCCTGACAAAATGGCGCCGTATCTTCGTGATATGTTTCTGTTAATTTAAAAAAAAAAAAATGACGGGGGTAAAAGTATGTGCCTTGCAATGGTTACATTCCTACCTAACCGGAAGGTAACAGATAGTGTCACTGCCTCCGTATGAGGCGAGCCAGTCTCTGGTTGCGCATGGGGTTCTTCAGGGATCGACGATTAGCCCCATCCTCTTTAATATCTATCTGCATCCCCTACTCTCTTTGATTAAGTCCTTCGATGTCGACCTGGTAAACTACGCGGACGACACCCAATTGGTGTTTTCCCTGAAAGGGAAAGGGGCGGTATCTATGGACAAGTTTCAAGAGTGTATGCGCCAGGCAGAAGGCTGGCTCAGGCAGAACTCTTTACAATTTAATGGGGGAAAATAGAGGTGCTGTTCTGTCCTTCTTCTAGTGTGCACCAATCGCTAATGCCAAACTTAAAGCTCACCCCAGAGGACGACCCCTTGATTCCGGCCAAAACTGTGCATAACCTGGGGGTACAATTGGAGGGTAATCTCCAGATGGAATCTCAGGTTAACAAAACGACCAATGTATGCTTTGCGCTGTTGCGAATGCTACGACAGATCCTTCCGCTCCTGCCCAAAGACAATCGTTCCCTTGTGGTACAGAGTGTAATTCTCAGTAGACTGGACTACTGTAATGCTCTGTATTTGGGAGCACCACAGTACATCATACAGAGATTACAGAGAGTCCAGTCTATGGCAGCAAAATTGGCTCTGAATAGGCAACGTAGGACCTCGACGACTGCAGACCTGAGAGATCTGCATTGGTTACCCATTAAAGAGAGGATCAGTTTCAAGTCCATATGTATCGCGTACAAAGCGGCACACGGCATGGGCCCTATTCCATTACGGGAAAGATTCTCTTGGTACAATCCGGAAAGGCAGCTCCGCTCTTCCAATGTAAACCTGGTAAAGGTCATCAGCTTTAAAAGAGTCAGAATGGGCGGTAGAGCCTTTGGCGTGACGGCGGCTCAACTATGGAATGATCTTCCCCAGTCCATTAGACAGTCCTACACGTTAACCGGCTTTAGAAAGCTGGTGAAAACCTGGCTATTCCCGAGGGGCGATATCTAGCTCCCCCGTGGTAATGATGGACTGGTTCAACCGCAATATCTTCTGAAGTTCAAGCGCCAGGATACCTGTAGGGTTACTGTTTTTGCACTATACAAATGCTTGATGCAATACAATACTTGCCCCAGAACATAGAATGGAGCTAGGATTGGACCTTGAAAAGGAGGTACTTATTGCGGTCATACACAAGTTACCCCCCTAGAAAACCCTGAGAGCAGATGGCTTCCCATGCAAATTTTATCATTCCTTTATTGCTCTGCTTTCTGACAGACTCCTGAAAGCATACAAGGAGGCTAAACACAAAGGACGAATGCTGGAAAATACAAGGGAGGACATTATAGTTATGTCACTGAAACCAAAATCCTGACAGCTCCAAGCTCATAGAGGCCAAAATGTATGCTAAGCATGGATAGTAAATTACTATCTAAACTCCTGGCAAATAGATTGTGGAAGGTGATTGGGACCCTAGTGTTTGACACTATAGATGGGGAGTTTATGGTCGAGGTCCTAACCAGGATGGACTTTGGACCTAACTACATGAACTGGGTAAGAAAGCTATATCAGAAACCTATGACGGGAATTAGATCTGAGCATCTCATGTCGGACGGATGACTCGTACAGAGAGGCACCAGGTACGGTTGGACTTTGTTCGCCCCCGGGAAGTCAAGATGTTGGTGATTGGATGAAGAGAGGTGATGCAGATATGGGGAATCAGGTTAGGAGACACAATACATAGGGGGTTTATGTACAAAAAGGACACTGCTTTATTTGGAATGCTCACAGACCTCTATCCTCAACCTTGCTATCCTGCAAGAACTAGACCGTTTTATAGGGATTTCTGGTTTGCATATTAATTAAAATGGACAGTCCTCTAGCCCCTGGCTAAATTACCGGAGAAACCGTTGTGCGGTTCCTGCGTTTGGGCAGCATAGGTGTCAAAACTAGGTAAGACTGAAACCACACATACCATCAAGATATGTTGACATAATCCCTAGCTAGCATACAGTGCACCATCTGGACCTCTAACATGACAAAGTATTGATTGGTGTCTGCAGCCTCAGAACATGACAACACTGATGCCCCCAAGGAAAACGTGGAAACAAATCTTACCCTTTCATTTGTAAATCAGACAGGCCCAAACAGTTACACAAGAAGTACACAAGTGGCGTTTCAAATATTTATTGAGGCAACTGTAATCATGTGTAAAATCTATGTTCTGCAATGATTAATAGTATGAAGCAAACCAATGTCACCAGCATGACAAGAAAAGTGAACAGGATAAATAATTAAACGATTGTACAATTGCATTTGATTATATGAAGACATATAGTCGTACTCCTACTTAGTTTTGCCTTTCCTAATGAGCATAGGTGTGTTAATCTGCTAGATCCCCGAGAGTTGTCTAACTCCCCATTTAACTGTGCAACTTCCGACATCCAGGTCTAGTGCAGAGCAGGCTGCCGACCTTCTCAGGATAGGGATGGGATCCAGCTAGGTCACGCTTCAGGCACAGAGTGAGAGGTAGAGTGATCACAACAATCCTGTCGAAATGCTCCCCTGCCTAAGCAAAAGCTTGCATGTTTATATATTAACCTAACCTATACATTTAGTGCCTTAGCTCTAGTTCTGCCGCATCTTGTTTATTCTACCCACCAAGGGCTGTCTCCTAACAGACAACAAATCCATAACACTGTTTCCGCAGAGTACCGGGGAACTTTTACAGAGTGTTCTAAGAGACGATAATGTGCCTACAAAGATATGTACCAGTAAGAAATTATTTTCTGGGTACGCTGATGTGCAAGCAAAATGTGTTACAAATGTCACTTTTTAAAAAGACACCAACTATAAACGTGATTATGTAAAATTGAAGTGTTTGTGCCCAGGGCCCATGCAGCCACACGACAAAACCTACAGAGGAACTCCTGGCAACAGGTCTCTAGTGGGGCGGGAGATAGATACATCCTGCTTTCTAGTGGTCCAGTGACCTATTCAGCAGAGAATCACTATGATTATGGACGAGTGCTCTGAAACCTGAGCGCTTCAATCCAATTCTAGAACATTTCTCTCCATAATGGTAGTGGCGTCAAAAATGGTACTTCTTCATAGGTGTTTGTACACACTACAAAATACTGTGCGCTTGATTCAGAAATCCACATTTAAAGACATGGACAACCTTCTGGTCTCATCAGTGTGGACCAGCAAAAGTTGTGTACGCCTAGATATGCTGATTCTAGATGGAGAAAAAGAAGGACTGTGACTCCCGACCTGGAACTGCATTATATGGCAGTACAATGGTGTGTGAAAGGAGAGTTTTGAGAGAAAGGACTTTTCCAGGGCTTGATCAGGGAAGATTCATTACCACTCTGCCTCACAAAGGCAGATATCTACTGGAGGACACTCCCCAACTGGTACACCAGGTGGCAGTAGCATTGCGAACAGTAGTCAAGAAAGTACTGAGATGCCCCCACCTCCGCCCTCCTCCTTCAGTAGATCATTGCAGATTTGGTGTCTGCAACCATTTGAACAAATAAGCCAAGCAAAAACCATGTCAAGAGGGAAGATGCTTGGAAATTCCTCTAATTCGATAAACAACTAAAACAGTGAGAGGGTGATCTGGGTAGGATTCCCAGCCACTCCAATAACCTCGGAAACCAAGGAGATCAATCAATCAATCAATTACAGTATTTATAAAGCGCGCTACATACCCGTGAGGGTCTCAAGGCGCTGGAGAGGGGGGGGGGCTGCTGCTACTGCTCGAAGAGCCAGGTCTTGAGGAGCCTCCTGAAGGTGAGCAGGTCCTGGGTCTGCCGTAGGTGGGTAGGGAGGGTGTTCCAGGTTTTGGCAGCGAGGAAGGAGAAAGATCTGCCTCTGGAAGTGGTCAGTTGGATTCGAGAGACGGCGGTGAGGGCGAGGCTTGCAGAACAGAGCTGGCGGGCGGGGGTGTAGAAGTTGAGACTGCTGTTCAGGTACGCTGGTCCAGAGTTGTGGAGTGCTTTGTGTGCGTGGGTGAGGAGCTTGAAGGTGATCCTCTTGTTGACGGGGAGCCAGTGCAGGTCTCTAAGGTGGGGGTGATGTGGCTGCGACGGGGGAGGTTGAGGATCAGGCGGGCCGAGGCGTTCTGGATGCGTTGTAGTCGCTGTAGGTGTTTGGTCGGAATACCAACGTAGAGTGGGTTGCCATAGTCCAGTCTGCTGACGAGGGCCTGTGTCACTGTTCTTCTTGTTTCGGTCGGGATCCACTTGTAGATCCTGTGAAGCATGCGGAGGGTGTTGAAGCAGGAAGAGGAGACGGCGTTGACCTGCTTGGACATGGAGAGGGAGGAGTCAAGGATGAATCCTAGGTTGCGTGTGTGGTCCGTGGGTGTCGGTGCTGTTCCTAGTGTAGTCGGCCACCAGGAGTCGTCTCAGGCGAACGGGGTAGGGCCGAGGATGAGGACTTCCGTCTTGTCTGAATTCAGCTTCAGGCGGCTGTTACTCACCCACTCGGCGACGGCCTTCACACCCTCGTGGAGGTTGGTTTTGGCGGTGTGAGGGTCCTTGGTGAGGGAGAGGATGAGCTGGGTGTCGTTGGCGTAGGAGATGATGTTCAGGTCGTGTTGGCGGGCCACTTGTGCGAGGGGGGCCATGTAGATGTTGAATAGCGTCGGGCTGAGGGATGAGCCCTGGGGTACGCCGCAGATGAGGTCTGTTGCTTCGGCTCTGTAGGGTTGGAGGCGGACTCTCTGGTTTCTGCCAGAGAGGAAGGACGAGGTCCTGTCCAGGGCTTTATCCCGAATTCCGGCTTCTTGGAGGCGCGTTCTTAGTGTGCAGTGGCAGACCGTGTCAAAGGAGGCTGACAGGTCCAGGAGGATGAGGGCAGAGGTTTTGCCCTTGTCTAGTTGGCGTCGGATGTCGTCTGTGGCGGGGATGAGGGCTGTCTCTGTGCTGTGGTTCTGTCTGAATCCGGATTGCGATGGGTCTAGGATGTTGTTGTCTTCGAGGTGGCGGGTCAGCTGTATGTTGGCGATCTTCTCGATGACCTTCGCCGGGAAGGAGAGCAGGGAGATGGGCCGGTAGTTCTTGAGGTCTTTGGGGTCTGCCTTGGGCTTCTTGAGGAGGGCGTTGATTTTGGCATGTTTCCAGCTTTCCGGGAATGTCGCTGAGTTGAAGGAAATGTTGATGACCTTTCGTAGTTGGGGTGCGATGGTAGTGTCTGCTTTGCTGAACACGTGGTGTGGGCAGGGGTCTGCTGGCGATCCTGAGTGGATGGAGTTCATGATCTTGCGTGTTTCAGCGTCGTTTACGTGGGCCCAGGAGGTCAGTAGGTTGGTGTTGCTCGGGGTGGGGTCTGTCGTGGTCGGGGCGGGCGGGACGTTGAAACTGTTGTGGATGTCGATGATCTTGCGGTGGAAGAAGGTGGCCAGTGAGTCGCACAGTTCTTGCGAGGGCGGGATGTCGTTGGTGTTGACGCTGGGGTTGGAGAGTTCCTTCACGATGCTGAAGAGTTCTTTGCAATCGTGTGCGCTGTTGTCAAGGCGTGTTTTGAAGGAGGATCTTTTGGTTGTTCTGATGAGTTGGTGATGTCTGCGGGTGGCGTCTTTGAGTGCAGTGTGGTTGTCCGGCGTGCGGTCTTGGAGCCATTTTTTTTCTAGCTTCTGACATATGTGTTTGGAGGTCCGGAGTTCCTCGGTCAACCAGGGTGCCTTCTTGCTGGGATGGTTGATGGAGGGTTTCTTAAGCGGGCGAGTGTGTTGGCGCAGTCTTCGATCCACTGTCTGAGGCTCCGGGCGGCGGTGTCTGGGTCGATGGGGTCGCTAGGTGGGTTCAGGGCGAGGGTGGAGGTCAGCTGGTCCTTGGTGACTTTGCCCCAGCAGCGATGGAGCAGCTGTTGAGTGCGGTGGTGCATGGTTGCCTTCTTGAATGTGAAGTGGATGCATCGGTGGTCGGTCCAGTGGAGTTCGGTGGTGTGGTTGAAGGCAACGTGGGTGCTTGTGGAGAAGATGGGGTCAAGCGTGTGGCCGGCAGCGTGGGTGGGTTCGGTGACGAGTTGTCGGAATCAGAGGTTGTCGATCAGGGTGGCGGAGTTGGTGTTGTTGTTGTTCTCGAGGTGGTAGTTCGGGTCCCTGAGGAGGATGTAGTCCGTGGAGGCGAGTGCATGGGTGCTAGCGAGGTCGGCGATGGAGTCGCTGAACGGGGCCCGGGGTCCTGGAGGTCTGTAGACGAGTGTTCCTCTGAGGGTGGTGTTGGGGTCGGTGTGGATCCGGAAGTGGAGGTGTTCGGCGGAGTTGAGAGGGTCGTCTGCGAGGGTGTGGTCCTGAAGTGTGGATTTGTGGACGATGGCTATTCCTCCTCCGATTCCGTGGGTGCGGTCTCTGCAGGATATCTTGTATCCGTCCGGAATAGCTATGGCGATGTCCGGTGCCGAGGAGTCGTTCCACCAGGTCTCGGTCAGGAAAGCTACGTCTGGAGCCGTTGTGTCGAGTAGGTCCCAGAGCTCGACGGCGTGTTTGCGTGCGGAGCGAGTGTTGAGGAGTATGCAGCGGAGGTGGTTGGGTCCGGTCCTTGGAGGCTTGGTGGTTCTGTCACAGGAGAAGCTGCAGGTGCGGCAGGAGAAGGGTCCGTGAGTGCGTTTCGGGGCAGCCTGGAATCACAGGTGGTCTCGGCCTGTGTTGAGAGTGTGGAGGGTGTTGGCGTCGTAACAGAGTCTGGCGTTGCGGGAGGTGCTGGGTCCAGGGGTTCTGGCGCTGGGTGCGGTCCAGACGCGGACGGACGCAGACGGGCTTGCCTTTGGCGCGCCATCGGCGTTTCCGCGCGGCGTCCTCCATAAAAGGCGAAGTGGGAGCAGCTGGGAGGCGGGAGCGGAGCAGCCAATGGGCGTCGGCGACGGTGGGGCACAGAAGGCAAACAGGGGCGGGGCCGCAGGGGGCAGCTGCGGGACGGGTTACAGAAGGAAAATGGGGCGGGGCCCCAGGGGGGCAGCGGCGGGAAGCGGGGAGCGGGACGGTACAGAAACGGGGCGCAAAACAAAGAGCAGAATACAAATGATAATAAGAACAACTAAAATTCAGTAATTACAGCAATGCACAGAAACCACAATGCAGGCAGCCCAGGAGCTCACCAGCGGTGAACTCACGGCAGCAGCTGCAACGAGGCAGGAGAACGGGCGCACACGAGGAGCCATGTGGTGTGGGGAGCGACCTGACCTGCAAGCAGAGTCAAGGGTCACGACTCACCACCACGCGGCGTCCTCCATAAAAGGACAAGTGGGAGGGAGGAGCAACTGGGAGGCGGAAGCGGGCGGCCAATGGGCGTCGGCGAGGGCGGGGCACAGAAGGCAAACGGGGGGGCGCAGGGGGGCAGCGGCGGGACGGGTTACAGAAGGAAAAAGGGGGGGCAGTGTCTGGAAGCAGGGAGCGGGGGGTACAGAAACGGGGCGCAAAACAAAGAGCAGAATACAAATGACAATAAGAACAACTAAAATACAGTAATTACAGAAATGCACAGAAACCACAATGCGTGCAGCCCAGGAGCTCACCAGCGGCGAACTCACGGCAGCAGCGGCAACGAGGCAGGGGAACGGGCGCACACGAGGAGCCGTGCGGCGTGGGGAGCGACCTGACCTGCAAGCAGAGTCAAGGGTCACGACTCACCGCCACGCGGCGTCCTCCATAAAAGGCCAAGTGGGAGGGAGGAGCAACTGGAAGGCGGGAGCGGGCGGCCAATGGGCGTCGGCGAGGGCGGGGCACAGAAGGCAAACGGGGGGGGCGCAGGGGGGCAGCGGCGGGACGGGTTACAGAAGGAAAAAGGGGGGGCAGTGGCGGGAAGCAGGGAGCGGGGGGTACAGAAACGGGGCGCAAAACAAAGAGCAGAATACAAATGATAATAAGAACAACTAAAATACAGTAATTACAGAAATGCACAGAAACCACAATGCGTGCAGCCCAGGAACTCACCAGCAGCGAACTCACGGCAGCAGCGGCAACGAGGCAGGAGAACGGGCGCACACGAGGAGCCGTGCGGCGTGGGGAGCGACCTGACCTGCAAGCAGAGTCAAGGGTCACGACTCACCGCCACGCGGCGTTCTCCATGAAAGGACAAGTGGGAGGGAGGAGCAACTGGGAGGCGGGAGCGGGCGGCCAATGGGCGTCGGCGAGAGCGGGGCACAGAAGGCAAACGGGGGGGCGCAGGGGGGCAGCGGCGGGACGGGTTACAGAAGGAAAAAGGGGGGGCAGTGGCAGGGAGCGGGGGGTACAGAAACGGGGCGCAAAACAAAGAGCAGAATACAAATGACAATAAGAACAACTAAAATACAGTAATTACAGAAATGCACAGAAACCACAATGCGTGCAGCCCAGGAGCTCACCAGCGGCGAACTCACGGCAGCAGCGGCAACGAGGCAGGAGAACGGGCGCACACGAGGAGCCGTGCGGCGTGGGGAGCGACCTGACCTGCGAGCAGGGTCAAGGGTCCCCATGCTATTAGATAAGGGGCAAGGTCACGTGCTGATTTGGTACATAAGAATTACAAGGTCCACTGATAGATAAGGAATGGGAAAACGTGGGCAGAAGAGCAAAACATTGATAGGAATACCATATTCAAACGGACACACTTTCATTATCTTCACCGCACATCTTACACCCTCCATAATACAAAAACACGTAGAAAAGAGAGGCAACAGAAATGGCCAGTTAAGTGGCCAGAGAAATATTTTTGAGTCTTCAGATGATAAAAATAAATCTTCTTTATTGGCTTCAACCCATTGCGCGTGCAGCCTACGCGTTTTTCCCTAAACAGGGCTTCACCGGGTTGCAAATATAACATGTTTACATCAGTGTATTTGTACAAGTGATAGCCAATATAAAAAAACTGTTTCGAAAATACGCTCTTAAAACCTAGACAAATGGACAAAACACCGCTGGTCCAAATCCAGGGTGGATTTAAGAAAGCACAAGTTACACCTGCATCCGACCAGTATGCTCAACAACAAAACCAATATCTGTACACCCAGAGAAGAGCCTCAAGAAAGCAAGAAAAGAAACATCGAGAAGAACCTATGTTGATGAGAAACCCCAACTATAATCAAGCATTTACAATGCAATGGTCTCGGCATTATTAAAGGTAGAGCTTTTGGCATTGCTCATGACATTTCTTTTTTTTTTTTAAATCATAAATAAATGGCATTGTTATGTACATTGCCAATAGCTTAATCGCTTGCATATGCGAGACCTATTGCATTAGCACCCACACACAGAGTAAGTAGTAGAGTTAGTAGTTGATAGTGAGTAGGAGAGAGTTATTAGTAAAGAGAGTATTAGAGAGCGAGTAGTAAAAAGTGAAAGAGTGAGTATTAAATAGTGAGAGTGAGTAGTAAAGAGTCCTAGAGCCACACACATTTACATGCACAGCCACACCCTTACATATACAAAGTGTATTTTTAGTTTTAGTAGTAAAGAGTGAGTAGTATAGAGTGACTAATTATGAGTGAGTAATGTTGAGTAGTAGAGAGTGTAGCAGAGTGTGTAGTACAGTATTACAGTAAGTACTATACATTAGATGCTATTTAGTAGAGTGAGTAGTAGTGAGTAGTTGATATTGAGTATTACAGTGAGTAGAGAGTGTTTTGGAGTTGTATAGTAAGTATTCGAGTGAGTATTGATAATATTTGATAGTGAGTAGTATAGAGTGACTATTTGAGTGAGTATTTGTGAGTAGTAGAGAGTGTAGTAAAGGGTGTGTAGTAGTGTGTGTAATAGGGCGTTATAGTGAGTACTGTAGAGTATTTATTAGTGTACTAAAGTGAGTAGGGAGTATTAGAGAGTTGTTGAATAAGTACTTTAGTAGTAGAGTGAGTAGTAGTGAGTAGTTGATATTGAGTAGTACAGTGAGTATAGAGTATTAGATATTTGTCGTGTAACTAGTAGAGTGAGTAGTGAGAATATTAGAGAGTGAGTAGTAAAGAGTGAGTAGTAGTGTGTAGTAAGTTGTGTGTAGTAGACATTTTTATGTAGAGTATTATAGTCAGTATCTCAGCATTTTTTCTCATTACTAAATCTATTAGGCAGTATTAGAGAGTTGTAGAGTAAGTAGTACAGTATTAGAGTGAGTAGTAGAGAGTGAGTAGTAGAGAGTATTAGTAGAGAGTTATGAGTGGTACTGCCAAGTGAATATAAACAATACGGTTAACCAATGCGACGGAGGCTAATGTGTATTAAACAGCCGAATAAGAAAAAAACATAGGCAAAGATAATCAATTTGTTCTAGGGTATTGTTCTTAAAAATAAACAGCTCACACAGCTCTCACAGCTCCAACAGCCCTCACAGTTCCCATTCTTCTCACAGCTCACACAGCTCTCGCAGCTCAAATTTCTTACCCAGCTCACACAACTCTCACAGCATACACAGCACGCATAGCTCACACAGCTCTCACAGCCCACACAGCTCTCACAGCCCTCACAGCCCACACAGCCCTCACAGCACACACAGCCCTCACAGCCCACACAGCTCTCACAGCCCACACAGCTTTCACAGCCCACACAGATCTCACAGCCCACACAGCCCACACAGCTCTCACAGCCCACACAGCTCTCACAGCCCACACAGCTCTCACAGCTCTCACAGCCCACACAGCTCTCACAGCCCACACAGCTCTCACAGCCCACACAGCTCTCACAGCCCACACATCTCTCACAGCCCACACAGCTCACACAGCACTCACAGCCCACGCAGCTCTCACAGCCCACACAGCTCTCACAGCCTATACAGCTCTCACAGCCCACACAGCTCACACAGCGCTCACAGCCCACACAGCTCTCACAGCCCACACAGCTCTCACGGCCCACACAGCTCTCACAGCCCACACAGCCCACACAGCTCTCACAGCTCCAACAGCCCACACAGCTCTCACAGCTCCAACAGCCCACACAGCTCTCACAGCTCAAACAGCTCTCACAGGTTCTATTCCTTACTCAGAGAGACTGTGAAGAATTCAGCCTGGAAACTCTTGAGTCTCTGGTCACAAATGCACTGAGCACTTTCTGGGCTTCTTGGCACAAGAGATGGGCCTTAAGCAGCACAAAGGATACCACGGGGTAAGTGATGTACATAATAGGGCAGGGTCAAGATTTACTTACTCAGAGAGCCTGTGATGAATCCAGCCTGGAAACTCTAGTGTCTGCTGTGACATCACAGATGGACACATAAGTCTCTGTGCTTCTTGGCACTAAAGAGATGGCCATCAAACTGTTCTCTGTATCGCAAGGCACAGGGACAGACTTTCTACAAGGGGAGTGATGCTGAGGCACATGGCTTAGCTGGCTGTGTCATACTAAGGGAGCCTCCAAGGAATCCAGACCGGTATCTTCAGTCTCTGACATCACAGGTGGACTCAGACCTCCTTGGGCTTTTTGGCGCTATAGAGAACGGCCCCATCTCAAGGCCTAGCAGTCGAAGCACAGCTTTTACAGTTATAGGAATCACTAATGCATTGTGAGAGAGCAACTGCATTTTATGTTGCAAAGTCCCTGACAAAAGGGATTCGTTTTTCGTCTTTTATTTAGAATAATTTACTGAATTCAAAGCAAGGTTTTGGGGACACTGAATATGCCACCTTATGAAATGACCCCTCAGCAATAGAACAGATGCAGACAGGGCGCTTATGCAAGTGAAGATATGTTCATTATGTCGTGTTACTGGTTTTGTCTCTCACTTTATTCTCTTTTGAAGGTAACTTAGTCTTATAAACAGTTTCAAGCCAAGTGTAAAGAAAGCTTTTAGTGACCTTTTCAGTTCACACAAGGTAAGACGGAAGTGGTAAGATGAAAGTTACAGGTGATTGGCCAGAGCTCGGCCAATGGAAGCAGCTTGTTGCCCATTACTATGTGAAACGTCATTATAATGTGATTAATGAACTTTGTGTCTGGAGCTAGGACCTGTTTACTGAGAGGACCCAGACACCTCCCTGGCTCCGGGCTGCCTCCGAGGTGCTGTGGTCTCCCTGACTCGTGCCTCTGTCATTATTCACAAGTTTTAGTGCGATTGATTTACTACAAGGCAGCTCCGACATATAACCTACTCCTCCTGCTGGAAGAAAAGTGTATGAGGGAAACACTTGTATAAAGTCTCTGCTGCTCGATTAGCCAGTGCGTTGCGGCTGTTCTACAAGCACTGGCAAAGACAATACCGGCAGCAAACAAGCACTGGCAAAGACAACACCGGCAGCCAGCAAGCTCTGGCAAAAATAATACCAGCAGCGAACAAACACTGGCAAAGATAATACAATCAAATCCGTCCGGAGGGATGAGGCGAGCAGGGGACGGAAGGTGGGCTGCAGGCGGATGGCGAAACTGTGGTATATAAATAAATAATACCGGATCTATTTTTGAATGAATAAATGAATAACAGATAGCTCAATAAATAAGAGTCAAGATTCGAGGTAGTAGGAGTTTTGCAGGTTTATTACAGCATAAAGGACAGGAACAGGACAACCTGCATAGGAATAGGATGGCAGGGCCCAGCAGCTGCTGGGGCTGGATCTGGGATGAGCGCGCTCACATTTAATAACAATACACGATCATATATACTAAAACAGTTGC
Organism: Lissotriton helveticus; assembly: GCF_964261635.1. NCBI lineage: Eukaryota > Metazoa > Chordata > Amphibia > Caudata > Salamandridae > Lissotriton > Lissotriton helveticus. The sequence goes on along the minus strand of NC_136072.1, from coordinate 315,199,681 downwards.
ATTACAATACATACGATAGGCGGAGCAGTGGGTGTGGTCAGTAGCAGTCGCGAAAGATAAGGGTGAAAGTGGGTGTAACAGAGGCGTATACATAGACATGTGATGCAAACGTAACAGAATATGTCATGAATGGGGCGGAAACCATGGAGGGGGCTACCTGAGGAGCCGGGACCTCTAACCTGATGGTGCGCGCAAACTGGCAATGACTTATCACTAGGAGAAACTGGGGGCTTCGAACTCTGTGCTAGGAGCAGAGACTGAAGTCTGGAGAGTCAGGGCGACATGTACCTAAGCAGTATCTAGTATCTGATGTTTAGAGAACATGTTGATATGAACTAAGAGTCAGGAGGGGAGAGGCTAACGGACTCTAAGACTGGAGCATGCATTATTCTATATGTAGTGCGTGATGAAGAATATGAAATGACCATTAAATGCAGTATTTCTCTTACATGGAGACGTAGAGGCTAGACAATGACAGAAACTATTGATGCAGTTCAGTAGCTTTAGGAATGCAGAGAAGGAGGACTGAACTGATAACTGGAATCATAACATACTCTTGGCAGACTCAGAGGCAGAGCCAGGCTGAGCCGGGCACTGCGAGGCAGGAAGTAAGTGAAGGGTCGAGGATACAGGTGGGGGCTGTATCGCTCCTCAGCGAGGCTTCAGGAGACAGGAGACAGGAGCTGAATCTGGTATCCAGGCCCTTCTGAGGCCTAGAAACGAGGACTTAAAATGGAATAACGTGCACACTGAGAAACGTGGCAACGTAACTTTACATAGGCCTGATATTCGTAGTATTCACGAGAACTGGAAACTGACATACTAGAGGTGGACACAACTGTAATTGCGTCTTTAATCGAACATAGGGAATACATATGCATATTAATCATGCACAGATAACTTATGATGGAGGACTCGTAGGGACACAGAACATGGCAAAATTTACTTTTCCACATTCCCTCCTTGTCACTACGTTTCCATCAGGAAACATCAATATTCATGATACCATCTATCATTTCATACAGTATCATTTGCTCGTCTCGAATTTTCTGGGAACGTGTTTTAGAACGGGGCTTGGGACTAGGAATACAAGATGTAGCACAAATGCCGCAAATCGCAGGGCCACATTGTATACAGAGGCAGCAGCTGAATATGATCGCTACTGCAATACCTAGAAAGGACAAGACTTTCCATCCCCAGGCGGAAATTATATTCCAGAACCAACCGGACCATGTCCAGGTGCCTGGATCTTGGTGTAACAGATGGGCAATTTTATGGAGTCTGGTTATAGCTGAATAAACAGACGGCGCGTTATTTGGAATGAAAATGCAGCAACTAGATCCGATGACTCTACAGGCCCCGCCCCTATCGGCCAATATGACGTCAAGGACGAGACGATTCTGTAAAACGACAAATCTCATAGCAGATTGCTCTTCGGTTAAGTTACCTAGAGCAGAGGCAGTCTCATTGACTACTACTTCAAGGGTTCTGGTTAACCTACGGATTAGCTTACTATTCTGGATAGGTCCTATAAAGAAAAAGAAACCTCTGTTTAAATCTGTATACTGTTCTAGGGCAGTTTGAGTATAATCGACAATGGGGGACTCCCTTCTATGTCTAATGTGTACTAGATGTGTATTTCTATGATAATCAGATGGGGCTAGGAAAACTGGTGGCAGTAGGAAGGCAATGTAACAGGTTCCCTCCCAATCGAGGGGCAGACGAATATATGCAGTTTGACCACAAATAAAATAAGAATGGCGTGAAGCTTTGAAAATAGATTTCCCACTGTCACTATACTTGACAATAGTAGTACAATCGCTATGTCCTACATGTACGGAACCATTATTTCTAACACATAATTCGCCTTTGACTGGTAGTACTGAAATAGCAGGTAAGTCTGGAGTAGTATCAGACTGAACATTCAGGACCATGAAATTCGAAGAATAATTACCTAAATTGTACACTTCATTTTCTAGATTCTAACCCGGTTCTGTGGGGGAGACCTTGCTTGTCTGAAAAACATGTACTGTTAAGAAAAGACATATCTGTTGAGGATGACGTTAACGTGGACCTTGCTCCACACGAACCATTATGTGAAAATGGATAAGGAAAGAGTGGCAGAACTCCCTTCGGTGTCTGGAAAGGGGGGAGTCGACCACACACCCAACAATTAGTGGCATTGCTGGTCTGGTGTGAATAATGTAGCATGCGGATGAAAGAATTATTTCGCATAGCGAGGCGATAAGAGAGTTCATGAGGAGGCAGATCACTAAACGTGTGTTCTACTGTAACATTAGAAGACGTATTTACATGAGAAACTGGAAAATACAGGTAAAACGCATAACTGGTGCAGGAAATCATAATGCTGATTTTTGACATAATGTTGAGTTTTGACTAACTCTCTCACTATGGGGGTCTATTTTATACATGTCAGAAACAGTCTAACCGTTTCACCTAGGGGAGGACTTAGACAATCAAACTGGCTGACTTATTTTACTAGACCGGAGTTTCAACTTATACTCCTGTTGCGGAGTTTTCTCTAACGGGGAGGGTGCAGTATCATTGTTCTTTGCGGGACAGTCCTTGAAAATAGTACTTTGGCAATCCTTCAAATCCTGGGAAATGTTCTTTGAGACGGGTTTCAGTCCATAAAATTTCTTTACGTGTGAAAGGTGCACCCAGCCTTTGCGTCCCTCCAACTTCACGGCTGTACGGGTGGTGAGGAGGACCTGTCGGGGCTCCTTCCAGCGAGGCTCTAGCGGACTTGAGCGGTCAAAATTGCGAACCAGGACCATGGATCCTGGGACGATTTCATGCGGTGCCACCTCGGTATTGTCTGGAAATGCGGCGGCAACCTGTGAACGACAAGAGTTGAGGGCAGACATCAAGGAAGCTAGGTAATCTGTCAGCATATTACTTGAAACATCGGTAATACTTCGGGGTCTGGGTGTACCCCACATGTTAGGGGGGCGGCCGAATACGACCTCATACGGGGACAGACCTGATCTGGAATGTGCGACCATGCGCATATAGAACAAAGCAACTGGCAGAGCTACTAGCCAGTCCACACCTTTCTCTTTACATACTTTGGCGATGCGAATTTTCAGGGTCTGGTTATGTCTCTCTACGAGACCTGCTGCTTCGGGATGGCGTACACAATGGAACTTCCACTGGTACCCTAACAACAGGGAAACATGCTTCATGAGTTCAGATGAGAATGGCTGGCCGTTATCAGAATATACGACTCTAGGGAGTCCATAACGGGGGAAGAACTCACGAACCAACTGCTTGGCAGTGGTCGCGGCTGTGTAATCTGGAACTGGATATGCTTCTGTCCATCTGGACAAAGCGCATACAACTACAAGGACATACTTGAAACCTCGACATCGCTCCATCTGAATATAATCCATCTGGAGGACTTCAAAAGGGTGGTCAGGAGGTTGGAATCCACCTTGTTCCACCGGGACACTTTTACCTGGATTAAACTGACAACATATCATACAGGTACGGACTTTCTGCTTGGCTGCAGCTCGTAAATGCTTGTTGAACCAAATATTCTGGATACTGTCTAACATAGCTTTTTCTCCTAAATGTGCTGGACTATGTGCGGTATTGATAATGACTTGAACCATAGAGTCGGGGAGAAACCAAGTGGCTTTTCCCTTCGTCACCCATCCCTGATCCGTCTGTACCCCTCCTTGTTCAGACCATTTCTTGATTTCATCGGGAGTAGCATGTAACTGGATATCTATGACATCTTGAGTAGGGTCTTTAACTGTCATACATGTAGTCGGATCTGGAGTGTGTGTCGGTGTCTTATTTACTGGAATGTCTGGAGTCTGTGCTGTAAGCTTGGCTGTGCGATCTGCTAGATCGTTACCCTGGGAAATAATGTCAGTAACTTTAGTGTGTGCTTTGCACTTCATGATAGCAATGGATGTCGGTAAATGTATTGCATCTAACAGAGCTTGAATAAGGAGACCATGCTGAATCTTGGTTCCATGAGAAGTCATGAAACCTCTCTCTTGCCAGAGCACTCCAAAGTCGTGTACGACTCCAAATGCGTAGCGTGAATCTGTGTAAACATTAACTTTCCGGTTCTTAGCGTGTATGCAGGCTTGAGTCAGAGCAACTAGCTCTGCTGCTTGAGCGGACATGGTGTCAATACGGTATGTCTCGATAACTTCAGTATCAGTAGTCACTGCATACGCGGCGACTAGTTCTCCTGTACTTGTTCTCATACATGAACCATCCACATAAAGTGTCAGGTCGGGATCTGGTAACGGAATATCTGTCAGATCTTGTCTTGGCTTTGTCGTAATATTAACTACTTCCACACAGTCATGTGTGGCAGGGTTTGGATTAACTGACGGTAACAGTGTAGCAGGATTCAAAACGTTGCAGCGTCTGATTTCTATGTGTGGCTGGAACAGTGTCAATTCATAACCTGTTAAACGTGCAATTGTCAAGTGCTGAGTCTGTGTTCGGTTTAAAAGAACTTCCACAGAGTGTGGAACTTGTACTGTCAGGGAGTGTCCTAATACTATGGAATCACTTTGTCTGATAGCTAGTGCTGTGGCTGCAACTGACTTGAGGCACGCAGGGAGAGCCTAGGCTACAGGATCTAATGTGCTTGAAAAATAAGCACAGGGCTTGTACTGTCCTGCTTGATCTTGTGTGAGGACTGATAATGCTGTACCTTCGCGTTCAGTGACGAAAAGTGTAAAAGGCTTACTGTAGTTTGGTGTAGCTAGAACTGGAGCTTGACATAGGGCTTTCTTTAACTCATTGAAACTGAGTGTATGTTCAGATGTCCAAGGGAGGACAGTCGATACGGCTGCCTCCTGTGTCGTTAAACGTATCAGTGGCTTGGCTAGAAATGCATACTGAGGAATCCATTGTCGGCAGTAAGAAGTGAGGCCGATAAAAGCACGTACCTCCTTCTGGGTCTTGGGCTGAGGAAGACTCGCTATTAACTGGATACGGTCAGGTGTCAACTGCCTACCCCTCTTGGACAGTAAGTGTCCTAAGTAGACCACTTGCTGGACACAGAATTGAAGCTTCGAAGGGGACACCTTGTGTCCCATCTCGGCTAGGAAACACAGAACTGTGAGTGATGCTCGCTCGCAAGCACGTTCAGAACGGGCTGTGATCAGGAGGTCATCGACATACTGGAGCAGGGCAGTGTCAGTTGGCATGTGAATGTTGTCTAGTTGTCTCTTAAGTGCTTGACTGTAAATACTAGGACTTTCTGTGAAACCTTGAGGAGCTCGTGTGAACATATAGCTCCTTCCATTTAAACAAAATCCGAAAAGAAACTGGCTGTCTGGATGAATGGGGACACTGAAGAATGCATTCTTGAGGTCTATGACAGTGAAAAATGCAGCTTCGGAATCAATGGCTGTCAATAGGGAAGAGATATCTGGGACAACTGGATACTGGGGAATAATACATTTATTAAGCTCTCGGAGATCAATCACTAATCGATATACTGGGGGTGCATTTGGATCAGTACGTTTCATGACTGGAATGATCGGAGAATTGCATACATTGGAGTCAGTTTCTACAACCACTCCTTGAGCGATGAGTTCGTCAATAATTTTGGATAAGGCTGCTACAGCCTCAGGTGGCAATCTGTACTGTCTGATTCGTGGTAACACTACACCTGGCTTGAGAGTCACACGATGGGGTGTGATTTGCATATAACCAACATCAGTCGGACCTTGCGCCCATAGATGCTGCGGGACATTGGACAATCTGGGATCAAAATCTCGTAATACATAGTGACCCTTGAAGTCACGTAGGAACAATCGTATTCCCTCTGGGGAACAGCATATAACTGCACCTAATTCTTTCAGTGTTTTAATGCCTAACAGATTTTCTGGACATGACTTAGTAAGTAACAGATCAGTAGTGCGGGACAATGGACCTACTTCTAGAGTAACTGGCTTTGATATCTCATTTACGATAGGTTTTCCTGAAAATCCAAGGGAAACATTTCTTGAGCCTGAGAGCGGAGCCCCTGGAACTTCGGCGTGGCTAATTGTGGTCCTACTTGCCCCTGTATCAATCAAAAACTTTCTGTCTTTCCCTAATACTTGACTGTGAACATAGGGACCTTCTTGATCTACAGGTATCTCGATGAGAGGCAAGCCTACCTCCCTCTCTAGGCTGTTTCATGAATATGGCTGATACTCTGGATACTCAGACTGTGCATACTGGTACATCTGCTGTGTAACGTGCTGTGTTGCAGCGATGGGCTGCGGTGCTGTAACTGTCTGTGGTGCATTCTGTGGCTGAGGAATCTGTGAAACTTGTTCTTGTCTAGGCGGACGTGGTCTTTCTTTAGTCTTACCAGTAGCTATGTTGTGTTTCAGAACTGCACACTCGTTTATAAAATGACCTGGCTGTTTACAATAATTGCAGTTCCCTTTAACGGGAGCTGCGGGATGACTGGCTTGATTTGGACCCCTCTTCTGACTGTCTTGAGGAACAGATTGTGCAACTAGTACTTTCATTTTCGTGTCTTTCATACGTTTTCTCTCGTGTTCTTGCTCTTCTCTAATTCTATTCTGGTGGTATTGGAGCATCTGTAACATCTGGGACGGGGTATTAGCTTGCCAGGTACTTTCGACTTTCAAAACTCGATTTTTAATTTGTGGGCTTGAATTCTCGACTAATTTAGTAACAAAAAGATGAGGGTATGACTCACTACTTGTCTTGAGGCCACTGTTGATGCTAAAACATTTCTCGAATCTGGAATAATAATCACTAATATCTTCGTCTTGTTTCTGTTTACAGGCTGAGATTGCATCCCAGTCTTCTTTTCTAGTTGTCAATAATCTGGGTAAAACTTGAATCAATAATTCAGGTAATTCTTTACATTTCGCTCCAAGACCGGTACCTGGTACTCGTGCCTTATCTTCAGCTTCTAGAACTGCCCAATCGATCTTTTTCTCTCCCACCTCCCATTCTTTTTCCTTGAGCTTTTCATACACCCCTGCGGGCAACAGAACCTTTAACATTTTAATTATGTCTGGATACGTGTATTCTCCCATACGGAGCATGTCTTTTAATTCTCGATGGAACCCTGCTGGATCTTTATCATGACAGGGGATTAATTTTTTCATCTCTAGGAGTTCCATCTTTGTAATCGGAGTGTAAACAAACACTCGTTCTAGTTCGCCACCCGTTCCTCTAACTGGGTGGACTTCTCGTAACGGATTCTGTCTCTCCATGTAAAATGGTTTACTTTCTGGGGGTGAGACATGAACAAAATGCGGGTTCAAAAACGTTCTATATTTGTGACGCTGTTCTAGAATGACACTAATTAAATCGGTACCTAAACCTTTCCATCTATACTGGAGTAACTCGTTCAGGATATCATGTAACGGGCCTGGATCAGAGTGCTGACCCTCATACAATGTAATGAGGTGCTGAATCATATACATACCCGCCAGCCGTTGCTCGGCTGGGGGCATTTTCAGAAACATTTGTGCCACTATTTCGTCTGGAAAAGTGGTAGAGTCAGTAGTCCATCGGACTGCTGATCGGGCTAGTTCTTGTTCATGCATAGTACTTAACTCACTATAACCGATTCGTGATTTCAGAATGTGATCGGTAGCTTGAAACACTTGTTCTAGAGAACCTTGTTCTGGTGCTGGATGATGGAAAGTTGACTTGTGTTCTAGGCGTAAATGGCGATCTGGAAATCTAGATTTTCCTACATACGCTATTCTGTCGGGATTCTCGTCCTCTACCTCTTCTGTAGAAGAGTCATTTTCTTTCTCGCTTACTTGTGCTGCTTTACGTTGATCGTGTAACCTTATTATTTCTTTACGGATTTTCTTGTACATACTTTCCATAGCACTGATGGTCCTGTGCTTACCCTCGGCTATATTATCACTCCACTTTGTCAGGGTTCTCATTTCGGCTTGATCTTTGGACGGGTAATCTTGTTCTCTTATTAAACAATTAATCAAAAACTTTAGTATCATGAGCTGGATCTCGGCTTTTCTTTGAGACATGACTTCGCCAATGCTTTCTGGATCATCCCCTGTACGGATGAACCGATATATTCTGTCTAGATCTTCTTTCATATTCGGTAGGGTGACTAGATACTCGGCCACCTTTCTTACACGTAATGAATATAAAACCATATTATCCTCGCCTGGGACTGGATCATAGCCGCATTCATTAAGGGCTTTTCTTATTTCTGCTACAGACTGATGTCTGGGCGTACGCTGTGACGCTTGTGCATGTAATTCGGCTGACGTTAAACGCTTATGTGGCGGCGGGGTCTGAGGAGGACCTCCTCCTGCGGCCCCTAAACTAGAATCATCGACTGATCCTCTTCGTCCTGGCAGAGTGGGAAATGGAAATGCAGGCTGGACTTGTATGGCGGGCTGGACCGGGGGTACCGTAACAGGTACTCCGGTGTCTGGAGGAGCGGGAAGTGCCTGATTTACAGGGACTGGCGGAGCGCGAACAGGATTTGCATATTCTGGGACTGTGTCGTCCAAATAGGACGAAATGAAAATATCAGCTGCGGTCTGTTTGTGACGTAGCTTGGTCGGAACTAATGGTGGCGGGAAATTACTGGATGCCTCTGGGGTCGCTTTTGGCAGGCCCTCGGCAAGAAGAGGATACATACCCTTAATAAGAGCATGCCTCTGTCTGTCTGACTGTTCGGTTTTAACTCGTTCACCAATCTCGATTAATTCCTTTTCTTGTGCTCGTTCCAAGGATTCTCTACTTAATTCTGACTTTCTGATTTCTTTTTCGGTTCTTTTATGAGATTCTTTGCGCCATAACTCGATGGCATCTTTCTGTGACTGTCTGGCTTTCTTTTTCCATAATGCTTCTTCTACTCGCATGATGCACTCGGCATCCCATGTGCCTGATACAGGCCATCTATACTTTTCCTCTAACTGTTTGGTATACTCGACCCATAAATCTAGATACAATATGGCGCTTATGCCATGCTTCTGATACATAAAATGACCTGGACTGTCCCTAGGCGGGACAGGAACTGCTGCTTCCAGCAGACCTTTTCTAGTTCTCAACTGACGTAACTTAGAAAACAAGGGCATGACTGGACTGTAATCTAGACACAATACAATACACAATGAACACGATACTTATTCCCCATTCATACCACGACATTAAAATACATGAAGAACATTTAAAATAACAGTTCGAACAGAATACTACCTGGAATACGGAACACAGAATACATGAATTTTCTCGGGAACAGAACTGACTGGAACAGAAACTAGATGCACTGCTGAAACAGTACGAAACTTACCGGTCTCATACAGAGACACGTCAGGACCCGCATCCACCGAAGTGGACACTTCGTTTGTGGGACTGTGTACCACCAACCCACGGACCAGAGTCAATTAAATTGACCCTGTCTAGATACTACCCCAGTAACGGTACTCACCGGGCAGCAAGAACGGAAGGCCTCGGACTGGACTGGACTGCTTCGACGCCGGACGGACGAACTTCGAACTTCTGTTACAGGTGGGCCTCCGGATACCTCGGACCTTGGACTCTCGGCTTGGGCTCTGGTCGGGACTCGCCGCGTTCCTCCACCGTCTCGTCTGGATGCTGGACCGCCTCCTCCGTCTCCTCCGTGGGCTCGAGGGATACTTGAAGCAGAAATATCTGCACGTGCACGGTATGGTTCCGTCACGGCTGCAGAGGGTCAGGGGGCTGGCGTGGCTTCACCGGCGCGTGGGGAAAGGGCAAGTCCCTATTCGGGCGCCATTATGTGGTATATAAATAAATAATACCGGATCTATTTTTGAATGAATAAATGAATAACAGATAGCTCAATAAATAAGAGTCAAGATTCGAGGTAGTAGGAGTTTTGCAGGTTTATTACAGCATAAAGGACAGGAACAGGACAACCTGCATAGGAATAGGATGGCAGGGCCCAGCAGCTGCTGGGGCTGGATCTGGGATGAGCGCGCTCACATTTAATAACAATACACGATCATATATACTAAAACAGTTGCATTACAATACATACGATAGGCGGAGCAGTGGGTGTGGTCAGTAGCAGTCGCGAAAGATAAGGGTGAAAGTGGGTGTAACAGAGGCGTATACATAGACATGTGATGCAAACGTAACAGAATATGTCATGAATGGGGCGGAAACCATGGAGGGGGCTACCTGAGGAGCCGGGACCTCTAACCTGATGGTGCGCGCAAACTGGCAATGACGTATCACTAGGAGAAACTGGGGGCTTCGAACTCTGGCCTAGGAGCAGAGACTGAAGTCTGGAGAGTCAGGGCGACATGTACCTAAGCAGTATCTAGTATCTGATGTTTAGAGAACATGTTGATATGAACTAAGAGTCAGGAGGGGAGAGGCTAACGGACTCTAAGACTGGAGCATGCATTATTCTATATGTAGTGCGTGATGAAGAATATGAAATGACCATTAAATGCAGTATTTCTCTTACATGGAGACGTAGAGGCTAGACAATGACGGAAACTATTGATGCAGTTCAGTAGCTTTAGGAATGCAGAGAAGGAGGACTGAACTGATAACTGGAATCATAACATACTCTTGGCAGACTCAGAGGCAGAGCCAGGCTGAGCCGGGCACTGCGAGGCAGGAAGTAAGTGAAGGGTCGAGGATACAGGTGGGGGCTGTATCGCTCCTCAGCGAGGCTTCAGGAGACAGGAGACAGGAGCTGAATCTGGTATCCAGGCCCTTCTGAGGCCTAGAAACGAGGACTTTACAATGGAATAACGTGCACACTGAGAAACGTGGCAACGTAACTTTACATAGGCCTGATATTCGTAGTATTCACGAGAACTGGAAACTGACATACTAGAGGTGGACACAACTGTAATTGCGTCTTTAATCGAACATAGGGAATACATATGCATATTAATCATGCACAGATAACTTATGATGGAGGACTCGTAGGGACACAGAACATGGCAAAATTTACTTTTCCACAAAACAACAGGGGGAGGAGAGACGGTGGAAGGAGAGGCGCATGGAGGTAGAGAGGGAGAAACTTTTCAACTTCAACAAGAGTGCACTCATGCTTTGAGACCCTCCCAGACGCTCACTCACTCACCGTCTGCCGGCAGGTGAAGTTCTTCCAGAGCAGCAGGCCCAGCTGGGTCCTGAAGGCCATGGCTCTCCTCGGTGCCCCGGCGGCTCTCCCTGGGCGGCGGTGGCGGCGGCAGGAGTAGCGGCAAGCGGGGCGGAGGTTGCTCATTAACTGGAGAGAGAGAGAGGATGATACTGCAGTCGTCACTGGCTTTTGAAGGAATGCCAAGTGCACTATCTGTCCACAGACACACCGATTAACCCAAGAGCCCCGGCGGGCGCTCCCGGCAGCCCCAATTCTCGTTTAACTCCTTCCGACCCGCCATTAAGGACCAGTGGGCTTCCAGTCTCACGCCGGGCATAGCGGAGGGGCGGAGGAAAAGTTACTTTGCCAAAGTCTCAAGTTGCCTGAGCAGCCCACCGCATCTTTACTGTGTTACCTTTACCCACTGCGCGGTGTCTCCCTCCCCCGGAAAGGGCGGGTCGCCCCTGCTCTATGAGGCGGCAGTGAGCTGCGGGGGCACAGGGGAAGAGCCCAGGTCCGGCTGGGGGAGATGTGAAGGCACGACGGGGCGGCACAGCAGAGCAGCTCTAAGAGGCCTCAGTGAGCAGCGGGCAGCCGGGGCACATGACGGATACACACAAATGCACGCAGCAAGGACTTACTGGAAGAGAGCAGCTTAGGCGATACTGGAAGAGAACAGCTTAGGCGACCGAGAGCAGCTAAGCAGCTTAGGCGACCGCAAAATGGCGGCCGCAAACATCTGAAAATTTCGGATTTGGGGGCGTGTTTTTGGCGTTCTGAGTGACGGATGACATCACAGTCGAAAGAACGCTAAAAAACACGCCCCCGAATCCGAAAGAGACGGGGCTTTATTGAAGTGACTCCCTTCTCCTCCAATGGCTGGCCTCCGTTTAGGAAGCCAGCCAATGGAGGAGAATGGAGGAGAGAGGCGGGTTCCAAGCCCCCTAACTCCAAAACCTTAAATCTTCGGGACTCCGCCCTCTCACTGCTTCGCAGTGAGTGCGATGGTCCCTCGACCTAACAAGCCCCTAACTCCAAAACCTTAAATCTTCGGGACTCCGCCCTCTCACTGCTTCGCAGTGAGTGCGACGGTCCCTCGACCTAATGACGACCAATGTGCAAAGGCCATGGTGCGTAAAACACGTGTCAGAGGTTATCACTCTGACCCCCTTGTCAAAGTAAACACCACCAAATGGTTTATGGGCTGCGAAGTGTCACTTCAGAATGTATGTCCATAATATATTAGATATATCCAGACAGATCACCTACTTGCTCGAAATGTGGGGAGCAACATTCTTGCACGTGGCCTGGACTTGCAGGACAGTATCTAAATAATGGGTAGAGGTAGGGACATTACTCTGACAGACTACAGGTGTACAGTAGAGACAGGGGTTATACGCATAGGCTGCAGCACCGTTCTGCAGTGCGGGGTCTGGTGACTGCAAAATGCCAAGTACACTGAAGTTCGCATTGGAGTCCCACAAAAAGTTGCTCGATATATCTTTGAATGATCTTTACCAAAGGAGTCACGAAGGAGCGAGGTTACCAGGAATGATAAATGAGGGTAGAATCTATTAGACTGAGTAGGACTGATGAACACTCTAAGACTCCTCAGAGGAAGGCAGTCGGTGAGGGAAACAACGAGGTGATATATTGGGGAGGAGGAGGCTTCAGGAGAGTTGAAGGGATCAGAACAGATATATGGGAATATGGCAAAGCCAAGCAGTCCAATGTCTGCACCTCATGGGACATGTGGCACTGAGGAGGCAATGTATGAACAGTGCTCATGTTCAATGAGTACCGCCTGATGATACTGTACAGGAGACCTAAACCAGGGGAATGAGAATTATATATACTGTATATCAGAAATGCATAGTATATGTACGAAGTCAATTATGCTGAGCTACATATCATCGTTGTTTAATTCAGAAACTGGAAAATAAAGATATAAAAAAATGTATGTGCCAAGACTTCCCAAAACTTAAACACACACAAAGCGATTCATGATCTACTTTTATTCTCACAAACGAAATGACACAGCCCAATCAGGTTTTAAGGGCTTTTTCCTTACTTAAAAGGTACAGGGTCAGACTGATTTGTATATGGCCATGTCTGAACTGGGGTGGCAGAGTGAGCTAAAGAACGGTGATGGATTAAACCCAGATCTGTTGACTGGGTGTGAGTGTTTGATTGGTTCAGATGCTCCGTCCTTCACCACCCCCTTTTGTACTGCTTTGTTCGCCATAAGTTGGCAGGGTATGCTCAGACGTGAGTCCCTTGCTCACTTTGCCACTGGATTCAAGCAAGCCTGGCTGAAGACAGCTGTAATGCAAGAAACCGGTCCTAGGAAGCTTGTTTCCGGTCTAGGGAAGGCATGGCTTGGCAGTTCGGGCTGGACTGTTCCCATGAGGCACAGGGTCAGACTGATTTGCATATGGCCATGTCTGAACTGGGGTGGCAGAGTGGGCTAAAGAACGGTGATGGATTAAACCCAGATCTGTTGACTGGGTGTGAGTGTTTGATTGGTTCAGATGCTCCGTCTATCTCCACCCCCTTTTGTACCGCTGGGTAAAATGTTTTAACAGCACAGTAAAGGCTTAAGCAGTGTACCTCGGGTCGTCTATTATAGGACGCAAGAAATTCGTCTTGAGTCCAACTGTACAGATTCTACTTGGATGATCGTGCTTACTAGGGCTCACTGACGCATACTGTTGGGAAACATCAATGGGAACCTCGTGAGTTGGATTCGCTTGAATGTGCGGTTTAGTAAAGCTAGATGTTGTTGCTGCTTCCTTAATAATGAAAATAAGAGACAGTCGGTATCAGGATGCCACAGCTTTTTCAGCATCAATTCCAAATAAGGTGTTTCTAATACTACAGGAATGTATCTAGATGTAGTAAAGATATTATTACCTGATGAATTTAAATCACTAGATTTAAATAATCGGAAACTTATAAGCTAAAAGAAACATAAAACTCAAACATATGGTAGAACCAACATTAATGAATACAAGTTTAAATGTTTAGCTACACAGCATATTTAACAAGCATTTGTAATGTCAATAGACCTGGCTTTTGAATACACTGTCCACTAGCCAGACTTGAAAATTCATGTAGATAAATGACAGCCATCTCCCATCTGTGCCTCTGCCAAAGAAAACACCACAAATGATCTAAGACACTTGAATAGCATTGCAATAGCATGTGTGTGCCTCTGAACGTTTAACATTAGGCAGCTGGATAAAAGAACAAAATGATCGCAGTTGTGTGGAGGGCAAGCACTTTTTTTCTGGAAGCACACACCTGCTACCCAATCAAAACATATACTCCTGGGCAGATCCAAAGCTCCTCTTTAGTGGTGCTCACAAAATTGTTTGGCAATCATAAAAATGGACCTGATTTTTTTTTATTGCAGAAGTGATTTGACCTTAGTCAGACATTTGATAAAACGACCAGTAGGCTGTGGATCACCATATTTTAAACTTGTTAACACAGCTTTATTGCAGCTCCAGACCCTCATGTGGTTAAAAAACGGTTTCTGAACTATAATGATCCGAAGTGCTTTGCCCAAAATAGTGTGCTTTTGGGGCTACTGTCCCACTTTGCGAACCTTCCAACACTGCTTCCTCTTCCTTGGCTCAGATACTAGACTGACTGCTGATCAGTCGTGCAACACCCAATAGGCTCAAAGGGCTTCAGCCCCCCCACCGTCGTGTGTGGCAGCCCGGGCTGAGACAGCACACAGCCGCACCTGAGCACTTCACAGGTCTTTAAAAGACCATCCGATTGTTAATGAGGCTTTGTTTTTTTTCACCCCTTCTAGAGCCCCTGCATCTCCACTCTGCCTATTGCTGGAAGAGTCAGCCCCCCCGCCCCCGAAATTTTTGCTCCCCCCCCCCCGAAATTTGGCTCTAGTTGCGCCTCTGCTGCTGATTGAACTGATTTGGAATGGAGGTAGACAGAGGGTACCACTGACGACTTTGCAGCGCCTAATGAGGGGGGGTGGGTGCCCCAGTATTTGAACTGTACTATCTAGCAGCACATCTTCAATGGTAGGCTAGATGGCTTGACCGTTATGGGCTAGTGAATTTGGGCTCTTTGGGAGAAGAGAGGCAGGAGAGTGCACTGCTCACTCTACTACGGGGTCTTAGAATCCGGCCCTCTGAGCACTCTACTTATCAAGATTGCATTGACATGTTGGAACGGTCATCGTAACGCCCCTCATACCGGCTTTAAATGCGTCCCAAACAATAGGGTCTGAAGCTGTATCCTGATTTATCTTAAAACATTCTGGGATCCACCTGCACATATATTCACAATATTCCGGATCAAGCAACAAATTATGTTCAAACGTCCATGGTTTGTGCTGCTGCTGTACTTTCAGACCAAAATCCATGACCACCGATCAATTTTAGCATTTGTCGCCACCTCGGTAAATATAAAAAAATATTCTAAACGAACATGCTTCTTATGGGGAGCAGAGTAAAAAGTATAGCCTGGTACACTGCTCTTCTGAATGGCCCATACATCGGCCAGACCAAACTCTTATACTAAGCCTTTAATAGCTTTGAAGACCTTGGTCTTCTTCCCCATGTAGGGACAATTACTCCCAATGTCAAAATCCCCCTCCAAATGAATATTAAAGTCCCCACAGAGTATTAGGGGGGCTGGCCAATCCGCCAATTCGACACTTAAATAATGTAACACCCCTGGATCATCCAGATTGGGTCCATACACAGAGCAGACTGTCACTGGAGAACCATTAATGCCCAATTCCACAATGACCCAGCGCCCCTAGGCATCCTCTTTCACCTGCCTCCTCACTCCCAGTCCATGTCTCATAAAGATAGCAACACCTCTCATATTAGAACCTTGTTTGGTACAACCTATAATTTCCATACCAAGATCCCTTAGCCACTTGCGGTTATTCCAGGCTATATGCGTTTCTTGTATGCATAACAAATCATATAGATTGGTCCGCAGCATTTGAGCCAGCACCCCCCTTTTTCTTTTATCATTTAACCCACAAATGTTCCAAGAACAAATAGAATATCGTCCCATTTTATCTAATTTTAGAATTTTAATCTGCTTTTCCCAACCAAGTTGAACTAATCCAAAACATTTCCTGCTTCAAACAAAAAAGTATCATAGTCATTATATTCAGCCTCAACCACCACCCGCCCTCTGTGCCTTCCTCACCACCCTCACCACCCTGCTTCCCCTCCCCCAATGGCAACTAAGTTGGCTGTTCACAGGGCTCAGGTTTATGAATTAGGGGAGGACGCAGGCAGAATCTTAGCAAAAAGATTGTGCCAGAGGGAGAATGTGAATCGAATATCTAGGAAATGTGATCAAAATGACAGGGCACTGGTGCCGCCAACTGATATTCTGAAGGACTTTCGTAGATTCTACGCTGGTTTATATACAGAGGATGTAATAATAAATACAGAATGGCAAATGGAAAAATTTTGTGGCAATTTAGAGACTAATAAAGTTTCAGAGGCTGAAAATTCGGCTCTAGCAGCAGATGTAACTTGGGAAGAGGTGGATGCAGCGATCTTATCGCTAGCTAGGGGCAAAGCAGTAGGCCTCAATGGTTTTCCGCTTGAATTTATTGAACCTTTCGCTGTGTTTTAATATCTGAGCTTACAACTTTATTCCTTAATGTGCAACGAGGGATAGCACCAGAGACATGGAGAAAAACTACGATCATCGTATTTTTAAAAAAAGGCAAGCCTGAGCTCTCCCCCTCATTGTATAGACCGATATCTTTAATCAATTCTGATAGCAAAATATTCTCAAAAATGTTTGCTTTGCGTTTAGGGACAGTCATTACTCCTCTGGTATCTAGCTTTCAACATGGCTTTATCCCAGGGACGGATACTGTTGACCATGTAAGAAGGGTTATTACCCTTCTGGATTGGGAACAGACAACGGATTCAGCGCTAGGGGTGATCCTGTTGGACGCCGAAAAGGCGTTCGACAGGGTCTCCTGGTGCTATATGTGGGAGGTCCTGCGGGGGAAAGGTTTTTGCCCAGAAATAATCCAAGCAGTTAAGACCTTATATATCAGTCCGGCGGCCACTATACGGATCTCAGGGTTGGAGTCCAATGAATTCAATATCAGTCGTGGAACACGACAAGGGTGTCCATGCTCTCCTCTTTTATTTTCCTTATACATTGATTTATTTTTGTGCAAACTCAACTGTCATGAGGATATTAAACCGATTAGTCTTAGCGGAGTTCAATATAGAGCATTGGCTTATGCGGATGATATACTCATAATGTCTGGTGAATTAGTAACTGCTCTTTCAGCCATCAAAACTTTACGGCGCAGTTCGGCTCTTTTTCAGGGTACAAGCTCAATATCGGAAAAACCCAAGTTCTTTACTCTGGGCAAGATCCCCAGGCCGGCGTGGTAGTTACGTCGGAGGCAACGTATATGGGCATTACAATTTCTCCCATTGTGGATGAGATCCCAGCCCTGAATATTCTTCCAGTCATGGAGAAGGTTAATACCACTCTGGAACGTCTGACTCATCTTCATCTCTCCCTTCATGGCAGATGCAATGTTTTAAAAATGCTTATTCTCCCCAAATATTTGTATATATTCAGAACAATCCCTTTGGAATTTCCGAACTCAGTGTTTTTAAAATTGGAGAGAGTTTGTTCAAGATTTTTTTGGGGTTATCGGAGAACACGCACGGCTCATAAGAAAATGATTCTTCCAAGAAATCTTGGTGGCTGGGGTGTCCCGCATTTTATAATGTACTATTGGGCGGCCATGATGCAGATTATGGGGCCATTGATCTTGGGGGGCAAAACTCCTATTCTTTTATGCCATCGGCCATCGATTTATGAGCTTATTATGGGTGAGGAAGCCAATGGGGGCTTAATGGCCATTTTAGAGCTATCGTACTACAAAAAAACAAGGTTTAAGATCCTGCGGGCAGCCCATAGAGCTTGGGAGCAAATTAAACGGTTATGTAATATTCCAACATTGAATTTTTATACTCTGTTTAAGGCCTCTGAGCTGCTCCCATCAATCTTTAGGGACCACGTTATTTTTAAATGGGATAGAAAAGGAATTTCTTGTTTATGGGTTTGTTGGATCAAGGGGAGATGATGGTATTTTCAGAGCTTAGAGAAAAGTTTGCCCTGGACAAGGGAGACTTTTTTAAATACTTACAAATTCGGAGCTTTATGGCTAAATTCGGTTCTAATATGGGAATGCAATTTTGTAAAAAGGAGCTAATCGAGCCAATGAGGAAGAAGACCCCGATAGGACATTATTATCAACAACTAGTCGCAGCCCTTCCAGATGATTTGGTAAAGTGTCAATTGAAATGGAGCAAAAATTTGATGTGGTGGGCCTTAATATAAATAGATCACTGGAACTCGCTAATAGTGTTTTAATGACAGGCAGGCATCGTAGCCAGCATTATATGGCTTTCTGGGACCTGTATTACTCCCTTAGGAAAGTGTCCCGGTGGGGAAAAACTGGCGGGGATAAGTGCAATCGTTGTGGGCTATTTGCAGCCGACTCAATCTGTAGGAAGGTGGATACCTGACTATGGTTACCCCAGATTTTTTGCCTAGTGTTTAGCTGGTTTTCGACTTAGTTGGCCTGGGATCCTGCTAATCAGGGCCCCAGGCTATCTGCTCTCTCTTTAAATGGACTCCTTGTACCCTAGGTACATCACCAATTTGGTACTGGACACCTTATCAGCCCCTGTACAGTGCACTATAGGTGCCCAGGGCATAGGTGCATCCAAGGCCTACTAGGGGCTGCAGCATATCTTTTGCCACCCCTGGCTGGTACTTAAATCGACACAACTGGCTGATCACTCAGCTGGGGCAAGGTGGTGTAATCACCCCTTGCTTAGATATAGTATGCCTATATCTAAACCTATATCTGGACACATATATACCTATAAGTCACTCCTATGGCAGGCCGTAACAATCCTGGAGGCAGAGTGCTTGGTTTTATGTAAGATGGTGCTCTAGCATGAGCTGAGCCTGTCTGCAGAGGTCGGAACCATTTCCGTGCAGCTGTTCCAGTGATACTGCCATACCATATACTCTTAAGTGCATTATAATCCTCGCGGTTAATGCTAACTTAGGTTTGGCTTTATCAAAACATGTCGTGTTTGGTGTCATACACTTTGGAATACTACCCCCTCGCCAGTTCTGGCGACGGGGGTAGCATTCCACCCTTCTAGAGGGAGAAGACATGTTACTGTACTTAAACGCGGTTAATTCTAACCAGAGCCTCAGCATCACAAAATGGATGCTGCTGCCACCGACACAAGTCTGACTTCCTGCTGCTGACCGAAACTTGGCAGGGGAGGCCTGGACAAAGGGTTTCCTGTCACAGGGAGGTGCTACACCTCCCCAGACAGGAGATAGTGTATTGGGGCAGGGTGGGTTGAAAGAAACTAGACCCTGCCTGGGGCACACAAGGTGTCCCATGCAAAATCCAGTCAAACCGGTTCTGGGGCACTCCAGCCCCAGCGCTGGCGCGAAACTGAACAAAGGGAAAGGGGCGTAACCACCCCCTTCCTGGGTCCCACCCATAGGAGGGACCTAGCAGGTAATCCAGCCCCTTGACTTGGAATAAAGGTAGGAGCTGTGCAGATGCACATCAGATTATCCTGACTGAAACTTATGAAACGAAACTCTGGACCCTTCGACATCCTACAAGACGTAGAAGACTGAAGAATCTCCCTTGTGGTCAAGGATTGACCACCCTGTGCAAACAGTCACCATCCAGCACCTCGACGTTTGCTTTGTTGCAGTTCCCGCCGGAACTCGAGCGACAGAGATCGACAAGACCCAGCGTGCCTGCCTTCTAACAGCCCGATCCACAGCCCCTGCAAAGCTGAGACCCGTGGAGGCGACCTGAAGCGTGGGGCCGGCCATCTTGGAAGAACTACGAAGCGCTGACCGTGCAGCCCCCGAGGCTCCCTCGAAGCTGTGCATTGGAGTTTGAGAAGCTCCAGCCCAGGGCAGCTTTTGCACCGAAGCTCACCCCTCCACGCTCACCGAGTGCTGCGTGAGGCCCTTTTGCATTTTCCTGCTCGACGCGTTGGTCCGGTCGCTTGCCCGTTGGCTAGTGGCCCCTGTACCGACAAACCTAAGAATTTACACCCCTGGTCTGGTTGCTCCAGACTGGCCTTCGCTCCCCTGAAAAGGAGCACCCGCTCTGACCTTGCTGGTCCGAGTGAGAAGCGATCTTCGAATCCTGCGTGGGTTGCCCTTGCCAAGGCTTGTTAATTCCAATCCGGAAGCCGACACCGTCGACAGCGAGAGCCTTCGTGGGACAGCTCGTGATCCACTCCAGGACATCCTCGGTGCCCCAGAGTCCACGTGGCAGCGGAGGCAAGCTTCGCGACAAGCACCTGATTGCGCCCAACATCGCCTGGTTCCTTCCTGGTCACTGGCTAGTGACCCAGACTCTGTTCCCTCTGCTTTCAGGTACTCTACATCTTCGATCCACCCTTGGGTCGCACCGGACACTTCTCTTCTGGACACCTGCAGCATCTTCATCTCCAGGCACCATAGATCTTCGTGACGAAACCCGACACATCTTTGCACCTGTGCACCCGCTTCCTGTGGGTGAGGTAATACTTGAACACCAGTGCTCCTGTTGTGGTTTACACCTCTATTGTCTAAGTCTAAAGTTTTGTCCTTCTAGTCCAGTCGGAAGACTCTTAAAACTGTAACTCGATAACTTTTACGCACCATTGACTTTGCATTGGTGCATACGTGTGCTTTTAGCGCTGCACCCGAATCCCGCGGGCTACTCCAGTCCTAACTGCTGTTAGTCCAGTGTAGTCCCAGCGATTCCCAAGGCCCTAGGCCTTACCACTGATCGAATAGTGATACTTATACCACTTTTTTGATATATGGTTTGAGTGGCCACCGGCCCTATCCATAACTGTACAACTTTCATATGTTATATTGTGCTTTTGTTTAAACACTTATGCTTCTTTACTCATAAAGAGTATTGGGGATTATTCTGAGAATAAATACATATATTTTTATAATATATAACTTGTGTGGTGTCCTTTCATTTGGTATTACAGGATTGCATATGGTAAAACAGCTGGCTTCACATGCCCTCTTGAGTTAAGCCTTTAGGCTGCTTAGTCCATGCTACCCCTAGGATAGCTTGTCTTTTAAGGTTGACTTACAACCATCACCATAAGGGATTGTTTGGACTGATACAGGGTGCCTACAGAATTGTGGACATCATATACTAGGCCAACTTCTCACACAATCCATATGTTTTTCTCTTGCCCAAGATTAGGGGGGTTTTATCAGGATTTGGAGGGTTTTTAAACTATATTGTTTCAAAAACAGATAACCCTTACGGGGGATCTCGTGATTATGGGGTTGGGTTTGAAGTCACCGCCCATTATAACAAATAATGTTGTAATTACACTCTGGTTTATTATGATGGCAGTGGTCAGAGCATGTATTACTAGCGAGTGGATTAGCTCAGAGCCTCCAACGTTCTTGAATTGGAGAGCAAGATTGTTGGCTATGTATAGCTTTGAAGTATCAATTTATAGACTCAAAGGGAGAAGGAAGAGAAGATGGGGGCTAAAATCTGGGCGCCCATCCGAGATTGGATGTTGGGGGGGTCTGGTGGGTCGAATGGCGATGAGTAAGCTAAATATAGCTTAAAGGCTCAAAGGATATATTTAGGGTTAAATGGAGTCTGATGCATCTTTGCCTGTCTTCTTACTGTAACTGTTTATTATTTGCTTAGTATGTCTGTCTTCTCCCTTTTGGTGTTCTTGCATTTTCATTCTCTTTTTTGCTTTCTTTGTCAGGTTTAAAGTGTATCATATTTATTCTGAATCGTATGTATAGTTTCCAATGTCCCTGGAGGGGGGGGGGGTTAAAAAACATATTGGAAAGGAGTAGTCTGAAGAGTACCGGGTCTACCATTGTATGTGCCGGAGCTCCCACTAGTGGGCATTCCTCGCACTAGAAATGGGTTCCTCATGATTAGGTTAATGCAGCCATGGAGAGAAGTGGTAATTCACACTATAGGTTGCGGCTATGAAGACGGAGAGCTCGGTGAATTCAACAACATGGTTGATAACAGCACCCTACTGGAAGCCCTGTTCTTGATGTACCTCAGGGTTAAGAGACAAGGAATGGATGGAAGTGCTGGAACATCCATCTTGGTATCTGGGAACAGCAGGAATACTCACAGTTTAGTGTCCTACATTCCACCTATCTCACACTACTTAGGCTGAAAGATGCAGATTTTAGGCATATGACATAGACCTGCCCAAAAATAGCAGTCTTCTGGCAAATGGTCACTGCTGTCCAGGAGAGGGCATTGGGTAGGACAACTTTATGTACTGTGGAAACATGCCTGTTGGCCTATATGCACTAACTGGGGCACAGAGGGAGATTTCTAGATTCCTGGATTTGGCCTTGGTTCTTGGTAGCAATGTCATAGCAATGCACTGGAGGTCTCCGGAGGGACCCCCTTTGATGCATAGGTCGAGAAATGGGCTACGTTAGAATGGGCAAAGATGTGTGGCGAGGAATGGCACGGGGT
Source organism: Lissotriton helveticus (assembly GCF_964261635.1). NCBI lineage: Eukaryota > Metazoa > Chordata > Amphibia > Caudata > Salamandridae > Lissotriton > Lissotriton helveticus. The sequence continues at coordinate 315,176,993 of NC_136072.1, read as the reverse complement.
TGCGAAAAATGCCAATTACAGACAGTTTGGCGGACCTGGTGACCTCATTGACTAATCCCCCTGAGGAAACATAGTTCCTGCGGCTATTAGATGCATTTGCATTGTAAGGGAGTAACATTTGGGAGATGAGCATCCATCATCATTGAGGATTTGATCCACAAATAGTGATCACAAAATAAATAATAAAAAAAAAGAATGCTAAGAACGTTCCTGGGGCGACACTGTATTCTCTCTATCATTGTTTTGAACGTACATGTTATGCTGCAGAATGGGCTAGGACAACACTTTCAAATTTTTCTATGATTGCATGTTTAAAACTTTTCTTCTACACATTTGCTACTTATCTGCACCGCGCATGCAGCATCTGAACAACCTTCATACTGTAATATTTCTTGTTATTCTGCATTGAATATGCAAATGACTGAGAACATTATGATAAGTTTAGATAACTGCAATCTAATACTTCTGAGATCATTGGATGACACAGATATATTTGTTTTAAAAAGTTCAAAATTCGATAAAATCACCTAAAAATTGGTTTCAAATAAATTCTTCGAAGATGATCTAATTCATGACCAGCGCATAACATATGGGGCAGAGATCCAATGCCATTGGTGCAAATACTACAAATGATTTCCTTCGACTTGTCTACAGACAGCCCTAACCTCTAAAAGTGGCTGAAATGATGGCGAACAAATGTACTCTTTTGCTCCAGTTGTAACAGCAGACATATGTATAACTGTGGATGATTGAAAATATAGGAATTGAGAGTCAACCAAGTATTACTTTTAATTTCACATGGGCGCTGATCATCAGTGAAAGAAATTAATTTGGCTTGTTTCATTATATGGGGGTTAAATTGCTGGGGGGAGAGAGATCTATGTGCCAAATAGTTGAGAACTTCAGGAGTAAAATCCCTGAGGCCAGTACTATTTCTAATGGTTGTCCAATTAATTAAGCTCATACCACATTTTATGTTTTAAATGTCCTTCAGAGGCGGTGCGCAGCTTTAAGCAGTAGAGTGCATTATAAGCCTCATAGATTCCGAGTTGTTTGCATAAATTGAATTTAAGTCTTGCTTGCACCCGTGCAGTAATGTGAACTAAACTGAACAAGGAACAATATGCGCGGCATTGAAGGATAACCAGAAAAAGTGAGGCTTAATTGTAATCCTTCAATTGCCAGGAATTTATTTTAGGCCCATTCTTGTCACATAAGCTGCTCACTTTTAGCAAAACGCTTTAATCAGCGTTTCGCCTGGCGATTTTATCTAAGTTTAACATCATTAAATAAACTGACTGGTGGAATGAACATATATGTGTGAGATATTAACTATAGAGTAGACTGTTGCAAACGGATTTATTTTGAGGACTATGATCTGGCTTCCGTATTAACTAGGAGAAATCGGTACTGTATCCACTGTCAAGGCAGCTTTCGCTGAGAGTCCTTTGGCTCTGATTCTCACAGATCCGGGAGGGATTCAAATACTTGCGAATATATATTACCAGGGATAGGGAATAATGTCTTCAATAAAATGTATACACAGTCCTCGACAAGTTTCGCAATGATGTTGTACATTGGCGCGGCCTGCAGCTGTCTCTTTTAGGAAGGGCTGCAATACTTAAGATGATCACATTACTGACAATCTAATTTGTACTCCGTAATACTCCCTACTGGATAACAGCCAAGTTCTTAAAACTGGTGGAGACGGAAATAAGGGTATTAGGATGAAAAAACAGGTAGAATTGCCCATGGGAAATTAACCACGGGTGTTTATGGGGGAGGGGGAGGGGTCCACCGGACATAGATCAATGGAAAATGGATAGGGACTTGAGCTCTCTGAATGAAAAGCTAATTTATGGAAGTAGAGGATGTCCCAAAACATGGGAATGAATGTGGCAACCATAGGCTGTCTGGCGAGTGGTGCCTTGAATCCTTGAATCTGTTCAACCAAAGGGACGCAATGTATTCGGAAGTGGGGAAGGGATGGCTTCTGCAGGAATGGTCGCTTAATGCTGTGTACACGATGTGACATGCGTGCAATCGGCTTATTGTATACTACAGAGTGAAGCTGTGTGTGTCTTTGTTTCTTTGTTGGAAATTTTCAATGAAAAAGTTATATAATAAAAGATTAACCCCTACCGCGCTACCGCGTTTTCCCGCTGTGCGCTGATTTTTCAAAATCGCGTTGTTTATGACAAAGCCAGCTCGTCATCCGCGTAGCGCAGGTAACGCCCATGACGAGCTGGCTTTGTCATTAGCGCGGAAGGGATTAAATAAACTGCCCGTCTGAGCCTTAAAAATATTGAAATAATTACTAAATAGACTCAGAATAACTTTTGGTCTAAATACCTATCGCAAGCTGAAGGTCAGGTACCATAGTAGCCATTTGCTTTACTCCATTCTATCTCTTTTAAGGTTATAGACTATATCTGCGTCCATATGTACCTAATGATCACATTTTAAAGTTACATGAGTGACAAAGTGGTTATACTGTTGTTATATGTACTCTGCCTCCACCTTTACAGCCGCCTCTTGGAATTGAATCTCACCCTGAGTAACTTACAGTGCATGTTTTTGAACTTTTCCATTCTATCTGATTAAATTATTCTTTATATAATATATGAGATTCTGTAATCCTTGTATAAATGGCAGTCTCTGATTTCTTTATAATCAGAGACTTGTGATGCACCCAGTCACTGATTGACGGTGCATTAAGCTCCGCCTGTTTTCCGCCCATCTTTACAATTGGCTCCTCTTCCTTTCCTTTGGAAATGATGCCTTTTGATTAGTCAGTAGGCTTAATAGTCCTTCCTTAGTACCTCATTGTCACTCTTTGTAACCTCCCATGAGGACTGACCCTCTTACTGTGGTGTTACACAGTATGTTTTATTTACTGTCTGTGGCTCTATTTTCTTAAATGGCTTTCTCCTATCCCAAGCTCAACATGCTTTCATGCTTTCTTGCAATCTGAAACTGCTTGTTTACAATTTACTACTGACAGAGGCTCCCTCCCTCTCCTCTGCTCCCTCACCTCGGCTGCCTCCGATGCTGTCTGCTGCTAGTTTTACATTGACACCCCCATCCACCTCTAATTAGCACTAACACCCCTCCCTCTTGTTGCTTGTTTAAATTGTCCTTCAGAAATGCGAGTTGTAAACTGAGGGTTTAGTAATGCATGAGGGCAGAGAAAGATTAAACTTGGAAAATTCATTTTTTTGTCATACCCACATTACATGTAGTTTTCCCACAGTCACCTTTTTTTTCTCAAAAACGAACGTTTTGCAGCCATTCAGATGTTAACAACAACTTCAACAAAGGTGCAGTGTGGCACTTTAAAAAAAACAAGATTATTTATGAAGTGCCATTTCCTCTTCCTATGTCCGCAGAGACAGTTTAGCAATGCATTAAAGACACACAATTCGCTGTTTGAGTGTGAGTGAGAGCAGTTTTCAAATCTGATTAGTTTTGTCTGTCTCGTGTCGTTTGCTGTGTTTTTTGTCCTCACTACCCCATCATGTGTTTATATATTGTTTCAGGGGTTTCGGGGTAGTGGAGTCCGAGTTTTGACCCTCTCCCCTCTTATGTGATTGATGATAATTTGAGCTGCAGCTTAGCCGCAGGGTTAAGTCCTTTTTTTTCTCTTTCTGGATAGTTTATTCAGAACTTATACTCCTGCGGATAGCTACCGTAGCTTCCTCGTATTTAACGTAGCATTGTACTCATTTTTTGGCTGATTCCCAGTGTTTCTCGAGAGAACGTATTTTGTGTTCTCATCATGGCTTTTATTCCTGGTTTATCATTTGGGGTAGACATTGTATCGAACATCTTGGCAGGACCCTTGCTCTTGGGTGATGCAGTTGTCACCGAAGTTTTGGCACAAGGGGAGGGCTGGGACACCTTGTTAGAATTAAAGAGGACACAACTTAAAACAGTACTACATGGGGCAATATTAACCGAATATTTAAGGGTTAATGCAGCCCCTAGGGGCCTCCTGGACACTAATGAACCTCTTATATTTTTGGAGGATGAGGCATTTAGACTGGATTGGGCCTTAGTGGCCTTGAAATGCACCCAGGACTGGCTAGTCTTAATAATCAGTACAGCCAAAAGACTAGCTGATGCCCTCCTGATCCAGATTCAGTCGACAGAGTTGGGACTTAGAACTGACATTGTAATGGCTACTTTTGACCATAAACTGGACCTGATAAATACAGAATTGTCTGAGTATAGGGATCATCTAATGCGTTCGAAAATCACGAAACTGCAGAAAGACCTAAAGAATTTTTCTAGGGAAAAAGTTTACCCTTACACTACTGAAGAATACGCTAAACAGAAACTGGCTGAGAATAACAAAAGCAATTAACAGGGTCGACCACGACATTATACAACAAGTAGCTCTAGTGAGGGTAGTGAGGGTGATTATCCACAGAAAAGGAGGGGTAGAGGGCGTGGGTACTGGCGGGGACCTAGACCGCCCATGTTCCATCAGCCATTTCATCATTACCCGAACCAGGCTTGTAACTGGCCATTGATGGGGTACCCCCCTCATCCTACTTTCCAGAACCCACAATTTGAAGACACCCGTTTCCAGACTCCCCAATTTCAAACTACGCAGTTTCAGAATTATCAGGGGCCTTTTTTAGGAAGAGGCCAGAACAAGGGTAGCGGGAAACAGAGAGGCCAACAGCGAGTAATTTGGGACAATCAGGATCAGGAAATCACCCAGAGGGTGACCAGGAGTATGGCATCGAGCAGCCTACCCAGCACCAGTCACGGACCACCCTAGTTGTGAATTTATCTTCTTGTGTTTTATCTTCAATACAGGAACATTTGCTCAACAAAGGGTTGGGCTTTGTCCCTACTAATCATTTGGACTTGTTCAAGTTACACCAGGATTTGCCTGTCTTTTTTCATAACTTGAGATTAAAAGTCTTTTTCAGGACCAAGAGCTTACTGACCCTTGCAAGTGGGACACCCCCTTCCGCCCAAAGTCTACTTTTACTCCTCAACTAACTTTATTACCACAACAAGTGGCGGCATTTGAGCAGGCGGTCATCCATGATTTGGAGAGTTTAAATCAATCCCAGCACCACCATTTTTCGAATTTGTCTAATATAGAAAGAGTGGCACTGAGGGAGCATATGGACAATAGGGATATCATCCTGAATCCAGCTGATAAGGGCGGGGCTACGGTGATTCCGGATAGAGACACCTACAATGAGGATTGTGGCCGCCTTTTATCAGATCAAAGGCACTACCGTAGGCTCACGGAGGACCCCACAGAGGCCACTACCAGGGAAATTGCGATGGTGGTGGAGGAGGCTCGATTAAATGATTGGATTTCAGGACATGAGGCGGGATTCTTAATGAACAAACAACCCAAAATGCCTTACTTTTATGTCCTTCCAAAAATCCATAAAGCAGTTAGACCCCCTCCTGGAAGACCGATTGTCTCCGGGATGGGGTCCCTGCTGGAACCCTTGTCGCAATTTTGCGACTTTTATATGAAACCTCTTGTACAAATGCTGCCTGCCTACCTGAGAGACATTTTTACATTTTTGACATTCTGAACCACCTGAAAGATATGCCGTTTGATCACAATACTGAGTTCCTTATAGACCTCGATATCGAGGCCTTATACACTAACATTCCCCAAAGGGAAGCCCTGAGGGTTCTGGAAAATATTCTGTTCGAGGCATGTGGGCTGCTAAATTCATATCTTAGCATTAGATCGCCGCCTAGTGTTGGGTCCGGATGATCGCACATTGTTGTCCTGGAAGAGTCTTCGAAGTATCCTGAGATAGGTGGCTCCTCCCCTGGACTACAGTGCGCATGGGCATCGGCTCCATCCCCAGATTGTTTTTTTCCGCCATTGGGTTCGGATGCGGTCTCGACGTCTCTCTGTCGGAACCGAGAAATACTAACTTTTAACGGCCAAAAGGCCTTGTATTCTTTGCGTCGGTATTGTTTGCGTGCGGTCTCGAGTTCTTCCGTCTCTTGGAGTCGGAATCAGCGGAGTGCTTACACTCTTCGGACATCGGGGCCTTCTCATCGCGACACGACTGCAACTTTACAGCATGGAGCCGAGTCCGTTTCAGCTCTGTCCGCTCTGTGGGTCCAAATACCCACATATAGACCTGCACCCGGTCTGTAACAAATGCCTTTCGCCAGACCATGACGACGGCAACTGCAGGGCCTCCGCAAGGTTCAGGTCCAAGAAAACACTCAAGATTCGGCGCGCGGTGCGCCTTGAAGCCAGACAAGCGGCCCCAGATCCAGAAAACATCTTCGGCGACCAAGAAGACGAGGACCAGAGCCATCATCTTCAAATCTCCCCGCCCGAGACGGAGGTCGAGGCAGATCCGGAACACGACGACGGAGTCGGGGGTCAAGGCCTTGAATACGTCGAAGAGGTAGGGGACGTCGAAGAGGTTTATGGGGCCGCGGAAGATAGCTCAGGGGACGAGCTATGCCCCAAAGGTTACGAAGATCGAGATCGGGTCACGGGATCACCTGTCGGCCTTACCCTAGACCCCGTACCGCAAGCCACGGCCCCGCCTTCCGGCCCGGCCACGGACAAACTTGCTGGGCAGGACGTATCGAAACCGAAACCTACGGTATCGACTACACCTAAAATGGCCGACCCAAAATCGAAACCGAAACTTATGGATTCGAGCACACCTAAGATGGCGGCCGTACCACCGAAAACGACCAAACACACTGCTTCATCGACTCCGTCGACCTCCGGTCCACAGAAGTCGAAGAAATCTGTCGATTCCACAGTGTCAAACTCGGCGACAGAGGAGGGATCCTCTAAGAAGGGTGGTCAGCACGGGTCAACCGCTGCGGCGCCGTCAAAGCCCGCAAAAGCCAGCGACACGGCTCCGGTTCCGACTGGGACTCCGTTAGTCGGACGCGTGGTGGAGACGGAGCCGACAAAGTCACACGGATCGAAGGCTGGTACATCTGCGCATCGGTCCAAGGACTCTGGATCGGCGGCTGCGGCATCATCGTCCAAAACTCAGAAGGGCCACCAGGACGTCGGATCCGAGGGCAAGGTCAAGACCTCCTCGTCGGCGCCAACGGCCACTGTAAGTGACACGTCCCCCATCGCCTCTTCACTACAGAGAATCAGGGAGAAGGCCTCTGCTATGTCGGCTCCAAAGCCATCGCCACAGAAGCCGATGGACATCCCGGTGAAGCCTGCGGGTAAACTTCTCTTCCTTCTGCCGCCAAAAGAGGCGCCGAAGGCCTTTTCGACGAAATCGACGCCAAAGAAGTCGGATTCTTCAACGGCAGGGGCACTTTCAAGTCGGGGACTCGACTCAGAAGAGGATTCGGAGCGTTTTATCGACGCAGACACGGGCAAATTGACCCTTTACAAGAGGAGGATCACTTCACAGCCAGTGGACTCCTATGTCATCCCCCTCAAGAAGAAAAGGCTTCCTCAGGACGCTTCAGGCCTCATGGAACCTATCCAGCCTCCTCCAAGAAGGAGCCCAACTCCTTCCCCAGAACAATCTGAGGGTGAGGAATATAATGAAGATGACCAGTACACTTTCCCCATCAATGAACCAGATGCCCAGCCGGATTCATATGATGACATTGGTGACCAAGGCACCCAGGATGTGGGGCAAGACCCACAGCCTGACCCACAGCCTTTCAGTGCACGTGCATCCCCAACTGAAGATTCTGCAGGTTTTCATGCACTCCTTGAAAGGGCAGCTGCTAATCATGATGTGGACATGCATGCTGACCCAGTAGAAGAGGACTTTCTATTTGACAATTTTCAGTCTCTGAACGGACAGTAAAGACACTGCCTATGCTCAAGGGGGTCCTCAAACATGCTGCGGACATCTTTAAAGAACCTACCAGGGCGAGAGTGGTCAATCCACGTATTGAAAAAAAGTACAGACCAGCACCTGCAGACCCTGCATACATTCGGGGACAGTTGCCGCTGGACTCCCTGGTGGTCGCAAATGCCCGCAAAAGGGCCAACTCCCAAACAACGGGTGAAGCTCCTCCCCCGGATAAGGAGTCAAAAGTGCTAGAGGCTGGAGGCAAAAGAGTAGCTGCACAGGCTGCCAACTTTTGGCGTATTGCAAATACACAGGCACTCTTGGCACGTTATGATAGGGCGCATTACGACACCCTAGAGCAAGTTTTACAACACCTGCCTCCGCAGTTCCAAGAGGGTACCAAACTGCTTATAGAGGAGGGCAAGCTAATCTCCAATGCAGCCATAAAGTGTGCACTTGATGCAGCAGACACGGCAGCTAGGGCCATTAACACTAGCGTCATGCTGAGACGGCAGGCCTGGCTCCGCATATCGGGGTTTAAACCTGACATACAAACAACCATACTTAATCAGCCAGTCAATCCTGATAGACTGTTTGGTCCGGATGTTGACACCACCCTTGAAAAGATTAAAAAAGACACCGAAACTGCTAAGTCTATGGGGGCCCTGCAATCGCAACAGTTTCGCGGCAATAATTTTCGTCGCTCAGGTGCACGTGGAGTCACCAGAGGACAGATGGGTCCACAATCACAATTCTCTAGAGGTGGAGCACAATCCTCGTACCCCAAACAGAACAAGGGGGGTTACCGAGGAAACAGTACCAGAGGACGCGGCAGAGGGAACAACAACTCCCGCTCCTCTGCCCCAAGCAAACAGTGACTCTCTGTCACTGCCCCCCGACCACTTAACACCTGTCGGGGGGAGACTGCAGCAGTTCCTGCCCGTCTGGAGAAACATCACCACAGACAGGTGGGTGCGACAACTGGTACAGTACGGTTATTGTCTAGAGTTACGATCCACTCCACCCAACATTCCACCAAGGCAACGGCCTATGTCCGCAGAGCACTTGCACTTATTGCAGCAGGAAGTAGTGGTGATGCTGCAAAAGGGCGCAATCGAGCTCGTGCCGGTGGAGGAGGAAGGCACAGGGGTATATTCCCTGTACTTCCTTATTCCAAAGAAGGACAGATCTCTCAGACCCATTCTAGATCTACGTCCCCTCAACCTGTATATACTGTCAGAACATTTCCATATGCTCACACTGCAACAGATTCTTCCCTTGTTAAACCAGGGGGACTTCTTAGCAACCTTAGACCTCAAGGATGCTTATTTCCACATACCACTACACCCGTCCCACAGAAAATACCTCAGGTTCACTATCCAAGGCAAACATTATCAGTTCAAGGTCCTACCCTTCGGAGTCACCACAGCCCCAAGAGTGTTTACCAAGTGTCTGGCGACGGTAGCGGCGCACCTCAGGAGGCAGAGCATCCATGTCTACCCCTACCTGGACGACTGGCTCGTTCAAGCCAAGTCGGAACAACAGTGCGCCGCGGACATGTCGACTACCATTCACCTCCTTCACAATCTAGGTTTCTCGTTGAACTACCCAAAGTCGCATCTTCAGCCGGCACATGTCCGGCAGTTTCTAGGTGCGACGATCAATACCCTGACGGCCATGGCTCAACCAAACCAAGTCAGGATAGACAGCATGCAGTCTCTAATCCAGAAGTTCAGACCACAACACTCACTTCCAGCAAGAGTGTTCATGCAGTTGATAGGCATGATGGCCTCCTGCATCTTCATAGTCCCTCACGCACGGCTACATATGCGCCCGCTCCAGGAGTGCTTAGCAAATCAGTGGACACAGGCTCAAGGACAATTAACAGACCTAGTGTTGGTTACCAGTCGGGCATACGACTCTCTGCATTGGTGGACTCCACACAACCTTTGCAAGGGCCGACTGTTCCAGGAACCAGTGCCACAGATTACCCTGACAACGGACGCATCTCTCCAGGGATGGGGAGCTCATCTGCTCAATTACACAGTGCAGGGACTATGGACGACGCAGCAACAGAAGATGCACATCAACTATCTGGAACTGATGGCAATCTTCATGGCGCTCAAGTCCTTCATTGTACATCTGTGCAACAAGGTAGTGTTAGTCCGGACGGACAACATGACCGCGATGTACTACATTCAAAAGCAGGGGGGCACCCACTCGCCACAGCTGTCTCATCTGGCTCAGGGCATGTGGCGGTGGGCCATTCAGAGGAACATCTTCCTCATGGCAGAACACCTCCCGGGCAAGGACAATCAGATGGCGGATCTGCTCAGCAGACACAGCCATCAAATGCACGAGTGGGAGTTACACCCATCTGTACTCCACCCGTACTTCCAGCAGTGGGGTCATCCGGAGATAGACCTGTTTGCAACAAAAGAAAACGCAAAATGCCAACACTTTGCCGCCAGGTTCCCTCACCCACAGTCGCAGGGGAATGCGATATGGATGAACTGGTCAGGCAAATTTGCGTACGCTTTTCCGCCAGCCCCTCTGATACTGCTGGTGGCAAGAAAGCTAAGGCAGCACGCGATGACTCTCATCCTGGTTGCTCCAACGTGGGCTCGCCAAGCGTGGTACACCACGTTCCTCGAACTCTCAGTGGTGCCGCATCAAAGACTGCGCCTCACGCCCAGACTTTTGACGCAGAACCATGGAGAAATTCAGCATCCAGATCCGCAACAGCTCAACCTGGCGATCTGGCTCCTGAAGTCCTAGAGTTTGGATACCTTAACCTACCTCCGGAATGCATGAACATCATCAAGGAGGCAAGGAAGCCAACTACCAGAGCATGCTATGCTGCAAAATGGAAGCGTTTTGTCATTTACTGTACAGCCAATGACATCAACCCGCTAGATGCATCTATCCCTAACATCATTTGCTATTTGCTACATCTGTACAAGTGCAATCTAGCGTTCACTTCTATTCGGATACATCTATCCGCCATCGCAGCATATCTTCAGAATAGGCAGCATCTCTCTGTCTTCAGGGTGCCTGCCATTAAAGCTTTCCTGGAAGGTCTGAAACGAGTCATTCCCCCAAGAACACCGCCAGCTCCGGTGTGGAACCTCAATGTGGTCCTCACCAGGCTGATGGGACCACCATTTGAGCCACTGCACTCGTGTGAACTCCAGTTCCTGACGCGGAAAGTAGCTTTCCTAATTGCTATTACGTCACTGAGGCGTGTCAGTGAGCTGCAAGCGATCACAATCCAAGAGCCATTCATTCAGATTCATCCAAATAGGGTAGTGCTACGTACTAACCCCAAATTCCTTCCAAAGGTGGTGTCACAGTTTTCATCTCAACCAAACTATTGACTTGCCAGCATTCTTCCAAAACCCACAAACGGTGGCGGAGAGGATGCTCCATACGTTAGACGTACGGAGGGCGTTGATGTACTACATAGACAGAACACAACACTTTAGGAAAACAAAACAACTTTTTGTTGCCTTCTCACCACAACACAAAGGCAACCCTATATCCAAAGCAGGAATAGCCAGGTGGATTGTTAAGTGCATCCAAATATGTTATCAAAAGGCCAAGCGCACTTTAACCATACCCCCAAGGGCGCACTCCACACGCAAATTGGGGGCATCCATGGCTTTCCTAGGGAACATTCCTTTAGAGGACATTTGCAGAGCAGCCACGTGGGTTACACCGCATACCTTTACAAAACACTACTGTGTTGATGTGCATTCCAAGCAGCAAGCTGCTGTGGGACAGGCTGTTCTCAAGACACTTTTTCAGGTTTCTGCAGCTGGCACGGGCAACCGTCGCTAATGGAGGGACTGCTATGTATTCTATGCTAAGATATGAATTTAGCAGACCACATGCCTCGAACTGAATATGCTACTTACCAGTATGCATCTGTTCTTGGCATGTAGGGCTGCTAACATTCATATCGCCCGCCCTCCTCCCCGGTGCCTGTCGCAGCTGCAGATATACTATTGTATTCAATCATTAGCATGGACATCCTTTACACTTTTCACTCCATCTTCTGCCACAATGGCGAAAAACAATCTGGGGATGGAGCCGATGCCCATGCGCACTGTAGTCCAGGGGAGGAGCCACCTATCTCAGGATACTTCGAAGACTCTTCCAGGACAACAATGTGCGATCATCCGGACCCAACACTAGGCGGCGATCTAATGCTAAGATATGAATGTTAGCAGCCCTACATGCCAAGAACAGATGCATACTGGTAAGTAGCATATTCAGTTTGAGGAAGAGTGGCCTTACCAAATGCCCAGGGCATTTGTTTTACATCTAGCAGAAATAGCCCTAACGAGAAAAAAATTGAATTTGAAGGAACAATGTACCTGCAAACCCATGGTACCTCTATGGGTAGTGTCTTTGCACCAAGCTTGGCAGGATTGTATGTGGGGGCCTTTGAGCACTCAGTGATTTATGACATCGCCTGCCCTTGGGGACCAAACTTGAAATTGTTGCGTAGTTATATTGATGACGTCTTGGTGACTTGGAAAGGCGATGAATCATCTGTTGGCCTTTTCTTAGAGTGGCTGAATCAAAGAAATCCTCTACTCCACTTCACCACGACTGTCACCAAAACGAGCTTACCCTTCCTGGACCTAGTGATAGAACCAAGAGGAGGGATACTACATATGAAAGTATATCACAAACCTACGTACAAGAATGCGCTATTGGCATTTGATAGTTTCCACCCCAAGTCCCTAAGGGACCACTTGCCGGTGGGACACTTCTTTCGTATACGACGCAATTGTTCAGAACGGGCTGATTTCATGACAGAGGCGGATTTGTTATCCAAGAAATTACAACAAAGGGGGGACCCTACCAGGGTTATCAAAAGAGCCAGAAAAAGGGCCTCTAATGTTGATCGCGTAGGCCTCCTGTCGAAAACCATCAGACCGAGAATGAATAAACCAGTGTTTGTCTCAACATTTAACAATGCGTCACAACAGATAAGACGAACCCTGTTACGAAATTGGAAGATCCTAAATTCTGTTGGCTTGAATGTGGACAAACCATTATTCTCCTTTAAACGAGTCAAAATCTCAAAGATCTTCTAATTCACACGAGACCTAGGGTACCTGGGAACATCAGGACCTCCAGTACATCTATAGGTTTACCCAGAATGATGGGCCACACTCGTTGTGGCTCATGCAGCGTATGTCATCTTACCTCTAATACCAAGCACATCGATCTGGGACTTCGTTCCCCTTGGGAACAGAGATCCCATACTAATTGCAATTCGCAGGGGGCCATTTATCTAATCACAATCAATTCTTTTGTTCCTGCTTTCTTTCTCTTGACCAGTAGGAAGGTGAAGACTCGAATTACAGAACATCGCAGCACTATTAGATGTGGCTGATCTAATACTAGGCTGACGGCACACTTCTAGAGGCAGGGCACACCTCAGAAGACTTAAGGTGGACTGTGATCGAAAAACTCCAGCTGGGTAGGCATGCGGTGGATGACAATCGAACTTTACTGCTGCGTGAACAGAAATGGGTCTATCGGCTCAGGAGCCACATTGTGGGACTTAATGGCGATATACCTTGGCAGGCTCTGGGTAGATGAAGTCTGTTTTCAATCTGGTACCTTATTACTGGAACATCAGGTCGATTAATGGTGGGAGTGACAACAGGGACTGGCATGGGTGGTCAGGGCAGATACTGACAACCTTCCTTCTGCAAAAATATACTTACGGGCCGGTGTCTCTTTCCTTTGATTTCGTCTCCTTCCCCCCGGCACACTTGCTCTTTTGCCATTTCTTATTGCAAGGGGTGGGGTCAGTGTGTTCCACAGATCGAGATAACTGTGTGGAAATTGTTGGTATTATCCATTATAGGGATCTAGTTTTCATCGTACGACCTATAAGAGTGCATCAGAACACTATTTATATATTAGGCGGGGACTTTTGATGCCCCGTGGAACACGCTTCCCTTAGCCCTCGATCGGCATACTGAGTAATGAATAACGACCAGGTTGCCAGGACAACTCATGGGAAGCAACTCCACATCCAAATAGCCCCTTACGCATTGACGCATTCACGCCTACGCGTCATGATGGCTGCGAGAGGGTGGGCGTGTCCGAGAACCTAATTAAACAATGTAGCCGCCTGACGCTTGACACACTGCGTGGCGGTCCAGGAGCAGGCACGACAAGTGCGGAGATCCTACGGAACAGTAAGGAGTATCACTGTGCCGAGAGGGGCTTATTTCCAATGATTTTAACAATGTTGTAACGAAATTCTGCTGGTAGTAGACTCGCTATCTGTAGGGGATACCGCGTTTGGATGCATGAAAAGATCTCTTGGCATCCATGTACGATAGAACTAACGGTTCCCCGCTTTTCCTTTCTTTCATTCGAACACAGGTTGTGTTCTTTGGAATCCTCCCTGCCGGGCACCCTTTCGAGTTTAAAACATTGATAAACTCGGTGAGTACGCCTTGAGAGCCATGTACAGATGGATGTAATTTTACTAGCATAGATGCATGCCAGCATGTATGATTGACTGCAGCAGATCGTGCTGTAGGGGTGTGTGGTATCTCCTGATGCAGCAGTATATTTTAACGAACAGTTTTTACGGATACCTGATTATGGCATGAAAGGTGGTGAGTGTTTTCACGAGCCACTCCAGGGGTCTGTTTAATATAATAGTCCCAGTTATCTTGTTACTGAGGGGGACATCATATAGACACAAGACGGATGTAAACCTTTTATGGTGTTTAACAACATGCATGATACATGTAAGCATATGACTTATTGTCCTTTTTTCCAGTATTTGCATCCCGTGATGGCGGGAATTTCCTCCACACGTTTTGATCAATTTATGATCTAGAGAAATCTTTTTGCCACCTATGGCCGGACTGAGGTGAGGTGATTATCAGGACTGGGAGAGATAGATGTCCTGAAGAAGATCGGGGTGACCAGTTTTTTGGCACAGTAAGTCGGTCGAAACATGTAGGCATAAGCAGTTCATGGAGGGGTGTTGTGAGAACTTAATATTCTCCCTAAACACGGCCCATCCTTCATTATTTTAATCCTGGACGTGGAACCTACAAATAAAGGTTCATAGGGTATCCACAAGCCAGTTTTAAAGCACTTTTCATGCTGCACTTTGTTCTATCACTATACCCAGTCACAGGGTGATAATCACTGCTTTATCACTGTTTTTGTCACATTTGTGTTGTGTCTTGTAAGTGCGTCTCATTTTGTCTTTTTGTTTTCCCCTTCCCTATGCTCCTCCCTGAGCGTGGCTATGCCAGGGCGTATTGTAAGCGGACCCGATGATGAAGCATGTCACACACATTTGTGTGTGAGTGAGGGCAGTTTTCAAAACAGATTCGTTTTGTCTGTCTCGTGTCGTTTGCTGTGCTTTTTGTCCTCCCTACCCCTTCATGTGTTTATATATTGTTTCAGGGGGTTCGGGGTAGTGGAGTCTGAGTTTTGACCCTCTCCCCTCTTATGTGAGTGATGATGTAATCTTGGCAGCAAGGCGTCCTTCCAGTAAGACGGTATACGCCTGCCAGTTGAACAAGTTTGTGGCATGGTGCACAGCAAAGGCTGTGGATCCCCTTTCTGCCCCTCTTTCGAAGGTTCTCTTGTTTCTTTTTTCTCTAGCCCAGCAGGGCTCTGCTCTGGGCACTATCAAGGGCAACCTTTTGGCCATCTCTGCCTTGCTTCGGCTTCCAGATCAACCTTCCCTATTCAAGTCCCCGGTTGTAAGTCGCTTCTTGAAAGGCATAACTCACCTCTTTCCTCCTATTCCCTTCATTATGCCTCAGTGGGACTTGAACTTGGTTTTAACTTTTTTAATGTGCGCTCCCTTTAAACCGCTTCACAGCTGTACTTTAAGGCTCTTGACTCTCAAAAATGTGTTCTTGGTGGCCATCACATCTGCCAGACGAGTAAGTGAGTTCCAGACGCTTTCTTCTAAGCCTCCTTTTCTCTCTATACATCCGGACAAAGTTGTCCTTAGGACTCGTCCATCCTTCCTCCCCAAGGTTGTCACTGCCTTCCACATCCGGCAGACTATCACTTTTCCCAACTTCTTTCCGCATCCTTCGAAAGAGAAAGAGCGGCTCCACCGTCTGGACCCAAAACGCGCGCTTTCTTTCTATCTGGATCGCACAAAACAGTTCCGGCTGGATGACCAAATCTTTGTTGGCTATGTGGGTGCCAAGAAAGGTCGGGCCATACACTAGCGAACCATTTCGCGATGGGTCGTTTTGTGTATAAAGGCTTGCTATTCTCTGGCTAAAAATGAGCCTACAGTGGGGCTTCGCACCCATTCCACCAGGGCAACGGCAGCCACTTCTGCCTTGGGAAGAGGAGTTCCTCTGAATTACATCTGTTGGGCATCTACGTGGGCATCGCTGCACATGTTTACCAACCACTACTGCCTGGACAGTCAAGTCCGGAGAGATAGCTTCATTGGCCATTCTGTTCTCCAGGACTTTCTGGTGTGATCTTGGTTCACAGACTTACTACCGGGGGTTGGTATTGCTGGGGTACATATTCGAAGGTAAGAAATCTATAACTAACGTGTTCCTTTCAGATGGACAAGTTACATACCTTCGGTGAGGATATATCTGTAAGAAACATTAGTTAGTTATAGATTCCTTACCGTCTCATCCACTCTCCCCGTTCTGCGAACTGATTTCTAGGGTTAAGGACATTCTTTCAGGGCCCTAGTTTTGTGCACCAGTGGTCAATGTCTTGCATGGCTCTGCGTTTCTGGCGCGGAAAGTCGTGTCCAGAACTGACGTCAGCGCGGGAGGGCAGCGTCTTAGTAGCTACCGCAACGTCATTCCGGCAACCACGACGCCGACGACGGACACGTAGCAGACCGACGCCACCTTCCGACGTGCAGAGGTACTGATGACGAAAAAACTTTCCGGATCCAGTCTGATGCCTGGCGGTAATTCTAATGTAAGGAGTCTGTAACTTACTAATGTTTCTTACAGATATATCATTACTGAAGATAAGTGACTTGTTGTTTAACACTGGTCAGCAGTGGTTACGTGCTCAGAGTCTTAAGATCACCAAAAAGAATCAGAAAAATAAGGATGCAGCAGGCAAAATGTTTGGGGCAAGATGATCCTAAGGCTGACATGTCTAACAAGTGTCCCCCCTGGTGAAAGTGGAGAGAGCCACCCAGCCTCTAGAGAGTTCTCATCACTGAGGCAGAAAAACCTGGATAGACCATCGGCGTAGTCTACCCCTGGTCTATGTTCTACCCTGAACTTCATACCCTGTAGGGAAATGGACCTCCTTGACAGTTTTGGATTCTCACCCCTCATTGCATGAGCCACCTGAGAGGCCTTTGGTCACTCTACATCAGGAAGTGAGTAACAAACAGGTATGGTAGCAACTTCTTTGAGGCCCACACCACAGCAAAAGCTTCTCTCTCAATAGCACTCCACCTTTGTTCCCTGGGAAGTTACCTCCTTGAGATGAATGCCCTGTTGCCTGCAGTCTGTTGCTCACCTGCTCAAACCCTTATTGCCAGCATCACCGAGGGAGGCAGAGGAGAAGTCCGCTGACCCGCGCAGTGCTCCGTAAAGGTGCTGCACTTCTCCCGGGTCACGGGAGGCCCTGTTGCCTGCAGTCTGTTGCTCACCTGCTCACAACCTGATTGCCAGTATCACCGTGGGAGGCGGAGGAGGAGTCGGCTGACCCATGCAGCGCACCATAAAGAGCCTGGAGGAGGCTGGACTGGGCCCCTCCTCTTGGCTTTTTGTTTCTTGTTCTTTCTAACCTTACCTCTCCCTGGAGTTAGAGACTTGGCAATGGATTGTGGCCCACAGAAGCTGGCAGGGAACACAGGGATTCTTACCTGGGCCCGGACACGTATACAGGGGGATGTGCAGGTAGGAGCTTCTCTTCCCTTCCAACTGGTGCGTGAGCCTTGTGCTGAATCTGCCGACTATACCTCTCATACTAATTCAGCTTGTATTGGAGCGGCCTCTAGGATGGCTTGAAGGGCACTTTTTGGGTTTGGCTGGCTATTAAAGATCGAAGATCCAATAAGCTACTGCCATGGGAAAACGTAGGGCAGTGGTAGAGGTTACCCCAAGAGACCTCCCCCACGAACATAGTGAGCACTATGGACGCTTTTTTTAAAGCGAGCCGTGGAGGTTGTGGATAAGGAGATTGAATTGGGCACCCCGCATTTGTCCCGATCACCTATCCCCGCCTTCCTTACAGGATTCTTCTGCCCTTTAGATCAGATTGCGGGTATTGGTCTAGCTACATTTACAACAACTTCTCCTACGCCGGTCACTGCTCAGCCATCAGTGCCCACGGCGTGTCTTGGTGTAACTCCTGGAGTGGGGAAGGGAGCAGGAGGTGCAAAAATGAAATGCCCCTCAATGGGGGGCCTTACCACGCATAGGAAGACTGCCGGCCCTCAGTCAAATCTAACTATGCCCCAAGCAGGGCCCAACATGTATACCACACTGTTCAACACCTTTAAAGCAGCTTTGTTGTCACTTTTGGATACTAAACTAGACCCAATCCTACTTTGTTTATCCGTGCTCAATTTTTTTTAATCAAATCTAACTGCTGTATTGCAAAGGAACAGCTCCCCACCTAGTATAAGCCCCCCATTCCCGAGGGTCTTGGATAATAATTCATGTGGTAATGGTACATGGCAAGAATTCAGGCCCGTGATAGAGGCCACCACGGAATTGACAAGTCACCCATCGATTAAAGCACGCCATGCTCTAACAGTTCCATCCATGAACAGAAATGAATCTGAGGCCCAAGAAGCTATTCGTAAAGGAGGGGGGAATTGATTCCTGAGTATCATCAGCCTTGAGGCCCAGTAGCGGTTAGTTTTAACAGCTCCTCTGATGACAGGTAGGGAGGCATGATCTCAGGGAAATTAATAATCTTACCCAGAGTCTGTGTTCCATTCACCTGCCCCCAGAGCCTACCCCGCTTGTCGTGGTCCTAGCCAACGTGCCCCGTCTCGATCCAGAATCAGGGAAGACTGACAGTCTGAAAAATAAGCTGGTGCACTGGCTAAATTCGAACATTGCTCCTGGGCTGACAGGTGGAAAATCAAATAATCATTGTGCACAGGACATCTTGGGTGAGTAGTGCCAAGAAAACTTGGGCCTGGGACTGTGTTATCAATCTTAACTATTCATTTATGGTTAACCGTATTTTAAGTTCAGTCGAGCAATCCAAATACAGGAGTTGGAACTCGGCAATTGTGGCACTCCCGCTGGGACACTTTCATAGGCAAAGGAGTTATCACTTCCCCTCATTCAAATACCCACAGGGGCGGCCCCAAGATGTGACCACAGGAGTAAGTTTGTTAAATTGGTTCACGCTATTGAATTAATTTGATGGATGTGATTGATAGGAGGAGCCAGCGATTGTCAGTTAGTAGACCCATTACCCCGGTTCTTGCTGTGTATGAAGGAAGGGCATTGCCTTCTGCGACATATGGGGCAGAACTATGGGGTGGTGAAAATGTCCAAGACTTGGTCAGAGCTGAGAATAAATTTATAAGGGAGTTAGTTGCCTTACCGACCTCAACCCCGCTGAAACCACTGTATTTAGATATGGGCAAACGTCCTATCTCAGATATAGTCAATCTGCGCCCATTGCTGTTCTGGGTGCGCCTAAGGAGGACCCCAGAGCTAGCAAACTATGCCCTGGTAATGGACGAATTGATTGCTTTGAACACCGGGAGTAAAATACATTGGGTAAACAAACTTAAACAGATGGTTTTGAAGTTGGGTCTGGCTGAATCCTGGTCCACCAAGTCCCCACCCCCAAAGCAAGTAATAAAGAAAATTTATTGGGAGTGGGTGGAGGCAGAGGAACAGAGGAATCCGAGCTGGGGCCCTTTAACCTCGCAGTTTTTAGAACACAAGCCACTTAGGAAGTTGGAACCGTTTCTAGACCTCATCAGAATACCTAGAGACAGATTGATCTTTTTAAAGATGAGGTACGGGACATTACCACTCAACAATTTCACCAAAGGTTGGAAAGGCTCAAGGGCCCCAAACGGTGCATGCCCTTGTTGTCCTTGCAAAATAGAATCTCTTCCACACTTTCTGTTTGGCTGTAAAGCTTATAAGAGGGCAAGACATAGATGGCTGAGACCGGTTTGTAGGGAGCTGGGGGTTAGAGACTTCCGGGTTGCCCTCCGCATCATTACAACTAACATTTCTTCCCTCTTTATTGTTTGTGGTGTGGCAAAATATTTATCAAGTGCTTGGCTCATTCGCACAAGGATGTCTAATGCTACTAAAGCTTAGACCCTTTGGACATGGTCATTAACTCATAATGTTTTTAAACACCGTCGTACTTTAGTATTGTCATGTAATTATGTTTTAAATGTATATAGCATTTTAGCAATTTTTAATATGAAATGTACATTTTTAAATCCAATGTATGTTTTTCCTATGAATGTATGTACTTTTATGATATGACAATATCGAATAAAGTATTGATTGATTGATAGTGTGCTGGTTCTCAGGCCTCAGATGTTTCATCACTACATGGGGAGGCATGGCCTTTGGACTCGGGACCCAACGAGTGAAAGGGGTGTAACTTTATCACGCTGAACATCGCAGGGCTTGTGAGCAAGTTTGAGGATCCTGACTGGTTACTCTTTGTTAAACGCTTTGAAGTGATCTGCCTCCAGGAAACTTGGGCTGTTAGGAATAGCTTTCACCTGCAAGGCTATAAAAGCTTCTTCATGTGAGCCACCCCCTCTACATTAGGACAAGCCAAGGGGGGTCTTGTAACCTTTGTCTCAGTAGCAGTCCCAGGTAGCTCCGTCATCTTCCTCTACACTTCCTCCACCCTACATGTGATGTTGCTTTCGAGCGGAAAGAGTAAGCTCTTGCTCCTACATTTTCATAATACAGGAGCAGCCCATGTAACATCACATTGTTGGGGTCTGTATCACGGAACATCATTCTAAGAGGGCAGAGCTACCATAACATCTTTTTAACAGGGGATTTAACGTTCATATGTGCGGAGATATTAGGCTTGGGGGGTTGAAAGCCAAGGGTTGTGCATGAGAAGTTGGTTTGCACATGGAACACTCCCCTCATGGTGTCAAACTTAACGCTTTATTGAATGAATTTGATCTAATATCGGCAATGAATAAGCTGTACCCGGATAAAACTGATATCGTTCCCACATTCATCAGGAGAGGATATGAGTCTTTTATTGATTTCATCTTTGTCTCCGCACCATTTCTTTCCCTGATCAAGGCCTTTTTTATTGATGCGAGTGCCCTTAGTGATCACAACCCTGTATGTGTCTTAACAAGATGGCCCCAAATTAAAAGCTGTGTATGGTGAGAGGAGATTAAAGTGAAGTCACATTGTTCCGGAGCAGTTTTATGAATCCCTTTCAACTCAGTGTCATAGGGAGTTTGCCACTTGTGTAGATAGCAATGCCACTCCAATGGACATCATGGATGCCTTTGGAAGTATTTCCAGCGTTATAGTGAAGCTACTATGGCCCCATGTGGGTGCCCTACACACTTAGGACCGAGATGGTTTGACTCTGACTCCTCTCATGCCTTCAGGAAACTGAAACAGGCCCTGGGAGTGATTCCTCATGACCAGGTGGCTGTTAAGAGCCTCTGGATAGCCTACAAGGCTGCACTAGCAAAGCGCAAGCCTGCCCTAAAGAAGGAGGGCTGGTCAGAACTAGTAGAGGCCATTACTTTGTGCAATAGCTCAAAGTTTTGGAGCATCATCAAGAGTCCATTTTTAGCAGGAGACACTGGCAACCTAATGTATGCCCACATCCTAGAGGAAGCCTGGGTAAACCACTTTGAGGGAATTTTCCAGACTGACACTTTGACGATAGAAGGGCAGGAAAGGGAGGAAGGCCAATCAAAGGCTGTTTTCACAGCTCAAGAGGTAATAGTTGGTATTATGGGACTGTCTAAAAACAAGGCCCCTGTCCCTGATGGGATTCCCTCAGACCTCTACATCGCTAACATGGAAACCTGGGTGCCTGTACACCTGTACTGACAGTCATTAATGCTTTGATTCAGGCTGGGTGCCCAGATGCCTAGGCTTTATCGTCTATAGCCCCCGTTTTCAAAAAGGATGATCGGGACTGCACTCTTTGTTATAGGCCTATCTCTCTTTTGGATTCTGTGGTGAAGGTGGTGGGCCGCATGGTTTTAGACAGATTGGTAACCTGAGTAGAAGAAAACAACACCTTATGCGAGGTACAATAGGGCATCCGCCCAGGGCGTTCCACAGTGGAACAATGTTTAAATCTGTATATGGTTTTGAACAAGTACACCGTGGCACGCACCAACTCTATCCACCTAGCCTTTATGGATCTGTCCTCAGCTTTCGATCGTGTAAATAGATCGAAGCTTTGGCAGATAATGTCCTCTATTGGTATTGACAGGGACATTGTTTTGTTTCTAAAAGATCGCCACTGAAATTCAAAAGCGGCCATCCGCTACTCAAAAGATCTTAAGGTAACATGCAAGTTTGACATTAGGAGAGGGGTGCGCCAAGGGTGCATCCTGTCACTCTTCCTTTTTAATGTATATATTACTACTTGGAGAAAGTCCTCTTGGAGGCAAGAGCTGACTGCCCACAGGTGTGCAAGCGCAGCCTGCTTTTTTTCCTATATGCAGATGATGCTGTCCTCATGGCGAGGACAGCTAGGGGGCTACACCTTCTGTTGAACTTCTTCGTCAATTTTATGGAAGACTTGGCCTGCTGTTCAATCACAGTAAATTGTTTGTTATGCAGATGGGACATTGTACAGCAAAGCAGTCTACTTTTAAGATAGGAACCTTGTTAATCCTGAAGAAAAGTGTCTTCTCTTATCTGGGAGTACTGTTTGATGATGCTCTGAGTTGGTCCCCCCTGATTACTCAGAAGAAGGGGACCTGATCAGAGCGACCGCAGCTGTTTTCAACTTTGATTACTCGGAAGAAAGGGACCTGGTCAGAGCAACTGCAGCTGTTTTTAACTTTGCTTCCAGAGTGGGGGGGGGGGCGAAAGGGGCCCTTTTGAAGATTTACAGAGCCAAATGTATTGCAAATGCCAGCTATAGGAGAGAGATATGGGTTCACACTAGGCTGAAGGCCCTGCAAGTTGTAAAAAACACCTCCCTGAGATGGGTATTCTCATTGCCACAGAGTGTCCCATCTTTGCCTCTGCCCAAATCACGTTCCTGGGCTGCTTCTTAGAAGTCAGCTCTGTCAAGGAGGCAACAATGGTGCAATATCCCTTGACTAACCTCCTATAATACCCAGTGAGGCCTAAAAATGCTATGACCTCAGTCTGAGTTTTGGGGGGCTTCCAGGCCATCATAGTCTGTATCTTGACCTGGAGGGGCTGTACCTTACCCCTGCCCACCAGGTGTCCCAGGTACTTTACAGACCCCTGCCCTATTTGGCACTTACTGGCCCTGAAAGGCAGGCCTCTCTGTTTCAGAGCCTGAAACACTTCCTGGAGGTGAAAAAGGTGGTCCTTCCAACTGCTACCGAAGACAGCCCTGTCATCCAGATAGGGAGCACTGAAAGCCTCCATACCAGCAAAGACCTGGTTTACCATCCTCTGGAAGGTGGCAGAGGCATTTTTAAGTCCAAAGAGAATCACTCTTAACTGATAGTGGCCCTCTGGAGTGAAGAAGGTTGACCTCCCCTTTTCTCTCTCTGTTAGGGCGATCTGCCAATACCATGATATAGGATCAAAGATAATTAAGTACTCTGAAGCCCCTAACCGGTCCATCAGCCCGGTGGTTGGGATGAGCATCAGTCTTGGTGACTGGATTTAGCCCTTTATAGTCCACATAGAACCTGAGTTCAGGTGTGGTGCCAGGTGGGGCACCTTTTGGTACCAGTACCACAGGACTGGACATGGGGCTACTGGAGGGTTCTATCACCCCCAACTCCACTATTTATTCAAACGTATTCCTTAATACTGACCCTCACCTTGTCAGACAACCTGTAAGATTTGTTCTTGACAGGGAGGTTGTCTCTTGTGTCCACATCATGGGTACAGAGAGGAGTACTTTCCCAGCACTTGGTGGCTCTCCCTCTACTGTTGAGGAGTCAAACTGGGAAAAAAAGATTACTCCCTCCAATTATCCATATTTCTCCTTGGAGTCTAAGAGATCAGAGGAAGGTGCACTCTCATCTTTATCTTTTCTATCTGACACCAACAGTATGGTGAGCTCACACCTCTCAAAGTAGGGTTTGCGGAGGTTTATATGGAGCACCCTGTGGGGTGCCTAGGGGTCTTGAGGTCCACCAGGTATGTGGCCTCACCTTTCCTTTCAGCCACCTCATAGGGCCCAGACCAGCGGTCCTGAAGGGCCCTGAGCTCCACAAATTCCATCACCCATACTTTTTACCCAGGTTGCAATTCCTCAGTGGTAGAATTATGGTCATACCACTGCTTCATTTCTTCCCAACTGGCTTCTAAATTGTCTGAAGCTTGCTTCCACAATGTAGCCATTTGGTTTCTGAAGGCCAGCATGCAGCTCACTACATCCTGGGGAATCTTCTTTGGAGCTTGCTCCCACCCTTCTTTCACCAAACTGCTAGGTCCTCTGATAAGGGTATCCATACAGAGGCTCAAAGGGGCTGAAGCCCACTCCCTTCTGTGGTACCTCCCTGTGGGCAAAGAGAAGACATGGCAAGAGGACATACCATTTACGCCTTAAGGCCAAAGGCAGGACTTTAAATATGCCCTTCAGGGTCTCGTTGAACCTTTTAACAAGCCCATTGGTTTGTGGATGTTAGGTGGTGGAGAACTTGTAGGTTACCCCACACTCTCCCCACATGACTGCATTTAAGCAGACATGAAGTTGGTGCCCCTGTCAGACACCACGTCCTTGGGGAAACCCACTGGGGTAAAAAAAACATTTGGGCCTTAGCCACAGCAGGTGCTGTCACGGTCCTCAGAGGGATGGCCTCTGGGTACCTAGTGGCATGAGCCACCAGAGCCAGGATAAACGTGTTGCCTGAAGCAGTCTATGGATTAATAGGCTCAACAATGTTCATTCCCACCCTCTCAAAGCGTGTGCCAAAGACAGGCAAGGGATTACGGGGGGTCAGCCACTGCCCTGTTTTTCCTCTGGCCTGGCAGGTCACACAAGTCCTACAGAATGCATCTGAGGAAGTCTTGATCCTAGACCAGTAGAAGTACCCCATCCACTTCACATGGAAGATATTCAAGGGCTGGTTTCCCATTGCCTCTGTCTCTCCTTTTTTAGCAGCTGGCTGGTTTATTTTTCCAGGCTCCAGCCCTTTTTTGACTCCCATCCTGGGTAGCCATGGACATTGTTATTGCACAGATCCAATCAGGTAACCCTAACCTCTCTAGGTAAGCCTTGAGCTCCACTTCCTTCCATGTAGTGTGCTGAAGGTCATTACCTAAAAGACAGTCCACAAGCATGGAAGAGCTTACTGCATCTTTCAGAAGACCTGGACACCCCCCCCCTCCCCCAATAAAAAATGGAACGAGGGCCACTGGATAGTGACCCTCTATGTTGTCAGTCATGGAATGCATGGGGAATCACCTGTTCAGGGGACGCAAGCTGACTCCTTACCATAGTCATACTGGCACTAATGTCCCTCAGAGCCTCAACACCTTGCCCATTGAACCATCTGCGGTTTCTTCGCGGACGGTGGAGCATCGCTCCCCCCGCCCGCTGCGAGCTACGCAGGAAAACATAAAATGTCAATAAAACATTTTCACTGCCATTTAATCTTTCTGATGTGTCCCCTGCAGCAGCCAGCCCACCTTGAGCCCAGAGACATGCGGAGCATGTCCTCTGCTGCCAATCGGCAGGAGAGGGTAGGAGCAGTGGCTGACTGGATGCTCTAAAATGTGCATTTCACTTTTCCCAGCTGTCTTGCGCTGGCCAGAGTGGCATGCACACTTTGAAGCTCTCAACTTAGCTTCCTTAGACAGCTGGGTGGAGACCAAGCACAGGCACCCAGGCCCTGAAGGAGCATCTTGTCAGCCTACTCCATCCAATTCTGGCACTGGTCTCGTGCTAGTTAGCAACATGAGGGCAGCGTCTGGATTGGTTAGGGGATTATCCTTTTTTTTTTTTTGTGAAACCTTTATTGGTAACAAGGAGAAATCAATACACAGCTTCACGCCTACAACCTGTGACGCCAGGCCGGCAGCAACTATGGAATTGGTACAGGATATATTCATCATCAGAAATACAAGACTACAGAAGTTAGACACAGCATGTCGCCTACAACCCTTCTGGGCCGGCCGCGATATAAACTGGCATAATTGGATGACATGTACAGTAGAAAAAGACCATGGAAGCGTCATGTATTCGGGCAGCGTGCTTTGAGGTTTCTTTTATAATTTTTTTTAAACGCCCAACATAAACATCAAACGAAACTAAACTCCCCCATGATATACCACCATACATTGTATGTGGACAAGAGGACCGTGAGGTCGGGAGCTATGCGATTGCAATAAGGAGAAGATGGTGCCACCATCGCCAGGGTTAGCGTTGCTCCACACCTGTGTTGTGCATCAGGCTGACATGGGAGGGGAGGGACAAAAAGGGAGAGGAGGGGGGGGGTGAGGGAACGCTGCAAATCCATCTCATGAGGGGGAAACAGTGCTAAGGTCATAACAGTGGTGATTTGTGCAACATGTCGGTGAGGTGAGTATGGAGTCATGCATGGGGAACGTGTCGCAGGGAAGCTCGGGGCCAGGCATCATAATCTAACAGGATATGCGGTACAGAGCCCTGTGCGTGGGCGCGCCTCATGAATCCGAAGAACCGTCACCTTGCTCACGAAGAAGATAGGCCGTAAGGGGTCCCCAGAGATCCTTGGGACGGGACATGTGCGGCAGGAGGTCGGCATAATTGTGAAGATGTTCTTGCCATGTGATCATAGTATTGAGCCACATCTTGAACTTAGGCGCGCGGCCCCTGCCCCATTTACACGCCACGTGGCGTTTAGCCAACAAGAGTCCCAGTGCGAAAAATGTCCTATGTGATTTCAGCGCTGGGGCTATGTGACCCAGCAGAGCTATCTTTGGACAGGGAGCTATATCAGCCCCGACCATGTCGGACAGCGCCTCGAAAACTTCACGCCAGTATTCCGCCACAGCGGGGCATGTCCACGCTAGGTGAAAGAAGTCAGCCCCTTCACCTCTGCATCTGAGGCATTGATCATTATCGCGTAGTCCGAGTCGGAACAATTTAGAGGGAGTAAAGTAGATTTGATGCAAGAATTTGAAATGCAGCAGCCTGAGACGGGCATTACCGGTGACCGCATTAGTGTGGGAGCAGCTTTCCTCCCATTGTTCGTCCGACATCGGGGCGTCCAGATCAGCATCCCAGTCTCTGCGGGTTATGAGTGGGGGGGGGGATGGAGCTGGCTGTGCATGTCGGTATAGTATAGACACCACGTGCTTCGGGGAGTCTGCCTGTAGAAGCGTATGGAGGGGGGCCAGGGTGTCCGGCTCGTCAGGGAAGGAAGGAGTAACCGCCCTGACATTTTGACGGAGCCGTACGTAAAGGAAGGTGTCCATTACAGAGGGGGTATTCTCTCCAAAAAACTGTACCGCTGTTCGGAATTGTCGCTGGAGGTACAGATCACCCCACGTGTGGACTGCCAATTTCACTAGTAATTTACGTCCGATCTCTTCGCAAGCCACGCGCAACCGCGGATCGTGTGCTAGAGGCATAAGCGGAGAGTAAAGGAACACGATTCCCATGTGATTTGCCAATCGCTGCCAAGCTAGAACCGTGCAGTCAACAGTGGTCGGGTCTCGGTCAGTGACCCGAGGCGTGGTGTATAAGTACCATGATGGTTGCACAGGCCTCATATAACCGTCCTCCACCGCCAAGTGGGCCATGAAGGGGGAGGGTGAAGCCAGTAGGCGGCGAAGTGGCCCTGGGCGCAGTCGTAGTAGCGTTGAAAGTTTGGGACATCGAATCCGCCTTGGTGATATGGTAGCATAAGTGTCTGTAAGCTAATCCTGGACTGCTTGCCGCCCCATATGAGGCGCGATAGTTGAGAGTTAAGGGAACGGAAAAAATGTGATCCCGGACTGTACGGAATGTTGGTGAAAAGATAAAGAAATTTGGGAAGGAAAACCATCTTGATGAGGGAGATACGCCCCGCCATGGAAAGTGGAAGATGGATCCACCTAGTGATAGTATCAGTCAATTTATCCAGGACTGTACCGTAGTTGGCCCTGATGAGTTCCTCTCGGTTTCGGGAGATGATGACGCCTAGTTATTTAAGCTCCTCCGATTCCCATACCAGGGGATAGTCAAGGGGAAACTTCTCAGTTTTGTCCGTCAAGGGGAAGAGAGCGGACTTCGACCAGTTGATCTGTATGCCCGATATGGCACCAAATTTAGTAATTTCGCGCAGGACAGGATTGAGGTTCTCGCGTGGTTTGTGTATGAACAGAGTTATATCATCCGCATACAGTGCCACTAGTAGCTGACGCTCTGGGTATATCAGGGAGCGGTGGTTATGATGTTGCCGAAGTTTAGCCGCTAGCGGTTCAATGGCGAGCGCAAAGAAGACAGGGGAAAGGGGGCAACCCTGTCTAGTGCCTCTGTGAATGTCGAAGGAGGCCGACCTAGCGCCATTCAGTAGGACTGAGGCACATGGGTTATTATATAGTAGTTTGGTCCAATCTAAAAAGCTGTAAGGGATCCCCATCCGTTCAAGAAGAGACAGGAGGTAGTCCCATTCAAGGGAATTGAACGCTTTGGTAGCGTCGAGGAACACAGCAGCTGCTTCGCAACAAGGATTAATGTCCTGTAGGTCAGTTTGAAGGATGCGTAAGTTATGGGAGGTCGCCCTGTTGGGGACAAATCCTGCTTGGTCAGGTAAGACTAGGCGCTCCATCAGCAGGTTTAGGCGCGTTGCAAGCACCTTCGCTAATATCTTTACATCAGTATTGAGCAGCGAGAGGGGCCGATAGGAGTTGCAGTTATCAGGCGGCTTGCCAGGCTTCAAGAGAGATGTTATAAGGGCTTCGCGCATAGAGGACGGCAGGGTACCGTCTTCGAGGGCAGCATAATAATAATAATAATAACTCTTTATTCGGTTAATCACGAAGAAAACCATAAAAGACATAGTCAGCAGAAAAATCCATACAAATACAGATGGTGAGAAAAGACATTTCATACGAACATTATGCAATAAGAAAAAAAGACGTACATTTTAAAAAAGAAAAAGTATTTGCATTTAAAAATCATTGTTTTTTCTTGTGCACGTTGCTAAAGATTTCTTCTATGGTTCATAATACATTTTAAAAAGTTTAGGACAAGGTAACAGACTTCATCAGACTCTAAAGATTGCAGTCGAAAAAAGGCCGGTCGACACTGTCTAAGGCCCCACCGCCTACATATCGGGAGAATCCAACGTTTTCTGTGAGGATGGTAAAATTTACAAAACATAATAACGTGGATATTAGATTGAGTTGATTTCCCGTCGCAGGGACACGGGGGCATGCTTGATTCCCAGGTCTTATTTATAGGAAAAGCAACCAGTCTGAAAAAAGGTTCAGTCTAAGCCTGGTCAGCAGCATCCTCTCATATATTTTAGTCTGCAGGGTAAGATACGGTTGAATACCAAAGGTTTGCTGAACTATATTCGCATGAATCACTGAGGGTTTTGCAGCATCGGTTGACAGTCTTAATGTTTCCAGATGTCGTAGGGCAAGATCCTTGAGCTCCTTTTTTGGTAGGGCAACAATCGACTCAGGTTGAAGATAGTATTTTTCAAGCCCAAGGTCGGAAAAAAAGTTTCTAATATAACGGAGCCACTTCAGTCTAAAGGAGTGATCAAGTGACATTGTATCAGCCACTATCGACTGAGTTAGTGTATTCATGTCGGATGTCCAGATACGTCTCCACAACATCAATGGCTGGATTTTGAGAAGATCCTGGAGATAAGGAATTCCCAATTCCATGTGGGAGGCGTAAGTTGATGAACCTTTTGGTGTGGCAAGAAGAAATCTTATAAATGTATTTTCAATTTTCTGTAGGGCTCCTACGTCTGTGTGACCCCAGACTCCTGCTCCGTAAAGAGCGATAGCCTGGCACTTGGCGTTGTAGATTCTCAACAATTCTACTGGGCGCCTCCTTCCCAGTTTCCGTGAGAAGGTCTGCAAGGCCGCTATCGAACGCTTAAAAAGATGGCATCTCGTGTCCACTGCTGGTTTCCATGTTAGCTTGTCGTCTATCATGATCCCGAGGTATGGATATTGTGTAGTGATCTCGAGTGGTTGGCTATCAAGGAAGATGTTTTTTGTACCTTTCTTCGCCCCCCCCCCCCCCGTGATCATAACAAAAGTTTTTTTTACGTTGACCTTTAAGTCCAAGGCGTTCATGAAGGTGGTGTATCTATTAAGTGAGTGCTGGAGTTCGCGCGGAGTTCGGGCCAGGATGACAGCGTCATCCGCGTAAAGGAGTGCTGGGATCGGTCTCTGTTTCACTTTTGGGAGGTCCTGGGCCCCCCTCAGCATCTCCTCCTCCAGGCCGTTGGTATAGAGCGAGAAGAGAAAGGGGGCCAGGACACAGCCCTGCCTGACTCCTCGCTCCACCCCGAATGACGCCGTCAGCTCACCGTTCTTTCCGAAGCGGACTCTCGCCGAGGCCCCAGAATACAACTCTCTCAGGAAATCCAACAGGGAGGGGTCCACGTCCATTTCTCTTAGGACTGTCCATAGTTTGGAATGTGAGACACAGTCAAATGCGGCAGACAGGTCCACATAGACCATGTATACCGTGGTTTTCTTTGCGTGCATATATTTTGCCATTATGAGACTAAGGTTGAGTGCCTGCTCTACTGTCCCAAGGCCTTCTCTAAAACCGAATTGTAGATCCGAGATAATGGCTCTTTCCTCGCTCCACTGTTGGAGTCTCTCCAAGATGACCCTCCCCACCACTTTGCCAAGGGAGTCCAAGAGAGAAATAGGACGGTAGCATTTCGCATCGTGGCGATCCCCTTTCTTGGAAATGGGGACCATAATTGATCTGGTCCAGGAGTCTAGAATACCCTCGCTGGCTGCAGCTGCACATACTCTTGTGAGAATAGGTGCCCAGAGATCCTGATTAAATTTGAAAAGGTCAACAGGGACACCATCTGGGCCGGGGGCTTTTCCTGTCTTGCTTCTTTCCAAAGCCACCAAGATTTCGGAGATGTCAAAGGATATTGGGATTGGGTATTGTACCTCGTTGTAAAGGTTCGATGGGTGGTCTGCGGTTCCTTGATCTTTGAATATGTTTTCAAAGTGGGCTATCCAAGTTCCCTCATCTATGGCCACCTCTATCTTGGGAGAGTTGTTATCTGTGAGGTATGGGGATCTGACCGTTCTCCAGAAATCCTTACTGTTTTTCGAGAGGGAGCTCTTGTCTAGGTCTTTCCAGAGTTTCTCTTTCATTTGTTGTACTCTTAGCTTGCGTTCCTTTTTGTATTTTCTTCTCAGGAGTTGAATAAGGCCCACATCTCTTTGCTTTTTATGAAGGGCAGATTTTAGGTCGGTTAAGGCTGTTGTGCAATTGTGGTCGAACCATCCTTTTCTTACTAGGTGTTTGTTTGTTATTTTCCCCGTAAGTAGTCCCTTGGCTACTACCAAAATTTCTGCAAAATTCAACAGGACCTCTGCATGATTTAGCGCTGGATCCAGGCAGTTAATTATATTTGGATACGCCTGGTTCACTAATTTTTTTATGAGCTTTTGCGGGTCAATCTTTTCCCATTTTATGGAGTAGCCGTTGTATTTTCCTAGTTGCAATTTGTCTTGGGTAAGAGCTTTTGCTATATCAGCGACCTTAGATTTGTATTCTGGTAGGTGAAGTTCCATCTTTAGTGCATAATGATCGCTTAGTGTATTAGCCATTACTTGGTGATCTGTGACCATTGTAGGGAGTCCTTGAGACAGCAGGATGTAATCCACTGTTGTTTGATGGCCTCTGCCCACATAGGTTGGATTAAACTGATTTTTCTCCGCCTTTGGGGAGTTAGCGATCACTAAGTCAAACTCTGACAGTATATTATTCATAACATTGCCCGATTTGTTGTGGACGAAGTGGGCTAGTGGAACCTCGTGTTCGTCCACAAACCCACAGCATTGGGAGACTGCCATAGGGCATGGGTGAAGGTTGAAATCGCCTCCCCAAAGAAGATGAATCATTTTGGAGTTGTCCTTCCGCTGTAGTAGGCATCTTAGTCTCTCCTGCATATTTTCAGCGAAAATCAGAAAGTCGTTTTCCGTTAGATTGTTATATGAGTTAACAAGAGTAATAATGTCTTCGTTTGCAAAGGAGAGGGAAAATATCTGGCAATTAGGGTCAGTGAAGAGATTAGTCACTTTTAGGCGGGATAGGGTGTTAGCAATATAGGTTGTTAGTCCTCCTTTGGGTCTACCTATTGCACTACGGGTAGCTGGGGAAGAGTAGGTTTTATACCCCAGTAGATGAAGCTCTGAAGTTGTCCAGGTCTCTTGAAGACAGATTATTTTGCCTTGTTCTATAAAGTTCACGGCCACGGGGTCTTCGATCTTTGTTCGTAGACCCGCCACATTCCAGAATAGAAAAGGTATTATGTGGGGGTTAACTTTTGGGGTTAAAGTTGGTGAAAACTTCACAATATTATTGCTTAAGAGAGGGGAATGTAGCAAGTTGGAGCTAGTATGTTCTGTGTCCCTTGATGGTCAATCAACCATTTCTAAGGGACTATATCTATTTGCTAGTGGAATATTATACCAAGGGTCCCATCTGGGCGGTTCTCTACGGATCATCCTCTGCTGTTGATGTCCCCATTCTCCCCAATTCGCTCCCTGATGACGTGGATTTACTGTATGCCAAGGGTTTTCCTGCTCTCGAAAGCGAGGGGCACCATATTGTCTACTCTCGTAAAATGTAGGTTGGCGCTGGGGTGGTTCGACCCAAGGGAAAACAGGGTCCTCAAAAAAGTTGTTATTTATATTTTGGATGATGGGATAGAAGAAGGAAAGTGGTTTAATTCTAATTCCTCCATTTACGTTGGATTGATCCCAGGAGCTGATGTAGTCTGCCGCCCAGGGGTCCTCAAAGGTGATGATGATACAGTCCCCTGAGAACTGTTTACTGCCTTTCCCCACCCATGGGGTCCTACGTAGTGAGGAAATCCTTCCATGGCAGTTTGGTGGCATGGGACGATTTGTCTGTAGCCAATGGTGTACTTTGTTTTTTAAGGACCATGGAGGTTCCACCGTGTTGGGAGCTAGTTCATGTACTCCAATCATAACCGCTACGTAAGGGGCAGCCTCGGGGGGAAGCTCAGAATGAGCTCTAACTTCTCCAGTCCCTCTTAGGGTGTTTCTTTGAGTTGGTTGGGAGAAGAAGTTGTGTGCCGGGGTCTTAGGAGGTGCGGTTTTTCTTGGTGCTGGTTGTGACGAGGTAGTTATGGATGCCGCGTTATTACCTTGTTTTGATGTGGTTGGAGCTGTGGTAGTAGAAGTTAATGTGCTTGAGATCGAGGTGACTGGGGGTGTTGGGATAGGGGACGATACTATCGATGTTAATGTCTGTGGTGTGATTGTTTGGGGAGTTGTAGATTTTGCGATGACACCTAAAGGGTTTGGGAGAGCGTTATGGAAAGGATTTGTACCCCCTTTCTTCTGGGGGACAGGCCCCTGATTGTGTTGTGGCATAGAAATGAGCTACGAGATCTGAGTCTCTATCTTTACTAGTTTTTGTTCTACAGGTTGTAGAAGTTGTTTAAAAAGTTTGGCTAGCTTATTTATGAAAATAGGATTGTCATGGTCTTCCGGGCCCTTATCTGCGGGTGGTTGGGTTGGTGAGTCCAATAAAATGGGAGTAGCGCCTTCCTGATGGTCATGATGTACCATTACAGTGGCAAATTGTTGCTGTAGTGTTGGTGGTGGGATATATGAAGTATTGGGAGGGGGAGCAGTTTTAGATATGATAGGGTTTATTTGGGTAGACTTATTTTTACTAATTGCTCCTTCCCTCCTTCCTCTAGCTTGGATATCCTCCGTAGGTAATATTTGGGTGGGGGATTGAGGGGGTAGCTCAGGGGTTTTTTCTAGTTCTGAGCCTAAAGGAGAATCTGCAAGCTCGGATACGGATAAGTCTACATTGTTTGGGAGGCTGCGTCTACCCTCACCCACAGTTCCTGGTACTTTTTTGTTGTTGATCGAGACGGGAGTTCTAGCTTCCGTGAGATTTCCCAGGGAGGATCTTTTGGCGAAGTCTAAGTCCAATGAGACTCTGTTTTCCATAAGGGAGATACTTTGGTCGATGAACGAGTTAGCTTTTGTTATAAAGTCGTCCATAGGACCCAGTAGATTTCCGACCCTCCCTGGGGCTAGTGTCTTTTTTCCTCTTGTGACTACCATCGTGTAAGGTTGGAAGTCGATGTAGTGATTAATGTTCCTGGGACTACAAAAATATTACTAGGATGGTAGGTTTATGGGGGATATCAATAATTACTTACAAAGAGAGTGGCCCAGTCCAGTCTCTCAGGTCCTCGAACGGCCTCAAACGGCCCGCTCTTTGCCCGGTCTTCGCCCCGTGCTCCGACCCGCGCGCGTCCCGCGATGCGCGTTCCAGGGATCGATGATAGGGTGTGACCGGTTGTAGGGGCGTGGCACTGGGAGGGGGCGCGGCTCACGCGGGAAGAGGACCAGCTGGAGGTGTTGTATGCTGGTCTTCGCAGTCCCGGGGCCGGCGCCTCACCCTCCTCTGCGGCCAAGAGGTGTTCTCAGGCTTCCTAGCCGGTCCAGCAGCGCAAGGAAGGGATGATGGGCTACTCCTGTAGCGCGGACGATGCAGGCAGGATAAAAACCACAGAGTCAATTCACGAGTGGCACCCGCGAAGCGGGTGCCGCGAGAAGTTATTGGGCTTGGCTGGGGGCGTGGCACTGGGAGGGGGCGCGGCTCACGCGGGAAGAGGACCAGCTGGAGGTGTTGCATGCTGGTCCTCGCAGTCCCGGGGCCGGCGCCTCACCCTCCTCTGCGGCCACGAGGTGTTCTCAGGCTTCCTAGCCGGTCCAGCAGCGCAAGGAAGGGATGATGGGCTACTCCTGTAGCGCGGACGATGCAGGCAGGATAAAAACCACAGAGTCAATTCACGAGTGGCACCCGCGAAGCGGGTGCCGCGAGAGGTTATTGGGCGTGGCTGGGGGCGTGGCACTGGGAGGGGGCGCGGCTCACGCGGGAAGAGGACCAGCTGGAGGTGTTGTATGCTGGTCCTCGCAGTCCCGGGGCCGGCGCCTCACCCTCCTCTACGGCCACGAGGTGTTCTCAGGCTTCCTAGCCGGTCCAGCAGCGCAAGGAAGGGATGATGGGCTACTCCTGTAGCGCGGACGATGCAGGCAGGATAAAAACCACAGAGTCAATTCACGAGTGGCCGCAGCATAGTAAACCTGTTGTAAGATTGGGGCAAGTATATGAATGTAGGCTTTGTAAAAGTCGATTGGTAACCCGTCGGAACCGGCAGGGTGGTAACATAGTTATTATACCTAGGGGATTTGACAGCCGAGGCGAGCGCCTTGCCAGGCCTATCTCCCTCGCCGTAGATGCGAGCAGTATGCTGTTTGCCGAGGAACTTGCACTCCTTATCTGCCGCCTCCGCGTATTCGTTTAGTTTTTCCCTAAGCAGGGCATCGGAAGCAT
Organism: Lissotriton helveticus; assembly: GCF_964261635.1. Lineage (NCBI taxonomy): Eukaryota > Metazoa > Chordata > Amphibia > Caudata > Salamandridae > Lissotriton > Lissotriton helveticus. Next base: position 315,141,489 of record NC_136072.1, on the reverse strand, counting down.
TATCTCGGGAGTCGCGGGTTCTACTCCGTTCTAGGTCTCGAATTTCGGTCTCAAGTTTACGTAATTCACCTCGCAGTGATTTGAGGACGCCACCTCCCTTCGCGATGCACCAACCTCGCACCGTAACCTTAAAGGCCTCCCAGACTGTAGTGAGATCTGATACCGACCCCACATTACACTCAAAGAAGTCCTGAATGTCTTTTTCCAGTTCAGCTCGGAAAGCAGAGTCTGTGAGGTGGGCAGGATTGAGGCGCCAGCTCAGGTAAGGGGAGATTTCAATGGGTATACGCAGTGATAGAGGCCAGTGCGCGCTGGCTATGGGAGAAGTGTGCTGCCTGGGGGTGAGATCTATCGTGGGACGGAGCAATTGCAGTATTAAAGTCGCCTCCCAATATGACGTGGCCTATTCCCAGTGTTTGAATCTTGCCCCACATTGTGAGCAGAGGGGTGGTGTGATCGGTGTTGGGGCCATAATAGTATGCAAACATCACGGTATGCGAATATAATTGCCCCCAGATCATGCAGTATCTGCCACTTGAATCCGCCTTCGTCCCGGCGGGTGTAAACTTCAGCCCTCGCCTAACCAGGATCGTGACCCCCCTGGCATAGTTAGAGTAGGAAGAGAAAACTTTACAGGAGGCCCACCTGGACGCAAATAGGGGAGAGCTATCTGGCAGTAAATGAGTTTCCTGAAGCATAGCGACCAACACCCCCTGCCTGTCTAGATATCCCAAAATGTGTCTCTTTTTCCTAGGGTTATTCAATCCGCGAATATTCCACGACACCAGCCGAAACTGTTGTGATGGCTGCCCATTTTCTACGTCACCCATTCAAAGACATAACAGATTCTATGACATATTATACTGTAAATAAGTACCTTAGCACAGTTGGAGGTCTGGCAATGAATCTCCCCTCCCAGAACCCTCCCACAGAACCCTCCCAATGACCGCACAGTGAGTACACTAAAGACAGTGGTACGTGTATTGAGTTTCTTCCCACCCACACCGGCAACCCCAACTCGCCGGGAATACATCACCCACCCTCCTTCCCAAACCCAAAGTAAACCAAAAACTAGAAATAGTATGACATCTGCCCCTTCCCGCAGGTGGGGGGGGGGGTGTGCAGGGGCTCACCCATTGGGGGGCACAGAACTAGGGGGCACCAGACCCGCCAACCACCTCCTTACTTACACCCACAGACTCCGGGCTATCACCAGGCGTCTTATTGTGGGACGGAGGTGGGTGACCGAGCATTTAGTATGTCAACGGACCGGTAAGTTTAGTACAGGTAGAGTACCGTAGCTGCTGTATGTAAGGAGCCGGGTTTTGTGCAGCCGGTGGCCAGAGCGCGTTAGTTGACAAGGGTCAGTGTCGCGCTGCTTCCATTCAGTCTTGCTGCGAAAGTGGTGAGTGAGATCTGGAGCGGCGGTCGTTCGGGTCGTCACTGCCCCGATCCCTCCTGCCACGTTTGAGAAAGTCCTCCACTTGCTGCGGGTTTTGGAAGAAATGGTGTCTACCCTGGCATGTCACCTTCAATTTGGCCGGGTATAACATGGCATATGGGAGCTCCAGCGCCCGAAGTTTCTTTTTTACCCCCGAAAATTCCTGGACGGAGGCGGTAAAATCTGGAAAGAAGGAGAGAGACGTGTTGCAATAGTTCACAGTACCTAGCTCCCTCGAGCGCTTCAGTACTGCATCCCGGTCTCTATAATTCAAAAAGCGCGCGATAATAGGGCGCGGTGGAGCTCCATTGGGTGGGCGCGCTGCCAGAGATCTATGGGCCCTTTCAACGATGAAGTGCGGAGAAAAGGATTCTTTCCCAAAGAGTTCTACAAGGAGATTCTCCACAAATGTCTCCATTTTGCCTGTGTTGGTGGTCTCCGCAAGGCCCAAAATACGGACATTGTTGCGGCGGGACCTCGCTTCCAAGTCCTCGTTCTTGTCGGCGATGAGTTTGAGCAGCCTGTCCGTCTGAGTGACCTGTTTATGGGAGGAAGTGGCCCCATCTTCCAGAATAGATATCCTGTCTTCAGTCTCCTTGATGCGGGTGTCATGCTGCCCCAGCTTGGCTACTACGCTGTCCATGCGCATATTCATGGTGTCTATTTTGGCGTCAATTGTGGAGAGGCTTTGTTTCATGCCTAGTAGTAGAGTCTTCCAATCTTCCTCCTGAGGGGCCGAGGTCGCAGGACTACCCACCGATTCCTGCGTCGCCCTGGCGGGTTTTTTGGATTCAAATGGTATCTTGGATTGCCGGGCATCGTTGCGGCCCATGTTGCGTCTGGGCGTTAGCGATGTAGGTGGAGAAATGGGCGCCAGCTCGTTGTAGTGTCGGTGTGGAGAAAAGGGAAAGGGTCGCCCCAGGAATCTTCACCGGAGGCAGTCTGGGATCGAAAGCAGCCGCAGTCGTAGAGGCCGAGCCGCTGAGGCTCCAGGTAGGGGGAGGGCAGTTCGCTATGCAGGCCCGGAGAATAGGGCCACTGTAGCGCCGCACGTTACAAAGCGGTCTCAGGTGGCGCAGTTCTTGGGCTGCGCCGTAGCGTCCAAGTAGCCCCAGGGCAGCAGGCGGGAGAAAGCCTGGAGATCAATGTGGCGTCCTCTGTGGGAAGGGAGGAGGACTTCAGGCCAGTGCGCCGCCGGGGGGGGGCCTGAGATACAAAGGACCCAGTACACAACGCAGGCGGTCGGTGCTGTTCTGTAGCTCCGCTGTTGGGGTGATTGTGCGGGTGACAGTCAGGCAGAAGCATGCAAAGGTAGGCCCCCGGAGGTTGAGGCGACAGGCACCAGGTTTATTGCCGTCCCGGCGGCCAAGGTGGTGGTGGGAGCGCTGCCGCGGGGAGAGAGGCGTCGCTGCTTCTCGCAGTGCCCGTCCGTGCAATGCGTGGGTCAACGGTGGAAGCGTCTACACAAACGGCGTTTGTCGTCCCACTGTAGCGCGGCCTGTCCGGCCTCGATGCAGGCACCCCAAGATGGCGGTTGGCTGGCAAACCGCTAAGACCGTTGGCGCGGCATTGTGGCGTCTTCGCGCCGGAGGGACAAGGACGGGGATGTGGCGGCAATCCGCAGGCAGCGCTCACCTGTTGGCAGTAGCTTGGAGACTCCTCCGGGGCACGTGAAGCAGTCTCAGGCGGTCCGAAGTCGGATCCCTCCAGCGATCTGGGCTCCTCCGGCAATGTCGGGAAGGCCTCTGAGCACCGGCCTTTCCCAGCAGGGCAAGCCGACGGGCGAGGGCTGCCAGAGCGGGGATGCGGTCCGCTCAGACTTCCGCGGCCGCCAGCTCCGCGCCGGATGGGATTTTCCGGGAAAGACAGATATCGTCGCGATCAGCTCGGCAGTGCGGAGGTAGGTAGTCGATGCTGGGGTCGATTTGCCCGGTCAGGATCACTTCAGATAGGAAAAATTGCTCTGTCGAGCAGGAGCCTCACACCAGTGCGGCCACCTAGCGCCCCCGTTCTGGTCAGGGGATTATCCTTCGTGCATCAGATTGCAGAGGAACACCGAGGAGGACATGGAGCTAGTGGGTAAGTACCTTTTACTTTATTTATTTATTTATTTAAAATGTTATTCTACTTGTGTTTTCTCTTGATTTTTGTGTGGGTTATTTTAATTTGGGCTTTTGGAGGGAAAGGGTATTTTATTTTGGGCGTTTGAAGAGAGGGGTGTTTTACTTTGGGCTTATGGAGGAAGGGGGTGTTTTATTTTGTTTTTGGGGTAGTTGTGGGGCACTTCACTTGCCTCACCACTTTCAAAGGGTACCAGCCACCCCTGCATTGACGGAAACCCATTGCCTATGCTTTGTAGTATTTGATGGCAAAAGGCACACGATTGATGGACGGATATCTGGGTTAAATCCATCATTCGTTTGCTCACCATGTCACCCCAGTTTAGACCTGGCCATATGTAAATCAGTCTTGACCCTGTGCCTCATGGGAACAGTCCAGCCCGAAATGCCAAGCCAGGTCCTCCCTTGACTGGAACCATGCATCCTAGGACCGTTTTTGGGGTTTCACCCCTCATAAGCCAGGAAAGCTTGATTCCAGTGGCACAGTGAGCCCGGGACCCACGTCTGGGCATACTCGGCGCACTCAGGGTGAGAAAGCAAAAGACACACAATTGTGGTATTTGATGGCATATAGATTTTAAGAACCAGACCCACTGTCACCCAGAAACACTAGGGTAGCCCCACTAAACTCCCATCCACTTACTGGGACAAACTCCTCCCCTAGCACTATAATTGTCACCCCTGGGACTTTTCCTCCAGTGGGAGGTGGTGTTCTTTTTGGCCATTTGGTAGCTCCCTTGTAGTGCACATACTCAAAGCACTCATAGCACTTGGGAGTTTTAGGCTGCTGACTTTTGTCAGGGTAGTTCTTTTTCTGGTGTCCAGAATGGTAATTATACCCTTTTCCCTGTGAGTTATTGTATGGGCCTTGTGAGAACTCTGTCTTTTTATCTCCTCCCACTTTCTTTTGTCGGGAACCCTGAGCACCCTTTTGGTAGTCCCCCCCCCCAGATACCTTCTTGCACACTCTAGTACTAACCCAGATGTCTGCCTCCTCAGCAAACCTCCTGGGGTCAGAAAGCTTACTATCAACCAGGAGTTGGTGCAGCTCTGGAAAACAAATATCAAGCATGTGCTCATTCAAAAGCAAGTTTTACAGCCCTTATTAATCAACTACCTTGCTGCCCCTCAATGAGCCCTTCAGTGCCTTACTAGCGTAATCTTAGAAATCCACTCATGTCTGTGATGAGATCTTGTGGCTGCCCGTGAACTGTTGCCTATACTTTTTAGGGTTCAGTCCAAATGTACTGACTAAGATGGCCCTCACTGCAGTGTAACATGTCTTGTCCTCCACCTTCAGTGTCAAGTGTATCCCTCTTGACTATGGGCATGTACCTCCATAAACTACCACCCCAGGTCGACTCTGGGACCATGTGCACTCCTAGACACTCCTACACTAGATAGGCTGCAAACCACTTATCAATGTCATCCTCAACCACATACCTGGGCACCACGTCTTTGGGTTTGCAGATTCTTGATTCACTAGTGGACACTGCTGTACCCCACCTGACGTGCTCTGATGTCCAGCTTTCTCAGGCTCAGCTCATGGGCAATCTTTCTCTCCTCCATAGCCAGCCTCCTCTCTTCTAGGATCTCATTTTTCTCAGCCAAATCAAGTTTCTGCTCCTGCTCTAATTTAGTAAGCTCCAGCTTGAGCTTTCTCTCCTCCTTCTTGTCTGCCAGCTCCTCCGGGGGCAGGTTCCTTGATGAGATGCTGCTTCCCACTCTGGAAACCTCCACTGCTTCCAGCAGGTTGTTGGCCCCCTCCACAGGCAGATCCAGATCCACCTCAGACTCTAGGATCAGCTCATCATCCTCCTCCTCAATTTATTGCTCCTCCTCTTCTGGTGTCCCAGTCCCTGCATGACAGGCCTCTGCCAGAGTCGAGGCAAGGGGCCAAATCATGTGGGGGCTCACCGAGCTCCAACCCTCGCCAAAGGAAGTCAGTGACCAATAAGAAGGGAGCCTGTTCGATGGCAGAGGCCTGACGTAAGATTCACAAAGTGCTCAGGGCTGTAACGGCAATCAGCAACAATGGCACAAGCCTGCGATCCTCTCTCAGCCAGCAGGGCAAACTGAACTCTGAGGGTACCAAAGACATTAGCTCGGTGGAGGACATGGACACTGACTTGAATAAGATTACACTGGCACTGCAGACAAAATCATCTAGTGGGGGCTTTGAGAACCATTGGCCATCGAGAACACTTGAAGAGAGCTGCTTGAAATACCTAAGGGCCTCCTATCCTCTGTCGATTACCTCCTTGTTTCCGAATTGGGTTATGAGGCTGCGTTCATCCTGATTGGATGAGAAGATGAGGTTGGGATGTTCTGCATAGCCTCTGGCCATTCTCGCGTACCCCCTTGTTGCAGTTTCGTGGGTACACCCGCCAATAAATACCTGTTGATATGTTGTTTGAATGGGGTTCACACTTCTACCTGTCCTGGAGAGAGGGAAGTGGTGTATTTGTTGGGTTTTTTTTTTTCAGTTTATGGTGTTGGCATGCCTGGTGGGCGGGATTCAACACCGATGCATCACAAGAGGCATGTGAGTACATGGTAGCAGGGGACACCAGGGATTGGGGACAGATAGTACTGACTAACACATGGCACCCACCATAGAATATAAATTCCTTTTGTGTAATGTCAGAGGGCTGAACACCATGACTAAACGGCACAAAGTGTTTGCCTATCTTGCTAGGAGTGGGGTACAGATTGCCCTATTACAGGAAACATATCTCATTGCCAAGGAGGGGGTCATTCTGCAGCACAGATGGTGGGGGCAAGTCTTCTACACAGATTACTCCACCTATGCTAGGGCAGTGCTGGTGTGGATCAAACCTGGGGTACCATTTCAACATACTGGCCATCTGTTGGACCCTGAAGGGAGATATGTAGTTGACTGGTAAGCTAGATGGCCACAATGTCACCATTGGGAGCCTCTATGGGCCGGGTGTACATCAAATCTTGTTTCTAGCAGCCCTCTTAAGAACATTGACAGCATACCTAGTGGGGTTGGTACTCCTGGGGGAGACTATAATTGTGTGGCAGACATCAGACTGGATCACTCTCACCCACCCCTGAGGCAATCCCCAATTTGTCAGGACAGCTAGGGCTTTGAGGGAGTGGCAGTCCCAATGGCACCTCATTGACTCATGGAGGACATTTCATCTGGTCGAACAGGATTATTCCTTTTTATCACACCTATGTGACTTACATGTACATTTAGATTCCAACCTCTGTACACCTAATATGTTCAAACTAATCATGACCAGTGGGTATCTAGCCAGGATGATTCCCAATCTCAATCCCCTGCTAAAGGGGTTGCAATGGACGAGGGCCTGCCCTTGTATTCCTACATGGCGGCTGAAACCAGAATCCCTTGTGGACCCCGTTTTTCAGGCCAAGATACGGGCGGCTATTGGACAGTATTTTACTGAGAATGAAAGCATGGCATCGAGCCCTCTGGTAGTGTGGGACAGTTTCAAGGCGGTGGTCAGGGGCAGATGCATTTCTGAGGCTGTAGGTATCTATTGGACCCTCCTGCGGGAGACAAAGGCCATGTAACAAACACTGCGGGACATTGAAAAATGTAGACCCGAGCACTGGGAGATGCAGGAGAAGTTATTAAAAGCTATAGAAAAAGTGGCTGAACAGGTCGAAAGACTGCGGTACTTTGACTTTACGAATTATATGATCCGAACACACGCAGAGAGAGATCACACCAGAGCACTTTAGCATGGCTGGCCAGTCCCGCCAAATGGGGCTTGGCAATCTTAGAGCTCAGAGAAAAACATACTCCATGCTGTATTGGCCACATGATATTAACCATGCGTTAAATGATTATTATGCCTACTTGTATGAGACGAAGGTAACCTACACAGACGCGGAAATTGTTACCTTTTTGGGTACACTAGTCTTGCCGACCGTGATAGATGCAGAAATGGGCTCACTAGGAGGGGACATCGAACTCCCTTAGGTCAGAGCTGCTATAACATCTACAGACAGAAACAAAACCCCAGGCATGGATGGACTGCCACTAAAATTTGACTCTTTGTATGGAAAGGAGATCGGCCCAACTGGTAGAACTTTATAAAACAGTGAGGCAGACGGGCAGGCTCCCTGCAATCACGTGAGAAGGCCTGGCCGTGCCCCTTTCAAAACACGGCAAACATACTTTTGATAAAACAGCCTATAGGCCATTGTCAATGCTCAGTTTGTATTATAAGGTCCTTAGTAAGATCTTGGCCATGCACCTTCTCCCGCACATGGCCACCCTGATACCACAGAACCAAGCGAGATTTATCCCCGGCTGTAAGACAGCCCTTAATGCTGAGAGACTCCTGTGGGTGTTAGAAACCAGCTCATATGACAAGGAGGAAGCCGTAATATTTGCGGTTGACTTTGAGAAGGCCTTTAATAGCCTGAAATGGCCCTGTCTCTACAGTGTAATGCGTAGGTTTGGGCTGGGTCCTGGATTTGTGGACTGGCTTGCTATATACAGACTCTCTCACTAGAGTGCGGACGGGGGGAACGATCTCTGACAGCAATCGGGTGGGCCGGGGCACTACCCCTGCTGTTTGCTCTGGCTATGGAGCCTCTGGACCGTCATGCCAGGTCCAGACACCCCTACCCGGGACTGGAGGTACTAGGCGGTCAGCACCAGATCGCACTATACTCCGACGATATTTTGCTTTTCTTTTGCACAGTGACGGAGGACTTTGTGGGAGCGAAAGAGCTCCTTACGCACAACTAGACCGGAGAAAGTTCTGCTTGTTTCCCATTGAATCTGGCAGGGACAGACCGGCAGTGGTGGGTAGTGTGGTATGGGAATATAGATGTCTAAGGTAACTAGGGGTTAAAATATATCACAACCCCACTGAGCTCCTTGAGGGCAATATTAGGAGTATGGAATTCTGGTCTACACTTCCTCTTTTAGTGGTTGGTGGAGTTCCCCTATTTAAAATGGTGGCTTTGCCACATCTGTTAAATGTTTTTTGTAGTCCTCCCACTAAAGATCCCAGCAGGCTTATTTTGGTACCTCAAATCATTAATAACAGGGTTTGTGTGGGGGTTGTGGCCGGTTCAGAGGGGCACTGACCAAGATGCAGAGGCCAACTGAAGCGGATGTCTTAGCCCTTCTAGACTTTGAGAGCTATTCGCTGGCTACACAACTAAAATGGCTCACACAATGGGTAGCTGGAAGGGTTAGAAGGTCAGGAAATTTGAACCCTGCTGTTCTGGATCTTTGTAAGTGTTCTCGCACTGTGCTGCGGCTACCCGCTCCGGGAACGGAAGACATTTCGAATTTAAAAGTACTACACAGATGCTGGCTTAGGAGCCTTCCGAAGTAAAAAACTAGACAGCCTTAGGCTCTAGATATCCCGTTGGAATTTCTTTTAGAATTGCTGCATGGAGGAGACTGGCGTGGACTGAGGGAATGGATGGCAGCTGACGCAAAAACATTGGGGGCCTTATATGAGAGTGGTTTTCTACTTCCAGTTGAAGACTTTACAGAGTTATACGGTTTACCCCTGGAACACTTCCTCTTACAGAGGGCGCTCAAAGCGGCAACCCAAAAGCACTGGGAGTCAGGACTCTCAGAACCTTGGAGAGAGGATGGAACCTTACGGTTAGAGCAGTCGTCCTTGAAGCTGGGGTACCAGTTCGAGTATCTGCAACAATGCTGCACATCCTGTGATTCCAGGCAAATCACTTAGGGCCCGATGTAGGTAATCCCAGATTACCGATTCTTAAATACCGAATCATACCGATTCGGTATTTAAGAACTGGCAATCGGGATGTAGGTAATTTTCCCGAATGAATTACCGAATCGGTATGATTCGGTAATTTACAGAATCGGTAAATTTACCGATTCTGTAAATATACCGATTCGGTAAATTTAAGGCCCCCTACATCTCAATCACCAAATACCGGTCGGTAACGGCCGAAATCGTCCGTTACCAACCGGTATTTGGTGACCTACATCTGGCCCTTAATCTCCCTGTGCCAAACAAAAATGAATGTGTCAATCTGTAACGAAACTGGTGCTCATGTAAAGCTCTCTGATACCCGATGTCTCGGGTCTAGTTTGCGCTATATAAAACTCTAAAAAAAAAAATCCACTTTTGGAAGGGTGTCAATATTTAGTTGTTTCCTCTGGCACATATAAGCCAGTCACTTGTCTATACCGACAACTTCAAGGAGAGGTCTAATCCTCTCTTGACATCTGGTTACGCTGGGAAGAAGACCTGGGGATTCCCATAGTAAACAAAGGGCCGATCTATCAAGCCTTTTGCTGGTCGCAAACGGGCCGACTCGCAGAATTGGCCCTTTTGCGAGCTGTAAAAAGTTTTTGGGGATGTATCATCCCAAAAGGCATTCACAAAATAGGGAATCACAATTTTTGCAATTACCTATTTTAGGGAATCATAATTTGTGATTCCCTAAATGCAATGCAAGAAGCAGTTAAAAATTGTGACCATGCTTTAAGGAATCGCAAATTACCACCAACTTCAAGTTGGTGGTAATTTGCAAATTCTGAAAAAAATGCACATTTGTGCATTTTTCTAAGTGACGTGTGACGCACACTCATGCCCTTAGGGCATGTATGTGCACCACATGTGCATACTTACCTTTTTTGGGGGTGCATCAGAGTGGCCTTTTGGCCCCTATCACCCTTGTAATTAAATTTGCAATTTGTGATTACCAATTTGGTAATCACAAATTGCGAATGTCTTCCCATTCATTCCTATAGGCCTATATACATTGCATTTTGCGATTCCATAATAGCGAATCGGTAGAATTCGCTATTATGGACTCACAAAATTCAATGTTGATACATCTGGCCCAAAGTCTAGGGCTATCTTGTGTGTCGCATTCCTAAAACATCTAGGAATGCCCGATTTAAACTGATTCGTTTCTATGTACCTCATAGGGTATATCTCACACCGGTACAGAAAAAACGTTGCTTCACCATGGGGGCACCTAAATGTCTCCATTGTGAGGAATCAGGTGCTGACTTTCTGCACATGTTTTGGAGCTGCTCAGCCTTGGGTCAATTTTGAAAAGCAGTGACGGCCCCCTAACCGGGGTGATCAATGAAGAGGTTCACTGCACACCGGGGCATTGTCTCCACTGATTCACACACATTTCCAAGACTAAGGTAACTAACAATTCCCAAGACCTGGTGCTCTTCCTGGCCAAGAGAGATCACCAGGAACTGGAAGACCCCAAGAGGGCCTAGTGTTGAGGGATGGAGAAGGGAAGTCCTGTGCCGGACTGATTATGAGGGAGCTATCTGCCTGAGAGAGGCAGACAGGCCCGGGATCCCTTGAAGCTGCCATGGATTGGGAGGCATTAGTGGAAGAGTTGAAACACTCAGACCCTTCCTGCCTTGAGGAGCCAGCAGACACCCCCTGATTACATGAGTAACATGTCGACTTCCCTACTATAGGAGTCCGTTGATTGTTTCATGACCTGGATTGTAATACCATAATGGGGCCCTTTCTTACACCCTCTTGTCGCCACGACTTGAAAAGTATATTGTTACTTCCCTATAATTAGTAATTGTCCTTGCCATGACGTTCCTGGGGGGAGGGGTATTTTGTTTCATATAGTTAAGTACGCAGTCCATAGGCAAAGGACCCTTGGGTATATATAGACACACTATGTGTAGGATAACACATGTTTCCAGCCTTGCGGTATCCATATTGATCGTTGGGCTATTGTCATGTAACGCTTGCCCCTGTATTGTCGGAGGAAGCATGTGTTTTCAGATTGTCCGGATCTATCAGAATTTGACTGTCTATCTGTTTCCTATTGTACCAGGAACCCTAGTTTCTCTCAACAGCAATACAGTGTATTTAAAAAACAAAAACAGGCCTCTGCCCAGGCAATCAGTGCCTTTTGCAGCACCACCTTCAGGTTGAAGCCGTTAGTGGACAGTTGAACCCCCTTGCAAAATTGTTTGAGTTGAACCATAGTGTAGGTCTCCAAATTGGTCAACTCAAAATCAATCAATGCAGGTTCAGATTCTGCTTCTCTAGATAGAGACATGTTTTTTAGCAAAAAATCAAAAAGCCAATTTAGGGAGAATTGAAAAAGGTTCAAATTGATCTTTAATATAGAGTAGTAGTGAACATTGAGTTACTATATGGTATTGCACAAATCCAAGTCCCACCCTCACCACTGATCAGCAAATTTAGAAATCCAATATCTGGCAAGCAGAGGTATGCTCTCTGTCCAAGCAGGATCCACAGTCCTAGTCAGGGTTATCTATATGCACACTAAAAGATTACCTATACTCACCCTTTGGTAGCTTGACTCAGAGCAGTCAGGCTTATCTAAAGAGGCAATGTGTAAAGTACTTGTGCAACATGTACACACAGTAACGCAATGAAAACACCACAATAAGACTCCACACAGGTTTTAAAAAAAATCAACAATAATTTAATAAATAAATGAAGACCAAAACAACAAAAATCGAATAAGTAGAATGCGAGACATTCATTTTTACAGAATAAAGGTTTCTAGCACTTAGAGCAGTAAGCGCCTACGTTGTGCGAAGCGCTCGGGATACGAGGCGTGCTGCAGTCATTCCCCTCTGTGGCGGGACGGCGGATTTACAGGTACAGTGAACTGTGGAACGAGGTGGTTGTCTGAGCGCCGGGTAACTGAGGTCCGGGAGAGAGAGCTACGAAAGTGCCGTGGATGCCACGAGGTGTGTGGGCCACATGGGTACATGTGCCTCAAGCCACTGTCCGCGCCTGCTGGAGAGAAAAGACGGGTGCAGCGGGACGCCAGCTATGAGCGGACTCGGGGGCTGAAGGGTTGTTAACCCCCTACCCCCCCAGGACCTGGAATTGACGAGTTAACGAAGCTGTGACTGGTGAGTGACAACTCGTCTGAGACAACATTGCGGCTGACGCGGCGGAGCAACGATAGTGCTGAAGCATAGAGCCCTGTTGTGGGACATTTCCTAAAAGGCAAGCGATTGGGCACACTGACGGCAGAAAACGATAGCTGCTGGCGCCGTGACGGTAGGAAAGTGCTGTGAATCGGCTTTTGAGGTGGGAGCTGCCGAAATCCCAGGACCTAATGTTTGATTGCTGGCGCTGAAAATGTGTGCGCGGAGTGAACTGTAGGGCGCCGGGAGTCCTCCACGCGCTTTGGACAACGTTAACTGCATATGCTACTGTACCTCCAGACGGCTGGGAATATGTACTATCACTGAATACTTGTGGAGATATGTAATTGGGCATCCCGGACGAGTGGAACTGAGAGCCTAGGCAGTGCGGTGTCTGGGCATTGTTGTTGATCAGGATTGCAAGTGGAGAACTGATTCCGGAGCCCTGGTGAACAGCGCACTGTTGTTGCGCATTGAGACGTTGGAATTGCACTGAAAGATTAGGGTGCTGGGGGCCCTGCAGGCAGTATAGTACGATACTGGCCTCTATCAGTTGACACCCGCTGAAACGTTCCCTGACGCGATAGGGGTACTACTGCAGTTGAAGCTACAAACTGGTGCTTGTGCTAAGTATTGAAGCGCACTCAGTGTAACGGGGATATACGATACGCTTCCTGGGCCCATCGTTATATCCTGGGAATGTTGGACGCACGGCAACCGCGCCTCACGTTTGAGGCCAAGAAAAATACAAGACAGCCAGATGCGGAGGGCGGCAATGGCGCGAAAGAAACGGATGCCACACAGAATACTGGGGCCAGTAGTGATATGCAAACATTACTTGCGGAAATGCGTCAAGGCTTCACAACGATAGGAGACAAGGTGGACACACTTACTACCAGAATGGATGCCATTGCGCGAAAGCTGGAGGGCCACGATACGCGCATTAAGGAAGCGGAACAAAGGATATCGGACGCAGAGGATGTCACAGAACAATTGAAAACTGCGGTGACCCATATGGATAAACTAATGAGGATCATAGACACAAAGAATGAGGACATTGAAGCCCGTAGCCGCCGGAATAATATACGCATTTTAGGCGTTCCCGAGAGTACCAACACGGGATGTCTGGAGATATACGTTGAAAAAATGCTGATTGCGGTCACTGATTTGGGTGTACTTTCTTCGCAGTTTATTGTAGAGAGGGCCCATAGATCCCTAGGCCCGAGACCTCTGCCTGGGAGCGCGCCCAGGCCCATTATAGCGCGACTCCTTAATTACAGGGACAGAGATGCGGTATTGAAGGTGGCGAGAGAGAAGAAACAGCTAAATTACAATGGCGTCTCCTTCACTCTCCTTCACTATTTTCCCTGATTTCACGACTCGGGTGCAGGAGGAGAGATGAAAGTTCTATGTTGTGAAACAGAAGCTGAGACAGGCGCAGGTGGATTATGCCCTGTTGTACCCGGCACGCCTGCGGGTTACACATCAGGGAAAACAAACAATTTACACAACGCCGAAACAAGTGGAGGAATTCCTGAAGAAACTTAAAAGCCGAAAAACTGCAACTCCTGAGCGAGACGATGTGATGGAAGCGCAATTATCTGACGTGGAATTATCCCCTTTGAGATTGATGAAGGATTCAGAATTTACATTGGCACGGGCTGTCATGGAACTGAGCTGAAGATTGTTGCTACATGTAAATCTATGAAGTTCTTTGCTTCTTTTCTGTTCATGCTTTGACTGTATGATAATAGTAGGAGGATGGTTGGTGCTGATACAGTCAGGTGCCACACTAAGGCTGAGATGAACCGGACACCCTTGCTGCCTACGGTGGAGACTGAACAGTATAGTAGGTCTCCTATTTAGGCACGAGGTACATGTGAGTCACCTGGTGGGAATCCCCCAATGGGAATACCCCTATTGTATTGTTTTTTTGGGTTGTTATGGGGGAGGGGGGTGGTATGGATTGTTACTGGCATATTTGGGATGCTTCAGTGGGTGGGGGGAGGCGGCAAGCGGGAACTATGTTATGTATATGACAGTTATGTGCATTATATCACTCTACAATATGGCAGGTTGCAGACAGGCGTAATGCAATCCACTGTAATAATGGCTCATCAACAAGGATACACAAGACAGTATGGCGGGGATGGGGGGTGAATCAGAATTGACGGTGCTATCCTGGAATATTAGAGGATTAAATGACACAAGTAAACGCAGACAGATACTGGCTTCCCTGGATAGACAGCACATACAGGTGCCATTGCTACAGGAGACACGTCTACATCCACAATCTCACAATACCTTTGCCAGTAGATGGGCATGTGTCCGCGCATTCTCTTCCTTTTCCTCATACGCCAGGGGTGCTGCTATCTTGATTTAAAAAAATGTCCCCTTTGCGTTTGCGGGAGTGCTATCTGACCTCCTGGGAAGATTTGTTATAGTATGGGATAGACTGGGTAGGGACTCTGTGACCATCGCAAATTGTTATGCCCCCAATGTGGACACACCAGACTTCTTTACCACTGTGTGGGGTAAAATATTGGAGATAGGGTCTATGCATGTTATTTGGGGGGGGGGATTTTAATGTAGCAATGGTCCCTGCCCAGGATAGGGCTGATGGTGTAGCACATTATCACAACAAGTCTTGCGACATGTTGAATGCTATAGTGGAGGAAGGGGACCTAGTAGATAGCTGGAGGAGACTGCATCCTACACGAAGGGAAGGCACTCACTTCACATCATATACGGGCACATGGGCACGGCTAGATTATTGTCTAATCTCTCGAGGGTTGAGTGTAGGCCTCTGTGCGGCTATACATCTACCGAGGACGTACTCGGACCACTGCCCTGTTAAGGTTACCTTTAGTATGCCTGGATTTGATAGGCCTAGACCGACATGGCGCTTGCAACCGGCTGCCTTATTAGATGCGGTTTTTAAGGCCGAGCTTGGGGAGGAAATTACCGATTTTTTCTAACGTAACAAGTGGTCAGTGGATAGTATAAAGGTACTGTGGGAGGCGTTTAAAGTCACAATCCGAGGTTATTGCCTGTCTAAAAGCTTTGGAGTGTTGAAAGACATACAGCGTACGCTGCGCACCTTAGAGCGCGATCTGAGGAGGTTGGAGGACTTAATGGTGCGGGGGGACACAGGACAAGCACACAGAGACTTCAGGGTCAAACTCTCCGAATTTCGGGGGCGCTACTGGGTGGCGTGCAGATACGGAGAGGGGGAGCGGCCGGGGAAAGTCTTATCCGAAATTACACAATGTCCACGATTTAACACCAGTGTGTTGGAGATTTGTAATCCGGATGGGGAGACAAGTCGTGATACCTCAGGGATAATGGACATTTTCACATCACACTATTCCGGCTTATACACTACACAGTCTAGTGATTAGATGGATCTTGAAGGGTTCATGGGTGATATTGCATTATGTTGGCTGTGTGATATACACAGGGAGTTCCAGAGTGCCCCAATAGAAATAGACGAGATAAGAGAGGCTATTATGTCACTGAAGACTGGAAAGGCACCTGGCCTCCATGGTTTGCCTGCTGAGTCCTACAAGTGTTACGTCGACATCATGGCGCCAGTGTTGCGGTAGGTGTTCGAAGAATCCCTTGTGATGGGGATACTCCCACCGTCAATGCGAGAGGTGGTCATCAGGTCCCTATTGAAATCGTGGGAAACCCCCCACGGTCTGTGATTTCTATCGCCCGTTGTCCCTCATTAACAGCAACACAAAAATATTAGCTAAAGTATTGGCGAATCGATTGTTCCCCCTGATGACTAAGATCATACTCCCAGATCAATCTGGTTTTGTCCCGGGTAGGGCCACTAATCACAATCTGCGCACATTATTCTCTTTAATACAGATGGTGGCGCCGGAATTCCCAGTAGCGGCAGTGTTTCTTGACGCCTCGAAGGCATTCGACCTGTGGAGTGGAATTATTTATTTGCAGTTCTACACAGAATGGGGTTTCCCAAGATGTTCATTTCATGGATACAACTACTGTACCATCAGCCTACTGCTAAGGTACTGATCAATGGACATCTGTCCTCATCCCTTTCCATATCGCGGGGACTCGGCAGGGATGCCCGCTTTCCCCACTACTTTTTGCCATAGCGATAGAGCCCTTGGCGTGTAGACTGCGACAACTTCATAAAGACAGGGCGTTCAAGTGTTTTCAGCGTCAAGTTCTAATATCATTGTATGCTGACGATGTTACGCTATATATTGTAGACCCATATCAGAAACCCCTGCTGCGAGAATTCCTGGTATTTGGCGGGCTTTCGGGGTCCAAATAAATTGGAACAAATCACAATTCTTCCCGCTCACACCTGCGGTCCCTAACTTCCCCTTGGACTTTCCTCTCGAATGGTGTCATGCTGACCTTCGATACCTGGGGATACAGGTCTTTAGAGACAGGGACGAAACGCTTAGACTAAACTTCGGCACAGCGATCACGAAATTGACAGCTAACATCACGCACTGGATTTCACTGCCGCTATCTATGGCAGGCAGAGCCTCGCTCATAAAAATCGTAATTCTACCCCAATTTTTATATTTATTTCTTAATATCCCCTATTACCCTGGTATATTTTTCTTCAAAACTCTGCGGACAAAACTTATTCGACTACTGTGGGGTGGTAAGCAGCCACGATTGAAATGGTTGGTCGTTACACAACCTTATGATAGGGGTGGGTTTGATGTTCCTGATTTTGAGGTTTATTATATTAGTGCACAGGCTCATTCTGCATATCACTGGATCATGCCGGTACCTTTTTTACCTCAGACAGCAACTGATGACTGGCTGGCCCATCCCCTTCCCCTAAATGGTATTATACACGGACCTGCTGGAGTGCTGGAGACTCCGCCCACTACGGTAACATGTACGGCTGATGCTTGGCAGTGCATGGCTAAAATCCTACAGGTTACACTTATATATTCTCCACGGCTCCCACTCGCCTATCACCCGAACTTGGTCCTATTGCAGGAAAGGGGGTTTCAGGCGATGTCCAGAAGGCTTAACATCACCACGTGGGGTGATCTATTCATGGGGGGAATGTTCCGGTCCAAGGATCTATTTTTTGGGGACGCGCGTCCCACACCGCTGGAGTTTTTTTTATATGTGCGGCTGAAACAGGGGCTGAGGGGAGTTCTGCCTGACTTCCCTCGCGAACCGGACACACTGCCCCCACTGCAACTCATGTTAAGTTCCACAGACGGGAAACATTTGGTGTCTGGTATATACAGCAGTATTGGGGCACATCAGTCGGAGGTTGAAAGCTCGGCTCGTCTACACTGGAGTGGGGATATTGGACAAGACATATCTGATGATCAATGGTTATACTGTTGTAAGATCACGGGATGTATCTCAGCTAGTTGTCGGTTCAAAATTATTCATTTCAAGTTTTTACAACGGCTGTATTACACCAAAAAGTATAGATTTAAGTTATCAGACAATGACCGCTGCAAAAGATGTAAATGCGCTGGGGCGGGATTCATGCACCTGGCTTGGGAGTGCCCCGGTATATGGGAGTATTGGTCACAAATACATGAGGCCCTTGAGAGCATGCTGGAGATTGTATTGGAGAGAGACCCACTGCTTGTGCTGCTGGGGTACACTGCACAGATACCTAAACATTGTAGGAAGTTTTTAGATACTACTCTACTGTCAGCAAAACGCAGACTGGCCTGTCGTTGGGGTAGGGGAAGGGCTCCGAAGTTCAAGGCATGGCTACAGGATGTTATATTTTGTCAAGAGCAGAATACTATTCACGCAGAAACACAGCCAATGGCCTCTAGACCCAGAGATATATGAGGGCCACTACAAGCCTATCTTTCACGAACTGCAGACAGGGAATCGGTGATGTCCTCACAGGGGATTGTTCATGTGTTGGAAGCTGGGGAGGGTTCGGAGTGACATCTTTTGCTACAGACTCTCTGGAAAAGACACTGGTACTGCTAAACGGGCCCAGGACCGGGATGCATGACCAACTGTACTGCTTTCTGATACATAATGGATTGCTAACATGTACGTCCTCTGATATGCAATGCCATGAGATGTCACTGCCTGTTTATGCCTAACACCATGTACTGCATTACTGATGTGTATAGAATGTACTGATGATGATGTATACTATCGAGATGGATGAACAATGTACCCTGCGATCGATATTTGCAGCACAGTGGACGTTAAATTGTTATTAATGTTATGCATAATGCACTATAAGAATAACTGTGATTCTCCATATCTCAGAAAAGTTATAAAGATTAAAAAAAAAACAGGCACAGGAGCAGATGTAGAGACTTTGATGGCCCTGAGTCGCAAGCATGACGAGGCAAGACAACAAGCCCTTGGAGATCACTTTAGTTGCTGGGCAGAGTCATGCTCTTCCACAGCAGCAGGTCAGAGAGCAGCAGGCAGCAAGGCAGTACAGCAGGAAAGCATGTCTTCCAGATCAGCAGTCCAGCAAAATGTCAGTCCTTGAAGCAGCACAGCAGTTCTTCTGACACAGTTCAGTTACAAGTCCAGAAGTGTCCAATTTGATAAGGTTAGAGACCCAGTATGTATACCCAGTTGTGTCATTGCAGTGGGTGGTGACTTCAAAGAAGGGTCTTTGAAGTGTATAGACTCCCTTTTCTCTCAGCTCTGGCTCCAGACTAGCTGTAGGAGATAATAAGCCCTTTGTTTGGGAACCGGGCTTCGCCAATTTAGGCGTGTCAGCTCCTCCCTCTCTTCCTGCCAAGGAAGAGACATCAGAATGCAGATGAGTACTCAGACAGACCTAACCTTCCTGTGTATGTGACTGTCTGGAGGGATTGCACAAGGTGTCACCCACCCCTGACATATTTTGGACAGAGGCCACAAGCACACAGAGATGTAAGCGCAGAGAAATATTTGCTTTCTAAAAGTGGCATTTCTAAAATAGTATGGTTAAATCCAACTTTACCGGTAAAGAGGATTTATCATACATACATTCCAAAGACATAAGACATGACACAGCTACTCCCTTCTAATCAGGAATTACATCTAAAAAGTGTATTAAGGAATTTCCAGTTTAATCTATGAGAGGCATAGGCCTCGCAGTAATGAAAACAAATGTAGGTGTTTTTCACTATCGAGACATGCAAATCCTAAAAGTACATGCCTTACCTTTTACTTACACAGCACACTGCCCTATGGGCTACATGGGGCCTACCTTATGGGTGATGTATGTGTAATAAAAGGGTAGTTTAGGGCTTGGCATGGGGTTTTGAATACCAATTCAAAGTGGCAGTAAAACTGCACACACAGGCTCTGCAGTGCCAAGCCTGAGACATGTTTAAAGGGTTACTTGTGTGGGTGGCACAATTAGTGCTGCAGGCCCACAAGTAGCATTTAATTTACATGCCCTGGGTATATGGTATACCACTTTACAAGGGACTTACTAGTAAATTAAATATGCCAATGGTGTATACACCAATGTAACCATGTTTAGGGGAGAAGCACATGCACTTTAGCACTGGTCAGCAGTAGCAAAGGCCTCAGAGCCAAATCAATCAAGAATTTGTAGAGCGCACTACTTACCCGTGAGGGTCTCAAGGCGCTGGGGAAAAAGAGGCGGGCGCTACTGGTCAAACAGCCAGGTCTTGAGTAGCCTCCTGAAGGTTAGCAGGTCTTGGGTCTGTCGTAGGCTCAGTGGGAGGGTGTTCCAGATCTTGGCGGCGAGGTGGGAGAAGGATCTGCCGCCGCTGGTTGTTCTCCGGATGCGAGGGATGGTGGCGAGGTCGGCGGAACGGAGCTAGCGGTTGGGGATGTAGAAGAAGAGTCGTCTGTTGAGGTAGGCTCGGCCGGTCTTGTGGAGTGCCTTGTGTGCCTGGATGAGGAGCTTGAAGGAAATCCTCTTGTTGACGGGGAGCCAGTGCAGGGTTCTCAGGTGGGGGTGATGTGGATGTGGTGTGGTACATCGAGGATCAGGCATGCTGAGGCGTTTTGAATGCGTTGCAGTCGTTTGATGAGCTTGGCCTGGGCTCCCGCATAGAGGGCGTTTCCATAGTTGAGTCTGCCTGGGTGACTGTTCTTCTTGTATTTGCCGGAATCCACCTGTAGATCTTGCGGAGCATACGGAGGGTGTTGAAGCAGGAGGAGGAGACGGCGTTGACTTTCTTGGTCATGGAGAGTGTTGAGTCGAGGATGACTCCCAGGTTGCGTGCGTGGTCGGTGGGTGTTTGGGCAGCTCCCAGTGCCATAGGCCACCAGGAGTCAGCCCAGGCTGAAGGGCTGGAGCCGAGGATGAGGACCTCCGTCTTGTCCGAGTTCAGCTTCAGTCGGCTGACCTTCATCCAGTCGGCGACGGACTTAATTTCTTTGTGGAGGTTGGATTTGGCGGTGAGAGGGTCCTTAGTGAGGGAGAGGATTAGTTGAGTGTCGTCGGCGTAGGAGATTACGTTGAGGTCATGCTGTCGAGCGACTTGTGCGAGCGGGGGCCATGTAGATGTTGAACAGTGTCGGAATGAGGGATGATCCCTGAGGTACGCCGCAGATGAAGTTGGAGGCTTCGGATCGGAATGGGGGAGGCGGACGCTCTGGGTTCTGCCGGAGAGGAAGGAGGTGGTCCATTCCAGGGCTTTGTCTCGGATCCCTGCGTTGTGGAGGCGTGTGCGTAGTGTGCGGTGGCAGACGGTGTCGACGGCGGCGAAGAAGTCCAGGAGGATGAGGGCCGCTGTCTCACCGTTGTCTAGCAGGATCCTGATGTCGTCGGTGGCGGCGATGAGGGCAGTCTCGGTGCTGTGGTTGCTGCGGAACCCTGACTGGGATGGGTCCAGGATGCTGTTTTCTTCGAGGTATTGGGTTAGCTGACTGTTGACGATCTTCTCGATGACCTTGGCTGGGAACGGAAGCAGGAAGATGGGCTGGAAGTTCTTGAGGTCTCTCGGGTCCGCCTTTAGTTTTTTGAGTAGGGCGTTGATCTCTGCGTGTTTCCAGTTCTCTGGGAAGGTCACGGTCTCGAAGGAGAGATTTATGATGTTGCGCAGGTGGGGTGCGATGGAGCTGCTGGCTTTGTTGAAGATGTGGTGCAGAAGTGGGTCTGACGGGGAGCCGGAGTGGATTGTGCTCATGGTCTTGATGGTGTCATCTATGTTCACGTTGACCCAGGCTGGCAGGGGGTCGTGGTCGATGGTGTTGCTGTCTGTTGGGGCTGTCTGGGCGTTGAAGCTGTCGTGGATGTCAGCGATCTTGCGGAGGAGGAAGGTGGCGAGGGAGTCCCACAGGGCTTGCGACGGCGGGATGTCGTTGGTGTTGGAGCTGGGGTTGGAGAGTTCCTTTACGATGTTGAAGAGCTCCTTGCTGTTGTGTGCATTGTTGTCGAGGCGGTCTTTGAAGGAGGTCCTCTTGGCAGACCTGATGAGGTGATGGTGTTTGCGGATGGCGTCTTTGTGGGCTGCAAGGCTGTCCGGTGTCTTTTCATTGTGCCGTTTCTTCTCTAGTTTCCGGCAGGTTTGCTTGGAGGCTAGGAGTCCTGGGGTGAACCAGCTAGCTCTCTTGCTGGTGTCTCTGTGGGTAGGTTTCTTCAGCGGGACGAGGGTGTTGGCGCAGTCGTTGATCCAGCATCTGAGGTTGTAGGCGTCGTCGTCGATGTTGGAGGTGTCGGTGGGTGGACTGAGAGCGAGGTTTGCGTGTAGTTGGTCTTCTGTGACTTTGCTCCAGCAGCGGTGAGGGATCTGTTTGGTGCGGTGGTGTGTGGTGGGTTTCTGGAAGGTGAAGTGGATGCAGCGGTGGTCGGTCCAGAGGAGTTCGGTGGTGTGGCTGAAGGAGACGTGGGAGCTTGAGGAGAAGACAGGGTCGAGCGTGTGGCCGACCGAATGGGTAGGCGTTGTGACGAGCTGCCGCAGTTCGAGGTTGGCGAGGTTGTCGATCAGGGTGGTGGAGTTGCTGTCGTTGTTGTTCTCAAGGTGAAAGTTCAGGTCTCCGAGGAGGATGTAGTCCCTGGAGCTCAGGGTGTGCATGCTGATGAAGTCGGCGATTGAGTCGCTGAATTGGGGTCGGGGTCCGGGGGGTCTGCAGATGAGGGTACCTCTGAGGGTGGTGTTGGGGTCTGTGTGGATCTGGAAGCGCATGTGTTCGGTGGTGCTGAGAGTGTCGTCGGTGTTGGTCGAGACCCTGACGCTGTTCTTGTGGACCTAGGGCCAACAATAAGAATCAGCAAAAAGAAGAGATAAGCAGGCAATCCGTTTCAGGGAAAACCACCCTAACATTGACAGGTCTAACAATATGTAATTCCTATCCTGTCCCAAGACGTAAAGAGTCGGAGGCTCCCCACCTGGTGTAACCACATAATTCACCACAGCAGCCTCATCCTGGTGAGTTTGTGATCCCCATTAAAGAAATGTAGTGCTTTACTCCAAATAACCAGGGTCACCCAGATGCAGTCAGGGAGAGATTGAGGAATCTGGGTTCCATAAAACATGACTAGGAGATCATGTAGTCCCTAGAGGTGCTACTGTACATTTTAGGTGAGGTTGTCCCGTCCCCAGCTATTTGTGCAGCGAGGTAATAGCCATATAGTTCCCAGTCCTCTATTCTCCATCATACGAGAATTTCCTGACATATTAAAGGTCATTCGGTGTTGATCCCTTGCCCAGAAGAAGGTAGTGACCCTGGATGTCAGCATCCGAAACCATCTTCGAGGAACTGGGTGTGGAGAATTTGCTTGGGAGGCACATCATTTTAAACAATGCTACTCGCCCCATGAGGCTTAGAGGCAGTCGATTACACTTGTGAGGGTCCCTGGTTTATCTGGTAGAGGGGGATATAAATAACTAGGTATTGAAAGTAGAGATGCCATATCGGGAGTGTGGGACACCAAGAATGTCTGCCTATATCCTCTTCAACCAGTGCCAACAAAGACTTGGGGCCTGATTTAGATCTTGGCGGATGGACTACTTTACAAACATGACAGATATCACTGCCATTGTATTACAAGTGCCAAAGGATATAATATGGCAGACAGGTCACGTTTGTGATGGCGTATCCTATCCGCCAAGATCTAAATCAGGCCTCTCCATAGAGATGGAGGATCTCAAAGCATCTTGGGCCTGATGGCTGCAGCTCTCCAAGAAATAGCAAGATATCACCTGCATAGAGAGCTATACTCACCTCAGGGCCTCCTGTTTTGGTATCACATCAGATGAGGCGCTCCAAAGGTTCAATCACCAGGGCAAATAATAATGGAGACAGGGGACAGCCCTGCCAGGTGCCTCTGCAAACACAAAAGGCAGGGATAGGACTCCTTTAACCCGGACCTGAGTGGTAGGGGTAGTGTAAAGAAGGCCAATTAGTCAAGGGAAGAAAGGCCCAAAGCCCCCGCATCTCAGCATGACTTTCAAAAAGGTTCATGGGATGGTATCATTGCCTTCTCAAAATCAATTAGGAGCAAAGCCAGGGAGCCACCAAGTCGATGTTCTTGAGAAAGGGCGAGTTGTATTCTCGGTATGCAATGGTGTGTACTCCTGTTTGGCATGAACCCACCATTGATCTGGATGGATTAAATTGGACAGGCCCTGACACAGTCGAGCTGCTAAATTCTTTGCAAATACCTTGACGTCAGCGTTTATGAAGGATATAGGGCTATACGAGGAGCATTGGTCTGTGGGTTGATCTGTCTTGGGTATTACAACAATGGTCCTACGACGAGTTCCAGGAAGAACGATTCACGGTCCACCACCTCAGTGTAGAGTGCTAAAAGGTGAGGAAGTAGCAGGGGCAAATAACGTTTAAGAAATCCGATCAGAAAGTCATCTGGTTCTGGAGGTCCTAGCCGGGTTCAACTCCGATATGGCTTCACTAATTTCCTGTCATGATCGGTAGGTCAAGGTCATGGGCCTAAGATGGGGGCATCGAGGGCAGGGTGATCACCTCTAATAATGGAAATTCAAGCCACTGTAGAGGCATGGGTGTCGCTGCATATAACCTTGGGTGTGCATTTGTGGAGGTATCCATGAACATCATGGATTGACGGTACAATTCTAGATGATGCATCTTAATTTGCCAACTAATACAGGAGTTTACTAGTCTTGTCCCTGTGTTCATAGACCCGCTGGGTCAATGCCCTCCAGCATTGCCTGGCTTCCTCTAGGGAAATCTGCTTTAGTGTAGATCTCGCCTGTGCCAATTGGCGATTAATATCTCCGGAGAAGCATTAATGTGCTGGGCACTTCGAAGATAGGATCTGGGCATCTAAAGTCTGTCACCTGCGCCAGTTGGTGGGCCTCTTTACCCCTAAGGTATCCCTTGAGCAGGCCTCTCAGGGTGGGTTTGCTGGATGCCCTTGGGGTCCCAGCGGAACGATCAGTATTGCAATTAAGTAAAAAAATACCTTAATTTCCTTCTCTACAAAGTCAGCACAGTCCTGATTCACAAGATACCAGACTTTGAGACGCCACATAGGTTGCAGGGGTCCTTGAAGTGGTCTTTCTCTAGGAGGAGAAGAGCATGGTCAGAGATGCCTAGGGGAAGGATCTGCACTTGTTTCAGGAGGAGAACGTCAGTGGCTACAAACCAGATCTGATCGATTCGTGACCCTGTTCTAGGCGAGTTTTATCATTTCTTACGTTTCCCATGATTTATTCTCTCATTCAAGTTTTCATTCTCACATGTAAAACTTTGTTCCTAACCTTCTAAAAAGTAAGTTTCTTCATTAGCTAACAATGGTCTTTTTGGTAGTTGAAACATCAATATAAATTGAAAGATAACATTTCCTCACCGCTCCATCTCTTTTCAATAATTGTATAGACAACAGTTCTTTACAGATCGTGTCACATTCGACATTCTAACTACACACTCTACATTCTAGTGACCATACACTACATTCTTCTACTTCAAGCCTATTGAGCAGGCAGTGAATGCTATGCTCTTTAGGCTTTGAACATTCCATATAATGGGCCTCCTTGTCCTTGACATTAAATGCAGCTTTTCGTAGCTTGCATGACAAAACTCTATATTTTATTAAAGACAAATGGGAAGCATTTATATGTTCTCCGACCCTCTGCTCTCCTCCTAATAGGTGATATATCATTTTATTCCATTCGTTTTTTATTGTCCTGCCATTCCTGCAATGTCTTTTATCTTTAACAATTT
Organism: Lissotriton helveticus; assembly: GCF_964261635.1. Classification (NCBI taxonomy): domain Eukaryota; kingdom Metazoa; phylum Chordata; class Amphibia; order Caudata; family Salamandridae; genus Lissotriton; species Lissotriton helveticus. The sequence goes on along the minus strand of NC_136072.1, from coordinate 315,115,898 downwards.
ACTTTTTTCGGCTTAGGGCTTATAAAGTCCTTTCCATGATTCTGCTCACTTCTTCCTTTTAGACTGATTCTTTTTTCCTCGCCAGGATACGCTCCACTTGGCTGCTTCCTAACATTGTCTAGACCTTAGTTTTGGTCACCTACCTTCTTCTAACCCCAATGGTCTGTCTGCTTTTGACAGGCTGTCTGAGTTTTATCACTTTGCCATCTGAGTTTCAACATTTAATCACCTTTAAAGTTGCATATTCTTGAACTACTTCTGAAATATTTAATTGCACTAACAAAAGAGGATGGAACATGAACTTTAGCTAAAAGAGGCAAATACAAGGTGAGGCATAATAATGTTTCTCTATTGTGGAGTAGCAATTAAAGAGAGATGCTGTACAATTTCTGTGTCCTCGTCTTTAAAGTCCAGGTTTCCTTGTCACAAGCTAGAGTAATCTTTATATCTTCACCTGAGACCTGGTCCCAGGGGCCAGGGTGGTGGAATTTTTCATTGCAGGATTGGTTGGGGGTTGTGAGGTATGTTTTCCTCCCCCCTCCTTCACAATAATAGTCACAGTATCAGTACAAGCAAGATATTCAGTGTTTAATCTGGTTCTAATACCTTGTTTTAGAGATTGCAGGCATGGTGCTTACCACTTTTGGAGTTATTGTGAGACTGCCCAACTGCCATTTCCAAATTGCAATTGATCCCGGTGGATTTTCTGACATGAACTCATCCTCTGGTGCTGGCAGACACGCTATGACAGAGACAAGGAGGATTAAAGAGCACGCAGGGCGATCCCATGCCTTCCCCGACTCTTTTCCTCCTTTATTCAACATGCATGGGCAGAAGGTACTGTTAAAAAATAGCACACTGCTTGGAGGAGATGGCCACGTTGGTGTGTAGCTCCGAATTTGGATTACATAGAAGCAGACACAGGGCACAAGTCCTAAAAAAAGAAGTGGGGGGACTCTCCAAGGTAGGCGTGGTCACAGGAAGTGACATCACGACAGGAAGTGACATCACATCAGGAAGTGACATCACGGCAGGAAGTGACATCACGGCATCCTGAGTGTCCTATAATAGCACGTGTTAAGTCTGGTTATTCCACGTCCCGAAGAAAGGGTGGTACGGGTAACTGGAAGGAAGAGTCTCTGGGTTCTGCAAGTGTGACCATTGTCCACTGGGGTACAGTTATAGGCAGAGGTCATTCCACTGAAATGACGCTCCAGTCAGTACCTCTGAAGGTCTGCCTACTTGGGGCAGATTTGCTGAGGCAGACCACTCTCAGTGTCTGTCATGCCTGGCAGGAAAAATGAACACTGCCCACCACTTGTAGGGGAAAATCTCCCTGTGGGTAGGAGACATTTTTATTTTTCAGAAACAAACCCTTGAATTGTGGGCTTGTTTCTGAAAAACAAAGAAGTTTGCGAAGTGGGCTGTAACAATATGACAGCCCACTCAGCATTCAGTCTTGCCAAAAGCACATCTACTTCACCAATGGATACACTTGTGTTAAAGAGTTCCCCATCGACACAGTAAAGAGTTATACGTTGGGTGGGTTGTCCTCCATAGGGAGCGGTAGTAAAGGTTACAGAATATTCTACGTTCTATTATATGACCTGCATGTTTGGGCAGCATGTTTATCCCTCAGTTACAGATATTGCCAAGATGCCATTTTGCTAATTATCCAAATACAGCCCAGATTGCCATATTATCAGACTGAATAAACTATGCACTTAAAGTAGCTTAAACATGGATGTATTTAGGTGGTAAATGGTACTAATGAGATGAAACATTTGCCCAGTTGCGGTGATTCCCAGGATCAAGAAGGCCAGAAGTGGCGGTAGCCTCTTCTCACTCAATGCCTCCAGACTATGGAATGCCCTCCCACTGCATCTACGGAGCGAACCAAACCATTTGAACTTCCGAAAACAGTTGAAGACCTGGCTGTTAATATAAAAGCTCAGACCCCCTCCCCTTAGCCCCGCGCAGCGCTGGGATGCCTCCGGGTAGCCATGCGCTATACAAGTAACAATACAATACAATACAGTTAGTGTTAGCATGTGCAAAATTTCAAAATAATAAAGTAACTCTATCATAAAATATGCAGCATTATACTACATAACTTGCCTTTGCTTGCCTCATAATTCCACCCTGCTGCATAATTTGGTCTTCTCCTGACGCATAATTCCAGTGACCCGGACTATGGCAAAAGGCAAAGGTGGGCGAGACACCAAATTACCAGGGACAGCGGAGCCAAGGGTCTGTTCTGGCTCTTAAGAACCCATACACAAGCCAAGCCTTGAAAAAATGTGGTGTGTCAATCATGCAGCACAGATTATGTTAGACTATAGTAAACTATCGAAAGCACCTCATGTTAGTACTTCAGATTATGTGCAAAGTATTTATCAAACAAGACCTGAGAATCGTTCCAGCTCCCCCACCACCTCCCCCCAAAAGACAGTGCTATTAGTGAACTAAAAGGCAAGTCAGGGGTTTTGTACAGAGCAAAGCCTGAAGTCATGTATTTGAAGGTGTATTCTTTGTGATGATAAATAAAAAGGAGGATTGGTTTAAAACTTTTTGCCTATACTTTAAGATGAATGTTTAATGTAGTTTTTACAGTTTTTTGATCAACATTGACTGGAAAGTATTGGAGCTCTTCATTTGAGTATCAATACTGGAACCTGTTTCCAGGGCCGGCTTTAGCACTGGTGGTGCCCAGTTAGCGCCCCCCAATGACCACTACCGGCACAGATTCCCTTACAACCACCCTTTAACAGGATTCAAAATGTAACACCATACTTGAGAGTTCTCTGTAATAATAACAATTGTTTTCTACCCAAACAAATCTTTTTTGCAACAATAAAAAAATGGAAGACTGGGGAAAAAAGTATAACACTCTAATATATAACTTGCAGTTTGCATGCAGCGCTTTGATTACAGTTGATAGCTCGCTGTTCCATTTTAGGATTTTAACTTAGAAACTGCAAGTAACTAAAGAATACCTCTAACAAAAGCAGTAACCCACTGAGCTACCTTCATAAATACAGGTCTGTGATGTATGGTACACGTCCTTTGCATCAGGCATATTAACCCATATTAACAATGAGTCAAAACTTTCACTAGACAAAACTCCGATCTCACTCCAAGTAGAACATTAATCACCGAAGCTATGTAACACTTTTATTGTGGCTAGGAACGAGGCAGAAGGTGCTTTTTAAACTTTAATACAGTGGCGGCTGGTGAGGTTTGTGAGTGGTGAGGCTGGGTTTGTTCGGGGGTGGGGAGAAGACACGTTATGTCAGTCCCACATCCTAACGTTTCCTTATGGCAAGTTAAGACCTCATGATTCCACTTAGTGGTGGTACCAAACTACTACAAAAGCCCAGTAGGTGTATATTTTCCAGCATATGAGGGCCACTCCAGTAAGCAAAATGCGTTTTAACAAGTCACACTGAAAGTTCTCGTGTCATTCATGGGCAGTCCTGCCTGCTTTCTAGCCTTAGTGACTGATGTCAGCAGCGAGCAGTTAACTTGCTGTCACTGAGGTATAGCATGATCGAAACAGTCAGACACTAGCTGTAAGCCGTAGGAACAGTCAGAGTGCATCCCTGGAATCACAGTATCTTAATTTTTCATTCCCACACAAGGGGAGCCCTCTGAAGGCAGTTGGCTCCAATGCGCCTTAATCCCACTTGATGAAACGGGCTCACCTCGACCACTTGATGAAGCAGCCACACCCTGACCTCAGATTTGTTAGACCACAGTGCAGTCTGTGATCTGGATCTTCAAGATGTACAGAGAGTCTCCCTCACCCTCAAGGGAATTATTAAACCACTTTCTGAAAGTCAGGAAAATGCAATAGTTAGAAACAACTCTCTGTCTTGTGCTGCTGTGCCTGTTTCCACCTAGGAATTAATTTTATGACAGACAAACAAATATTGAACTCCACATTTGTAACTGCAATGCTTCTGTCAGTTAAGGAGGGTGTATTTGATTTAGTAGCTTTGTATGAAAAGTATTTATTTTTCCAATGACAAACTCTGATGCTTTGTAGCTTGAATGAATCAACTGCAAAAACAGATCTAAAAAATGTTTGTTTTGAGCTATCAAAAATATTCCTGTTTTGGCACGAAGGCCTCAGTTTTGTATGGAATTCATAACACAGGCGATGAACAATACAGCACGCTCTCTGGTAAACTGGATCTCTCTACTGCGGTCTATTCAGGCATCTGGTCAGATGTATTCACTCTGTCCATACCCCTTGAGTTTACAGGCAGAAATGCAATGACAGAGATCAGGATTCTTGTCCTGTCTGGAGATCGAACATACACACTATAGAAAACATTTATTAGAATAAAACCATAGTATGGAATGCAACACCTTTCCACACAAGCCTGCGACCCCCAATAAAAACGCACACATTCCTATTTCCAATTCAAGCAAATAACGAAACACAATTAAAGATTTGGATCACTAACTCCCCTAAGTGCAAATGGGCAGAGCACAGCTGGCTTTTTTATTTACCTCATCTGGCTGCTGAACTGGAGGGAAGTTGCCTTCCAGCCAGGCCAGGTCATGCGACTCCGACTCCTCTGTTTTTTTATGTAAACAAACCATCATTCACAGATCCCAGTTGCAGTCTATACATTGTGAAGTTTTTTCTTTATCTAAACTTCAACCCTTTTTACTACCATACTGTTTGAGGCACGGACCTCTCTCTTTGAACATTAATATACTTACCCTAGTGCCGGCCTCGCAATCCTCCCCCAGTTCCAATTTCAGCAACACTGGGCGTAATGACACGTCCACACCCTCTCATTGCAGTGTGAAACACATTCACATAGGATTAGTTTCACACTGCCTGCTAAGGGCCTCTTGGAAAACTGTAAGCAGCCCCTTTGTAATTTAATTGCTGTACTGGGCTTCCTGGTGCGCCTCCCGCTTTGAAAAGGGACGTTTTGACGATACCCTTTTGTTATGTATTCTGCTTCTCGAGGGGAGAGCGCACTCCCACAGAGCGTCTGGGCGCTGTAGGAAGCAAGTCTGCATTCGGGCACACACGCGCAGCCTAGAGGCAAACATAATTCATCAGTAATGGTGGACGCGGTTTTGATTGAACAGGGTGGACGGCGTCCACCCTGAAAAACCCTCGAAAATAAGTGGGGGGATGCCGTCCACCTGCGTGGTACCCCGACTTGTGCCCTGAGCAGACACTTTGTACATCCTAAACTTTTTGTCTAAAATGGTGGAGGAAGGTTTAGCTTACAGGACGATTAATTCCTTTAACTTCGTTTTTTTGGCACATCATACGCCGACGACACCCAGCTGATCCTCTCCCTGACCAACGACCCCGCCACCGCCAGAGCCAACCTACACGAAGGGATGAAAGAGGTAGCCGAGTGGATGACGACCAGCCGCCTGAAACTGAACTCGGACAAGACGGAGGTCCTCATCCTGGGCTCTTCACCCTCCGCCTGGGACGACTCCTGGTGGCCTCCCGCCCTGGGCACCGCACCCAAACCGACAGACCATGCACGCAACCTGGGCTTCATCCTGGACTCCTCCCTCTCCATGACCAGGCAAGTCAACGCCGTCTCCTCAGCGTGCTTCAACATCCTACGCATGCTACGGAAGATCTTCTGGTGGATCCCCACCGAGACCAGGAAGACCGTCACCCAGGCCCTCGTCACTAGCCGACTGGACTACGGCAACGCCCTCTACGCCGGCACCACCGCCATGCTTCAGAAGAGACTCCAGCGGATCCAGAACGCCTCAGCCAGACTCATCCTCGACATCCCACGACACAGCCACATCTCCGGACATCTGAGAGACCTTCACTGGCTCCCCGTCAACAAAAGAATCACCTTCCGCCTCCTCACCCACGCACACAAAGCCATACACGACCAAGGCCCGGGCTACCTCAACAGCCGGATCAACTTCTACGCTCCCAAACGCCACCTCCGCTCAGCCAACCACGCCCTCGCCGCCGTCCCCCGCATCCGGAGAGCAACCACAGGAGGAAGGTCCTTCTCCTACCTGGCCGCCAAGACCTGGAACTCCCTCCCGACCGACCTGCGCCTGACCCAAGACCACCTCTCCTTCAGGAAGAAGCTGAAGACCTGGCTGTTCGAGCAGTAGCGGCACCCCCCCCTCCCCTTAGCGCCTTGAGACCCTATGGGTATGTAGCGCGCTCTATAAGTGTCAGTGATTGATCATATTACCACTAATGAAGTAACCATTGAAGAACACCCATGGGTTACAAACCCATGAGAGGGGTATGGTTATTTAATCTTGTGGAACCCCATTATCCCTGTCTATGGAATGTCAATTTAGGTTTGAATATATTATTATCTTGACAGGAGTTTCTATTCTAAATTGCCCATGTTCCTCTGTGATTTCGACCAGGTGAGTTTTGGATGTCTGAGCATTTGACATTTCTGGCAGAATGTTTACTCTGAAGGATATAATGTTTTCTACTGCCATGAGAACGAAGACCAACACCCACCTGATCACCTATCCGGCTTTTCCAGAAGCCCCTAAGTTGTCCGTAGTGCACTGCATTAAAGCAAATGAGAGTGTGATGGCGGAACAAAGGCCTTTCAGAGGGAGTGTTCAGCTCCTGAATTCACTAAAACAAACGTTATTGTGGTTTTGTATGCATCCATTGGTAGGTGGTTGCAATGAGTAATGCCAGAAGCTGGTATTAATGATCCAAGATTTGGGACTCACTCTGCCAGAGGGAATGTGGCCTCTAAAGCACTCTCTGGGAGTAGGGGTGAGAGGGAAGGGGTAGGAGAGAAAGTGTGAAAGTGTTTGTCTGGTTGATGAAGTGCACATTCCAGGGGTTCCTTTTTAAGCTAGTTATGGCAGTAGCATTCTGGTAGCCAGTAAGCTTTGAACATGCATAATACTTGCTTATGGTTGTGGCAAAGAATATAAAAGTTCCTAGCTAGTGTAAAGTAAAGTTTCAACTACATTAAGGACACAGAGGGGAGTATTACCCAACCCAGTTCTCATTTCTCATCTCACTTTCCATGAAAAACTTCTTGGAGAAAATAAGTAAATCTTTTGTGATGTTCCATTTGCTTTGCAATTGTTGAGTATTACAGTTGATATCGTTTAACTCTTTCATCCCAGGGATTAGGCTAGGTAGTTGTCAGGTTCTCACAGATGCTATTTCTATATTTATGCACCGGTGCTGAAGAGAACCTGTAGATACTGGGTAGATAGCTACCTGCTAAGAGGTAATTAAAAAAAACATTTGGTTAGTATTGAGCTGTCTGATTTACAATATGTAAACTTGTTAATGTGGAGACAGGAAAAGAATTGTATATGTGTTTCTTGTTTATGCCTGATATCCTACTCATCCTCCTTTACCCCTTTCATTTCAATTTGTCCAGTGAGTGATGCTTGCTTCTTGAATCCCTGTGGTAGCCGAGGCTACTGTTTATCAATTAACGGATCGTACACCTGCACCTGTAAGATTGGCCACACTGGCACGAACTGTGAGAAAGGTAAGATGAGATGTGGAACGCAAGTTAAAGGGTGATAGTGGTCCTCATGATGAGATCCATGACAGTTGAGATAGGAGGTGGGCCTTTGAGGTCTGAGGTCTATACTTCAGCGTGACAAATTTAGATCCAATAATCTAATCATAATGTTGCGCTTTTCCCGTTCGTGATCTTAATAGAGGATCTGTTTGGTATCTTTCTAAATAATAAATTAACCATCAGTGTATGCACACCTTGTTATATTCTATGTGAACATTACACTTGCCAACGACTCTTTTATTGAAGCATATTTATAATTTTCTATCTTGTTTGGAAAGTACAACAGCTAATATTAGAGCCTAACTACACTGGATATCTTGCTTGCAATTGACTCAGTATTGACTTTTATATGTGTCTAGCTTTCCTTAAAGATATTTTGTTCTTTGCACATTTACCTTTTCTTTACAACTCACACATCCAATTGGCTTCCTTAGAATGATCACTGCACGAATCTTTAGAAAAATGTTGTCAAATGATTGTTAACACATTATGTGTTGGGTGCTAGAAACATTTTTCTGGTCCATTCCTTGAAGAAGGATGTTTGTACTGTATAATCTATGATGACATAAACTTATCTGACTCAATCACAGCCTTGAAGAAGCTCAAAGGTGCCCAAGTGAAACTCGTGGCCACTGGAACTCGGAATAAAGTATTCATTAAATCACATGTTGGGTTTGCATAATTGCTCATGACGATTACCCCTGAAAATAGTGTAGCAGGTAGGATGTGGTATAGGCCTTAGGGAGAGGTGAGGTACTAGAAGATTTCCATGAATAACAGTAAGAAAGATAACATGGCAGTTTGCAAGTTGGTTGACCGTAAGAGAGATGACCCTTTCCTGGAACTGTGTACATTTACGGGTGCCCATGAAGAATTACCCAGCAATAAGATATGAGGTGAGGCTTGGGGGCACATGAGGCACAGTTTTGGGTGTCCTTGAAAAATGGGGCACCCTAAGTGCAGTTTTGTGCTTTGACATAATGTGAAGGTATATAATGTAAGGTGCTTTCATTAAAATCTGCTATTTAGGTGTAAATAGTCTTTGGGTTAGAAATTTGGAGGTATGGCTAGGTTGAGGGTGGTAATTGAGTTTTCTTGTGTACACAAACATTTTAATTATCTTAAAGGGCTTAGAACTAATTCTAATGAGAGTTGGTTCTTGTGAAGGTTGCTTTTCTGAGAGTAATATTGCTTGCAATCTTCATAGCAGAGGAAGCTTTAGATATCAGCATGAGTGACTTGGGACTTCCTATGCTATATATTAAAGATGCAGTATCTGATAGACATCTAGCTGCAGATTTCTTACCTTTAAATTTCTCAGGTGTCAGACTGGATCTGGAAGGCTTTTCTTCGAGCAATACCCCTGCACACCTGTAGGTGGCGTGAGTCAGCTCAGTGTGACGTTGTTGGTGTTGTCTGTACTGTGATGTCCAAATCACCTATAAAGGCACCACCTTGGTGGACTGACGTCACTTGTTTTTTTTCTGCACCATCCACGTGAAGAGAGCTACCCTCTGTCACTTTTTGACAGGCTTTTTTGTCGTTTTGTCAACCCCTTTTTGTGGGTGTAGGTTTTTCTTCATGTCCTAGAAGACTTCTGGGTTCAAACCGTATGGCACCTGTCTCCACACCATATCGATGACGGACCCACACCTGGTTTGTCTCTGGTGTCTGGAGCGCGACCACGGCTTAAAGTTGTGCTCCGACTACCAGGCCATGGCTCTGAAAGCTTTACGGGAGAGGTCCCTAACCTGCTTGTGACCCGGCGCTCCGCACCACGTCGTTCTCTTTGGAGGTTTTAATCACGGTCCTGATCGACAGGAAGGTCCGGGCACTGCTCCGGGAGACCTAAGTCTTTGTCCTCCCACTCAAATCTATCAATACGGGCAGGTAGGAAGCACAAAAAACAAAAGAAGGTGAAGCGTGCTTCAACTTTTCCCTGTCTGTCTGCCGACACGACAGAGGAGTCTCGGCGTTCTAGGCCTTGTTCTGCTAAACCTACACCTGAGTCAGCTCTGCACTTCCCTGCCTTCCTGGGAGCCGGAGTGACCCCTGCCCAGCTCAAAGAATTGTATGACTCCATGTGCCTCATACTTGGGCTGCCTGACCCTAGCCCCAGAGCCTCAGGGGGGACTCAATGGGGTTCCGTGCCAGCGGCTTCGGACCTGGCACCAATGACCCCCCATGGATTCAGCGATGAATCTCGACCGATGCCGGTCATGCCATTGCGACCTTCCCCGGCACAAGCCTAGACACCGATACTCCCAAAGCTGCAAGCACCCCTGGGGGACCAGCCCCATTCTCATCCCCGATGACCCGTAACTGGATCAGCATCGACAGAACCCTTGGTTCGTAGGTCATTTCCTCAGCTGGATTCTGAAGGGCTAGGAATAGAAGAAGATTGAAAGCTGCACACATCTAGCCGGGACGAGGTGAGCTGGACTTAGATGTTAAGAGGTCGACATGTTTCTGCAGTGTGATAGGGTCATACGATCCCTGTCTGCTTCTTCAGGACCTTGTTAATAAATGCTACTGCTGGTGTGCTAAACAACAATAATTTTTGAATAGGTAAACAGGTACTCCTGACATCCGTCTAGGCTGTCCCACTTGACAGCCTAGACGGATGTCAGGAGTACCGACGGACAGAGCGGTGCTCCATTAATACCTGAGCTGTAGCCGGGTGAGGTGGAGAGTTCATTCCCCAAACAGTGGGTGATATGAATTTTTATTTAAAAATTATTGTTGTTTAGCACACCAGCAGTAGCATTTATTAACAAGGTCCTGAAGAAGCAGACAGGGATCGTATGACCCTATCACACTGCAGAAACATGTCGACCTCTTAACATCTAAGTAGTCATTTGTTACACTACTTTGCACTGTTTTTATCCCTTTGGGTGTGGGTAGGATCCCATTAAAAGTTTTTTCCACTCCTACAACCCAATATTAAATTATTCACATGAACTTGACACATCTTTTGATTTTTCTTTGCACTGCTAGTCACTTACCACCTGATACCATTTTCCTTCCATCATATTTCAGTATCCTCAAAAAAGATTAGGCTACAATCTACCTAATCCACAGTGGACAAGTTTCCACTTCCTTCGGGTGAAGGATCCCAAATGATGTAGGGCGGAACAGGATGGGTATCTGATGGGAATACACTTTTTTCACTACGAATACCATGGATTCCTAGATTGTATCCCGATTATTGTACAGTTTCTTAGTTAGCTTCTAGTAACCTTGACCCATTGTCTGTGTATAGTTCTTTGTATTGCATGTAGGGATCGCAGCAATGCCAGGTCAATAAATATTTCCCTAGTATTACCCTCATTTGTGTTTAGGGGACAAATATATGCCACAGAATACTCCTCATATTCCCGCGGGGCGCTGCTATGGGTTAGGCCGGGTACTCCCTTCGCCATGACACACTCTTACATCGACCCGGAGGGTAGGTTTGTGCTCGTACGGGGCAGATTAGATGGGCAGCCTGTGGTCCTGACTTCCCTGTACTCCCCTAATACAGATCAAGGCAACTTTTTCGCACATTTATCAGAGAAGCTGGCGCCCTGGCACGGAGTCCCCTGGATAATCGGGGGTGACTATAATTGCATACTGGACGCGGCCCTAGATCGCTCTGCTCCACCAAAACCTGGCGCTCCGACTTGCGGTGCTATGAAAGCGCTCATCCATTGGGCAGCACAGTGGGACCTGCATGACGCTTGGCGCACACGCAACCCTGCCTCTAGGGTGTATCCTACTACTCAGGGGCGCACGCTCTGCATGTGCGTCTGGACCGATACATGGTGTCTCCTGAACTTCTGCCCCTACTTACAGGTACGCAATACATGGGCCACACTCACTCGGACCACAACCCGCATACATTGGATATAGCATGGGAGCGCCCGTGCCCACTCATCCCCACCTGGCGATTACAGCCCACCCTCTTGCTAGACCCCCCCTTCCGAGATTCCCTGCACGCCTGCGTAGCGCAATATTTTGCGGATAACTCTGACACCGCGACATCTACACAGATTGAATGGGACGCATTTAAAGTCGTGATCAGGGGGCACTGCCTGGGCACACAGGGACATATGCAGAAAAAGTTAGAGGGAGACTTACAGCGAGTGGAGACCGACCTGCTCCGACGAGAGCAGGAGGCGATGGCAGGGGCTGATGGAGCACTGCTCACGGCCCGCGAGGAGCACGCCCAACTGCTGGAACGGCTCCGTCACCTTAATTATACTTCCCACTCCGCACACGCGCACCATCTTGGTGATAAGCCTGGCAAATTACTGGCCTGGCTCGTCAGACAAGAAGACCGCACAACACCCGTGTCTGCTATCCACAGCGCCGAGGAAGGGGTGGTTTACACACAAGGCAAGATACACCAAGCCTTTGTACGACACTACCGTGCCCTGTACCGGTCTCAGCTCAGGGCCCCTGCCGAAGATATCGCAGGCTACCTCTCGGAAATCCATTTGCCACTCCTCACAGCTGCGCAACAGGGAGATCTGGAGGCGCCGCTCACGTCAGAAGACCTGCGCGATGCTATTTTTGCTCTCTCCAATGGCAAGTCGCCAGGCCCAAATGGGCTGCCTGCCGAATTTTTTAAGGCATACTCCGAAATTCTGCTTCCTGAGCTGCTTAAAGTCTATAATGCATGAGGCACAGGGTCAGACTGATTTGCATATGGCCATGTCTGAACTGGGGTGGCGGAGTGAGCTAAAGAACGGTGATGGATTAAACCCAGATCAGTTGACTGGGGGTGAGTGTTTGTATTGTCAACGCTCCGTCCATCACCACCTTTGGTTTTTCTTTGTTCGCCCTAAGTTGGCAGGGTATGCTCAGACGTGAGGCCCTTGCTCACTTTGCCACTGGAGTCAAGCAAGCCCGGCTGAAGACGGCTGTAATGCCAGAAACCGGTCCTGGGAAGCTTGATTCTGGTCCAGGGAAGACATGGCTTGGCAGTCCGGGCTGGACTGTTCCCATGAGGCACAGGGTCAGACTGATTTGCATATGGCCATGTCTGAACTGGGGTGGCGGAGTGAGCTAAAGAACGGTGATGGATTAAACCCAGATCAGTTGACTGGGGGTGAGTGTTTGTATTGTCAACGCTCCGTCCATCACCACCTTTGTTTTTTCATTGATGATATGGCACTCCCCGCCACTCTCAACGAGGCCACTCTTGTCTCGCTCCTAAAACCGGGCAGAGACAGCACACACATGGGCTCTTACAGGCCATTAGCACTGCTAAATACCGATTATAAAATCTTCACTTCCCTCTTAGCTCGACGCTTGGCTACCATAGCCCCGACTCTTGTCCATCGTGACCAGAATGGCTTTGTGCCTGCCCGCAGCACCTCATACAATATTCGCCGACTCTTCAAGGTACAGAAATATGCCCCTCTTCACTGGCCAAGGTCGGGATGCTTGGTTCTTGACCTCGAGAAGGCTTTTGATTCGGTGGAATGGCCATACCTCAGGGCGGTGCTAGAGAAGTTCAACCTGGGTGACACCTACATCGATATGGTGGGCTTGCTCTATCAGAGACCCACCGTGCGGGTGCGAGTGGGCGGGCTGCTCTCAGATGCACTTGATGTGCGAAGACGCACCAGACAGGGCTGCCCCTTGTCGCCGCTCCTTTTTTCCCTGGCCATGGAGCCCCTCGCGGCGCTGTTGCGGGCGCAAGGGATGGACTGGGGGATCCCACTGGCGGATGGCTTACACGTGGTCTTGCTTTATGCGGATGACTTGCTCCTATATGTGCGTGACCTCACGAGTGTGCCGTGATCCAGCGGTCTATAGGAAATATGTCATAAGCTACGCTGCCCAACTTCACTATATACACAATCAATCATAAATCAGTCACAAGGCCCATAAACTAAATTGACATATATTGACCAACTGAATCATGTGACTTAATAAACTTATTCACAAATTATATACATTTATATACAACCGCGGTAAAAGAATTCATCATTTTTTACAAAACCCTATAAACTGATTAAGCCACTATGGCGATAAGATCTTGCTAATGGTAACCTAAACTCATGAAATAACAAGGCCAGCTTGTTTTCCAAAGTAAGATTTTTATTAGCTATTTATTTGGAAATTTCATTAGATATCTTTATTACAGCATTTTTATTAGAATCATTGTAAATGGTTATGATAATTTTATAAAATTCAAATTAATATTGCAAATGGAAAATATCAGTTTGGCATTTTCAAAACCTAAGTCCCTAACTATACTTGCTATTTGTAAGAATAAAAGAATAAAGTCTTTGAAGGCTCTTACGTGCTCCAAGTAAAGTTCATCTGCACGACACCCTCATCAAAGGTCAGCAAGAAGCAGCCTCCTCTTCCACGGGGAAGAGTTTTTATACCTTACTGCACTAAGCTAATCTAAGCAAAAGTATAACTTTTCTGCTGAAATCGGAGTCCCATTGGTTGACAAGTGACACCATCATGTCATTCCACTTTTTAGAACATCAGTTCCGTCACTTTCTTAGAGTCCATTGTCTCTAGTTATCAAACAACGAGGCTTCCTCCAGTTTGCAACATTTAACCGAAGTAAAGTCATTTGCTTCCTCGGATATGAAATTGTCTCACGTTCTTTTGCCGGTTCCTGGCCTTGGCCTTGCTTGACTATGGAACAGTCAGCTCATTACATTCACGACAAATTGTTTCAGCAGCAGGAATTTCTCTAGACTCTCTTTTGCTCCGAGCAAAATTTTAGCAAACACGAATGCACTAGGCCCAAAACCACTTTTTGTGAACTATTATATAAACAAACACAAGAAAATAATTAATGTGAGAAATATAATTCGTTCTGTTGCCACCCACCATAGCTAAAGATTAACCCAATTAGTCTAAATTACCTAGCTGAAGCGCACAATTAAAGCAGAATTTATATTTACCATTCTTCTATTAATCCAACAGGATTCTTAATGCACCTGTGAAGAGTAAAATGACTCCACATATACAAGAAAGCAAAATAAGCACATGCAATTATTTTTAAAACAGCTGCTATTAGTTATGACACAACAATAGACAAGATTAATTTATTATTTTCCACGTACATGAGAATGCAACATAGAGCACATTTATGAGCACACATGTTAGTAACCCTCGTGTATATTTGTGAATGTAACTTTAAACTAGGTTGAATTAATACACACACACAGCACAAATTGTTAGCCTATTTAATTCTTATTATGGAAGTGTGACTTCACGAGCTGAAATGAAAACATTTCTAAATCTCGCTCCATCAACTCCCTCATCTGAAATCACCACACCACACCCAAAATTTAGAAAAATTGTATCTAAAAGAATATGATTCAATTTCACTGTGTTAGTATTTCTAGAGTTTTGTTTCAGCAAATTCTTTGCAACTGTCATATTGAGCTCTGCATAACTCCTCTAGCTCTATTTCCCTCTCCTGTTCCTTTCTAATTTTGTAAATTCTTCTTTTTTCTCTCATGTGCTTCTTTCTCTTGTGTAACATGCAACTGATCTTTGTCAAAACTATTACAAAAATTATCACAAACAAAGGTGTTAGAATCTTGCCAAAAACTGAACCACCAATCTCTTGAAACCACGTTTTTATAGTTTGGAATCTTTTTGAAAGACATTCTGTAAAGTCATCCTCTTCTAAGGGAACTATCTCTGAATGCATCTCTGTGATGTTCTTGATGTACGTTTCAATATTCCTGCTCTCGTCTGGGATATAGGTACAGCAGTGCTGGACATGTAAAATGCCACAGACTCCTCCCTCTTTTGCTAGGAGTATGTCCAGGGCAAGGCGACTCTGCATCACCATTGACCTAACCGCAATGACTTCGGTATTTACTAATTGGAAACCACCTGCTGTGTCAGTGGACAATCTGTCAACAATTGTGGACAATTTTCTGATTCTTCCTGCATTCAGGGTTATACCTACTATCACTGCTTCAAAAATATCTCCCAAAATTTCTGAGAAACTTTCTCTTTTATACCTTTTTACATGATTTCTGATTTCAAACGAACCTTCTTCATTTCTGTCAACATGAAATATTTTTGGAAAAACAAGTCCAACATAACATGTCCCGTACCAATGGTCCGGAAGATTATAATAAGCTTTGTCTCCACAGATAAAATAGATCCCAGGAAAAATTGGATCTTTGCCACTTTTGAATCCCCAACCTCCCATGATTTGGTATGTGTCCTCACAATTGCTAGCACCTACAAAGTAATTATCAAAAAGGGTATTATCTCTCCTAATGTAAAGCTTGCCACTAATTGGTTTATCTATGTGAATTGCAACATTGTCAAAAGATTTGCCATTAAGCTTCTCATCCTCTTTCTGCCAAAACTTGGATTTGGTCTGTTTGACCTTTTCATTCCTTTTATAGATTGCTCTTCTTTCTTCAACTAAGTTCAAGAAAGTCTTTTCCTCTGTTCTCAATTTGCAAGTTAGATTATTTCCATAAGCATACTCATAGGTGAGTTCATTAGTAACTAAAAAGAATTCCCTCATCTGTTTGGCTTGTTTGTGTTTATTTAAAGCATTCTCAATTTTTAGGTTAGCAAAAATGTCATCATAGTTTGAATAATAATACTCCAAGCGACCAGTCTGGTAAAATAAACTGGCTAACACACTGCAAGTTATGCCATAAGTAAGAGGAAGCATATTGTATGTCACTCCCTCAGAAACAGAAGCAGGTAATTGTACACAGATATAGCAATCTTTGACACTCATAACCTTAACATATTCCCTCAAAAGCCTCGAAAATGTATTGCTAGAAAAATCACTAACAGACCTATCCTGATGAGTCTCTGGTCTGTGATCAATAACTTTGTTAGCTTTGTTTGTTGCACTATGTTTGGCTTGACTAACTGAAGCTTTGCTTGTCATATTGACTTTGTACTTCTCCTTATCGATCCCGAAAGGAAAGATGACAGCTAGCACTAACCAGAGCAGAATTAATATGAGCATACATATCAGAGTCATCTTACAGCAATTTTTAAGAATGGAACATTTTGAGGTACTACGCTTCAAAACAACAGGCATTTTAGCTAGCCTTACCTTAGAAAAAGAAAACAAAAAAATATTTAAAATATGTCTAATAAAACCCTAAAACACCCCCCTTTTTCAAATATTTTTTTTAAAAAAAATGTTAAACCCTCTAACAACTTTTCTTCGACCTTGCGTCACAAGTTATTTTTCAACTAAACACAATTTCTTCGACCTTATGTCCCCTAACACAATTTCTTCAGCCTTATGCCAAAAACAGAAACCTAAAACTTAACAGATTAGTATTTCAATCGTTGTCACTATTGTCTTCAACTTCTTCCTGACTACTACTATTTATCTCAATTACAGGTGGTATCATTATATAAGCCCACTCAGGAGATTTATATTTCTGATTTGGTTTTAAAACTCTCTTTGTTTTTCTAGAGATAACTTCTATTCTCTTTCCTTTTTCTGCTTTCTTTTCAGGATCCTCTTGACTAGTGATCTCATTCACCTGCTCCTTTGATCTTTTTATTAACCTGACTCTCAACCCTTCGTTTTCACTTGGCCAGGTTTCACCTTTTCTCAGAATTTTTCTTTTTGGTTCAGACACATTAGATTCTGTTTTCCAAGATCTCTTTCTCACACTTTCCCTTTGACAATCTTCATCACTTTCTCCAGAATCACTGTCAGAAATTTCAATTCTTGACTCAGGATATTTTCTAATCGGCAGCTTCACTCCGTTAGGAACTATACTTTTTCTTCCATCACTGGTACTTGGCAATTCGTCTTCCTCCTCCTCTTCAATTACCTTCAACTTCCCAGTTTCTGGTTTCTTGTTCCTTCTTTCAGAGCTTATTTTCTGCTTTTCGATACTCTCCTGGTCTTGATTCAGCACTTGATCAGAATTTTCTGTCGTTTCAGCTTCTTCTTCTTTATCTTCATCAGACTCTTTTGCTTCTCCCACATCTTTATCTGATTCTTCTGCTGATTCTTTTTCTAACAGATCTTCATCATTTTCAGAATCTATTTCAATAATTTTCAAATCTTTTCCAATCAGATCTCCCTTCACTGAAGGTCTCTCCAGATGTCGACGTCTCTGTCGATCTTCAGAATCTGGGTTTTCTTCAGCTTCTTCTTCAGAATCTGAATCAGCTGTTGTATCACTCTCTTCGTCAGAGTTTTCAGGTGTAGGTATTGAAATAGTATGACTTGGATGAATCCACCTTTTTATTCCCCTACACTTTACAGCATTTGTCGTCACAAGTATCACCTGCCTTGGCTTCTGCCACCTTGGAACCAAACAGTTTCTTCTTCGGTGAACTTTTGTTCTGACCCAATCTCCAGGTCTCAGATCATGTGTTTGCACTTTGTCTTTTGACTGTACTTCAGTTCCCACCTGATTAGATACAGAAGTCACGACGTCAGACAGCTTTTTACAATACTCCAAAATTGCACTGTCATTAATGCTCACCAGTTTTCCTACTGGTATAAATGCTTGTCTCATAACTCTGCCCATGATAATATCATGAGGACTCAGACCTGTCTTTTTATCTGGAGTACTTCTCAAAGTCATCAAAACAAGTGGAAGAGCATCTGTCCATTTTATGCCTGTATCTAGACACATTTTTCCAATTCTATTTTTAATCGTTCCATTAATTTGCTCTACAACTCCAGATGCCTCTGGTCTGTATGCACAGTGTAACTTCTGCTCAATGTGTAAAGCTTCACAGATCAATTTCAACAACCTGTTATCAAAATGTCCTCCTCTATCACTCTCTATGGTCACAGGGAAACCGTACCTGGGAATAATCTCACCTAGAAGTAACTTTGCTACAGTAATTGAATCACTGTGTCGTGTGGGGAAAGCTTCTACCCATCTTGAAAACAAACAAACAATCACCAAAACATATTGCAGTCTATTGTGCTTGGGCATCTCAATGAAATCCATTTGTAACCTGGTGAAAGGACCACCTTTCCGACCTATTATTCCTGTTCCCACAACTGATTTCCTGTTTGGGTTCATTTGTTGACAAATCAAACACCTTTGGCAGATAGACTCTGCAATTGTTCTGAACTTGGTATTGAACCAAGTTTCTTTAAAAAGCCTAATCATTGAATCTCTTCCAATATGACCAAGGCCATGGTACATTCTGGCCATGTCAGCAATCATGCAGTTTGGTAAAACTACCCTGCCATCTTTGTATGTTCAAACTCCATCCTCTTCCCTCTGTCTACATTCTGCTCTTAACCATGTGTTCTTCTCATCATCATCAGCTTCATTCTGTAAGTCTCTGATTTCCTGCCATGTCTCAACAATTGATGTTAGCATCAGTGAACTTGAATCAAATTCTTTGTTTTTCTCCCGATTAAGTGAATAATTATTCCTTGCGCAATACTTTGCAATTTCGTCTGCATAAGCATTGCCTTTGGTGATAAAATCTTCACCCTTTCTATGTGCTGCACACTTTACCACAGCAATCTCTTTTGGCAACTGTATGCCATCAATCAATCTTTTGATGAACTCTGCATTTTTAATTGGTGAACCTGCTGATGTCATGTAGCCTCTCTGAGACCAGAGCTGTCCATAATCATGCACAACTCCGTATCCATACTGGCTATCAGTAATTATAGTGACTCTCAGATCTTTTGCCAGTTCACAAGCACAAAAAAAGCAATTAATTCAGCCACCTGTGCTGAACTAATTCCTTCAAGACATGATGCTTCTTCAACATCTGCCACTGTACAGACTGAATATGCTGCTTTTAAAACACCTCCCTCTGATCTCAAACAAGAGCCATCTACAAAGTAGACATAATCTGATTCAGGCAATGGTACATCTTTAATGTCCTGTCTTGGCTTAGTACAGTATTCCATGACATCCAAGCATTCATGTTCCACATTATTTTCATCACTAATTTCAGTATCAGGTAACAGTGTGGAAGGATTTAAATTCACACACCTTGCAATTGACACACTATCTGATCCCAGAATAATTTTCTCATATTTTGTCAATCTATTGCTTGTCAAGTGTTGTGTTTTGCTCCTTGTAAGGAGAATTTCAACTGAATGGGGAACATAGACTTTTACAGGAAATCCCATAATGATTCCTTCACTCTGCTCAAGACTAACACTTGTTGCTGCAACTGCTTTTAAACAACCTGGTAAGGCTTTTGCAACTGGATCAAGAACTGCTGAGAAGTAAGCAATAGGCTTTCTCATATTTCCATGTCTCTGAATTAACACAGACAAGGCACATCCTTCTCTTTCACTGCAGTACAGTTCAAAATCTTTTTCATAATCTGGCATGCCCAGAGCTGGAGCTTCACACAGGCTTCTTTTTAGCTTCTCAAAAGCTTCCAATTCAGTGTCAGAAAGTACAATTGGATCTTTTATGTCTGATTTTGTCAGTCTCTGAAGTGGTTCCGCAATTACTGAAAATCCACTAATCCATTGACGACAGTAACCAACCATTCCTAGAAACATTCTAGCCTGTCTTTGTGTTTTTGGAGGTTGCATTCCCTGAATCATTTTTATTCTCTCAATCGTCACCTGTCTCATTCCCTTTGCAATTCTATGACCAAGGTATTTTACTTCCTGTTTACAAAACTGCAATTTTGCAGGGGACACTTTATGTCCCTCGTCAGCCAAATGATTCAAAAGAGTAATCGTATCTGTCACACAATTGTCTCTTGTTTTTGCAGCTATTAACAGATCGTCAATGTACTGCACCAATGTTGACCTGCCAGGTAGATTAAGATCTTCCAAAGATTTCTTTAACAGCTCATTAAAGATAGAAGGACTCTCTGTATACCCTTGAGGGATTCTACACCATGCGAGGGTCCTATTTTGGAATCTGAAAGCAAAGATTTCTTGGCTCTCTGGATGCAATGGAACAGTAAAGAACGCATTACAAAGATCAATGACTGTGTACCATTCTGCATCATGCGGAATTTGGTAAAGAATGACTGCTGGATTTGGAACAACTGGACAGCATGGAACAACAATTTGGTTAACTTTTCTCAAATCCTGAACTATCCTGTACGTTCCATTTGACTTTTTGATCCCCATAATCGGTGAGTTACAAGGACTGCTCTCAATTTCTTTCAAAACACCTTGTTTAATGAATTTTTCAATTACTGTAATGACACCTTCGATTGTTTCAGCTTTCATTTTATACTGAGGAATGTTTGGAAATTCTATTCCCTGTTTTACTGAAATTTTGACTGGATTGACATGTTTCATTAGACCCATCTCATTTCCAGTCAAATCCCAAATTTCAGTTTTGACTGTCTCTTTTAATTCCTCTGGTAAATTTTCTTTTTCAAATGTAGGAAATCATTTTGTTTCTTCTGCTTCAACTAACATCGTTGTCAATCGGTACAACCCATCTTCCTCCATGGTTTGTAACTCAATTCCATCAGGTGAACAATATATTCTGCAATTCATTTTGCACAATATATATCTCTACAAATTCACTGGACTGCTGTTGCAAACTACAAATCTGTGTTTGTCTTTAAAATTGCCAATTTCAACCTTCACAGGATCAGTTAGATCTGTTTTAATCTGCTGATTACTTACTCCGACTACTTGGATGGTATCCCCAGAGAGAGGCAGGTTTTCAATTTCCACTGATCTAACAGTAGAACGGGTAGCACCAGTGTCCACGAGAAAAGTGATTTCTACATCATTCACTTTTCCATTTACAAATGGACCAGTCTGGTCAACCTCAAGAGTGGCTCCAATTACACACTCTTCCCCCTCTCTCGGGCAGCGTCAGAAGCAGTCATCAGAATCGCTTCCTTGGTTTCCTGTTAACAAAAATTGTCCTGTTGCATTTTGCACATTTGATCTTTGAGCTCTAATTACCTGATCACCTCCTCCGAATCCCACACCTGGATTATATTTTTGACCTCCCCCACAATTTGGAAATGGAGGCTGTGGAACTGATTCTGTTGCTGTGCTAACTGATGTTGTAGCTGTCGCTGAAGACTCAGATCATTCAACTGTTGTTGTAGCTGTATCTGTTGCTGCAGATCAACATCATTCTGCATCTGTGGGTTTAATGATGCATTTTTAAAATTTCTGGGTGGGTTTTTACACTCGCTTTTCCAATGACCGATTTCGCCACAATTAAAACAAGGTAATTTCTGTTTTAATTCTTCAATTCTAGCATTATTCTTTGATTTGTTAAAATTAATTTTAAATTTTCCTTGACCCTGACTCTGGTTCTGATTCTGTGCAAAATTTACATTTTTATTCTCTAGACTTGCAATCTGTTGCTCAGCTACCTTCACTTGTGCCCACATTGCTTTTTCTTTTAACTTTTTCTGTTTCACTTCTAACTCATCACTGCAGTATTTTGCTTTTCTCAAAATATCGTCAACTGAATTTGATTGCCATCCGACAATATTATTCCTGATCATTTCTCCAATTTCTGGTCTAAGACCATAAACAAATCTGTAGATAAAATGACTCATATCTTTTTCATCTAATTTTTCATAACCACTGTATTGTTTGAAAACCAGTAATAATCTTTCCTAAAATGAATGAACTGATTCCTTTGGTTCCTGATTTGTCCTGCCTATTTTTACCCAATCAATTTCTTTTGGGGCAATTTTATTTTTCAACCAGTAAATCACTTTTTTCATATAAATCCATAACTATTGGAGCTGGAGCACCTGTTTCTTTAATTCGCTCCGGTTCCTCTTTTGGCCAACTCACAGCAATTTTACATTCTGTCCAAAGATCTGATGGGACAACAATGTCAAAGAATCCATCCAGATCAATCCACAGAACTTTTGAGACTTTGATGAATCTGTCCACCTGTCGATACCATTCCACAGGCTTTTCTCTCAGCCGAGGAAAATCATTTGTGAAAAGCAAAATATCTTGTCTTGACCATGGGAAATGGACATATCCTCCACCTGCGATTTCTCTCATAGGAAACTGTTTAGATAAGTTATCCAGTTTATCCAACCTTTCATCTTCCTTCTTTTTAGTCCATTTCACTCTCCATTTACTCAAGTCACCCAACTTTTTGATGTAAACAATCAATTCTTTTATATGCATTATTCTTCCCATTGTGTTAAAGTTTTCAATGTCCCTTTCTGTAAAATCTAATCTGTAGTGTTTTCCCAAATTTTTCTGTCTGCTCAAATCGATTTCCAATTCAACTGCTAGTTCTTCTAACTGATCATATTTATTCTTTGTTTTCCATTGAATGCTCTTACAGATGAACAGGAGTTCATCATCACGATAAAATTTTAAACTGTCAGGACCAATTGTGCCAATTATTAATTCTTCCAAATCTGCTTTCAATTTTGCAACATCAAGATTTGAATTTGACCCTCTTCTTTCAGGAGTCTCTACATCTGATTCTGCACCCATTGGTGACTGGTTAAAAGAACCTTGATTAAAAGTCAAATCAGGCATTTTTGTTTTCTCATGATGAATTTCAGAAAATTCTTGAATAAAATTTTTCAGCTACTTTTTGAATTTCTACATTTAATAGAATTGTCAAACCTGGCTGTTTCATTTCCTTATGATCAAAAACAGGAACTGTTACTGCTTCCATGCCTTTTGTTATCTGTTGAATTAATTTTTCTTTTGATCGTAAATATTCTGAAGTATTTGCAACTTCCTCATCTCTGGCAGTTCTCGTTAAATTTCTAGGGGCTTCCCTTTCCATTGGAATTTCTGAAAAATGTCGGTTTTCATTATAAACACTAGAATTGGTTCTGATTTCTAATTTTTCTGGAGTTTCAAAAGATTCAGAATTATTTGGGTACAAATTTGGAGATTCATTTAATGGAGGTGCACTTGGTGTGGTTCCTGTAGAAACCATCGGAGTAGACCATGAACAAGGCGGTCTCAGTTGGGCATTCTTTTTATTTGTGGTAAAAATTTCTTCTAAAACTGCATCTTCTGATTCACTTTCTACAATGACATTATTTTTCTTTTCAGTTCTCTTTTCACTTGGAGACCCTAAAACCATTTCTCTAATTAAATAAAGACCATCGCACATGTCTCCCTGTCTCCACATACGCATTCTATCTTCATGCGTTTCCCTTCTGTAACTCGGTATTTTTGGAGGTCTTTTTATCCCACTTGCTTCTTTCTGAAGTTGAAACATCTCATCCTCCCATTCAACCAAAGCTTCAAATTGTGTTGGTCTAGGTTTAGGTATAAGAGCTGACATCTTTTCTCTTAAATTCCTTAAAATTTTCATGTTAAATGAACCATCGTCCGGCCAAACCAATACGCCGTCATCTTTTGTATAATGTTTCCATATATCAAACCACAGAACAGTATGATAACCATATTCACCTTCCATATACGCTGCAGGTGTTTTGTATTTATGAAGTAATTTACCACCTCGCGTTTCAATTTTCTTGTCAGGCGAAATAAAAAATTTCAATTTCTGAAGTATTGTAAGCTTTTTCTCAACATTTTTGTAATAATAATTCATTTTAAAATCGAATCCACTTAATTGGAAATGATCGTAAAAGTTTCCTGGTTGTTCCGTAACACCAACCAATCCGTGCGTGAAACACAACAAGCCAATCAGGTTCGAGCTACGTCACTACCTTGCTTGACCAATAAGAATGGAGCTTCCCACAAAAGCCAATCAGTGCTCAGCTCACGAGCCAATCAGAGTACAGCCTGTGACGTATGATATCCAATCACTGCGCGAACCGTGTGACGTACACAGCCGCTGCGGTTTTTTGCTTCTCACTCTTATAGCTCACCCCTCCTTTACAAAAACTTTTCTCAGTGCCATTTTAAGGACACTTTTCAATGAAAATTAATTAACGACGACAAAGGACGACTCATCTGTCTGTTTCTCTAAATAAAGTGACAGAATTTACAGTCATGCAAGAATTATTTTACGTGGAATAGACGACGCTATTCTCACAGAATATACATTCGCCGATAAAGCAAACCTTTACTTTACCATTCAATCAGGTAAATAACGAACGTGTTTCTCTTTGAATGCACTTAAAGTAACAATTCAAAGTTTGACTCGAACGAAATTACGGAATCAATTACGCACTTTCAAACGGAAAATATCCTTAACCATACACACATGAATTCTTGGCAGGACTCTAACCAACCACAGATAACATGAACCGTTAGTAAAATAAGCAACGTTATTTTACCCTTCACTCAAGTTTGAATATATTCTATTACTTTCTCGCAGTGAGTTTTAGAACGGGCTCATTGTCCCTATACTCAAAGCTTCAATTTCATAGACAATCCTCACTATACATACACTCCATCTAACACACCTATCCCTAACACGTGTTGTACGGCCACAACACTTGTGATATACGACGATACCACAATTCTGAAACAGATCAAATGTACTGTGTGACTACCTTCTCATCACACTACGCTGTACCGGTACAACTAGGATTTTTCACGCTGCTGGAAAAACCTTACATGTAACACGAGAACGAACTCAACATATGTTAGACATCGATCCTATGTAACTACCATGTAGCATGTTGGTTACCATAGCAACCATCAAGTCTGCTACCAGGAAATTGATCCAGCAGTCTATAGGAAATATGTCATAAGCTACGCTACCCAACTTCACTATATACACAATCAATCATAAATCAGTCACAAGGCCCATAAACTAAATTGACATATATTGACCAACTGAATCATGTGACTTAATAAACTTATTCACAAATTATTTACATTTATATACAACCGCGGTAAAAGAATTAATCATTTTTTACAAAACCCTATAAACTGATTAAGCCACTATGGCGATAAGATCTTGCTAATGGTAACCTAAACTCATGAAATAACAAGGCCAGCTTGTTTTCCAAAGTAAGATTTTTATTAGCTATTTATTTGGAAATTTCATTAGATATCTTTATTAAAGCATTTTTATTAGAATCATTGTAAATGGTTATGATAATTTTATAAAAATTCAAATTATTATTGCAAATGGAAAATATCAGTTTGGCATTTTCAAAACCTAAGTCCCTAACTATACTTGCTATTTTTAAGAATAAAAGAATAAAGTCTTTGAAGGCTCTTACGTGCTCCAAGTAAAGTTCATCTGCACGACACCCTCATCAAAGGTCAGCAAGAAGCAGCCTCCTCTTCCACGGGGAAGAGTTTTTATACCTTACTGCACAAAGCTAATCTAAGCAAAAGTATAACTTTTCTGCTGAAATCGGAGTCCCATTGGTTGACAAGTGACACCATCATGTCATTCCACTTTTTAGAACATCAGTTCCGTCACTTTCTTAGAGTCCATTGTCTCTAGTTTTCAAACAACGAGGCTTCCTCCAGTTTGCAACATTTAACCGAAGTAAAGTCATTTGCTTCCTCGGATATGAAATTGTCTCACGTTCTTTTGCCGGTTCCTGGCCTTGGCCTTGCTTGACTATGGAACAGTCAGCTCATTACATTCACGACAAATTGTTTCAGCAGCAGGAATTTCTCTAGACTCTCTTTTGCTCCGAGCAGAATTTTAGCAAACACGAATGCACTAGGCCCAAAACCACTTTTTGTGAACTATTATATAAACAAACACAAGAAAATAATTAATGTGAGAAATATAATTCGTTCTGTTGCCACTCACCATAGCTAAAGATTAACCCAATTAGTCTAAATTACATAGCTGAAGCGCACAATTAAAGCAGCATTTATATTTACCATTCTTCTATTAATCCAACAGGATTCTTAATGCACCTGTGAAGAGTAAAATGACTCCACATATACAAGAAAGCAAAATAAGCACATGCAATTATTTTTAAAACAGCTGCTATTAGTTATGACACAACAATAGACAAGATTATTTTATTATTTTCCACGTACATGAGAATGCAACATAGAGCAAATTTATGAGCACACATGTTAGTAACCCTCGTGTATATTTGTGAATGTAACTTTAAACTAGGTTGAATTAATACACATACACAGCACAAATTGTTAGCCTATTTAATTCTTATTATGGAAGTGTGACTTCACGAGCTGAAATGAAAACATTTCTGAATCTCGCTCCATCAGCCGCACTCACTGTCGGACGTTTTCCAGACATTTGAGATGATGTCGGGCCTCCGGGTCAACTGGGCCAAGTCTGGTGTGTACTCGTTCAGCCCCGACACGCAGGAGTGTGACATTCGCCTGGTATCCCACTGCGTTTAAATATCTCGGAATACACATCTACCGGAACCCGTCTGACGTACTAGAGGGGAACCTAATACGCAAAATATATTCGCTGCGCGCCCAGATAGCTTTCTGGAAGACACTACCCCTGAACGTGCCTAGCCGGATAGCACTATCCAAAATGATAGTCCTGCCGCGGTTGTTATATCACTTTGCCAATATCCCGTCCTATGTCCCCGCCCGACTGTTTCGAGACTTGGATACCATGACCCGGAGCCTCATATGGAACGCTGGAAGGCCACGGGTTGCACTGAGGAAATTATATGCGCCCACCGAGATGGGGGGGCTGACAGTCCCCAATTACGAACTGTACTATCTGGCGGCACAGCTGCAATGGGTGTCGCACTGGCTGGGTGGGAGAAATCTAGAAGATACCGCTACTGATCTCACGGTATGGACCCACACGCAGGTCTGTACATTATTCCACCCCCTGACCAAGGGGCCCCGCCCGCTGCCCTTACACATGGCGGTGGCCCGCAAATGCTTTTTACGTAGCATGAAACTGACACAGGAAGTAAAGCCTTATGCATCCGCGCTTCCCCTGCTGCGTACTCCTCGGCGAAGTGGGCTGGTGACGCAGACTATGCTGGAGGCCTGGACGGCGGCGGGTGTGGAAACGATAGGCGATCTTTATGCTGATGCAGCGCTGCTTCCTTTCGGCGAACTGGCAGGCAACATGGACATGCCAGCCGGACAGTTCCTCCTCCATGCATCACTATTGTGCGTGTACACGGACTCCTGGGGTGACATTCAAGAGGAATTGCCAACACAACTCCTCATACAATACCTACATGTGATGAGTTACGGCTCCCACATTATACACTGGCTAGCGCAGGCCCTTCTCACGCACACGCAGCGCTCCACACAGCTGATACGGGATAAATGGGCGACAGCCCGAGGGAGGGGGTGGACCAACAAGGAATGGACGATGGTGTTGGCTGGCCCTGTAAACATCCCTCGCAATGCACGCTTCAAAATAATACAATTTTATATTCTCCACCAAGCATACTTGTCACCGGAGAGGATCAACAAATATTTCGCGACCACTACAGCTAGCTGCCCCCGATGCACCCTGGTAGGCGCGGACATTTTGCATATGCTCTGGAACTGCCCCACCCTGACCACATATTTAACTGGGGTGACGACCCTGCTGACACAGAGCGCAGGCGCAGGCCTACCCCACACATGGGAGGCGTGCATTCTTGGGTTGTATAGGAGGACTAAACTGAATAAAGTTGCGGCCAGATTCTGGGACTTAGGGCTCATCGCTGCTAAGCGTATGCTCACCAAACATTGGAAAAGAAAGGAACCCCCGCTTACAAAATTTTGGTGCACTTCCTTCACTAATTGGGCGAGAGCTGAAAGCATCACACTACACTGTGAGGAAACTGCAGGGTTAAGGAAGTTTCCGATCCCACAACTTTGGGATGATGCCTTGAAATCCTTTCAACAGGCCAGTCTAGCCCGAGGGATCACCTAGAAGTAGGCACAACACATGGGGCGCGCACCTGTGAGGTGAGTCACCTCCAAATGACCGGACCACACAAGCCCCTCGGCTCCTATGAGCCTGACGGCTGACCTCCCTACCATTCCCTGGTTCATGGCGGACCGACCCCCCCCCCACCCCTCCCCGACTCACCGAGTACATAACACCGCACTTCCACCATACTGATCACTGACCAGGGCACTCGCCCCCCCATGCCTACACGTAGACCCGCATACTGACACTGTACATCTGTTAACAAGACCTGTCCCCCCCACTTTTTCTTTCTACCCTATTCCACGATCACTTCGCGATCCCTGAGACCCTGTTTTTTCTTTTAATACCCTGTTCTTAGCCCTGATTGACCTCCTGTTCCTGAAGAGGTCTTGTTTGGGAGTTATCATGGCGACCCGGATTACCGTATTTGTTGAATTATTGGATATGTTGAATTGGAGGTCTAGCCACACCTAGTACCCACTACACTAAGGAATGCTTTGCGCCTGGCGTAGCCGCACGCTAGGAACCGAGACTTGGGTACACGCGGAACGAGGCCACCAGAGCATGCCACCTCCCACTACGCTTCACCTGCTGATATTCCACAGATACACAGCCCTGCACAAGTAGGCTGCTACTACGCCCACTGCAGACAGGATATCTGTAGCAATAGTTACAACCTCGCTGTCTTACGACTCGATATGTATGTCATTTGCTACACAGAGTGCTGCTACAGATTTACCCTACAACTTTGCCTTGTTTCCTCTGTAACTAAACGTAGATATATTCCTGTCTTGTTATGCTGAAATTGTATGACTGTGTATCATTTAACTGCATATTAAACCCAATAAAACATATTCAAACAAATAAAGGTATAGCCTGTCATTGTTTGGCATGAATACTATGGTATGGTATGACTTGTCATTGTTTAGTATGGTATGGTATGTCATTGTATGGCATGTCATTGCATAGTGTGGTATGATTTGGCCTGTCATTGTATTGTATGATATAGCATGGTTTGATATGGTATGGCCCCTCATTGCTTAGTATGATATGGTATAGTATAGTATGGTATGGCCTTCACTGTATAGTATGGTATGTCATTGTATGGTATGGTATGGCTGAGCATTGTATAGTATGGTATGGCCTGTCATTGTAATGTATGGTATTGTATGGTGTCGCATTTCATTGTTTAGTATGGAATACTACGATATGATAGGTCTTGTAATTGTTCAGTATGGCATGGTATGTCATTGTATGGTATGGTATGGCATGTCATTGCATAATATGGTATGATATGATCTGACATTGTATTGAACGGTATGGCCTTCACTGTATAGTATGGTATGGTATGGCTTGGCATTGTATAGTATGGTATATGTCATTGTAATGTATGGTATGGTGTGGTATGGCCTGTCATTGTTTAGTATGATATGATATGTTAGTGCCTGTCATGGTTTGGTATGGTATGGTATGGTATGACTTGTCATTGTATAGTATGATATGGTATTGCCAGTCAGTGTATAGAATTGCATAGCACTGTCTGTAATTGTGTAGTATGGTATGGCAAGGCCTCTTGTTGTATGGTATGATGTTGTATGGCATGGCCTGTCATAGTATGGATTGGTATGGTATAGCCTGTCGTATATTATGGCCTGATATTCCAGGGCAGGCATGGCCTGTCATGATATAGTATGATACAGTATAGTATGGGATGGCTTGCCATTGTTTAGTTTGGTATGGTATAATAGGGCCTGTCATTATATAGTATGGTATGATATGTTTTTTTCTTGCCTTTCATTGTATAGTATGGTATGGTATGCTATGTTATGATATGATATCTCATGACATGCCCTTATATTGTACTGCATGGTAAGTACGGTATGGTATGGCCTGTCAAGATATGGTATTGTATGGTATGGTATGTCATTGTATGGCATTGCACAGTATGGTATGGTCTGTCATTGTTTGTCTTGGTATGGCCTGTCACAGAATGGTATAGTATGTCCATTACACAGAATAGATATGTGGTCGCGGTAGCAACACTTTTGTTAGGACAGTAAATAGTAGCATTCACCAATTATTTCGTTATGGCATAAGTCCAATTTATTTATTTCGAACAGAAGCATCTAATGCAATTTGATTCAAAACGTTAGATGATGGCAACACAGTTTGCTCAGTCGTATCACAGTGCAATATATATTACAGTGCTCTTGGCGTAGCTAGAAAAGGAAGAGGGGAATGGGAGTCAAGTGGTAACGTGTGGTTGAAGGACAGGGAAAAGGTGTTTGTGACATATATACATCAGTTATACATTGTATGAACTTTTCCGGCCTAAGACAGGTCAAATGTTCCTGGAGATACACATAGCTGTAATGGACATTCACTTTTTGAAAAAGATTGTCGCTGGAGTTTGTGTTGTATGTTATCTGTGTATTTGACATTTCGACCCCTACGGTGCAGGATTGAATAGTATCCTCATGGTGGAGTCTTCATCAGGACTGAACTGAGTAGCGCACCTGTGAATAATCAAAAAAATAGTGTGGGGGGGGGCTTGTAAAATCATGTGGATGCTACTGGTGTGTCTGGTAACTGGGGTAGCTACTTAAGTGTTACACCGGGGCTTCTCCGCCGTGTAGTTAAAAGCTGTGGGCTCAAAGTAGCTCCTAGTAGGATCTTTTTCAAAAAGTGGAAGTCCATTAGAGCTATGTGTATCTCCAGGCACATTTGACCTGTCTTAGGCCAGAAAAGTTTATAAATTGGACTCATACCATAACGAAAAAATAGGTGAATGCTACTATTTACTATCCTAACAGAAGTGTTGCTACCGCAACCACATACCTATTTGTACTGTATTGCTGACCCAGGTCGGGTAGTATTTGTGGGTTACCCCCTTAATACTCAATACATTACACAGAATGGCATTGTATGGTTTGTCATGGTGTGGTATAGTCTGACTTTATATAGTGTGGTATGATATGGCCATTGTACAGTATGGTATTGTATAGCTTGTCATGGTATGGTATTGTGTGGTGTGGTGTGGTATGGTCTGTTATGGTATGGTGTAGTATGGGTCAGCTTGTCATTGTAGAGCATGGTATATTGTGACAATGAGATAGCCTGTCATGGTATGGTATGGTGTGACATGGCCTGTCGCAGTGTGGTATGGTATGTCCTGTCATTGTATAGTATGGTATAGTGTGGTATGGTATGGTCTCTCATTGTCATTTTAACAATGAATTTGTCATCCTGCTTTACATTTCATATTAGGTAAAGATGCCTACAAGGGATTCTTTTGACAACAAAGTGTATGTACTTGAACAACAGTTTATAAAGCCCTCATTGGTAGCTTTGAATAAACAAGTTCACAAAATTAATTGAATTAGTTCAAAACAAATATATCAGCAACTACAGACACAAAAAATACAGAAAGCTGGTGTATGCTTCTAATGTACACATTTATGTAGGAAATTCTATTACAGAAAATACGGGTACAAAATACAATTCACATGAATACAAAAGTGGCTGAGGCAGAGTAATGCACAGTAGATATTTTCTAATGGACACTTTGTTATAAACTGTATATGAGAAGAGAGAGGTACCCCTTAACCACTTCCATGCTAATGACAAGGCCAGCTCGTCATGCAGTTTACTGGACCTGTGCTTATGACGAGCTGACCTTGTCATGAACAATGGGAAATCTCTAGGACCAGCACCCAGCGGGAATTGCCTTAGCATTCAAGGTGTTAAAACTCAAGGGAATTGAGGTTCAACCACCTATATAAGTAAAAATCCCCTTGATGCCTATTCACAGTTCCGACTGGGGTGTCCACCAGTATTGAATTTTTAAAGCCTTCTACAGGGTGTTGAGAGGCATGCGGATAGCCAGACTTTACCGCAAGCTATTACAGACTCTTTCAAGAAATTGTCCTCATCTTTACAGAAATCATTATTAGCAAGGGGTGTGTATTTTCAGTTGACCCCCTTGACATGACAGAATATCACAAGTCCTGACAAAGATGGTATAAACTGCTGTATCCATCGAAACGCATCGACGCACTTTCTAAGTACAATTCAAGATTCCAGCACTGGTGTTGTAATGCAGATTTTATCTTTGTATATGACAAAGTGTATACATAGGACTTCGAATGTACATGTTGTATTGAACAAATGTTATGTTGTACATGTTTCTGTCTGTCTTTCAGATTCTGCGGGTCATAATTGATTATGTATTAGTTATATTTTATTTATTTATTCAGGAGTTTTATATAGCGCTGGCTAGACCCGGAGGTATCAGAGCGCTTTACATGAGGTTCCACAAAAGTTACATTACAAGATTACATCAGTTCCAATTAACATCAGATACTAGACAAACAAATGCAAGAGCATAGAAGACGAGATGATTGAAGTGTAGAGGGTAAGGGTAAAGGGATAGTAGGGGGATACGGCAGAGAGACGAAAGGAAAGTCTGTCCAAAGTCCGGCTGGGTAGGTGACGGTCGAGGGGAAGTCCCAAAACCCATCTTCTCTATAGCTATCAGGTAGCTCCACCGGGCATTGGCCAAATAGCTCGGTCTCAATGGGAAAAACAATTAAAGAAACATAGGGGGCAAAATAAATTTTGCGTAGAGGGGAGGAGGCATGGAAGGAGAGAAAGGGGGGGGGCATGTGGGAAGAGACAACAGGGAGAGACGAAATGAAATCTGTCTAACGGCCGACTGGGTAGGTGACGACCAAGGAGGAAGTCCACGGTCCATCTCCCCTATAGCTAAACCAGGTAGCTCCATCGGGCATTCGACAAAAAAATTCAGTCTCAATACATTGAGAGAGGAGAGAAGGAGAGACAAAAATAGAGGGAGGATGCGGGACGAGACGACAGGAGAGACGAAAAGGAAGTCTGGCTGAAGACCGACTGGGTAGGTGACGTCCATGGAGGGAATCCCCGACCTGTCTCCCCTATAGCTAAACCAGGTAACTCCATCGGCCATCAGACAAAATAGCTCAAATGTACAGTCTTACTGAAATAGTAGGAATTGTGTGACATTATCATGCAAATAATTCTCAAAATTCTGTACAGTGTTAACATTGATGGTATGAGCATATTTCTTATGCTGTTTTCTCGTTACTAATAATTCAACTAGTTAATGCATTCCCACTTTTCCTACAGCCTAGAATATGTACTTTGCTTGGAGCTTCTCATTTCCTGTATCATGTCTTTATCATTTAATTTCAACTAAGCACAGGATCGCCCAGAAGGAAGTAGACACAAGCACATAAAAAACACGTGTGGTAGGCATTGAGAAAGCTTAATTGGGAACTCATCAACAGTTCCAAAAAGGGGGCTTGATTTGATTTTAGGACATACATTACTTGTATTTTTAATCTCATATGTATGAATTTGTATTTGTAATAAATAACACAAAGATATACGTTCTTTATATAGTTCTCTTTTGTATTGTTTTTATACTTCGGAACTGTGAATAGGCATCAAGGGGATTTTTGCTTATATAGACACTTTTGGTATAAACCATTTCTTTAACTCTTTACATAAGGAATATGATTGAAAGTACAATGAACAATTCCTAAAGAAAATTTTACAAATGAAAAATCGGTTAAAATGTCGACATTTCGGTCTTGTTTATGCTCACATCTATATGTTTAATATAAATTGAATTTAAAAAAAAAAATATTGAAATTGAAGTATTTTTTTATTTTATTATATATTTTTTTAGTTATATATATTTTATATAGCAGGCAATGATATCCTATGGAAGAAAATTCAAGTTACTGGTAAGTACGGTTAAAATTACTTTTCAGGAACAGTAGTGTCCTGAAAGATGCAGCACTGATGTCTCGCCTGATAACAGGTGAGTAAATCGGAATTCGTAATTTGGCTGATTTTAGAGGAATTTTTTAAAGTTCCAAAACTCCACACTTAGAAGAATTTCCAAGTGAAACCAGTCAATGTTAGCCTTTGGAAGAAAATTCAAGTTATTGTAAGTATGGTTAGAATGACTTTTCAGGATCAGTAGTGGGTTGAAAGATGCAGCACTGAGGTCTCTCCTGATAACAGGTGAGTAAATCAGAATTCGTAGTTCGGCTGATTTTTGAGGAATTTTATTAAAGTTCCAAAACTCCACACTTAGAAAAATTTCCAAGGGAAACCAGTCAATGTTAGCCTATGGAAGGAAATTCAAGTTACTGTAAGTATGGTTAGATTTACTTTTCAGGGTCCGTACTGGGCTCAAAGATGCAGCACTGACATCTCTTGTGAAAACAGGTGAGTAAATCGGAATTCGTAGTTCGGCAGATTTTAGAGGAATATTTCGCTCAATAGTGAAGGAAGAGGGCGGGGCCTAAGGTGACATGTGTGCAAACACGCCCTGTGGCGCGTTTGATGTTGGTGAATTAATTCCTCTTCAATCCTGAGGTCCCCTGTGAGCCAACTAGCCCACCAGGTACCTCCAGTATGCGCCAGGGAGCTGCGTTGCAGAGAGGTGTTCAGAGGGCACGCCCCCTTTTTACAACACCGTGGCGCTTTCTGGAGGTACCTGTTGGACTAGTTGGCCCCTAGGGGACCTCTGGATTGATGAAGAATTAATTCCCCAACTTAAAACGCGCCACAGGGCATGTTTGCACACATATCACCTCAAGCCCCGCCCCTACCTTCACCACTGTGCAACCACACCCCGTAGCGCGTTCTAAGTTGGGGGATTAAATCCCCTTGCATACTGGGGGTCCATGGGGGCCAACAAGCCCACCAGGAACCTCCATTATCCGCCAGGGGGCTGCGTTGCAGAGAGGTGTAAAAAGGGGCGTGGCCTCATTACACCTCTCTGCAATGCCCCTTTTTACACCTCTCTGCAACGCAGCCCCCTGGTGCATACTGGAGGTTCCTGGTGGGCTAGTTGGCCTCCAGGGACCTCCAGTATGCAAGGGGAATTAGTTCCCCCTCTGTAAACGCGCCAAAGGGCATGTTTACAGAGAGGTGCAGGGAGGGGGTGTGGCCTCCTCCCGATCCCGTTTTTTTTCTTTACTTTTAAGAAGGGGGGCTGTGTAGCCCCCCTTCTTTTTCTTTTTTTGGCCCTGGGGACCCCATCCCCCAGGGCCTGCCCCCAATTTTTATTTTAAAAAAAATCGGGAAGGGGGCCATGTGGCCCCCCTCCCAAGGCCATACTCTGTCCCGGGGACCCCATCCCCCGGGGCATGGGCTTTTTTTATTTATTTTTTTTAATTAGGAGGGGGGCTACTTTGGCCCCCTCCTGTGGCCACCTTTGGCCCCAGGGACCCCATCCCCTGAGGCCAGCCATTTTATTTATTTATTTATTAATTTTTGGGGGGAGGGGGCCGTATAAAAAAAAGAAGACCCGCGGGGTGCCGGTCCCCGGTGCTGGGGGGGCCTCAGACCCCCCACCCTATTAAAATAAGCCCCGGGGGGCCCCTCTGTACCCCCTTTAGCAAGAGTAAATTGCCCCCGGGATTTGGCCCCCCCGGGGGCTAAAAAGAAATAATATATAATAATATATATGCACATTTTTTTTATCGGCAGGGTACGCGTACCTACGCCTACCCCGCGCTTTTATGAAAAAAAACATATTTTTTTTCGGCCTTGGGGTCCCTGTGGCACCCCCTAAGCAGGCAGGGGGTCAGGGTGTTTCTACCCTGCCCCCTTTTCGCGTTTTTCGTGTTTCTTGTTCTGTTTTCTTGTGCCTCGGTGGCTGCCAACACTTCCTGGTTTGGAGTATTGACAGCCAATTAGCATAAAGCTCGTGCTCGGGAAGGTACGCGTACTGTACGCGTACGGTACTTCGTCTATAGATATATCTATGATTTTACTTTTGAATTTCTACTGAACGGATTTACACCATTAACGAAAAGCGTAATCTACGAACCAAACTCTACCTTTTTGCCAAATTTGGTGTAATTCCGTTCAGCAGTTCGTGCTGTAGCCTCACTTAAAGAACCCTATGGACAATTGCATGGGGAAAACACATTTTTCTCGGCCCCCACGTCACAAATCACCCCCAAACTTTCAAGGAAGGAGCGGAGCGGAGCAGGCCATTTTCTTGGAGAATTTCGCGAAGATTCGTCGACCAGTGCCAAAGGTATTATAAATAGAGTGGTGCGGTTTTGCTATGGGTCCTAACTATAACTACCTCCTGGCGACCGCCAGAAGGTAATATATATATTGAAGAAGAAGGAGTAATCTTACTCCGAAACGCGTAGGATGTTGTGTTCTGAATAAACTGCACCAAGAATAGAGGCCACGGCTCCTATGTTGTTTCTTTCCGCTACTGGAGGAGGGATCACGCCGGATAGAGTGTGTTGATATACATATATATATATATATACATATATACCGTTTGTGTCTTTGGTTTCTTCGATCCGGCAGGAAGGAGAACATGATTTTATTACTAGCGCCCTCCCATAAAGCGCAACCAAGGACCCTTTCGTTACAAGTGGCCACGAAGACATGGGGCATTTTGAATTTAGTCGAGGCATCGAACTTTTTCGTGACCCGCCACCCACTCACCAGGTATCAGGAAGCTGCTGTTTTTACGGCGGGCCGAGACTGCTGGGCGAGGCGCTTGAAACACACTTGCGTCTCCGAACCTGTTTCCCTGAGAGGTGTGTGGCTAGAAAGAAGGGGACAGAAGATATCCACTGCTGAAAACATTGAGGCGGCTCCCCTGTGCAGTGAACTGATGGTATGCAGCATTATGGGACTAGTAGTCCTCAACACTAGCGCAACCCGACGTTCCATTGCAAGTGAGGCTCCTGGACACTGTTATGAGGAGTCCACTGCAACAAGAGAGCACGCCTTTTGACTTCGCATCTGAGGAAGGCACAAGCCGAAACCGGTCATGCATTGAAGTCATTAAATGCAAATCTCTGAAACCCGTTTGTGTCTTTGGTTTCTTCGATCCGGCAGGAAGGAGAACATGATTTTATTACTAGCACCCTCCCATGAAGCGCAACCAAGGACCTTTTCGTTACAAGTGGCCACGAAGACATGGGGCATTTTGAATTTAGTCGAGGCATCGAACTTTTTCGTGACCCGCCACCCACTCACCAGGTATCAGGAAGCTGCTGTTTTTACGGCGGGCCGAGACTGCTGGGCGAGGCGCTTGAAACACACTTGCGTCTCCGAACCTGTTTCCCTGAGAGGTGTGTGGCTAGAAAGAAGGGGACAGAAGATATCCACTGCTGAAAACATCGAGGCGGCTCCCCTGTGCAGTGAACTGATGGTATGCAGCATTATGGGACTAGTAGTCCTCAACACTAGCGCAACCCGACGTTCCATTGCAAGTGAGGCTCCTGGACACTGTTAAGAGGAGTCCACTGCAACAAGAGAGCACGCCTTTTGACTTCGCATCTGAGGAAGGCACAAGCCGAAACCGGTCATGCATTGAAGTCATTAAATGCAAATCTCTGAAACCCGTTTGTGTCTTTGGTTTCTTCGATCCGGCAGGAAGGAGAACATGATTTTATTACTAGCGCCCTCCCATGAAGCGCAACCAAGGACCCTTTCGTTACAAGTGGCCACGAAGACATGGGGCATTTTGAATTTAGGCGAGGCATCGAACTTTTTCGTGACCCGCCACCCACTCACCAGGTATCAGGAAGCTGCTGTTTTTACGGCGGGCCGAGACTGCTGGGCGAGGCGCTTGAAACACACTTGCGTCTCCGAACCTGTTTCCCTGAGAGGTGTGTGGCTAGAAAGAAGGGGACAGATGATATCCACTGCTGAAAACATCGAGGCGGCTCCCCTGTGCAGTGAACTGATGGTATGCAGCATTATGGGACTAGTAGTCCTCAACACTAGCGCAACCCGACGTTCCATTGCAAGTGAGGCTCCTGGACACTGTTAAGAGGAGTCCACTGCAACAAGAGAGCACGCCTTTTGACTTCGCATCTGAGGAAGGCACAAGCCGAAACCGGTCATGCATTGAAGTCATTAAATGCAAATCTCTGAAACCCGTTTGTGTCTTTGGTTTCTTCGATCCGGCAGGAAGGAGAACATGATTTTATTACTAGCGCCCTCCCATGAAGCGCAACCAAGGACCCTTTCGTTACAAGTGGCCACGAAGACATGGGGCATTTTGAATTTAGTCGAGGCATCGAACTTTTTCGTGACCCGCCACCCACTCACCAGGTATCAGGAAGCTGCTGTTTTTACGGCGGGCCGAGACTGCTGGGCGAGGCGCTTGAAACACACTTGCGTCTCCGAACCTGTTTCCCTGAGAGGTGTGTGGCTAGAAAGAAGGGGACAGAAGATATCCACTGCTGAAAACATCGAGGCGGCTCCCCTGTGCAGTGAACTGATGGTATGCAGCATTATGGGACTAGTAGTCCTCAACACTAGCGCAACCCGACGTTCCATTGCAAGTGAGGCTCCTGGACACTGTTAAGAGGAGTCCACTGCAACAAGAGAGCACGCCTTTTGACTTCGCATCTGAGGAAGGCACAAGCCGAAACCGGTCATGCATTGAAGTCATTAAATGCAAATCTCTGAAACCCGTTTGTGTCTTTGGTTTCTTCGATCCGGCAGGAAGGAGACCATGATTTTATTACTAGCGCCCTCCCATGAAGCGCAACCAAGGACCCTTTCGTTACAAGTGGCCACGAAGACATGGGGCATTTTGAATTTAGTCGAGGCATCGAACTTTTTCGTGACCCGCCACCCACTCACCAGGTATCAGGAAGCTGCTGTTTTTACGGCGGGCCGAGACTGCTGGGCGAGGCGCTTGAAACACACTTGCGTCTCCGAACCTGTTTCCCTGAGAGGTGTGTGGCTAGAAAGAAGGGGACAGAAGATATCCACTGCTGAAAACATCGAGGCGGCTCCCCTGTTCAGTGAACTGATGGTATGCAGCATTATGGGACTAGTAGTCCTCAACACTAGCGCAACCCGACGTTCCATTGCAAGTGAGGCTCCTGGACACTGTTAAGAGGAGTCCACTGCAACAAGAGAGCACGCCTTTTGACTTCGCATCTGAGGAAGGCACAAGCCGAAACCGGTCATGCATTGAAGTCATTAAATGCAAATCTCTGAAACCCGTTTGTGTCTTTGGTTTCTTCGATCCGGCAGGAAGGAGAACATGATTTTATATATATATATATATATATATATATATATATATATATATATATATATATTCTGCGCCTGGGTCTGCCACACGAAATGAGGGACACTCGAACAGTTGTGAAAGGTATGACCCTTAACCTTTATTCAATCGGTATGGACTGCGAACGCAATGCAGGCAGGATAAGCAGTACCTTCATTATGCCTGACGCGTTTCAAAATGATTCTTCCTCAGAGGCATTAATGACGAAGATCACGTGCAAACAATCCCATATGCTAATCATTGGGCCATGCCATGCTCACAGCATTATGGGTGTTGAAGTTCTAAGTCCTCAAATGGACGCACTTTCTTAGCTGTGTCCACGACAGCGAGGCCCCCATTGAGGACCCGTTACCTTGAAGATATCGGATCGCACTCATCTCGTGCTGACCTAAAAATGAAATCCTTGCCTGATAATCGTCTGATCCGTATGCCATTGAAGTGCTGCCACTGTGCAAATTGTATATACCGCCATAGTGTGGGCTGTATTTTTTCATGTAAAAGGCATGTAATTGTTGTCCTGAAGATGAACTCTGAATTTATATAGGGTTCAAAACGTCGTCGACCTGATCACACCTATATGCCTATGAATTGGAAATATGATTGAAAGTAATAGTGTGTCCTTTCAACTTGTCTGTATATATTTATGATACACAGACTGTTTATACTTGCCTCTACCTTCTTGTTTGTTTTTCCTAAATGTGTTAGTCAGGCATCGGCTGGTGTCCTGCTTGTATTCACACTATATTTGTATATGTACTTTGATACACTAAAAATTAAATACTGTCCGGCTGGGCAAAGAATATAGTATCTATCTAGCCTATATTTATTCTCGCACATCCCCTATTGATTAGGGACCACTGTTTTTTAAATTTCATGGTGTACATGGCATCCATTGTGTGGTGTGCAGTTGTACTGGTTATGCTTCACCAGTAGTCAACAGTTACAAATAATCTGTATTTACATCATACGTTGTTATGAAAGATTATTGCATCAACATCGTTATTGCAAACAAGTGTATTACAGCATACTCTAATTGCAATATTTTGCACACCTTGAAGCATAATAATGGAAATAGTAGAGAGACCATTCTTACCAATGCATATAATGATTGTAAAGGCATCCATTTCGTTTTGTGCAATCTACTGGTTATACCACACCAGTAGTTACCAATTACGTTATATAACATCTGTATTCACATCATACTATGTTCTAGATCGATTCTACATAAGCTTCGTTATATCAAACATTTGTACTACAACAAGTGCCCAGTGCAGTTATGTTGCACGTTAACCCGTTACGTGCTGCCGTCGGCCGTTGGCCGTCGCGAGCACTAACTTCGTAGTGCCGCGCACGTCCAACGGCCGATGCAGCCCCACCCGTGCAAGGAAACGCCCGCACGCCGCGGTTAACAGGTTAAGGAGCGTCGTGCCAGTGCTTATCCGATTATGCTGGAATCTCTATCAGAATGCTGTGGGGAGTCATTGCATCAGTAAGGGTCAGTCCGGTACAGAGTGGCTCATCGCACTCTGTTCGCACATTGCTGTGTGCGTCGAGGAGCAGCGTGGTACTATTCCATTTGGCATAGTGCCCATGGGAAACCTCTCCCCCTGCTGCTCAGACTCCCAGAAAGAGGGTTACTAACCTTATATCCCACCCTATAGTCTCAATGTAGTGTGCTGGATCCCCATGTTGGGCCATCCTGACGTGGTGGAGGGGATTCATGGTAACGACATACATTTCAGTTCGGCATAGTGCCTGACTTTTCCTGTCTAGTTATCTTGCGGAGCAAGATGGCGGACGCGGCTGTGTCCGATTGAGGTGGACGCGAGTGCTCTCTGCCCCCACCATTCCTCCACGCTTCGTTTTTACTGAGGGAGTGTTGATTATGCCTAATTCAAGGGCCACGCAATGCTGAGATTGCTGAGACTGCTCGTAACATCCAACTATTTCCGCACATACCCGCGTTACTTTGTTGC
This sequence comes from Lissotriton helveticus, assembly GCF_964261635.1. Classification (NCBI taxonomy): domain Eukaryota; kingdom Metazoa; phylum Chordata; class Amphibia; order Caudata; family Salamandridae; genus Lissotriton; species Lissotriton helveticus. The sequence goes on along the minus strand of NC_136072.1, from coordinate 315,074,587 downwards.
CAACTGCAGCCGCTTTCATTCCGGCTCCGCGATCAGCATTCGGCGCTGGAAGGAGGGAGGCCCGGCTGCCGGCAGACTCGTTCAGGGTCATAGCAAAGACCCAGAATTTGATTGATACACTCACAAACAGAAAAGGATGGGGCCCAAGAACCCTGTTACGGCCATCTCGACAGCCTCTAGGGGCCCAAAGACTCGCGCAGCGGCAGCGGTAGTGTCCTCAGTTAACGCAAGCACTACTAGCGCTGCAAGTAATACAAGCATTTCTTTGCCTGTGCCAGGACTGACGGTTGCTGAACCAGTGGGGGCTCCGTGCACCAATTCATATCAAGGGCTTCAGCTCGCTCGGGATGAAACACAAGATGAAACACAAATGGCAGTGACAGTGACTCTGTCTGAACTTGGCGCTGGAGAAGCTGCAGGGGGCACCCAAGGAGAACGGAGGAAGCAAAACCAGGTAACCATATTTTTAGGCACCGGTCCGGATGTTCACAAGTAGGTGCCTTAGGAGTTGCTCCTAAGTAACTTCGCAAGTCGTAGCACGGTGAGTGAGGGGACACCTAAAAAAGGAACAATTTTTCCTTTTTATACATTTCAAACATAGTTCTCACAGTCAACCCCAGTGTGTGCTGGCTGTTTTTTCTAGCAAGGCTCTTAGGTATCTGGAAACAGAAACCTTTTTTTGAATGATAGTAACCCCCCTGCAGAGTGCTATTCTGGCTCCTCTTAATGCTCCTCTGAATGCCCCTAATGCTTTTAGTATGACCTCGCCTCATTCCCAAGTGGGTGCCACGGGTGTCTTAGGCGCTCCCTCCTCCATGCCAGATGACTCCAATGTGTACATACCAGCAGACTTACTTTCAGTGGGGTCGGAGGTTCGGGGTCTAGAAATTACTGACAGCAATAAGTCCGGGACTGAGGCTGACTCGGGGGACTCATGTGGAAATGTTTACTCTATGTCTGATGTGCCCGCTACCTCAGAGGCAGAAGAAAGCCTGGAAGGAGATTGGGCTGAAGATAGGAGTCTCAGTGGGTCAGCCCCGTTTGAAGAAGAGGAGAATAGTGTGTTGACTTTTGGAGACTCCAGCGACGCACGAAAATTAGAGGGGACATTGTTGGAGAGAGCGATGAGTGGTGATGGCTCTCCTTTTCTGGATCTTACTATTCTCCCACAATCCATTGGGTTGAATGATAGTAGAGGGGTGTCAGAACCTAACATGGCAGGTTTTTGTAACGATATTACCCTTACTACAATCTACCAGGCCATTATGGCGCATAAAGAAGAGACTAAGGCTGAAAGTCTTCGGGTTCAAGGCGCAGTTAGGAAACTACAGAACACAGTGCTGTGTGTTGTCAAGTCGTGTACTGAGCTCTCAGTAAGAGTGGGAGAAGCTGAGGGCAGAATCTCGGCTATAGAAGATGACTTGGTTCTGCAGAAAGCTGATCTTTCTACCCTCCAATCGACTCGAGATGATATCAATTGGAAACTCTCTGATATGGAAAACAGAGCTCGCAGGAACAATCTACGTATACTAGGCATTCCGGAGGGACTTGAGGGGAAAGACATTCGTCAGTTCGTTATTGATCTCTTTACCGAGGCTTTCCCGGAACTGACTGAGTGGAAATGGGATATTGAGCTGCAAAGAGTTCACAGATTTCCGTTTCAGCTACGGGGTGGCAACAGTGGGGCTTCGGCTAAACCTAGGGCAATCATGATCTGCTTGAATAAATTTTTGCTGCGTGAAACGCTATATGATCTAGCGTGCCCAGACCGCAAAAGGAAGGCAAAGGGCTGCGATTTCTTCGTTCGTCCTGACTACTGTCAGGCTACTATGCAGCAAAGGTGGCATTTGCGTCAGCTTATTCCGCTGTTCCAGGCGAAGGGGTCGCAAGCCTTTCTGCTTAATCCCGCTAAGCTGAAGATCATTTATAAGGAGAAAAATATTTTTTCACTTCAGAGATACTAGCAAAGAAATATCTGGGAATATTGTAGTGAGGACTTGATTTTCTAGGGCCTATAGATCTTCTAAAGCTTTTTTCTTTTTTTTTTCTTCACACTCCTTATTTTCTTCTGTTCTTCTTTACTGTCTAAGTGGAAAACGGGGGGTGGGCGGGGGGGGGAGCACTTAATCCTCTCTCCATCACCAATCGGGACTCTTCAGTCCCGTTGCTCCAAATGGGTGGGTTTGGGGGATGTAGGGAGGGGATTGGGAGGGGAGAGGGAGGGTGGGGTGGGGGGGGCAAGGAGTTACAAGCAGCGGTCATTTCAATCAAGTAAAATCTGGATGAATAAATTTGCTTCAGCATTGATGTGTTTTCTCGCTTTTATGGCTATAAATGTTGTTGTATATCAGAGTCTGGGGGAAAATTTGGGTGGTTTGTTTTTGATATTTTGATACAATTCTTTTTTTATGATGGGTAAGCTCACTATTTGCTCTTGGAATATCTGTGGCTTAAATAATAGGAAAAAAAGAGGCATTATGGCCCAGATCCTTAAAACAATGAGAATAGAACTGCTCTGTGTACAGGAAACCCACATATCCTGGAACAATAGGGCATGGTTAAAAGATTTAGGATTAGAAATTATTTGCTGTACTAGAAAAGGCACGACCACTAAAGGGGTTGCTATTTAAAAGAAATATGGATAGGGGAATGCAACCGGGTTAAGGTGGATTCATACGGTCGGTGGGCAATTGCCGAATTAAGGATAGAGGGATCGGCCATTACGATTTGTTCATTGTATGGGTCTAATTCTGATGATCCTGCTCTATTAAATGATCTTAGTATTGAGTTGGCTAATTGGCCATCTGCATTAATTCTTTGCGGGGACTTTAACATCCATCTGCCGGGAGATGTAGACATCCGGGGTAATTATAGATATGAGGGCAAAAAGAGTAAAGTCTTTAAAGCCACCAAGGTCTTATTAATTAATTGATTTTGGTCTGGTCGATGTTGGGTGGCTGAGAGGACAGGGTGCTCCGAGAAGTACTTATTTTTCTGCCCCCCATCATAAGCATGTCCGACTTTATTATTTTTTTGTGACCACGGCAATGTCTACCAATGCTAGGTTTGAGATATACCCAAAAATAATTTCGGACCACAATCCAATTACGTTGGAATTAGATATGGGAGATGGGTATAAGAGTGCACGAAAACCTTGGACATTTGAGCGACAGCTTTTATTTGATCTGGGTTTTTGTGAGCGGATGAATAAATGGATAGCAGACTTTTTCCAATTTAATTCTGGTTCTGCTTCAGTGGTGATGGTGTGGGATGCTTTTAATCCTGTGCTCTCCACACCACTGGAATCAAGTTATCCTGGCTGAAGACGGCTGATAGCCAGAAACCGGTCCTAGGATGCTTGATTCCGGTCCAGGGAAGACATGGCTTGGCAGTTCGGGCTGGACTGTTCCCATGAGGCACAGGGTCAAGGCTGATTTGCATTTTTATTTATTTATTTTTTACATTTGTAGAGCGCTCTGTTACCCGGAGGTGTCCTGGCGCTAGCATAATTGAACCAGTGCAAGTGAGTAGCTAAGGGATTAATGAGTAAAGAGCCAGGTCTTGAGCTCTTTCCTAAAAGCCATCAGGTCCGAAGATTGTCTGAGGTGGAGTGGCAGTTTGTTCCAAGCCTCCGCCGCCCCGAGGGCGAAGCTCCTGCCTCCCCAGCGTGCTCTTTTAACTCTGGGGACCATGACCAGTGCTAGTTCCCCAGATCTCAGGGTTCTTGCTGGTTTATGCCAACGGAAGAGCAATTTCATGTATCTAGGGCCCATATCATGTAGTGCCTTGAAGACCATGCATAGTGCTTTAAAAACAATTCTCTTGCGAATTGGCAACCAGTGAAGGTTCACCAAGTCCTGAGCTACCGATGCAAATTTGGGGGTGTCGGTGATCAGGCGGGCAGCTGCATTTTGCAGTAACTGGAGTTTATTAAGAACGCTCTGCTGGGCGTTTAACATCAGGCTGTTACAATAGTCCAGGCGTGAAAGGACTAGACCAGTAACGACAGTTTTCCTGTGCTCCTTCTCCAAATACGGAAGAACTTTCCTGATAGTTTTGAGGATGTAGTGTATAGAGGAGGATAGTGCGTTAATCTGGGGTTTGAAGGACAAAGAGTCGTTCATCAGTATACCCAGATTTTTGACTTTTTCCACCGGGGAGGGGAGAGGTCCCATTTCATCTGGCCACCATCTCGGGGATGTGGCCATGTCTGAACTGGGGTGGTGTGGAGTGCAAAAAAACGATGGATTTAGGCCCAGATCTCTGTACTGGGGTGAATGTATGACATTGTTCTGCATTCTGTCCATCAATTGTTGGTTTTGCATTTGTCACCCCGAGTGGTACGGGTATGCTCAGACGTGAGTCCCGTGCTCCCCACACCACTGGAGTCAAGCTATCCTGGCTGAAGACGTTTGATAGCCAGAAACCGGTCCTAGGATGCTTGATTCCGGTCCAGGGAAGACATGGCTTGGCAGTTCGGGCTGGACTGTTCCCATGAAGCACAGGGTCAAGGCTGATTTGCATATGGCCATGTCTGAACTGGGGTGGTGTGGGGTGCAAAGAAACGATGGATTTAGTCCCAGATCTCTGTACTGGGGTGAATGTATGACATTGTTCTGCATTCTATCCATCAATTGTTGGTTTTGCATGGGATGCTTTTAAGTCAGGAGTGCGGGGGGAGACCCTTAGCTATTCTATTAACAAGCAATCCAGGTTACGGGCAGAGTATGCAAAAGAAGTAAATAAATTGTGGCTTCTAGAGACCAATTTTATGACAGCCATCACTGCTGGACTGGATCACGAACAAATCTCGATTGATCCCGCAGTGCAAAAGATGAAGGTATACCAGAACTTTGCAACAAAATTGGCATCTCTTATTGCAGTACACCGTTCGGAGGTATACGAGGTGGGTGAGAACTCAGGACACCTTTTAGCTAAAAGGTTGAGGCAGAAAGAGGCCTCTAACAGGATTAATTCTATTTAGGATGAACAGGGTACTGCATGAGAATCCGGCAAAAGTGCTTGAGATTTTTCGCAAATTCTATACTCAGCTCTATACGGGTGATGATTGCACGCCGGCAGCAGGGAAATTAGTAGATTTCTAGGAGGAGAGGGAATTTCCTAAAGTCTCCTGTCAACAAAACAAAGAGATGGATGCTAACATTACGTATGATGAACTTGAGGCAGCACTAACATCGCTCGCTGTCGGAAAGGCAGTGGGACCAGATGGGATACCCCTTGAATTTTTTAGAACTTTTTTTCCAGCTTTGAAAGAACAAATGTTGGAAACGTTCTTATGTGCACAAAGTGGCTCCCCCTCGATGTCTTGGCAGAATTACACCAGTTTGGTCTTTTTAAAAAAGGGTAAATCTCCTCTTTCACCCTCCTCTGACAGACCAATTTCACTAATTAATGACGATAAAAGAAATCTAGTCTAAAATCTTGGCCGGACGTCTATCTAGAATTATCTCAACTTTAGTATCAAAATTCCAGCATGGGTTTATCCCTGGGCGCGATACTGCTCATCATGTCCGGCGCTTGACAGCAATGATGGATTGGGCAGAAGCCACAAATAATATGATCGGAATCACCCTGTTGGATGCCGAGAAGGCATTCGACAGGGTGGCCTGGCCATATCTGTGGGGAGCGCTCCATATGAAGGGGTTTGGTCTGGTCATGGTGCAAGCCTTACAGTCTTTATATCATCTCCCCACCGCTTGTATTTGTTTAAATGGCAGTGAATCTGGCCCGGTGTCAATCAGCCGGGGTACGCAACACGATTGTCCCTGTTCGCCTTTATTGTTTGCTCTTTATATTGATTTTTTTTTGGCCAAATTAAATTATTCTGATGATATTAAACCAGTTCAGATTCATGATATAGAATACAGAGCTGTGGCCTATGCGGATGACATCGTTGTTGTCACTACAGATTTAGTTTCCACACTGCCAACAATTGAAGAACTGGCTTTAGAATTCGGGCTCTTTTCCGGGTATAAGCTCAATCTTACAAAAACACAGATCTTATGTATTGGTGGGACCCCTCCAGAGGGTATATCCACTGTTGCAGAAGCCACTTATTTAGGGGTTAAGCTTTCCTCATCAATCAATAAGATTCCAGAGCTGAATATGAATCCGGTAATAAACAAGGTGAATTCTATGTTACAACGAATAGATCATCTTCAATTATCATTGCATGGTAGATCGAATGTTTTAAAAATGCTTGTGTTACCCAAATTTCTTTATTTTTTCAGAACACTTCCGCTCGAATTTCCAGCATCTTGCTTCAAAAAACTTGAAAACACTTGCTCTAGGTTCCTCTGGGGATATAAAAGGCATAGAAGGGCATATAAGAAGATGGCTTTGCCTAGATCTGATGTGGGCTGGGGTATTCCATATTTTTTATTGTATTATTGGTCGGCTGTCCTACAGTTTATTTCTCCTATGATAGTCGGGGATAGAGCTATTATTTTGCCTTGTCATTCCCCCTCAATTTATGAGTTTGGGCTGGGGGGAGCAGCTAACTCTTGTCTGGTCAAAGTTTTGGAACCCAGCTATTATAAGAAAACTAAATTTTTAATTGTAAAAGCCGCCTTTTTGGTTTGGAAACATGTGAAGCGACACATAGGCCTTATGAAATTGAATGCTTACACCCCCTTAGAAACTGTCGGGGCTCTCCCTCTTATCTTTAGAGACCAAACTGTATATCGGTGGCATCAGAAGGGAATCCGTTGTTTAGGAGATATTTGTCCTCAAGGTATTTTACCAGATTTTGCAGATCTCCAAACTCAGTTTGGCTTGCCAAGACAGGACTTTTTTTAAATACCTGCAAGTCCGAAGCTTTTTGAATATGCTAGGACCGGACTTAGATGCCCAATTTGGAAATTTCCCATTGATAGATCTTTTGGAGTAACAAACTCCTATTGGGTTATTGTATTCCAATTTGATAAAGCTATTTCCATCAGATCTAGAGCAATGCCAAGAGAAGTGGGCAAGCAAGCTAAATATAGAAGGGATAGAGTTAACTAATTCTATACTAGTAGCAAACCAAGTTTTATTGACAGGGAGGATGCGGGCACAGCACTATATGTCTGTTTATGATATGTAATAAACTCCTGGTAAAATTTCAAAATGGGGTACTGGTGCTGTAACCAAATGTAGCAGATGTAGGGCCTTTGCGGCAGCGGCGCTTCATATGTTTTTTTCGTTCCCTAAATTGTTGGATTTCATTACGGCTATTGAACATTTTCTGGCATTGTTAATTCGCAAACCTATTTGCATTACTGGGGAGCTAGTGCTGACAGGAGTTCAGACAGAACCTGTTTTATCTACATCCAAAACAACAATTGCTTTTGTATTTATTTGTATGGCAATTCTACGAGCCTGTACACGAAGGACTGAATTTATCCTGACCCTCCCACATTTCTTTCTTGGCGGGCAAGACTGCTGGCGATGTACAATTTGGAAACTGCCATTTATAAGAGAAAGGGGAGTAGGAAGAGACTTTTTGCGACAAGGTTGTGGGCCTCTGTGACAGAATGGATCTAAGCCACATGATTCCTGTGGTTTTTTTCTTCTCTTCTCTTGTTGTTGTCTGTTATACACAATTTTTTTTCTGACCCCATGTAAATGTGCTTTATCTGTTTTTCTTCTTTTCATGTATTTGTAATGCTTGTTTACTCCTTGCATAAAAATGGCAAAATAAAAAAATAAAAAAGGTACTATTCCATTTGGCATAGTGCCCATGGGAAACCTCTCCCGCTGCTGCTCTGACTCCTAGAAAGAGGGTTACTAACCTTATATCCCACCCTATAGTCTCAATGTAGTGTGCTGGATCCCCATGTTGGGCCATCCTGACGTGGTGGAGGGGATACGTGGTAACGACATGCATTTCAGTTCGGCATAGTGCCTGACTGTTCCCTATCTAGTTATCTAACAGGACTACGTACCAGTGGCCTACTCAGGGGCTAATTATACCAAGCTTGTTCTACATGTTAAATTCCCCCTTGTTTTGATAGCCTTGTTAAATGTTTTTGTTGAGGTAGATATATTCCCACCATTTCTACAGGCTTTGCATTTTAAGCATTTTCTAAAGCCTTCCCTTTGTTTAAGCCATGTTCTATTGGGAGTCACTGCTGAAAATTTGCTTTCAACAAGATATTCTCTTCGGGATTTAGATTTCCAATAGGTGATTTGTGGTTGTTTTGTTGTTAATATACCTATAATTGTGTCTTCCTTAATAAGATGCCAGTATTTACATAGTACTTGCCGTATCTTTGTATGCTCTATATTATAAGTGGTGATAAATCGATGTACTTGTCTTTCCCAGATAGTTCTCTCTTTTTGGCAGTCTTCAGTGGGTTAAACAGAGCAATGTCTCTATTTATTCAAAGGCTGTTTGTAGTATGGACTCGGGGTATCCTCTCTGTATAACATTTTCCTTCATCTCCTGTTCTATTTTATTACACCTCCAGTGGGCTGCATGCTCTTCTTGCACTATAGAATTCTCCAAAAGGGATACTTTCTTATCATTGGGGAAGGATGTGAACTATTAGCATGGAGAATGGTATTTCCTGCTGTAAGCTTTCTAAAAACTGTAGTTTCCTACGTTCCTTCTCCCATCCAAACTTTAATGTCTAAATATTCTATACTGGTCTTACTTATGTGACCTATGAATTTTAGATTTAGATTATTAATGTTCAATTCTGAGATAAAAAGTTCAGCCATCATCAATAAATCTCAGCTACATTGTAACATTCTCTGTTCATTGTTTCATCTTTGGCCCACCAGTCACCTAATTCTCCCACCAGCCTAGATGTAAATTTGCATAAGTTATGTTATGTTATGTTATGTTATGTTAATAACTATTTCTTGAGCGCACGTACACCCTTGGGTTTCTCGGCGCTATAGGTTCAAGACACTAGACACAATTCTTAAGCATAAGCCTGTTGGAAGAGCCACGTTTTTAAGGACTTTCGAAATGCCAGTAAATCATTGCTCTGTCTAATAAAAAGTTGAAGAGCATTCCAGAAAGAGACGGCCAGATGGTGAAAACAGCTGCCACCCTGGCATTTCTTCTTAAATGAAGAGACATTTGCAAGGCTTAGATGTGTAGAGCGTAGGTTGCGCTGAGGTGTGTAGTTAGTAATAGACTGCCTAATGAATATAGGGCCATTATCATGGAGCGCCCTGAAGGTGATGCACCCTGCTTTAAAAGCAATTCGCTGGGCCACTGGCAACCAGTGGAGTTTTTCCAACCCATCTCTAATTGATTGCCACTTTGGTTGCTTCCAGATGAGCCTTGCCGCCTGGTTTTGAACCATCTGGAGGCGTTTTGGTAGGTCAATCGGAAGACCCAAGTAGAGACTGTTAAAAAAATCTAGCTGGGAGAGGACAAGGGCAATCACTACTTGAATGAGTGCAGGGTGTGTTAGAAGGTGGGAAATTTTCCCGATCTTCCTAAGTTGAAAGAAACTAGAGGAAACCACCATTCCTACCTGCCCTTTAAGAGATAGATCCTCATTAAGTATTATCCCTAAGCTTTTGACCGATTGGGTCTTTGTAGGAGGGATTCCCATATCAGTTGGCCAAAACTGTCGACCCCAGCTCAGTCCACTTTCCCCAGGCAAGATCAGTTCTGTCTTGCCTGGGTTAAGTTTATGATCGTTTCGGGTCATCCTTCTCTGTATATATGACATTACGGCCGAGCATTCGGCGGCTGAGTTCGGAGAATTTAGGGGAATGATTAACTGAAGATCATCAGCATAGTTGTATATGGTCAGTCCTGCCAAGCGTCACGCAACAGGTGTGACGCTCACGCATTTCAGTGCGGTGATCCGCATCACCGCACTGAAATGCATTGTCACGCATAATTGGCACCTGCTGCCAGACGCGCCACCAGCGACGCCAGCCTGCGCCCGGGCTCTCTCTGCTGCGCCGAGAAAGGTACGCCTGCTTCGAGGTTTTAAACAATTAACCACACTGCTCTCAGCTCTGTGGCTGAGAGCGCTATAATGTAATCTCTCTCTGCACTCTGCCTGGAAACCAGAATGGGGCACCAGCGCGGCGCGTGGCTCTCAGACTCGGCATCACTGCAGGGGGGCCGGGCTGCCCTGTCACTCTATTTCTGCAGCTGCCAAACACCGACCGTGGGGGGGCCGGGATTAAATGATCCGGATGTGCGGCGGTAGAGTGCCATCACGTCCAGAGGACTACTTAGTAAAGATTGTTAATGTGTCACAATTGCAGTGGCGATATTGTCGTCGGACATATGGAGGTTTGCCCTTTGGTACAACTGATGTGAATGCACGTGCATTTACGTATGTCTCTGTTGTGAGTTTTACACTGCATTGTTCCCCCAAATCTTACTGACCAGACTAAGCCCCTGAAATTAAAACATCATCTCCATGTTAGGAACGAGCTGAAGTTTGAAACGCGCCTCTTTAATACGTATTCTCTTTCCCCTGGCTGCATTAGCATGACATTATATTCGAGCTGCGTTGTGGTTTAGTGTAGCGCCAAGACCCGTTGCCTACGTGCTCTCTCGCAAATATAAATACCCATTTCCTAAAGGGTTAACATCATCCTGGCTGCTGTCATTGGTTGCGCTCAAAACCGAAAGTGAGAGTATTTTGAAGTTTGAACTCTTGTCTTCTGTTCACTTTCTCGCCTTTTCAGTCTGGAGTTTTACAGCAGTGATGTCGTGTCTGATTATGTCCACAGAACAGGATTCATGGTGAGTCCTTGGCTGCTGCCTTTTTGTTCCACTGAAAATGTGTTTCGGGATTATAACTAACTTGTATTTATATCCGAGAAAACACTCAAAACTCACTTCTGAATTATTCTTCGCATGCTTTGCTTCTGGGTGAACGTATTGACTATTCGTATTGTCAGTATTCTGGTGTTTAGTACTACTTTTAATGTTTAACGATCGTGTATGCCGTGTTAAATGTTCAGCATTTTCTCTAGTCAGTGAGTTCTCGAACAGAAATGAAAAACAAAGTTAGTTTCTCGTTCAGTTTTACCAGTCTCAGAGAATCCCGATTTAGGGTATAATCTCTCAGTTGCACTTGCTATGCTATGAGCTTTGTTTTTTTAGGCTATTGCGTGCTCATGAATGATCAAATCAATGACATTTTCAGAGCAGCATCAGTGCTTGCCTGCCTTTTGCTACTGAAACTGCAGGCACACAGTCTGTTAGTGCCCTTCCTTTTCTGGTGCTTTGTAGTAGTTTAAAGATCTTTTTAGAGGTCCTCGTTACTGAAATAAGTGTAATTATTGATATTTATATGTAGTTTCCCTCATGTTGACTGCTTGATTTTGCCGCGAGAAAGTGTCACTCATAGTTGTTGAAATGTCACTCATAATTGCAATGAAATTATGAAAATGTCACACACAGCAATCTTAAGCCTTGGCAGCTATGTATGGTAAGTTTGTAATTTTTTAAAGAATAAATCAGTGGGCAAAGATAAAGATTAAATAATAAAGGGGAAAGTGACGAACCTTGGGGAACGCCACAGGTAGATGACATCTTGGGGGCTGTGAAAGATCCTAATCTCACTGACTGTGTGCGGTTTGTGATGAAAGAGGCAATCCAGTTCAATGCGGGGCCCCTGAGGCCGGCCTGCTCGACACGGTTGATCAGAATGTTATAGTCAACCGTGTCGAACGCGGCCGACAAATCAAGGAGCACCAGGGCCTGGTGGATACCCTTATCAGCATTAGATCTTAACGTGTCCTGGACGGCCAGAATGACAGTTTCCGTTGAGTGAGATGGTCGGAATCCCGCTTGGTTTGGTTCTAAATATTCCGAACTTTCAATGAAATTGGCTAGACACCTGGATACATGTGCCTCCAGGAGTTTGGAGAAAAAAGGGAGGAGAGAGATAGGCCTATAGTTGGCTGAAACTAGGGGGTCGGCTCCTGGTTTTTTCAGTAATGGAATCACAGTGGCATTTTTAAACCTATCAGGAACCTTACCCTGTCTGAGTGATTCATTCAGAAGAGGAAGGATTCCTGATGGAATAGCTGAGCATACCTCCTTTAGGATATGGGGGGGGGCAACTATCAAAAGGCGAGCCCGATTTGACACGCGAAAGAAGTTCTGAGAGGGTCTTCTCATCAATAGGAGGTAAAGTATCTAGAATGACTGGATTGTAATGGATATCGTCAATAGGATCCCCACCAGGGAGACTTTGAATATTCTTTTTTACGATGGCAATTTTATCTATGAAGAAGTCGTTTAGAGAGTCACAAAGCTCCTGCGAGGTCGTCAGAGGAAGCGCAGTTCTTTCGCTATTACACAGGTCATTTACTATGTTGAAAGTGTCTTTGGTTTTATTTTGAGAGTTTAAACTTTTCCCAGAGAAATAGTTAATTTTACTTTGTAGAATAATCTTCAAATAATTTCTGCGAGCCGCAGTATATTCCTCCTTATCTTGGGGCTTGTATTTTGCTCTCCACTTTCTCTCTTTCTGATGTACCTCGAGTTTTAGGTTCTTAAGATCCGAGGTGAACCACTTGTGCGCATCCCTAGTACGTGCCCGTGTGAATTTTGTTAAGAGCACATGAGAGTCAGTGGCCTTTGAGAGCCAGTGTGAGATCTCCTCTTCCATAAGGTTTACCTCCTTATTAGGTACTGGTACCGTGGATGCCAGTGTTTTAATAAAGGCAGGTATATTAATGGCTTTCCATTTCCTAGTTTCTCCGCGCGCCAGAGGTGGGATTTTAATGTGCCCAACAATAGTTAGCGCAAACTGGATAAAAAAATGGTCAGACCAGATGCAGGGCATAATGGATGATAATGAGCAGGGAAGGTTAAGCGACCAAATTTGGTCTAACGTGTGACCTTTTTCGTGCGTAGCCACGTGTATATTCTGAGTGAGGTTGATGTTTGAAAGTAATTCTGAGAGTTCCAACGCCTGGGGGTCACTGATGGTATTATCAAACCAATAGTTTAAGTCCCCGACTAGGAGTATTTTTGGATATTTGGTCACAAGATGTGCAATCTGTTCTGCCAGCGACATTGGGAAAGTAGTCATGGTTTGGGGAGGTCGATAGAGCAAGACAAGTAATAGAGCCCCACCAGCTGTGTCCATTTTCATTACAATATTCTCCGTGTCACTCAGGGTCAGAGAGGGCAATTGTATAAATTTATGCTCTTTACGAATGATGGCTGCCACTCCCCCACCCCTTTTGCCCACCGGACGATTCTCAGCTATGATATAATAATCAGATGGAAGCGCTGCGAGAATGTCCGGCAGTGAGTCCTGGGAAAGCCAGGTCTCTGTGACCAGGAGAATGTCCGGTTTTTCAGTGGAGAGCAATAGAAAAATGTCCGTTTGGTGCTTGACCATAGATCTGGTATTAAGATATTGGCACCGTAGCTTTATTTGAGAGTCATTAACCAATGAGGTGTTACGAAGTGTGGCGTTTGAATAAGCTAGTGTGTCCTGAGAGATGCCATACGTAGCCGTACGTCTCCGTATGTGAGGAGCAATAGGAGGGCAGAGGTGGGGTGGAGGTCTAAGGGAGATAAGCTTTCCCGCCGAATAGATATGCTTTTGGGCATAGCCCGTGGCCCCAGGTCCCAATCGGGCGCGGACGGGCGCAGACGGGCTTGCCTTAGGCGCGCCTTTGTCGCGCCATCGGCGCGCCCGCTGCGCGTAGGCGTCATGGTGTTATATAGACGTATGTAAGTGGTTGAACACTAGAGCGCCACCCTGCCACAATGGCCGCTCTGCGCGGCTCCACCAGGAAGTGAGTGCCTCCCTCCACACAAACAGCACGAGATTGCTGCGGTGGACCGGGGAGAGCACTCGGATCAAAGAGCACGCTGCCACAAGTATGCAGGTAGTTTCACAGGCACACAATCAATATTTAAAAAAATTATCAAATATACATTTTAGCAATTAAAATAGCATCAAGAGCGTAATTAGGTTCGTGTGGCTAGCGCAAGAAGTTGTGTTTATTCTGGAGCGCGTCGGCCCGTCTGAGCCCTTAAGTACACTGCAAGTGGTTGAGCACTAAAGCGCCACCCTGCCACAATGGCCGCCCTGCGCGGCTCCACCAGGAAGGGAGTGCCTCCCTCCACACAAACAGCACGAGATTGCTGCGGTGGACCGGGGAGATCACTCGGATCAAAGAGCACGCTGCCACAAGTATGCAGGTAGTTTCACAGGCACACAATCAATATTTAAAAAAATTATCAAATATACATTTTAGCAATTAAAATAGCATCAAGAGCGTAATTAGGCTCGTGGGGCTAGCGCGAGAAGTTGTGGGGGCGGAGCAGGTGCCCATGGCTGTCCCTTGTTCTTGCTGGAACAATTCATCTTCAAATAGGAATATGCTACTTGTTAAACACCACTGCATCATCTCAAATAACATTGCATTATGTTTCACAAATCTTATTGGTTTCATGCACAAAATGCTGCTGTGTTGCCCTTAACCCGTCCTCATGTATCATGCTTGTATATAAAATGGAACATCCAAAGCATATTGTCTTCCCATTTTGACATCATGAATATGCCTTAAAAAAGTCAGCTGAATCTTTTATATATCACAGGAGGGTAGCAGCAATGGGGTTTAAAAAATAATCAATGTAGTTAGAAGCATTTTTAAATAAACGGTTTTTGGCAGCTATTATCGGTCAACCCGGTAGCCTGTTTACGTCTTTATGAATTTTCAGGATCATATATAACACTGGTAATACTGTATATATATATATATATGACGTGATCAAGGCCTCTGTGAAGGCCGAAACGTCATGCTGTGGTGTGCCGTCTCCTCGAGAAAATAAATACACTGCTCACCTGCACTTGGGTCTCCTCTCTTCTTCCGCTGCGCTGTGGTATCCAGGATTGGGCTCCAGGCGAGAGCAAGCAGGGACTGTTCTTATATATATATATATATATATATATATATATATCTTCCACCAAGCAAAAATTATTGTCTGCACACGTCCAAATGCTTTATATAAGGGTTTTATTCAGGAGACTCACATAGCCCCATTCACCTACGCGTTTCGACCGCAGGTCTTGATCACAGTGTTTGCCACTGGTCCATTCTCTCTTTTCACTTTTTATACTATTACTCCCAATCAGCCCATAATGATGCACTATGGGAGATGTAGTTTTTAAACAATTTGACACAAGTTTCAACATATATAATTACAAAAGAATTTTTTCTCCACATTATTATCTCAATAATTGTACTTTCTCTCAAGTGTGTAAAGGGAAAGTAGGAAAATTATAGGAGGGGTAAGTGCAAAGGTCGGTATTCAAAGGCAAAAATATAAAATATTTTTTCAAGTCCTTTTTCTAACCTCAAATTCGGTAAGCCGACATAAGTGGATTATTTATCAAAGTTGAACATCTAATACCACTAAAGTACAAATTATATTTACAGGCTTAGTGCCATAAGTCACCTCCTACTGAATAGTCCCAAATTCCATTGATTGTTATACTGGGCTCAGTGCCCTTCGTAACAAAATTGAGAATGAAATGTAAAGGATTATGAAGAAAGATTGCCTACAGAAAGAGTTTTCAATTCAAATATACCACTTCAAATATAGATCTCTCACATATTGATACTGGTCCCCAATAGTCTAGTCACAGTTATTAAAGATGAACATGCATCTCATCATCCATATTCAAGCCTCTCGGTACCTTAGTTTGGAACCGTATAATTAGACGCGATTACAATCTTCTTAATTGCAATTTGCGATTGCCCCCTCTTTCATTGGGGAGTATCGATGCTAACCCACTGTAGCGTATGTCTTTCCAGGTTTTTCCAGTGTGTGTTGACATATGCTTGGCTATAGCGTAGGACATGTCCCCATTTTGGATTGCACGGATGTGCTCCAAGATTCTTTTGTGCAGCGGACAGGTCGTCATCCCAATATAGTTCTTGCCACATGCACATGTAAGGATGTAAACTACATATGTGGTCTTGCAAGTTATTGTCTGTTCTATGTTGAATTTTTTTCCCATGTGGATCCATTAGAAATTTCAGGGATGAACCTACTGTGCATGCTTTGCAGACAAAACATTTAGTGAAGCCTTTTTGTTGCAAGGTCAGCCAGTCATTTTTCTTCTTCAACTTGAAATGACTATTCACTAGTTTATCTTGCAATGAAGGTGGTTTCCTAAAGGTGACCAAGGGATGTTCACTCATTTGGTCACCAATGTCAGGGTCTTTTTTGATGATGTTCCAGTATTTATTGAGAATCCTTCTTATGTTCTGACTCTCTTTACTGTATGTCATGATCATTCTGATGGGTTCCATTTTAGATGATGATTTCATTTGTTTTTGTTTTTTATCAATCAAAGTTTGTGTTCTACTGAGTTGTCTAGCTTTAAGTTCTCCTTTTTTGACATCTGTATAATTGTATCCACGTTTCAGGAATCTTTTAGTTGTCTCCTTGTATTTTCGGTTCATTTCATCTGGATTCGAACAATTCCTCTTCATACGTACGAATTCACCGTATGGTATACTCTTTTTTAGGGTCGTTGGATGAAAGCTTTCACCATGTAAAACACTGTTCGTGGCAGTGCTTTTTCTATGAACAGTTGTTTCCAGTTGCCCATTTTCTATGTATACCTTAGTGTCTAGGAACACTACTTCTTTTTCATTGATGACCGATGTAAATTTTAATCCCAGTTCATTGGTGTTCAGTTCGGTTAGATATTCATTGAATTCATTCTCTGTGCCGTTCCAGATCAGGAACAGATCGTCTATGAAACGTAGCCAAATTATTATTTTCGATGTAAAGCGTTCATTTTCTTCTTTCCAGGCTATTGTTTTTTCCCAGTAGCCCATTGCTAGATTAGCGTAGCTAGGAGAAAATGTCACGCCCATGGCTGTCCCACATTTTTGGATGTAGTACGTTTTGTTAAAAAGAAAGACGTTGTTATTGAGACATAATTTAGTCATTTCTTTGATCATTTGCCAATGTTGGAACTCTTCCAGTGGTTTCTGTTTAAGGAAGTAGTCCATGGCAGTCAGTCCCATTTCATGTGTTATCGATGTATACAAGGAGACTACATCTATGGTGGCTAGTTTATATTCATCAACCCAGGCAATATTCATTAGATTCCGCAGGAAATCTCCTGTATCTTTGAGATACGATGTTAGTGTGGGGACATTATGATCCGGTAGAAATAAAAATTGATTTATACAAGTACACACGGAAACTTAAACTGGCCAAATTTTTCAAAAGACAAAATCAACAGACTAGCACTCCTATTTCTAATGATAATGTTGACAATGAAACACGCATCGCAATTAACGAAATTCCGGCGATGTGAACAGCCTTCGAATTAGCTAACGAAATTGAAGAATCAACGTTGACAGATAGTCAAATACTAACTGACATGGGCCAAATTACAAATCAACGACTAAAAACTAAATTCAAGAAACAAACGAGATTTTGTCCCACGTTACATCCAAGAAACAAGATTGATATTTTTTTTGATTTAGTGAATACTGACCTTGAAAAAATGAAAAACATTAAACACACGGGGAAAAAAGAAAACATGTCATTATTGGAAAGAAATGCCTTAAGATTGCTAATGGAAGATGAATCACTGGAAATCAAACCGGCCGATAAGGGCGGAAACATAGTCCTGATGGAAAAAACTGACTATATACAAGAAGCTATGCGTCAACTAACTGAAATTAAGAACTATGAGAAACTGAAAAAAAACCCTATCAATGAATTAATAGCTGAGCTAAATCTCAAGTTGACCGAATGGGAAAACAAGGGGCTCCTGACAAATCAGGAAGTGCAATTCTTGACTAATGAAGATCCTGTGATGCCCACCATGTACTTTTTACCAAAAGTACACAAAACTTTAAAGAAACCGCCGGGCAGACCCATAATAGCTAGTTGTGGTTCATTGTATGAGAATCTTTCCATCTACGTTGATTCTTTCCTGGCACCAATTGTCCCCACACTAACATCGTATCTCAAAGATACAGGAGATTTCCTGCGGAATCTAATGAATATTGCCTGGGTTGATGAATATAAACTAGCCACCATAGATGTAGTCTCCTTGTATACATCGATAACCCATGAAATGGGACTGACTGCCATGGACTACTTCCTTAAACAGAAACCACTGGAAGAGTTCCAACATTGGCAAATGATCAAAGAAATGACTAAATTATGTCTCAATAACAACGTCTTTCTTTTTAACAAAACGTACTACATCCAAAAATGTGGGACAGCCATGGGTGTGACATTTTCTCCTAGCTACGCTAATCTAGCAATGGGCTACTGGGAAAAAACAATAACCTGGAAAGAAGAAAATGAACGCTTTACATCGAAAATAATAATTTGGCTACGTTTCATAGACGATCTGTTCCTGATCTGGAACGGCACAGAGAACGAATTCAATGAATATCTAACCGAACTGAACACCAATGAACTGGGATTAAAATTTACATCGGTCATCAATGAAAAAGAAGTAGTGTTCCTAGACACTAAGGTATACATAGAAAATGGGCAACTGGAAACAACTGTTCATAGAAAAAGCACTGCCACGAACAGTGTTTTACATGGTGAAAGCTTTCATCCAACGACCCTAAAAAAGAGTATACCATACGGTGAATTCGTACGTATGAAGAGGAATTGTTTGAATCCAGATGAAATGAACCGAAAATACAAGGAGACAACTAAAAGATTCCTGAAACGTGGATACAATTATACAGATGTCAAAAAAGGAGAACTTAAAGCTAGACAACTCAGTAGAACACAAACTTTGATTGATAAAAAACAAAAACAACTGAAATCATCATCTAAAATGGAACCCATCAGAATGATCATGACATACAGTAAAGAGAGTCAGAACATAAGAAGGATTCTCAATAAATACTGGAACATCATCAAAAAAGACCCTGACATTGGTGACCAAATGAGTGAACATCCCTTGGTCACCTTTAGGAAACCACCTTCATTGCAAGATAAACTAGTGAATAGTCATTTCAAGTTGAAGAAGAAAAATGACTGGCTGACCTTGCAACAAAAAGGCTTCACTAAATGTTTTGTCTGCAAAGCATGCACAGTAGGTTCATCCCTGAAATTTCTAATGGATCCACATGGGAAAAAATTCAACATAGAACAGACAATAACTTGCAAGACCACATATGTAGTTTACATCCTTACATGTGCATGTGGCAAGAACTATATTGGGATGACGACCTGTCCGCTGCACAAAAGAATCTTGGAGCACATCCGTGCAATCCAAAATGGGGACATGTCCTACGCTATAGCCAAGCATATGTCAACACACACTGGAAAAACCTGGAAAGACATACGCTACAGTGGGTTAGCATCGATACTCCCCAATGAAAGAGGGGGCAATCGCAAATTGCAATTAAGAAGATTGTAATCGCGTCTAATTATACGGTTCCAAACTAAGGTACCGAGAGGCTTGAATATGGATGATGAGATGCATGTTCATCTTTAATAACTGTGACTAGACTATTGGGGACCAGTATCAATATGTGAGAGATCTATATTTGAAGTGGTATATTTGAATTGAAAACTCTTTCTGTAGGCAATCTTTCTTCATAATCATTTACATTTCATTCTCAATTTTGTTACGAAGGGCACTGAGCCCAGTATAACAATCAATGGAATTTGGGACTATTCAGTAGGAGGTGACTTATGGCACTAAGCCTGTAAATATAATTTGTACTTTAGTGGTATTAGATGTTCAACTTTGATAAATAATCCACTTATGTCGGCTTACCGAATTTGAGGTTTGAAAAAGGACTTGAAAAAATATTTTATATTTTTGCCTTTGAATACCGACCTTTGCACTTACCCCTCCTATAATTTTCCTACTTTCCCTTTACACACTTGAGAGAAAGTACAATTATTGAGATAATAATGTGGAGAAAAAATTATTTTGTAATTATATATGTTGAAACTTGTGTCAAATTGTTTAAAAACTACATCTCCCATAGTGCATCATTATGGGCTGATTGGGAGTAATAGTATAAAAAGTGAAAAGAGAGAATGGACCAGTGGCAAACACTGTGATCAAGACCTGCGGTCGAAACGCGTAGGTGAATGGGGCTATGTGAGTCTCCTGAATAAAACCCTTATATAAAGCATTTGGACGTGTGCAGACAATAATTTTTGCTTGGTGGAAGATTGTCTGTGGGGATACGTTCATCCCCGCTGTCTGGCACCGACCGTGATAGTGTGCGCCCTCTAAAGAACTTATTGGTGGCGATATATATATATATTCACTGAAAAAAACATAGGTTATAGACCATATATAGTTAGGAATTAGCATTTAAAAAACCTTATTTTACTCACACAAAACCATTGAAATTCCATATATAGTTAGTTGTACTAACTATATATCGCGCACCCGCAATCCACTGCTGATCATGTCACATATTACATCATTCATGACATGGTCAGTGACATCACTGATGACATCACTGATGACATCTCGAATGACATCACTGATGACATCACTGATGACAACATCCAGTGACTGTATTTTTCTGTAAAGTTAAAATATGTCTTGAGTGGATGTATAAGTGTCTGGATGAAGGATTTAGTAGGTGCATGACTGACTGTATGAGTGAGTGATTAAATGTGTCTCACTGAGTGCATGGGTTAGTGACTAAACTGTCTTAATTTGTGCATCATTATGTCTGTTGTACTGAAAACTGCTGCATGTGTTGTTCAGTAGCTATATGAGTAACTATATGGGTTATTGATTGGTTGCCCAAGTATTTGTATGGGAGACTGAGTGTGTGTGTGGGTGGCTGGGAGGTGTATGACTCTGTGCATAGATGTGTGAGCAGTTGATTCACTAGATGTATGGGTTCAAAAGTGCATGTGGAAACAGCTGTATGGGCGGTTGACTGTGTGCATCAGTGTATTGGTGAGTGAATGGATATCTCAGTGCTACATGTCAAAGTAAGTACATATGTAAAACACAGTACATGTGAGACTTGACATATATAAATAACTGTGCATAAGAGCCAGTGAATGTGTGAGTGGCTGTATGCATCATTGTGAACTTGTATCCAGGATTGTATAAGACAGTAAATATGTTTTAGTATATGTTTGAATAAGTAAGGTGTGTATAACTGTATAGTTGGGAAAATGGAGGTGTGATTGATTGTTTGCATGACTGACTAGGTGTGTGTGTAACTTCATGGATGAATGACAATCTGTGAGTCTGTGTTTACACTGAGTGTATCTACGGTTATATTAGAGTCTGAAGAGGTTCATCGTATTATCACATGAATGATGTCATCAGTGATGTGATCAGTAATGTCAAATGAGATGTCATCAGTGATGTCATCAGTGATGTCATTTGAGATGTCATCAGTGATGTCATCAGTGATGTCATTTGAGATGTCATCAGTGATGTCATCAGTGATGTCACTGACCATGTCATGAATGATGTAATATGTGACATGATCAGCAGTGGATTGCGGGTGCGCGATATATAGTTAGTACAACTAACTATATATGGAATTTCAATGGTTTTGTGTGAGTAAAATAAGGTTTTTTAAATGCTAATTCCTAACTATATATGGTCTATAACCTATGGTTTTTTCAGTGAATTTTCAAGGTTTTGTAAATGCTAATTCCTAACTATATATGGTCTATAACCTATGGTTTTTTCAGTGAATTTCAATGGTTTTTTAATAGCAAATATCATAAGCTGTCGAATGTCAAGTACGTGGTAAGTAAAAACATTTTCGTGTTTATGCACACTGATCTGCTTTGAATGCTGCCCCCCCCCTCATTTCTATTAGGAGTACTCTCTCTTTGCAGATAGTGAAGGGTAGTTAACGCAGGCCTTTGCCCCCGTTGTAATCCGTCGTGCCTGCTTCTCTCTCCATTTCATTGATTGTTCTCTTTGGTTCATTCTCTATTTACAAACAAGCACAGAGTCGCAATACTCTGTTTAGTCTTTGCAGATAGCGAAAAATCGTGTAAAAAAACAAAAGGAATCGAGCAAAATCAGTAGGCCACTAATGGGATCTCTTTTTTACCTGGCTAAAATAGAAACATTAGGAACAACCTGTTGAAAATAGCAATGTGTATGTACATAAGCGGCGTTCATTTGTGTTCACAGTACCCCTTGTTGATTGTTTGAATCGAGCATTGAATGGTTCGAAGTTGGTTCTCTTAAGGATCTTCTCTGCCTGCAAACGAGGAAGAATAGGAATATTCTCTCTCCCTTTGCAGATAGTGAAAGGTAGGTAACGCAAACCTTTAACACGTCGTGCCTATTTCGTTCCTCATTGATTGATTGTTTGCCCGAACATTGACTGTTTGGGAATTGGTTCTTTTTGGAGGTATTCCCTGTTTGCAAATAAACGTAGGAAAATCTTTGCAAGTAGTGAAAGGGTAGGTAATGCGGACCTTTGTCCCCCGTTGTAATCTGTCATGCCTATCTACTCCCCACTGATTGATGCACCTGTTTCACCCGGACCATTTACTAGAGATAGGTCATCTGGCCCGACCAGAGAGCACCCCTAGTGAAAAGGACATATGCAATAATAACGAAGTGATCACTGTATCCTGTTAACAGAAACTTTAGCATGAAACAACCTGGAAAGAAAGGAATAGGAAAACGAAAATCAGTAGGCCACTGATGAACTTTTTATTAAATAACAAACAAAGAAACGATAACAATACGTAATGATAAAACCTATTATTGTCCTAGAAACAAGAAACGTTAGAAGTAAGCCCGTAATAAGAAACCTGAAAACAGTAAGAGAAACCAAGTGTGACATTGCAACGGCCACAAGGCAACGAGGCTTCATCGCCCCTCACTGCCCCAAAACGTGTCTGTCCCACCGCCTGCCACGCCCAAATAACGGCAAACTGGGAAAGATACAAGTCAGCAGACATCCGCCCCATTCTGGAAACTTTATCGGGATTGTACTTGATTGAGTGTGATGTCACAAACATTTGTGCGGATCTAGATTGTGTTAAGGAATACAATAGGTTAAGAAGAGAGTATGCGCCACATTTGCCTCAATATCCTTTGTTTGTGAAACAGGTTTCCGGCTACGCCCAGCCGGAAGCAACACATATAAGGCGGGTCCTGCTGCCAACCGTCGGCCAGGAGATCATCACGTAGGGTGTAGCCGGAGGAGAGGCCGAGGCCAGCGGGACCCGGCCAGGGGGATTGCTACGACCACCCTGGAGTGTTGCAGGGGGGGGAATGTCCGTGTCCTCGACCCTTCCCTCTCTCTCCCAGTCCGGCCACTATCAACCAGAGGCCGAGGCCGACGGGATCCGGCCGCGGTGGCGGTAACCCTGGAGAATTGCAGGTTAGACCCTCTCTCTCCCAGTCTGGGCCAGCATCCATGGAGGGCCTGGGAGTGGAGAGGCCACTGCACGAAAGGCCCAGGAGAGGCACCACACGCCAAGGCCTGCCCCACCGGATGAGCCAAGGAACCCGTTCATGGGGCCAGAGCAAAGGGCGTCCGGCCGCCATCCACCGGAGGTCCGGCCCAAAGACGGACGGGACATTTCTTCTTTCTTTTATAATGGCTGCGACAACACTGGGGGGGGATGTCTTGCACATGCCTCCGACCCCCCCCCCCTCGTCCTCATCGCCTGGTCCGGCCATAACAAATGTCAAGCGAGACGCCGTGGGGTGCACTGGGTGGGAGAGACGGTGCGAACAGGCCTCTCCCGCCTCCCCAGGTGGAGGCTTCCCAGCTGCACCCTCAGCGCTCCAGGCGCCCGGAAAAGGGTTCTTCCACTGTGGCGATGCTGCAACGTCTCGCCCGGCAGGGTGGAGCCCGTCCGCTCATTTGACCCCGCGATCGCCAGTAGCTACCGAACTCTCAAAATGGCGGTCGACCTGGCAAGAGCGGGCCCAGCATGAAGAAATGGCCCGGTCACTGGTTGACTCCACCACCGTAGTCCTCCACGACCTTGAAGATTCTAGAGGAGCCGCGGGAGTCCCCGACCCCCGCAGACACCCCCGATGGGGAATGACTGCCATGATCGCCCGTGGAGTGACGAAACTGTAGCCGCGGGACGTCGGCGCTCCCATGCTGGCACCAGCCTCAGTTTGAATGACTAGAAACCTGCAGACCTCAGTTCCGGTGAAAGCACAGTGTGACCCGGTAGGAAAAATTGTTGCACCCCCTCCCCTTTTTGACTGATTGTTCAAACCACCGATCCTTTCCTTTGCCCTTTTAACGGAACTTTGGACTGCCTCCCCCCCCCCCCCCGCGGCGCCCCACGCCGTTATTTGCTGGGCGGCAACTTACTAGACATCACCTTCGTGCCATCCAGATTTCAGCGCGTTCTGCTGCCTTGGAACTATTCGCACAACAGACCGCTACTGACAACCCACCCCCCGGGACGCCCCACGCCGGATACCCAAATCAGTGCGGCACCCAGGCAACATCTTCTGAATTTTCATAATTTGAAAGAACTAGTAACATGTCCTCTTCAGGAATTTCCTCTTCAATCATCTCATCAGGAATCTCCTCATGAAAAGTCTGCAATGATGATTCTTGTAACTCTATGGTCTCCAAACATTCGATAAATTCGCCATCAAGAGATTGATCAAAAAAATCATTCAAGTCATCTCCTCCTTGTGAGAATATTTCATTATTGGTGCTGTCAATTTCATTAAATGTAGTGGATAATTCAAAAGAAATTGCCACGGTCTCTTCATTGTTTAAATGTTTTTACTGTTTTTGTTTTGTTGTATATATTTATAAGTTATTAAAGTTTTATATTCCTACTACTTTGTTGGAGTGCTATATATTTTTAATGTGACACATAATTGTAAAAACTTTGATGTACAAAGAGTCATCCCTGGAATCTTCCGCTTCAGGCTCGGTCCCCTCCCCAATCACAATACAGGATGGTTTTCAGATAGTAGGAACGCGTGTGGTTTGACGGATCTCATCGGGTGTGGGCCTTGATCTACTATAACTCCTTTGAAGAGGGGTGATTCTTTACAGCTGGGGCCATAAACTACATCTGCAGGGCTAGCTGATAGCCTGGACAATCGGACACAGAGGAAGAGGAGTGTCAGAGGGTGCGGTAGTGAATAGGGCGAAAGGGAGGTGTCGGGCGGGCACAGAGTGTGATTCTCAGGGAAGAGCAGCGCAGATGGGGGGAGGTTTATTGCCGATGCATAAGACAGAGAGCGGGGGTCACCAGTGCCTGGGGAAGATGCTTGCGAGGGTGGGGAGCCATGCTACGGATCAACAGCGTGCAGAGAGTGGGTCTGGTCAAGGCATCTAAAATGGCTGCCGTGCACGACAAAAGTGTGGCATTTCAAAAAAGGCAAGATGGCGCAGACAATGTTTTTCAACACTTCCTCATTTCCTTCCAATCGAACGTTAACAGACGTTGGTGCATATTACCAAAGTTAAGCGATATTTATCGCTAACGATGCTTAGCAACGAATTTTTTACCGCTAAGCATCGTCAGAAATTATCACAGATAAACCTTGCTATTATCAAGGTTTATCGCAAATGCGATAAAAAACGGCCGCAAAGCATGAATATCGCTAAAAAGTCAGCGATATTCATGCATTACCCAGCTAATGCTCTTAGCCATGTTATCCACCTCCCATTGGATAACATGGCTAAGAACTGCTCAGGGCAGGTGTTAGTTTTTGGAGATATTCGCGCTTAGCGCGAATATCTCCAAAACTTGGTAATAGGAGATAGATATCTTGCATGTTGTAATGCAAGTTATTGTGGTATATGGAACTCATACCATAATCTCTCAGGAAAACAGAAACTGATCCTTTTGGGACCGCCTGAGAAGGCCTAGGGGGTGAGGGGTACTCTACTTTGCCCCCATTTCACATTCCGAACTATTTTATTTTACTCTCTTCTGTAATTACACAAAATCGCAGCGATAAGATGCATCAGACACAGACAGTGAGAGAAAGGAGGCTGGAGATGAAGAAGAGATGTCAAATACACATTGGAGATAATATAGTGGGACAAGGAAAGTAAATATGAGTAAACTTACCATGTAACATAAAAATGTTGCACTCTATACTATAAGTCTCATTTTATACTACAATCACTTCGCTACAACCTCATAAAGTAAAAATAAAAATGAATAATGTCTCAAACAATTTTTGATTTCTAAATATAAATTTATTCTTCTGAATTTTCAAAATTTGAAAGAACTAGTAACATGTCCTCATCAGGAATTTCCTCTTCAATCATCTCATCAGGAATCTCCTCATGAAAAGTCTGCAATGATGATTCTTGTGACTCTATGGTCTCCAAACATTCGATAAATTCGCCATCAAGAGATTGATCAAAAAAATCAATCAAGTCATCTCCTCCTTGTGAGAATATTTCATTATTGGTGCTGTCAATTTCAATAAATGTAGTGGATAATTCAAAAGAAATTGCCACGGTCTCTTCATTGTGAGCCATTTTATTTTGAAATTGCTTGCTGTAAATTGCAGAAAAAAATAATCACTTTCATTTATCGTTTTTAGTAATACATAATATAAAACTAACTTTATCAAGTATTTAGTATAACAGAAGGACTGTAAATAAATAACAGAAAACATTTTTCAAATTATCTTAAAGTGTACAAAATAGTTCCCCTTACAAATTAACAACTCACCTTTTTAAAAGTAGGAGAAGTGTTAGTACTGTGTAAATCAAACACCAGAAATTGAGCACCAAAAATTCCTCACAAATATACCTCAGACAGTAGTATCACAAACTGGCTGTGGTTTCCTCTCATTTTAGATATATACATAACCAATTAACTTTCATCACACACAAATACAAAACCAAAGTAACATTTTAATTGGTTCTAAATTTCAACACTTTCAAATGTGTTTTCCCCATGCAATTTTCCATAGGACATTTAGATACGTCTACAGCCTGAATGGCTGAACGGAATTACACCAAACTTGGCAAAATGGTACATCAAACCTAAGAGGTCAGGGAGGATCTACTATGCCCCCTTATGGTCATTTGCCCCTTTGCTTTGGCCTCCTCTTGTCTCGCGATCCTACCGAGAGATAAGATGGCGGCCGCTACGGACTGTTTGGAATGTTTACAGACGCCGGAGAACCAATCAGCTTCGCTTCACAAAGCTCCGTAACGCGAAAAGTACGCGAACTGGAGCGCTGCCCGGTCCGCTGTTACAGATATATATCTTTTTTTGAACGTTAATTTCTCAAAATCCACTGCAGCACATATATTGAGACCTAGCAAAGGCACATCGGGCTACCAGTCCCTACAATTTTGCCAAGTTTCGTGCAAATCCATTCAGCCGGTCAAAAGTGAGACCAACCGCCCTATGGAAAACTCAATGTTAAAAACACGTTTTGGGACCCCCCCTTTTTTCTCAGCCCCCCCTTGACAACCCCCCCCCCCCAAATTTTCAGTGGCTGCTCAGAAACAAAATGTTCCATTTTCCTGAAAATTTCAGCCAATTCCGTCCACAAACGCCAAAGTTATTAGACATAGAATTTTCAAAAATCCCATAGAGAAAAAATCCTAACTATATATACCTACTGGCGACCGCCAGTAGGTAATATATATATATATATATATATATATATATATATGTATATATATATATATATATATATATATGTATTCACTGAAAAAACCATAGGTTATAGACCATATATAGTTAGGAATTAGCATTTAAAAAACCTTATTTTACTCACACAAAACCATTGAAATTCCATATATAGTTAGTTGTACTAACTATATATCGCGCACCCGCAATCCACTGCTGATCATGTCACATATTACATCATTCATGACATGGTCAGTGACATCACTGATGACATCACTGATTACATCTCAAATGACATCACTGATGACATCTCAAATGACATCACTGATGACATCACTGATGACATCTCAAATGACATCACTGATGACATCTCAAATGACATCACTGATGACATCACTGATGACATCTCATTTGACATTACTGATCACATCACTGATGACATCATTCATGTGATAATACGATGAACCTCTTCAGACTCTAATATAACCTTAGATACAATCAGTGTAAACAGACACTCATAGACTGTCACTCATCCATGGAGTTACTCAGACACTTAGTCAGTCATACAAAGAATCAATCACACCTCCATTTCCTCAACTATACAGTTATACACACCTTACTTATTCAAACATATACTAAAACATATTTACTCACTTATACAATCCTGGATACAAGTTCACAATGATCCATACAGCCACTCACACATTCACTGGCTCTTATGCACAGTTATTTATATATGTCAACTCTCACATGTACTGTATTTTACATATGTACTTACTTTAACATGTAGCACTGAGATATCCATTCACTCACCAATACACTCATGCACACAGTCAACTGCCCATACAGCTGTTTCCACATGCACTTTTGAACCCATACATCTAGTCAATCAACTGCTCACACATCTATGCAGAGAGTCATACACCTCCCAGCCACCCACACACACACTCAGTCTCCCATACAAATGCTTGGGCAACCAATCAATAACCCATATAGTTAATCATATAGCTACTGATCAACACATGCAGCAGTTTACAGAACAACAGACATAATGATGCACAAATTAAGACAGTTTAGTCACTAACCCATGCACTCAGTGAGACACATTTAATCAGTCACTCATACAGTCAGTCATGCCCCTACTAAATCCTTCATCCAGACACTTATACATCCACTCAAGACATATTTTAACTTTACAGAAAAATACAGTCACTGGATGTTGTCATCAGTGATGTCATCAGTGATGTCATTTGAGATGTCATCAGTGATGTCATCAGTGATGTCATTTGAGATGTCATCAGTGATGTCATCAGTGATGTCACTGACCATGTCATGAATGATGTAATATGTAACATGATCAGCAGTGGATTGCGGGTGCGAGATATATAGTTAGTACAACTAACTATATATGGAATTTCAATGGTTTTGTGTGAGTAAAATAAGGTTTTTTAAATGCTAATTCCTAACTATATATGGTCTATAACCTTTGGTTTTTTCAGTGAATTTTCAAGGTTTTGTAAATGCTAATTCCTAACTATATATGGTCTATAACCTATGGTTTTTTCAGTGAATTTTCAAGGTTTTGTAAATGCTAATTCTTAACTATATATGGTCTATAACCTATGGTTTTTTCAGTGAATTTCATTGGTTTTTTAAAAGCTAATATCTATAGCTGTAAAATGTATTCTTCTTTAAATCCAAAAATATATTTTATATGTTTATTAATAATTTTTTTTTAAATATTTTTTTTGTTTCGCTCCCGGTTCGCGAACCGGGAAGCTTCCCGTTAGCTCATCTTGATGCCGCGACCCAGTCCGCGAACCGGTAAACGTTCCGTTAGCGCAACTGCCGCGTTAGAAATCAACATCGTGACGCGTCGCGGAAGCGCGACGTATCACGTTGTTGCGTAATGCGTTTTATGACGCGCTGCGTTAGCGCACCCGGAAGTGCTCCGGTACGCGAACCGAGGCGCGAAGCGCAGCGACCCGGAAGCGATCCGGGGCGCGTTCCACAGCGCGTAACATAAGCGTGAGAGGTCATGTGACTTGTTAATAAAACTTTTCATTGGTTCATTTAACTTTTGGTTTCATAATCATGTAAGGCTAGGTCAGGTGACCTAAAAATAACACTTTTCATTGGTTTAGAACTATTGTTTTTCCCAAATGATGAAAACCCCTCCTTCTTTCCTCACTCTGACTTTCATCTTTGTGAGAGGAAGACCTTATTTCATAC
The DNA here is from genome assembly GCF_964261635.1 of Lissotriton helveticus. Taxonomy (NCBI): domain Eukaryota; kingdom Metazoa; phylum Chordata; class Amphibia; order Caudata; family Salamandridae; genus Lissotriton; species Lissotriton helveticus. The sequence continues at coordinate 315,044,814 of NC_136072.1, read as the reverse complement.
TAGAGCAATGGCTTCAATGATAGCTTCAGCTGGTGGACCCCCACCACCACCACCACCTCCTCATGGGAATAGAGGACCACCTCCCCAGGTCATCACCAACACAGAGGAGGAAGAGGAAGAAATAGAGGAAGAGGAGAGAGAAGGACCACAGTTCTTGGAAGAGGTGCCCCGGGTTTCCCATAGGAAAGCCAGTTTCATTTGGCAGTTTTTTTCAATGCCTCCAGGCCAGAAGAAAGTGAATGCGAGGTATGTCACCTGCCTCATTTGCAAAGAAAAATTATCAAGAGGGACTGATAAAAAGTAAAGTTATGGGAACTATACTATGCATAGGCACATGAGCAGGTGGCATCCACTCAATTACAGCCGGGCGGAAATACGAGACATGGAACAGAACCCAACAGCAACTCCTGTGGCCAGGTCAACTTCGTTGATTTCTTTGACAGCAGCAGAGGCACGGGAAACCGTGCCAAACATCCAGGATAATTTTGGGCATATGAAGTTTACTTGTCTGCACTGCGGTGCATTGATATCATGTGGCAACATGAGTATCAATTCAATAAACCTAGCTTACAACAATCATAATTGCCCTAACCGCCCCACACTGTAATTTTTTTTTTGCTCCTGTTGAGCCCTTTTCAATGCCTGTTTTTTGTTGTTTCCCCCCCCCCCAAAAAAACCAAAAAAAATATAAAATTGTTCAAAAAATAATAAAAAAACAAAAAATGTTCAAAAAATAAAAAAATATATAAAACAACAAAAACATTAAAAAAAAGTTCTTTTCAGAACTACCTACCCTTTCAAAAAAAATTGCTAGAATGTTTAGCACTCTAGCAAGCTCTATTTCTTTTAGTTCGCTCCCAGTTCGCTTCCCGGTTCGCGAACCGGGAGCGAACCAAAAAAATTTAAAAAGAAGAGTAAGTATAAGGAAAGTAAACAGAGAGTGATGTTAAAAGAAAGACAGCTATAGGGAGTAAACCAGAGATACTGTTTAATAGATATATTTACCGAAGAAAAGACGGAAGAGGGTATAATTGTGGAAAACAAAATAGATAAGGAAGTGAAAGAAAAAAAAGAGAGTAGAACAATAACAAAGAAGAGTTTCTTGGAGAATGTGAGTGAATGTTCAAAATAAGATTAAAACATGGGGAATAACAGAGAGAAAAAATAGAAAACAGAAAACAAAAAATAACAGAAAAAGATTAATTGAAACAGCAAAGAAATGTAAATAACATAGAGCCATATCATCAACATAGGCAATAAAAGTTTTGCAGCTTTTATCGGCAGAAATATGTCACCAAAGCCGCTTTTGCGGCAGAAAACTGCCGCTAAAACCACTTTTGCACCAGTTTTCTGCCAATAAAAACAGCAATAATTTTATTGGCTGTGTTCATAATATGCCCCTTAGTGTGCTTCAACTACACAGAGAAAGCATTATGAACAAGTAGTGAAAAGTGATGAATGTTTTTCTAAACTTAAAATGATTTTATCAAAGCCATGTAAGTTAAACAGCGGTCACTCGAATCCCCAAAGAGCAAAATGGTACAATAGAGAATGTAGAGAGGCCCATAGACATCTCATTGAGCAAGTTAAATCCAGAGATTCTGGTGCAGTTAAAGAGGCCAGGAAAAGGTATAAAAGGGTGCAATGGGTGGCAAAAAAGGATTGGGAAGATGAGTTCTGGTCAGATCTACTAGATGCCAGTAAATCAAATGACCAGACTAAATTCTGGGATATAGTTAAATGTGGAAAGGATGGTGAGTTTCGCACTCCGTCCAACCATGTATCCCCGGAAGACTGGACTAAATATTATTCTACCCAATTTTGCCCAGTAGCCGTAGACCCCTTACCCAGACCTTCTATGCTGACGGTAATAATCCCAAGTACTACGACCCTGTCTTTTACCGAAGCTGAAGTGGAGTATGCGCTAGGGTTAACAAAGAGGGGGAAGGCACCTGGGTTGGACCAAATCCCGGTAGACCTTTTCAAAGTAAACACCGGCCTTTGGGTACCCTATCTAACTAATATAGCCAATACCATAGCAGGAGGTGCTAGCATCCCCAATACCTGGAAAGGGGCGGAGATCATCCCCATACATAAAAAGGGTGATAGATCAAACCCTGGGAATTACCGCCCAATCAGTTTGATTGACTGTTTTCAAAAAGTGTTTGCTCGAATGATTCTGGTGAGGGTTCTGGGGTGGATGGAGCTTGAAGGAATATTGTCCCCATTACAGGCGGGCTTCAGATCTGGTATAAGTACCATTGACCAGGTCCTGAGGTTTTGTATGATCTTTTGGAAGACTGTCACACTTGGCGGTGGTACCCTTTTTGCCGCTTTTATCGACCTGAAATCGGCTTTTGATTTGGTGCCGAGGGAAAAATTATGGCGGGTATTAAGGGACCTAGGAATGCCGGGGGAACTAGTGGAAATTATTACTAGACTACACGAAGATAATTTCGCTAGGGTTAGATGGGGGACACAAGGGCAAGTTACGGACCCATTTCGAGTATCACGAGGAGTCCGCCAGGGGTGCGTTCTCGCACCCACCCTATTCTTACTCTTCATAGATCAGGTAGTGAAATTCTTCGGGACTTTCAATACAGATGCACCGTCCTTGGCGGGGACTAAATTCCCAATGTTGATCTTCGCGGACGACACCCTCCTCTTATCGAGGACGAGGGGGGGCCTGCAGAGAGCTCTAAACCACTTTGAGGAATTCTGTCACCAAAATGACCTCCAAATAAATGTAGGGAAAACTAAATTCATGGTTTTCTCTAGGAAAAAACCAATACGTAGTAGTGTCCAACTTAACGGGGTTAACCTGGATCAGGTTGACACGATGACGTATCTGGGGGTCACCCTGGACTACCGTTTGTCTTGGAAGCCACAAATAGAGACCCAGCAGCTAAAATTGGCCCAACTGACCGGTTGCCTCCTGCGAGAGCAAAAGAAATCTATTACCAAAAGGGTCGCCCCCGCATTACAAATTTATGATGTTAAAATTAATGCTGCAACACTCTATGGGGCTGAGTTATGGGGTTTTATGGATCTCTCGAGCTTGTATAAAACCCAGTGTAGGTTTCTTCGCAACTTAGTGGGGCTCCCCCAATCAACCCCACTGACCCCTCTTTGTCATGACATGGGTTGCCTGCCGATATCGGACATGGCAAGGTTTAGAGTAGTGTCCACCTGGAGGCGTTTGTGGACTACGGAGGAGTTGGCACTCTTTGCGAGGGAGCTAACTGAGGTGAAGGCAATTGGGCGCTCAGAGCGAATACCCTGGCTTCAATCGGTGAAAAAGAGCCTTTGTGATATGGGTCTTAGTCACCTATGGGTCTCGCCAAGTACTCACAATTTCCCCTCAAAAAAGGAATTTAAGAGTTTATTTTGGGCCTCAACACGCCACTCGTTGGCACGTGCATCAAGCTTTGATGATTTAACGGGGCGTTTCTTAAGATTCAAATTGGATCCGGTACGTGAGACATATTGGGATCTTATCTCCAGACCATTGGACAGAAAATTGTTCCACCAATTTCGGGTGGGTTCTTTACCTCTTAATTCCTTTACTTCATCCTGGTGCAATAATACTAACAATTGTTGTATTTGTTGCCCCGGGTGTAAAGAAACAGAGGGTCATTTCTTATTCGCCTGCCCCCAATATAGAGAACCCCGTCTAAAATGGCTAAAACCCATTTTTAAACGTACAAAATGCAAAAAATCCTCGGATGCAATATGGGCCCTAAAAACAAATACATCTGATTTCACTGTGATATGTTTGGCCAAATACTTAGGATGGGCATGGGTAATCAGGGCAAGAACGAATTCATCCGCCACATGATTAAATAATAGTGTGCAAATTGTTTAATACCTTCCAATAATTGTCAAATATATTTTTTAAGAATTGATAAAATTAATTTTTAAGAATTGTCAAAATGTAATGTCTTGTGTATTTCTAACAAGGTTTAATAACTTTTTAAAAAATTATGGTTTTTAAATAGAGTCTAGATTGTTGATGTTATATAGAAGCAACTACTTTATAATATTCTCTCTTTTATGTAGGGATGATGAAATTGTTTTAAATGACTGTTGAAAATCTGTCTTTTATGATTTTAATATCGAAATAAAGACATTAAAACCTGAAAACCTGAAAAGTGATCAGTCAAAGACACTAAGAGTAATAGAGACGGAGTGAGTGAACAAGAGTGAGGAACTATGAGAAGAGAGGGACTGAGAAAAGGAGTGGAAGGAGTTGAGTAAGTAGGTAAAAGAGAAAAGAATGAGGAAAGTAGCAAAGGCAGGAAACTGAGGGTTAAAGAAATAAAGCTGTGGAACTAATAGTAGGTGAATGTGATAGAAATGTAACGAAAAGAATACAAAACATTTACCTTATAATTGTCGTTAAATTACTCACTTTTTGTTTTTATACTTTCAATCTGTGAAAGAGAGAACAGACATTTGAAAAATATTAAAACATGTATTTAAAAATTACAAAAGACAAGGGGAAAGATTGAAGGACAAACAGTTTTTCAACAACTTTGACACTGACAGAAGCTTCTGCTTCTCCAGGCCCCCTACACAGTCCTAAAGATATACATTTTAAACTAACAGTATCTTGATGCAGATGAAGTGAGGCCTATCTTAAAACATGGTGCATCTTTTGCACTGCTGTTGTCTCAGAAAAGTGTCGCAAGACACTAACATTTTAAATGATTGCTTCAGGATGCCAATAAGATGTATCCTATCCAGAGGTTTGTTTGAGGTGAGACCTACTCAGGGTTCCAAATGAAATTTCGAGTTGTTTGAAGAGAACAGAGGACATAATACATGTGGAGGCCTACCAACGAAGTGATTAATGTCCACTGCACTCTTGAACAAATGTCAGACCTCCTCTGTCTCCAGGAACAGGCCTAAACCTCATCTACACAATGTGGTGTGTAATGTTAGGAAACACAGGTAATATAATTGAAAAACATGGACATTTTTTTGCTCATTCCACAATCATATGACCTGTGTTTCCTTTGCTTAGGTATCTCATTGTGGAAATGTAGTCTATCATATGAAAGACTACGTAGAATATGAGCACTGTATGCAAGAACTTTGACACTTACAGAAGCCTCTCCTTCTCCATCCCTCCTACACAGTTCTAAATGTACATCATAAATGGAAACAGTACAGAATTAATTATACATGTTAAATGGTTTATTTTTGCTGTTCTCAGAATGTATCAAATTTCACTAAAAACAGTGACTTGAAGGTATTCATCATATAACAGCGGGGAAAAAAAACACAATCAAAATGATTGTGTTTAAAAAACCCATACAACATAACAAATCAGAATTCAGAACTCCTTAAAGTTAACTTACTTTCCATGACGTCAAAGGATGTCCTATGAACAGCTTACACTCTGTTGTGCTGTTATTACTTTCAGCCCGCCACTTTCTGAAAGAAAACCTCCATCGTTTTGAAAAACATGTTACATACAATAAATGACTTCTTGCTCTCTACCACAAGTTTCCACAAGGCCAAATCTTGTCAGAGCCATTTATAACTCTTGGATTTCTTGTAAGCCAATCCCGTCATTTGGCATTTCCGCAACTTTCAGAATTAAAATGTTGAAGATCATTTTCACAATCCTGGACTAGTAATATCTTCCCCTTCTTCCTCAGTCATGTTCTACATTTCCTATGACACTGATACTGCTTACTATGAAGCAGACTTACACTACCTCTATGACTACTACAATTATTTAATTCTCTACATCACTTTTAATCACAAAGCAATGTAAAACAGTAGACAGCATTGCAGACTTACATTCCCTCTACTCTATGTTTTGATTGGCTGCTTCAATTAGCTTATAAAAAGAAATAGTTTTTAAACTCATTCAAAGTGCACTTATTTCTCCATGACGTCCAGTCTTATGGTTAGAAGTTATGTCTCTGAACTACACTTATCCTCAAGGCCAAATCGTGTAGGAGCCATTAGAACTTCTTGAAATTCCTCAGAGCACATCCCGAGATTCTTTCCCTAAAATTTTGGTTTTAAAAACACCAGGTAAGAGTTTTTAAGGTCATACGGCAATTTTTTTTTGAAAATTAAAACAGAATCATTGCAGAATGACCAGCCATTTCTAGACTTTAAATAAGCTGTGTAATGTCCGGATGTTATTGAAGGACCGTCATGATATATAATTGCTGCAGTTACAAAAGTCCTTCCTGATATTGACAACTGCGAAGCCACAACATTTTTAATTAGAGTTGTCAATTTTGTTCCATCAGGCCTACATCGTTGGAACATTAAAATGACATACTGGCCATATGTTTGTATAAATAATGTGGACATCATTTCAGATTTACATTGGCTACACTCCATGTTGTGATCAGCTGCTTTTACTAGCTTATTAAAGGAGACTGATTTACTGTCTGGCAAAGTTAAATATATAAATCTTTCTGAGTCTACACTAGTAGTACTTGATACCATACAGTTCTCGCAGTCATGCTGCCATTGATAAGAAAGCCCAAACAGCTGATCTACATCTACACCTTCAGCATGCAATACATCAAGGATATACATTAAAAACTCCTGACAATCTTGCTGAATATTTTGAGAGAATTGTGTTTGGCCTGAACATCTGTCTAACAGATTTCGAATTTCAGACACACTTTCTATGTTTGTTCTATCAGTGCTACATTTTTCTAAGACAGAATTTAACAAACTGCAAAATCTTTGATCAGAATTGACCACAATCTCTTCTTTTACATTTTCTAGAGAAAACAAAACATTAACCACTACATTAGCATAGCAGTTGACACCAGAACTGTTTTCAAATTGAAAACCAACAACATCTTCAACAGAATCCTTTTTGTTTCTGCTTATAATTTCAGGTTCATCGACTTTTCGTCTTTTTGCTACAACCTCCCTAGTATTGGTCACATTTCTTCGTTTCCGGCCTACCACACGTTTCTCAAACAAAGGATATTGAGGCAAATGTGGCGCATACTCTCTTCTTAACCTATTGTATTCCTTAACACAATCTAGATCCGCACAAATGTTTGTGACATCACACTCAATCAAGTACAATCCCGATAAAGTTCTAACTCGTGACAATGCCACATATGCCATACCCTCCTTGAACACAGAACTGCCAATATTCACCAATGCACTGTCTACACTTAAACCTTGCGATTTATGGATTGTCACCGCATATGCCAAGCAAACAGGAAACTGCTTACGGCGAACATATAAGTCTTTTACAAGCAAAAATCTAGCAGAACAACGACCAATTAGCTGTACTTCCTCAATGCCATCAAATTTAATTTTTAAAAATTCAATTCCATCTCTATTTCTGTATTTCACAAAATCAACAACATTACCCATTGATCCATTTACCAGACCTCTTTCAACATGTAAATTCCTTCTTAAAATTATACGGCAGTTCAAGCACACATTCAGAGTCTTTTCAAAACCTGCAGTTTTAGATATACTCTTCTCTAATGAATCCAATTTTGTTTTCAGATTCTCAGACAAAATAATTGTTGATCCCATATGCTCTACTCTGTCAATAGCTTCCAGTTTCACAATCTGCAACATTTTGTTGTTGAATTTGGCACATTCTGCAAGAGTTGGCATCAAACATATTCCAGATTTCTTCTCAGTAATTTTCTGAAAAATATTCTCAGGCACAACATCTTGTTCTGGATATAAATTTGACAGTAATCGTGCATGTAAAGCTTCTTTCCCATGCTCGGTCACTTTTCCAATTCTAACATCTTGTAGAATAGTCTTGTAAACTTCATCCTTCGCCTGACGCATATTTTCATTCAGTTCAGCATAATTGAAGTTTAACCATATATTGACGTTGCCAATGCTGCCTAGGCACTTCCTGGTATCTTCATGCGTGAGCATTTTGAACACAGGTTGCCCTTTCACTGGTGTCAGCTGCAGAAGATCTCCGAAAACAATGATGTGTTTGCCACCAAATAACACATCATACTCTGTTTTGAGAACTTCTTGCATTCTCAAATGCACAAAGGCAAGCATGACATTGGAAACCATGCTTACTTCGTCAATGATAAGAAGTTTCATTTTCCTCAAGATTCTTGAAACTTCAAAACAAGCATCTCCAGATAGCTTGTGATATTGTAATTTGTTGTCATGCTCCACTGGCAGCATCAGTAAACGATGTAAAGTAATCCCTTTAATGTTATGTGCTGCCAGTCCAGTTGGAGCGGTGACAACACAAGACAGCGATGACTCTGTCCTTTCCTGCAAATAACATGAAATTACTTTAATAAGGAAACTTTTTCCAGTTCCCGCTTCTCCACTCACGTACAGTCGGACAGGCTTCAACGACGTACATGAGCACTCTTTCTTGTCATGACTTAATCCATGATCAATTTGCATGGTAACTTCGTCATATATTTTCCTCTGCTCAACGTTGAGTTGTCTTTCCAACTCTTCTAAGTTAACCGCATCCTCCTGAGCATGTGCCATGGCTCTTTCCACTTCATTCATAGCAGTGGCAGCTTCATTTTCGATAACAGGTCCTCCTAGTGGATCCTGACTCAATGAAGCAGAACTCTGACTGTCCTGAGAACTGTCTCTGGCAATCTCGGCTGCAATCATTGCTTCCTGCTCAATTTCCGCATTCAACATTTCTAGATATTTGGGAAAAGCAGGACATTCTATGGTCTCCTTGGCGGCATTGAAAGAGTCTTCGTAACAGAGAAAATCTCCAAGCAGTTCCTCTTCTGCACGCCAAGGCTTGAAAAGTTGCAAAAGTGCTAAATAGAAAAACTCCTTTTTTTCAGGAGATTCGCCACTCAATTTTCGATGGTTTACCAAGTGGCATTTTCTTTGCTTGACCAGACATCCCTCACTTCCTATTACAGCATACACTCCTTTCTCAGTATCTTCTTTGATGTTCCTCTTGAATATGTAATTTTGAAGAACCTCATATAAACAAACATTCTCGAGGTGAATGCTTCGATTTGGATAATATGTATCCAACATGTTGGTCTTCAAAATGTCGGTACTGTTTGGCTCCTTTTCCGCCAAATACTCAATTTCCCGCACAGGTTTGAGAACTCGATTACGCGTTGCAGCAAGACCAAGACTCGCCCAAATGATACTCCTGGACTTGGCATAGAGACTTGCTGAAGACAACCGGTCAGAACATTCGTACGCTCCAATTTCTCGATGCGACAACATCTTCAGACTGAAACTATACAACTTCTTGCTGAGGCTCTTTTCATGGGAAATGTCCTCCCACATATCCTTCAATTCTGTCTTCTCTTTTTTGGTGATGTAAGACGTCACATACCGAGCCACAGCCATACAGTTATCAGCCACAAACTGTATATCCATGTTAGCATTCCACATGGACAAAATCACCGGGTTGTAGTCGTTGATGTACTTGGACTCTTCGTTCCTCTTCAAATTGTATGTGTTTTTAGGTGATTTCTTCATCACATTATGTCGCAGCGAAGACATCAAACTGTTTACTCTTCCTTTAGAAATCACCGGTCGTGGAAAGCCGAAACGACATTTGGTGTAGAACTTGTCCTTGTTTCGGAATTTACGACGACAGTACTTTCCACATCGATGGCTTTGGAAACGCAGAACTTTTTCTCTTAGGCTTTTCTTCTCCTTTGCGTTTGGAACAGCACACGTAGAATACTCTTGTATAAAACTCATCACTGAGTCTTCTGGATCCGTTCCAAATTTAGGTGCATCCTTGATCCACAGCAACATATGTATGTGAGGAGCACCTCTTGCTTGGTACTCCTTTCTCCAGAAGAAATCCAACACCTCTCCAAGAGGTGGATTCTTCTTATTCATGATGAAAGACATCATAGCTTCAAATCTATGATTGAAGTACCTACATACATTGACTGGATCCAAAGAGCACAGTTCTCCGGGTGTCTTGAATTCGATGTTTTCTACGTTAGCATTTGCCTCTCGTAGAAATTCAAGTAAGTCTTCCCAGCCATACTCGGCACAGCTCAGAGTGAGGAACCATGTGGGAGTTCCTAAGTTCCTCAGCATACATTTTAAATCACCATGACGACGGTACCAGTACTCATTAGTACCACGCTGACACGCCATGAGATTAATCAGGTGAGAATCCAAAATACTGTCTTGGACATTGACTTTATCCATAAAGTCACTTGCCGAGATGTTTTGCATGTGTATACCACTTTTCAAGATGTGGTTCACTGCATATGACAGTCCAGACAGATCGCTTTCAAACAGGAGATGAAACAAATAGGGAATGCATTGTCGAAACCTAGCATCTCCTGCATACAATCGCAAAGTCCGGTATTCAGAAGCAGGAATTTGATGAGGTCGCTCATCATATCTTCCTCCCTGACCTGTTGGAAAAAGCTGTGGGAAACACCGAGCTTCCAAACTTTCCTCCCAAACACTAATGGGACTCCCTTTGGCTTGTTTCATTTGAAACAACTCAATAGCATTCCCCATGACTTCCTTGGAATGCAAAGGATGAACACTATAATGTTCATATATTTCTTCACTAGTAGAGGGTTCTACTTTCTCAATTTGACCAGCACACAAATCGCTATCCTCTTCCTCACTTCCTCTTCTGCAACATATACATTCTTATAGTATTTATTATTTTTTTTCAAATACAATGTTGCCTTTTTAACTTTCCTAACATCCACTAAATCTTGCCATATTTTCTTATTCTTTGTCGGAACCCCATTAACTAAGATAACCAGAGGTTCCTCTTCCACTTTTTCTACTCCAATTGTGTTAATGTTTTTCTTCAAATCTAGAGGCAAATAAACAACTCTTCCCTTTAATCCTCTCTGTAAATCTGATGGAGGCAATTTCCCTGTCTTTGGCTCCATTCTTACAATAGCCTGAAAGGGATGGATACTTTGAATCAAAATAGATTCATAAGTATTTAAATCCTTCAATTCAGAAGGAATCTCAACCAATTCCAGATTATTATGAACTGCTCTAGCAGGCATCTGATTTTGATTTAATTTGCAACAACAATAAGTACACACACGTTGATCCAACCCCAAATCAAAACAATTTTCTGCCATCAAGTATGTTGCGAAATCCTTCCATTCACTATTATTTTCCCTTTCACTTTTTGCATATAAATCCACTAACTTAGTCTGATTCTTATAATAAGTGCGTCGACAACACACACAAGTGAAATTTGGCCTCTCACTTGATTTGACCTGAAACGTCGCAATTTCCCTCTGGAAATTATCTGTACTGGAAACCTGTACACTATCTTCCACATTACCCGCTTCTTATTGGTCAATTTGAACATTCTCCTCTTTACTTCCAAAGTAACAAAACTCAATTTCTTCACATATATTCTTCACATCTATTTCAGAACCATGCAAAAGAGCAGCGCATAATTGTTTAAGCATAATTGCTGGACTCTTAGCATAATACAACATTCTAACTAATTTCCTCACTTTATTATGATGCACTGCTAGCATCCTGAAATGATGAAAAACACTCTGGCATACTCTCCTGGAAAGACAAGCCAGTGAATGACCATGCAAACCTGTCACTTCTCTCACTCTGCAAGGATCTAATTCTTGCAACAACCTCATTTTCTGCTTCAAACTTTTCTTATTAAATGACCGTACAAAATCACAAAGCAAATTGATGGAATCCTGTCGCACACTGCAAATACTACTACACTTCCAGGTGTACACAGGACCCTTAGCACGTCTTCCTAAAACCTCATTACCTAACACCTCTTCTGCCTCTGTTGTCACAAGTTTTTCTTTTTCAACTGGACAACCATCTTTCACTTCATAAGCACGACCACTGGTGTCAACTGCATGCACCAAATCATTATCCTGGAAATAACTCTCCTCATTAAAAAATGCCTCACAGCTTGAACTATGCATCCATTCTCCAGAAAAAACTTCACAAAATTACTACGATTAACTATTCTCTTCCATCTACTATTTCTTTTGAAATCATAAATTGCCTTGTTTAGCTTCCTAATTCTATTGATTATCAAAATAAATAACTTACGTTTAATTTCAAATGCCTGATCAATAACTTTCTCAACTTTTTTTTTTCTCTTATAAAAAAGCACTTTCTGTTGACCTTTCTTAATATTTTTTAACAAATTGCCAATTATCCTGTTGCGGAACATTCGTTTACGAATGTCCCTAAACTGTTGTTTCCTTCTACTATCATGCACAGAGTTATCTCTTGCTCTAGCAGTAACATTTTTGATTGGCCTTTCCTTTCAGTTTGAATTGCTTCTCTTTTTCTGGACTGAAACATTTTCTGTAGTAATATTTTTTTTACTACAAATATTTCTTATGAATGTTTTTGTACTCTTACCCGGTGCTTTCTTGGTGACTTGACGATTTTTTTTTGTAGAGGACTGCTGCTGTATATGATGGACCTGCTGTCTTTGACGTTTTGTAGCCTTTCTCATTCTCTCCTTAGTTGGCATTCTCAAAATTTGAAATTATCTGCAGTTGAATCTGTGGTAAAATATAATAAAAAATGTTATTAAGCACTATTACCAAACAGTAAATCAATAACAGTCAACAAAAACTTAACACACTACTTAACATTTTTACATATAATATTTTTTAGTGCTTTGGCAAATTTAGAATACAGAAATAGCAGAAAAGAAATGGAATTCTTCTTCATTTACCTGTCCTGTTTTATATGTGAATCTGATCTAATTTTATGAGCATATTTTAATATTTTATTGAAGACACTACACATAACCTGTTTTTGAAGGTGTGTTTAATTTAAAATTAAACAGTTTACATTTTTACTTTTCATTTATTGTAAATTTTAAAAATAAATGTTTATAGTTCCATAGGCTCAAGCAGGTCAGCTTCCCACCCTATGTCATATAATTCGGACAAATCTGCATCCTCATCACGTTCTTCTTCATCTTCAGGATTTAAATCATCCAAGGGATCAACATCCACTGATGTTTCAATTACGAGTTCAATGATGAGGTCGAAATCAACTGATTGCTGATTGTCGCTCATGTTGATGTTGTCTTTATCTTTAAAGAAAGATAACAACAATGAGATGTTGCAGAGTAAGAGACAAATCTCAGAGATTATAATAGTAAAATTGTTTAACAAGAGTAACATTTTGCAGCTATTATTTAGCCATGTCCAGCGATGCTGAGCAGGTGAAGCCTATGTCTAATTTTTCAGTGAACAGGACTCATCTCTTCTTAACCTTGGATAAGCCTCACCGACTCTGTGTCCCCTGCACATACTTAAATGTAAAGGGGCAGATTTATGTTAAATGGCACATCCCCAGGCATGCACCAGTTAACGTGCACCACTGCTCTGCCACCCATGGTGTGCCGCATTTACAATCAGATAGGAAAAAGCTGCGTCAAAACCCTGCGCCTGCTTTAAGCAGGCATAGGTCTTGACACAACATTGTGGAGATGGGGCACCCCTGAGCCTTGCTGGAGCTGCATCGCACTTGCGATACAACTCCAGCAATGCGCCACCTTTACGGCACAGATGCGTCACGCATCTGTGCCATTTTTGCCCCATGCTGCGCCGCATTGTAAATGCAGCACACCATGGGTGGCGGAACAGTGGCGCAGGATGACTGGCACATCCCTGGTGATGCGCCAGTCATCATAAATCTATCCCTAAGCTTCTTATCTTGTTAGAGATGAACCGCCATATGTATCATCAAACTATTTTGCATTTCCTAAATAGCGAATTTTAAGGGATAAATAGCGATTCTTTACCATTCCTAATTTGCGATGAGCAAATTGCTAATTGCAAATTACCCGTTCATTTCCATGGGCCAGGAGGCCCATAGGAATGAAGGTGCAATTTGCGATTAGCAATTAGCTCATCACAAATTAGGAATTTTTCCAAAGGTGCAGGGGTGTCTCAAGAACACCCTGCTGCACCCCTGAAAAAGAAATTTGGGGGCATATGGCGCACATACATGCCCTAAGGGCATGTATGGGCGTCATATGGCACCTTTTGTTTTTTGGAAAAAAAGCTTTTTGAAAAGAATTCGCAAATTACCACCAACTAGAAGTTGGTGGTAGTTTGCAAATCCTTAATGGCATTTTTTGCATATTTTTTGTTTGATACATTGCATTTAAGGAATCGCAAAATTTGCAAATCCTTCAGTGCATTCGCAAAATAAGTAATAGCAAATTTTGCTATTCCTTATTTTGGATCAAACTTGTTTGATACATACCATTTGTCTAATTAGCATTCGCAAAGGCCGAAATTCACAGAATTTTGACCTTTCCGAATGGTAATTAGCTTGATACATATGGCCCCAAGTGAGGCCTGTCTTGCAACATGGTGCATCTTTTGCATCACTGCTGCATCGGTTTCATGTGGCACGTTTTTTTTACACCATGACACATCTGCCTAAATGCATCAATTTGTAATTTTGTCGCCTCATAGCAAATCTTTTGCACCACCGCTGCATCACAAAAGTGACGCACAGTGGCGCAAAAGAGGCATACACCTATCATAAATCTGTCCCTAGCATTTTAAATGATTAATTCAGGATGACGATAAGGTGTGGCCTATCCAGAGGTTTGTTTAAGGTGAGGCCTACTCAGGATTGCAGATTAAAGTTACGCTTGATGAAGAATACAGAGGAGATAATACATGTAAAGGCCTACCAATGAAGTAAGTAATGTCCACTTCATTGCGCCAGTCATCATAAATGTATCCCTAAGCTTCTTATCTTGTTACAGATGAACCGCCATATGTATCATCAAACTATTTTGCATTTCCTAAATAGCGAATTTTAAGGAATAAATAGCGATTCTTTACCATTCCTAATTTGCAATGAGCAAATTGCTAATTGCAAATTACCCATTCATTTGCATGGGCCAGGAGGCCCATAGGAATGAAGGTGCAATTTGCGATTAGCAATTAGCTCATCGCAAATTAGGAATTTTTCCAAGGGTGCAGGGGTGTCTCAAGAACACCCTGCTGCACCCCTGAAAAAGAAATTTGGGGGCATATGGCGCACATACATGCCCTAAGGGCATGTATGGGCGTCATATGTCACCTTTTGTTTTTTGGAAAAAAAGCTTTTTGAAAAGAATTCGCAAATTACCACCAACTAGAAGTTGGTGGTAATTTGCAAATCCTTAATGGCATTTTTTGCATATTTTTTGTTTGATACATTGCATTTAAGGAATCGCAAAATTTGCAAATCCTTCAATGCAATCGCAAAATAAGGAATAGCAAATTTTGAATTAATGACATTTTAAGTCATTTCCCCATGTACAGTGTTTTCAAATTATGATTTGAAAATCGTTTTTAGGGAAAAGGAATGGTTTGTAAATTTATGACAAGGACATAATGGTGTATGCTTCTTTATAAGGCATTTCAGTGTCTCTGATGTCATTTTTCCCATATTACATTAAAAGACCTTTCCCCGTGGAGCACATTCCTTGTAAATATGCTCCCACCTGTGCATGGTAAATTTAGATTTTGACTGTTTGAGTTACATAGCCATGTTAAAAGTGACCCAAAAAAGTTGCAAAGGCTTAAAAAAAACACTTTCATGTGTCTTAAGGACATTTTAAGTCATTTCCCCGTGGGCAGTGTTTTGTAAGTGGCGCAAAAGAGGCATACACCTATCATAAATCTGTCCCTAGCATTTTAAATGATTAATTCAGGATGACGATAAGGTGTGGCCTATCCAGAGGTTTGTTTAAGGTGAGGCCTACTCAGGATTGCAGATTAAAGTTACGCTTGATGAAGAATACAGAGGAGATAATACATGTAAAGGCCTACCAATGAAGTAAGTAATGTCCACTTCATTGCGCCAGTCATCATAAATGTATCCCTAAGCTTCTTATCTTGTTACAGATGAACCGCCATATGTATCATCAAACTATTTTGCATTTCCTAAATAGCGAATTTTAAGGAATAAATAGCGATTCTTTACCATTCCTAATTTGCAATGAGCAAATTGCTAATTGCAAATTACCCATTCATTTCCATGGGCCAGGAGGCCCATAGGAATGAAGGTGCAATTTGCGATTAGCAATTAGCTCATCGCAAATTAGGAATTTTTCCAAGGGTGCAGGGGTGTCTCAAGAACACCCTGCTGCACCCCTCAAAAAGAAATTTGGGGGCATATGGCGCACATACATGCCCTAAGGGCATGTATGGGCGTCATAAGGCACCTTTTGTTTTTTGGAAAAAAAGCTTTTTGAAAAGAATTCGCAAATTACCACCAACTAGAAGTTGGTGGTAATTTGCAAATCCTTAATGGCATTTTTTGCATATTTTTTGTTTGATACATTGCATTTAAGAAATCACAAAATTTGCAAATCCTTCAGTGCAATCGCAAAATAAAGAATAGCAAATTTTGCTATTCCTTATTTTGCATCAAACTTGTTTGATACATACCATTTGTCTAATTAGCATTCGCAAAGGCCAAAATTCACAGAACTTCGACCTTTGCAAATGCTAATTAGCTTCATACATATGGCCCCAAGTGAGGCCTGTCTTGCAACATGGTGCATCTTTTGCATCACTGCTGCATCAGTTTCATGTGGCACGGTGTTTTTTACACCATGACACATCTGCCTAAATGCATCAATTTGTAATTTTGTCGCCTCATAGCAAATCTTTTGCACCGCCGCTGCATCACAAAAGTGACGCACAGTGGCGCAAAAGAGGCATACACCTATCATAAATCTGTCCCTTGCATTTTAAATGATTAATTCAGGATGACGATAAGGTGTGCCCTATCCAGAGGTTTGTTTAAGGTGAGGCCTACTCAGGATTGCAGATGAAAGTTACGCTTGAAGAAGAATACAGAGGAGATAATACATGTAAAGCTCTACCAATGAAGTAAGTGATGTCCACTTCATTGCGCCAGTCATCATAAATGTATCCCTAAGCTTCTTATCTTGTTAGAGATGAACCGCCATATGTATCATCAAACTATTTTGCATTTCCAAAATAGCGAATTTTAAGGAATAAATAGCGATTCTTTACCATTCCTAATTTGCAATGAGCAAATTGCTAATTGCAAATTACCCATTCATTTCCATGGGCCAGGAGGCCCATAGGAATGAAGGTGCAATTTGCGATTAGCAATTAGCTCATCGCAAATTAGGAATTTTTCCAAAGGTGCAGGGGTGTCTCAAGAACACCCTGCTGCACCCCTGAAAAAGAAATTTGGGGGCATATGGCGCACATAAATTTTAACAACATTCCTTTACGTCAAAAACGATTTTCAAGTCATAATTTGAAAACACTGCACCCGGGGGGAAATGACTTAAAATGTCCTTAAGACACATGAAAGTGTTTTTTTAAAGCCTTTGCAAGTTTTTGGGTCACTTTTAACATGGCTATGTAACTCAAACAGTCAAAATCTAAATTTACCATGCACAGGTGGGACCATATTTACAAGGAATGTGCCCCACGGGGAAAAGTCTTTTAATGTAATATGGGGAAAATGACATCAGAGACACTGAAATGCCTTATAAAGAAGCATACACCATTATATCCTTGTCATAAATTTACAAACCATTCCTTTTCCCCAAAAACGATTTTCAAATCATAATTTGAAAACACTGCACATAGGGAAATGACTTAAAATGTCCTTAAGACACATGAAAGCGTTTTTTGATTGCCTTTCCAGCATGGTTGGGTCACTTTTAACATAGCTATGTAACACAAACATTCAAAATCTAAATTTGCCATGCACAGGTGGGAGCATATTTACAAGGAATGTGCCCCACGGGGAAAGGTCTTTTAATGTAATATGGGAAAAATGACATCAGAGACACTGAAATGCCTTATAAAGAAGCATACACCATTATATCCTTGTCAAAAATTTACAAACCATTCCTTTTCCCCAAAAACGATTTTCAAATCATAATTTGAAAACACTGCACATAGGGAAATGACTTAAAATGTCCTTAAGACACATAAAAGCGTTTTTTGATTGCCTTTGCAGCATGGTTGGGTCACTTTTAACATAGCTATGTAACACAATCATTCAAAATCTAAATTTGCCATGCACAGGTGGGAGCATATTTACAAGCAATATGCTCCTCAGAGAAAGGTCTTACATTAAAATGGGAAAAATAACATCAGAGACACTCAATTGCCTTATAATGAAGCATACACCATTATGTCCTTGTCATAAATATTATAACCATTCATTTTCCTCAAAAACGATTTTCAAATCATAATTTGAAAAGACTCCACAGCTCCTATGCACAATAACACCCTGTCAGTACTAATACTTCACATTTTCTCCAATTACATTTTCTCAAAGAAACAAAATCTATTTGTAAAACACTTGAGACAAAGCAACATTTGAAGAACACAACTTTCTTCATAATTTTCTCCTTAAAGCACACTATTCTCTATCTAAATTAAAGAAATCTTTTCTCACCTTAGCAAATACTTTGAGTTTCAAAACAGTCTCAGAAACACACCAATTTGTCTTCAGCAGAGCAAAAGGTATGCACTCCAGAGTCTGCAGCTATCAAAAGCACAGAAATGCTGTAATTCTTCACACATATCTCTCATGTCACCCAATCAAAACTCTTCCCTCACTTTTTTTCAAATGAAAACCCTTCCCCCCTCTGCCATTTCATGCCTTTTCTGCATGGCAACCACCTCTTGGAAGACTTCTGGTGTTTGCAAGTTCACACAACAATGTTGCAATTGAACTCTGAACTCTCAGTGCACCTCATATCCAGTGCATTCTTTCATTTAATGATTTTTTCTTGACCACTCAAAATACATCTTTCAAACAACTCATCCATGCACCCTAACTTTCTGTTTTCAGCAATCAAAATC